>NW_022681459.1:11065228-11702371 GCF_009764315.1 Trachypithecus francoisi
CTCACTAAAACCTCCACCTCCTGGATTCAAGCGATTCTTGTGCCTCAGCCTCCTAACTAGCTGGGATTACAGGTGTATGCCACCACGCCCAGCTAATTTTTGTATTTTTAGTAGCGACAAGGTTTCACCATGTTGGCAAGGCTGTTCTCAACTCCTTACCTCAAGGAATCCACCCGCCTCAGCCTCCCAAAGTGCTGGGATTACAGGCATGAGCCACTGCGCCTGGCCAAACATTTATCTTTTTTTTTTTTCGTTGAGAACAACTAGATTCTTCTAGCTATTTTGAAAATACAACAAATAATTGTTAACTACAGTCACCCTATGGTGCTATCAGACACTAGAACTTATTCTATTTAACTGCATGTTTGTACCTATTATCCAAACTTTTTAAATCCTACTCCCCACTATCTTTCTCCCACTGTAGTAACTATCATTCTACCCTTTACCTCTATGAGATCAACTTTTATAGCTCTCGATATGAGTCAGAACATGCAATGTTTGTCTTTCTGTGCCTGCCTTTTTTCACTTAACACAATCACCTTCGGTTCCATCCAGGTTGCTGCACATGACGGGATTTCATTCTTTGTTTTATGGCCAAATCACATTCCATTGTATTTATATATAACATTTTCTTTATTCATCCCCTGGTGGACACTTAGGTTGATTCCATCTTGGGTTTTGTGAATACTGCTGCAATAAACATAGGGGTGCAGGCATCACTTTGATGTACCGATATTCCTTCCTTTAGATAAATACCCACTAATGGGATTGCTGGATCATATGGTAGTTCCATTTTTAGTTTTCTGAGAAACTTTCCTGCTGTTTTTAATAACGTGTGGAGGAAATTCTTAAATAAAGAAATCTCAAGCTGGGTATGATGTTGCATGCCTGTAATTCCAAGCACTGTGGCCAGAGGATATCTTGAGCCCGGGAGTTTGAGTCCAACCTGGCAATATAGTGAGTTTCTGTTTCTTTTTAAAAAAAATTAAAAATCATATTCAAAATTTCAGGAGGTGACTTCAATTCCAGAAGTTTGAATAGCTTTAAGACTGACATATTAACAAGATTATTGCTCCTCTACTGGATCAAAATTCGCCTGGGAGTAGTTTGATAGTGATGCACCATGTCAGAAAGGATGAGGGAAGTGTGTTAGAAAGGAGATTTCTAGTGGTGAGTTTGGATTTTTTCTCACATGTAAAACCATGAAACCTTAGTAAAATTTGTAAAAGCAAAAAATATAGAGACTCTGACTTTTTTCAGTCATGTGCCTTTACCTAATTAGCTCAATTGCCTCATTTTTTATACCCCATGAAATAATTGTTCTGGGCATTTCTTCTCCAACTACTCTTTCACTATGTAATTCTTATTTTAATAAAGTAATATATGTCAATAATATTTCTGCAATTTTTAATCTCTTATGATAGTGTTGTCACAGATCAAAACAGCTCACGCAATATTACCTGTTACTGATTGCCTCGGGTATTTTAATAGTGTATTAGCACTTGAAATAAAACAAAAATTGGCCGGGCGCAGTGGCTCAAGCCTGTAATCCCAGCACTTTGGGAGGCCGAGATGGGCAGATCATGAGGTCAGGAGATCGAGACCATCCTGGCTAACACGGTGAAACCCCGTCTCTACTAAAAAATACAAAAAACTAGCTGGGCGAGGTGGCGGGCACCTGTAGTCCCAGCTACTCGGGAGGCTGAGGCAGGAGAATGGCGAAAGCCCAGGAGGCGGAGCTTGCAGTGAGCTGAGATCCAGCCACTGCACTCCAGCCTGGGCGACAGAGCCAGACTCCGTCTCAAAAATAAATAAATAAATAAAACAAAAATTAAGATATCTTTAATCACATGCCCACTCCTTTTCTCATTTCATCTCTATGCCTCTCTTGTCTCATCTTATTATTGTATTCTTATCCAATCAGTACAACTTCAGATCTTGTGCTGCTCACCACCACATCCACTCAGAAGTACAAAGTACTGATATGTTCTGACTAAAGTGTTAGTCCTGTTTAACTCATCAGTGTAAGCATATAGTTGCATCTCAGACTGGTTGTCACACCACACAGTATGTTCTAAGCAGGCACAGAAGGTGCTCAGTCTTTGCCCATTAACCTTGGGAATGGCTATTTGTTGCATCCAAGAAGGCTCTGTGTATGTCTACACTCTGTTTAATGGGGTGATTGTAAGAGAATTACAAGTTACATAAGCAGGCAGAATAATCTCCTAATTAGAGATAGGGCTAGAAATCAATTCCTCTTTGTACAACATAATGACTATGCCTTTTAAACATTTAAAGGTTCTTTGCGAGCAGTAGATCTTGTCACTATTGCTCATTAACTTCTCAGCCAATGTTGTGGTCATGGTAGCTTTGTGTACATTGCAAATATTAAAAATCAGTCACATGTAAATTTACTGTGTATTTTAAAATTTGAAAATGTTGCTTGATTCTTGTCAAATAAAGCAATACATAACATTTGCAACAAAAGAGCTTATGGAAAAAAAGACATCATTAACCTGTGAGATCTATGTTAGAGTTTCATCTTTATTTAATACAGATGCAGTGTACACACTTATGCATAGACACTTGTCCTCTGTTTATAAAAATCTTTCATGTAATAGTGGCTGGCACAATAACATAAAATTATTTCTATGAAATAACATACTTTTATTTATTTTTCCTGATTTTTAAAAAAGAACAAAACAAGTTGTTAGTCCATTTCTATAGAATTAGCTTCCCAAATGAAGAATTCATTGAAAATTGTTTGAAGGAGTTGAATAATTATTGATTCCCTGAACCCAATAACATATAATATCTATGTAAAAATGCAAGTTTCACACATAGGCAATGGGAAAACCATCAGTTTTAAACATATTTCTATATTTTGTCCATAGAGCTAAAGATTGTATTGCTTTCATTCATTCTTCATTTTCTTTTCAAATTCTTTCAAATTCTTTCAAATTCTTCATTTTCTTTCAACATTATATCATGTGGTTAGCTGGAAATGTATTTAAAATGTCTATAAAGTCTGGGACAAATTTCATTTTAGAAATAAAAGCATATATGGAAGAGATTGGATAGGATTATTTGGGAAGTAAGTCACTAAAGCACTAATTAAATTAACTCTACCAAGCCGGGTGCGGTGGCTCAAGCCTGTAATCCCAGCACTTTAGGAGGCCGAGACGGGCGGATCACGAGGTCAGGAGATCGAGACCATCCTGGCTAACACGGTGAAACCCCGTCTCTACTAAAAATACAAAAAACTAGCCGGGCAAGGTGGCGGGCGCCTGTAGTCCCAGCTACTCCGGAGGCTGAGGCAAGAGAACGGCGTAAACCCGGGAGGCGGAGCTTGCAGGGAGCTGAGATCCGGCCACTGCACTCCAGCCAGGGCGACAGAGCAAGACTCCGTCTCAAAAAAATAAATAAATAAATAAATAAATAAATAAATAAATAAATAAACTCTACCATAGAAACACTGATGTTAGAAAAAGGAAGAAGAAAGAAATATGTTCGTCAGATCTATTGTAGAATTTCCTTTGTAATTAAATAATCAGTTCCCAAATACAAAACACAATATAATAATTAACTTTTTGGCCCACAGATTTAATAGTTAAATTTTTCTAACAATGGCAGGTGGAAGATAAATGAGTAACAGTCTTAGTTCTTTGCTGGAGTTCAATACAATACCCAGATATGCCACACATGTATAAATATAATCACATGCATATTTGCAAGTTTACCCAATAATATAAAATTATATATGTTTGACTCTATGTGTCAGTATTTATATAACTTCTAGCACCATAGAACAGTGCATTTTCATAAAGATACAGTTTTCTTCTGGAAGCAAATCCTAGTATTTTAATTTTGGCTATCATATTAAAAATTAAACAATACAGAGGCAACAATTCTCAAGATGTTTTAGTTCCTGTATAAGTGATCATCTTCACTTTATATGTTTGGGATAGCAAAAATAATATTTTCATGAATGCTGTACATCTTACACTTCTTTCTGCTTTATACCTGTACTGTGAAAAGGCAAGCTTTTCTATAAAGGCACCCCTGTGGCAGATATTTGAATTACCAAATAAATTGCTTATCCAATAAAATTAGTCTATATATACACCCTCAATAACTATGAAACAGGATTTCAAATAGACTTCTTTTGCCCCCATTTAGTTTATTTATTCATTTAATTTTTGGTCTTCCAGAATTTGGCTACATCCTTAAAACGGGTAGAGTGGCGTAATGCAGACAAGTACCAGGCAGGCGGATCACAAGGTCAGGAGTTCAAGACCAGCCTGGCCAAAATGGTTAAACCCTGTCTCTACTAAAAATACAAAAAAAAGTTAGTCAGGTGTGGTGGCGGGCGCCTGTAATCCCAGCTAGTTGGGAGGCTGAGGCAGGAGAACTGCTTGAACCTGGGAGGCGGAGGTTGCAGTGAGCCAAGATCACACCACTGCACTCCAGCTTGGGCGACAGAGCGAGCCTCCATCTCAGAAAGAAAGGATTAATGTCTTCTTAAAAATGACTGTACAAGTTTCTCATTTTAGCCTTTATAAAAAGAAAGCTAAACATTCATTAGAATGAAGGATTCTATAAAGAATGCTGTCAGTTTTAGCCCTCAAGACATATTTTGAAGGTATTTGTAAGAAAATGGGAAAAGCATCTCTCTCACTCTTTACCTGAGTACTGGTGAATTAAACATCATGTGGGTTGTATGTACTGTTACAAGAACCTAGATACTTGGTAGGGCACTCAAGAGCTTTGGGAAACCTTCACAAGTCCTCCGGAATTTGGGGAGAATACAGACTTCTCTCTGCTTTTCACCTACTTCTCCAAAACATACACAGCAGGGCATCCTAATTTTGAGTATGTTCCCTGATGAAGTTGTGCTCAGACAGCACAAAACCAATGAACTGAAATAATGTTTTTACTTTCCTCTCCTGCCTTCTCTCTCTTCCTCTGAGCCTGGAGTGTCCATAGCCAGCAGGATAGAAAGGTGAGGGGGTGGAAGAAGGTGAGTAATGAGAACATCTCATTGCCCAACTCCCCCTCCAAATTGTGCACGAGACCTGACCTACAGGATGGGAAAACTTACAATTGAATGCAAATTAGTTTTGGTTTAGATTGGATTGGTCTTTCATACTGAACATGAAATCAAACTTAAGCTAAAAGGTTCTAGAAAACTATATATTATGTAAGATGCGTATACCAAGGATGAAAAAGGGAATTCTGACCAAACATTTGCAAAGACTATGGTGGGATAAAAATGGTAAAAAGCATAATTGTCAGATTGTTTATTAGTGATCACCACACATTAAGTAAACTGCCTCTGCCTAAAAGTAGTTAGGTTTCAGGAAAACTCTTCTATTACGAATACAATGAGGCAAGAACAGAGACTCAACACTGTTCATGTGAAGAATATGGGACCTTTCCCCAACAGCAATCATTTACCTATCATTTTTTTCTTGTCAAAAATCCAATAATTGAATATCGTTTGGGGAAAATATTTCATAGAAAATCTTCATGAAGACACAAATATAGATGTGTACACTACTATTACAATGTAATCCTAAATTACTAACTATGACAAGTGCCTTAAAATTACTAGTTTTCTTCAAAAAATACTTCACACTCTCAAGGAAGGTTTTTGAACAAGTGCTATAAATCTGAAAATCAAAGACAATTATCATTACATCACGGAATGCCAGATGTAATATGCTAATCAGAAAAAGGCTAATGCTCCTAAGAAAGTTCCAGTTCCTCCCAATTAAGCCACACATCTAGATGAACATATGTGACGAGGGTGGCTGAGGGAGGGGAGATTTTTACAAAAGAAAAACCTGGGCAACAATATTTAAGATTAATAAAGATTTCTTTATATTCTATTATATTTTGTATTTGTAGTGACTCATATGATCATAAAAATACATGTAAAAAGTGATTGACTTAATAGATACAAACAATTCATATGAAATAAGAGAAAGGAATTTCCTTAATCTATTGAACATTAAAACAAATGAACCAAAAGCATAAAAACATCATACTCAGTGGTATTGTGCCAATTGCTATGAATTCAGTTCAGCCCTGAACTAAACAGCAACCAGTACACAATTATCAGAAAATTTAAAATGACACAATTTGCAGAGAAGACAAAAAGGTCGCCAATATTTTAAGATAATATACCAAAATATCTATATTAACTGTATTCATTTATTATAGTAAAAGTTTGTCAGTGTACAAAAAAAGGCACATTATAGATTAGCAATGTAGCTATGTACTTTTAGGAATATTCCATTTAAAATATCATCGAAGTATGACATCTATAGGAATGAATACAACTAAAGTTGTCTAAAATCTTAATGGTAAAAATTTTAAGACTTTGAAGAAATTTATAAGATATATTTGTAATAACAATGATACCTATAAATTTAATATTCAGAATATGTAAGAATTACAATGAGCCACTAAGAAAATACAACATTTGCAAAAAAAAAAAAAAGAGCAAAATATATGAACTAGAATTTCATTCGTGAAGAAGCATGTTATTATGTAGGAGAATACAAATTAAATTGCAGGTACAATTTTATAATCATCATTAAAAAGAGGGAGAAGTAGAAGAGAAGGAGGAAGAGGAGGAGCAGGAATACGAGGAGGAGAAGGAAGAGAAGGTAGAAAATAAAAGAAAAAAGATATTATGAGTATTTGTTATCATGAAGAAGTATTACTTAGTAGAACCACTTATAACTGGTTGGCATCAACTATTAAAGTATAACATGACTGAGTGCGTCCTACAACAGAGAAAATGTTTTGCTAAGTATATATTCTAGAGAAACTCATCTTCATTTATAAAGAAGGGCTTTTTTTAATTAAAAATATTCAAGTTTCAGCCTTGCATCAGGAACTGGTCAAGACATTAAAAATGCAGCAGTGAGCAAAATGCAGTTCTCTGGTTTCTTGAAGTTTTAATTCCGGCCGGGCGCGGTGGCTCAAGCCTGTAATCCCAGCACTTTGGGAGGCCGAGACGGGCGGATCACAAGGTCAGGAGATCGAGACCATCCTGGCTAACACAGTGAAACCCCGTCTCTACTAAAAAAAAAAAATACAAAAAACTAGCCGGGCGAGGTGGCGGGCGCCTGTAGTCCCAGCTACTTGGGAGGCTGAGGCAGGAGAATGGCGTAAACCTGGGAGGCAGAGCTTGCAGTGAGCTGAGATCGGGCCACTGCACTCCAGCCTGGGCGACAGAGCAAGACTCTGTCTCAACCAAAAAAAAAAAAAAAAGTTTTAATTCCATTGGGAGAAATAAATATTAACACACCTCTATAAAATACTTCAGACCAGGCATAGTGGCTCACGCCTGTAATCCCAGCACTTTGGGAGGCTGAAGTGGGCAGATCACGAGGTCAGGAGTTTGAGACCAGCCTGACCAACTTGAAGAAACCCCGTCTCTACTAAAAATACAAAAATTAGCTGGGCATGATGGCCTGCACCTATAATTCCAGCTACTCAGGAGGCTGAGGCAGGAGAATCGCTTGAACCCGGAGACAGAGTTTGCAGTGAGCCAATATTGCGCCACTGCGCTCCAGCCTAGGCGACAGAGCCAGACTCTGTTTCAAACAAACAAACAAACAAACAAATAAACCCGCAAAATACTTCAGATGTTGATAAGAAAAGGAAAGCAGTCAGGACAGGCAATAAGTAGTGGAAATTGACCTGAGACGTTTTCCCCAGTAACAACAATTTGGGAAAAAGGTTTAAATGAGATAAAGGAAACAGCTCTGCATATTTGAGGACGAGGATTTCAGGCATAGAAAACAGCATGTGCAAAGAATAGGTAACATGATCGCCTGAAAAGTTCAAGGAACAGCATGTCTGGTTTGACAGTAACTAGTTTTTCTAAAAGAAAAATATGAAAACATCTCTCATTTACATTACTAGTGAAATAATAAATTATGCTACTTTTGTACAAAAGAATATTCTATAGTAAAGAAAATAAATAAACCTGAAAATTATCAGGAATGTAATGTTCTGGTTCCATTTTTTAAATTTGACTGCTGACGGCTTTTAATTCCCACTCTTTTCTCTTCTCTGCTTTTTATATCTAGGAAAACCTGATTACTTTCTTCTTTGGTGCCAATTAGAATCTCTGTACTATGCGAACACCAGATGAGCCATGGGAGCCCTCACTGTACTCTCATCCTCCAGCCACAACAGACAATGCCAGTTCTTCCTCCTTGCTCTTTCAACCCAGTTTTAGACCTGCTTGTTAGCTGTCTTGCTCTTCTAGAAAGCCTTATTATGAGCGTACACATTCATATACCCTGTTGGTATATGTGTGGCACCTCAGCAACTGAGGTGGATTTTATATGAGGAATTCCATCTTGCCTCCATATAGAGACCACAAGACAACTGCCACAAAGCAGTGTGCGTAGGTGACGATCAGTGCTGAAAGGGTGTTTGTCTTCTCTTGCTTTGGCTTCGTAAATGGTGTGCAACCTGCTGGCTGCATACTTTTTTTGTTTTTGTTTTTGTTTTGAGATGGAGTCTGTTCTCTCGCCCTGGGTGGAGTGCAATGGCGCAATCTTGGCTCACTGCAGCCACCACCTCTTGGGTTCAAGAGATTCTCATGCCTCAGTCTCCTGAGTAGCTAGGACTACAGCCATCGGCCAACACGCCCAGCTAATCTTCGTATTTTTAGTAGAGATGGGGTTTCAGGCCAGGCTGGTCTTGAACTCCTAGCCTCAGGTGATCTGCCCGCCTTGGCCGCCGAAAGTGCTGGGATTACAGGCGGGAGCCACCGTGCCTGGCCCCTGCATACTCTTTGAGTTGTGTGGCTACCTGCAGGCAAAGTTGCACTTTGAGTTGAGCTACTTTGTGCTGCATTTGCTGAGTTCTGCCATGCAGCTGTTATAGACTTCACTGATCAATATCGGAAGTATCCTTACTGGCATGTGAAGAAAGGATTATGAAATTGGGACCTTCCTTAAAGGGGCCCTGGCTCACGCATCATAACTTGGATTTATCTGTATTTCAGATGAAGGCATGTGTCTTGATTCTGTCTAGTTTTTTTCAGCCTTCTATAAAATATACCAAAAACTGAGTAGGTTATAAAGAATTTTCTTGCTCATAGTTCTGAAGTCTGGGAAGTTCATGAACAAAGTGCTGGCAGGTTCAATGCCTGGTGAGGGACTGCTTTCCGGTTCATTAACGGTCATCTTCTTATGTTCTCACATGATGGACGGGGCTAGCTAGCTCTCTGGGGCCTCCTTTATGTGGGCACTAGTACCATTCATGAGAGCTCTGCCCTCACAATCTAATCATCTCTCAAAAGCCCTCATCTCCTAATATCATCACCTTGGGAATTAATATTTTAACATATGAATTTTGGGGGAACACATATATTCAGACCATAACATCACTATATGTAGTAAGCTTAGGATAAAGACTTGTCCGGTGACTGTCAGTTTTGTGTCTTAATCAGGCTATTATTTCCATCCTATAGAGCACTTATATAGAGAAAGACTTATAGAGCACTTTCCTATAGAGAAAGACTGATGCCCTGTGTAATAGATGGATTTACCACATGGCCACTCCTGTGGAGAAAGAATAGTCACTATTTGGTATGTTGGGCCCACATTCATAAAAGCAGAGGGCTCACTAGTACTTCACAAATGCCTTTGCTGCTATTATTGCCTATGTGCCTTTCATTAAAGCAGGTAGTGATTCTTGGAGGTACAGGAAAAAAGTCCAAGACACCTCTCTGGCACAGACAAGATATTAATTTTAAACTGAGTTAAGCCCAAGTCCTTAATCTCAATAAAGCTACCATCACCATGGAAGAGGTCTCTAACTAACTCATGTGAGGCTTATTTGAAATTCTAGGCAAAAGGTAGTGTATAAATATAAGCAAGGTAGAGGAAACTCAGTCAAACCTCTATTGCATATCCAGTAACCATCAAAAAACAAAAACAATGAAAAACCTGAAGGAAAAGATAAACAAACAAAAAGTAAATCAGACATCTGCAACTTGACACAATTAGAAATTCAAAATTTACTAAAATAATTTATGTAAGAAGAAAAATAAAAGAACTTTGATGATTTTTGTGCTGCTACAAGAGAGGAAACTTCTGATTAACTTTAGCAGATGCTAAAATGTACCAATCAGAAAAATTTAATGGCGTTTATCAACATTAGGTCTCAAATTACAGTTACATCTGGGAATCGAAATAATTTTAAACAAGATATCCTGTTTAATCTAGGGAGAATTACCAATGAAGACAGAAGAAAACAAGTATACCTCACCAGAACTACTGCGCTGCCCAAATTCCCCATAGTCATAGCGCCCATTGCCCTAAAATATTCCATCAAAGACAGAAACTCTTACCACACAAGTAAAAACTTAAATTAAATATTCATAAATAGTAACTAAATAAAATTAGTTAGTAATGAAATTAAGTTAAATTAAATTGCATTCAAATCTCTAGCCCTTAAAATGCTATTGACATAATAGGACTTATTCCATCCCCACCAGTTAAAATAGTTAATACTCCTTAGTATAAATAAAAACATGACTTTTAAGAGTAGAACTCGGCCTCTCTGGTATATCCCATATACAAGAGGTGTTGGCCTCCTCCTCTCCCCATTCCTTTGCCAGATGCCATGGTGCTGAATGAAGTTATCCCTCTCCCAGACCCCTTGGCCACCTGGGCAGCTCCTTGTGATCAAGTGAATAAATAGCAAAGGGCATTTCTAAATTTTAAAGATGGCAGCACCATATTACATATGATGAAGTCCCCAGGAGAGTTCTTGCCATCTACCTTTCAATCATGATATCACAGATCAAAGACACACAAAAAAGGGTCAGCACAATTGGCCCAGCTTTGGGCATTCATTCTTAGCACTGGATGCCCTGGCCAACAACAGCCCCATCTGCACATTTTTACAGATTCTTGAGGTATTGCCAATACTCTGGTCATCTGATCCAGCCAATGGCCAAAGCAACAATTCTTTATCCAAGGTTTCTCTATTTGTGGTAAAGAATATATGGGGTAAACAACATAAACCACAGTTCTATATGTCTCTGTACATAGTAAAGCCACAATGTAAGTTCTCATCAAAGTATTTATACCCCTTGGATTTCAAGATAACTTTCACAGTGGCCAAAGTACATCTCACTTCTCAAAAATGCCCAGTGCTGGGCTCTTGGACAAAGCATTCAGTGAAACTAAACTTTCTTACTGGCCTAGGCTACAGCTCTCATAGAATGTCAGACATAATATAGCTTACAAAGACAAACTTTAATGTTTCAAGTCCCACTCCTTCTTCGCCTGTATCTAAGCAAGACAATAAAGCCCAGCTGCTTCCTCCTTTGGTACCAGCAGGAAGTTTAAATAATGCAAGTCACTGGCCTAGGAACGCTCACCCTGGTACCACCTCTAATCATAATAATAATAATTAAAGCCAGTTTCTACTCTTTTCTCTCTCATTTTCAGGCCTGCATGGAAGCCTCACTTGCTCTTTCCCGAAGAACTCATTTTATGTGTAGTAAAACTGTGCATGCTATTTTGGGAGATGTGTATGTATAAATTATGAATCAATGCAATTCAAATTAATATAAATTCAAAAAAAGTGGCCACATAGGCAGTGAGGACTGAAGAGGATCAGAAAAAGGCATGCAGAAGATATTGAGAACTTTGGAAATATTATATTTCTTAATCCATGGTGCTCACATTTGTAATCATAATTTTTTCCTTTAAGCTTTCTCTTATTTTTATATTTATATTCAATTTTACATTTTAACATTTATATTCAATTGCAAAATACCAAAGAGTAATACAATCAATAGTCTACTTATAGAAAAATAAAAATGAAAAACTGAGTTTGAAGCAAAGACAAGTTTCAAACATTTGAAAAAAAGTTTAAAATATTTAAATAGGTAGCAGTTTTTCATAAAAATTAAGAGTCTCTACAGTAATAAAAATAATAACTAATGGAAAATTGTTATATGATCTAAAATTATTTCTCATCTTATTATTTATCTCATGGCAATATTAACTTAAGCAGTGAAAAATTCAAAAACTAAAGCAAAACAATATATGTTCATGTACATGAGAGAAAAATTTAAATCAAATACTAGTGGCCTGTTTTTTTATTGTAATCAATTCAGATGCTAATTTTTATATACTTCAAAATTATGGTTAAATGTCACTAACATATTATGGGTTTAATATCTTTAAAAACTGAATTTAAAGTCAGAGGTCATAGGTAATATTCCTGCTGTTAAACAATATCTATGACCCTCAGTTTTCCCATAGATAAAAGAAGGATAATAAAACTGTTGAAAGAGGGTTGCTATAAGGAATAAAAGAGGTAATAAAAGTGAAAATGACATTTGCAGGGTCTAACTTACATAAGGCATTCAGTACTTTTTGGCATAATTTAAGAATCCTCTGAGAAAAAGAAAATATTTCACTCCTCAGTGAAACATTATAAGAATGGCTTTTGTCACTTGAACACAATATAAAATCATATTGCTAATTAAGTGGCCATCGAGACTAATCAGAAGGAACAGCATGATAAGTTTGGTCAGTGAATGCTCAGGAAGAAATAACATCAGAATGATATACGTGTCTACAGTTCTCAGGAACATAAATGTATTTCCAGGAGTGGCTCAGTGACAAAGGATTGACTCTTAGTTCTGATAAAATTGTTAACTCAAGTTAGCATATTTTTATTTAAGAAAAAGCTGATTTCAGTCCTCCTGATACCCTGACTTTTCCAGTGTCGTTGCTGATCCATGTTTCATTATACTACCCCTTTCTCTCCTTTTTTTCTTTTGTACCTTTCCATATCCATTTATATGATTTGCCTGATTTCTATAAAACAGATTAGGATATGAAGAAGAAAAGAATAAAAAATTATGTCTAGCAAGGACAGAGCTCACCTCCAATGGAGACACTTCAGGAATTGCTCAGGACAGAACATCAAGTGGTCAAACAGGAGGAGGTATGTGGTTCAAGCTACAGAAACAGCAGCAGGCTGAGCAGTCCACACAAGGTAAGAACTGATTCCAGGCTGGGTGACTCTGCTGTGTGTTACCTGATCCGGATACATTTTTAATTGAACTCCATAATTTTTTGAGGCCCTCTGGGAAATGCATCCATTGAAAACAGCCAACACTGGGGTCTACTTCAGTGGGGCTGGGGGAGGTTGGATGAAGGAGAGGAGCAGAAAAGACAACTACTGGGTACTAGGCTTAATAACTGGGTGATGAAATAATATGTACAACAAATCCCATGACATTTGTTTACCTATGTAACAAACCTGCACATGTGCCTCAAAACCAAAAATATAAATAAAAATAAATGAATAACACCACCACAAAGACCAGCAGGGTTCCAGCCTGATACTGAACTGTATTTTGGATTCTCAACTCGATCCTAAAACAGAAAATTTGTGCATTGCTAGTGACAGAAAGAATATTATTTGCAGGATTTATTGGCAACTTTGCATTTATTCTTGAAGGCAGTGGTTCCCAACCTTTTTGACACCAGGCACCAGCTTTATGGAAGACAATTTTTCACAGATGGGGGAAGGTGGGAGGATGGTTTTGGTATTATTCAAGCCATTACATTTATCATTAGATTCTCATAGAGAGAACACAGCCTAGATCCCTCCCGTGCACAGTTCACAATGGGGCTGGCATTCCTATGAGAACCTAATGCTACCGCTGCTCTGACAGGAGGCAGAGCTCAGGTGGTCATGCTTGCTCGCCCCTGGCTCACTTTCTGTTGTGCGGCCAGTGCCTAAAATGCCATGGGTCAGTATAAACCCAGAAGATGGGAACCCCTGCTCTAGGGCCTAACTTAAAATATTTTTTATAATTTCTATCCCTCTAGTATAGCCACAGTTCCCAAAAGGGCTTTCAAAAGTGTGTAAAAAAATATGATTTGGAAGTTTCTTTGGGGAAAAATAACTGAATACAGATGAATCTGCAAAAGAAAACTATGAATGTTATGGAACCTCCTTTATTAAATCTATCTATCTATCTATCTATCTATCTATCTATCTATCCATCTATCTATCATCTGTCTATCATCTCTCTATTTATCTATCATCTATCTATCTCAGCTGTCTTTCACTTGGATGATGCTAATTATTATTTATTTAGCTATTTTCCAGTTCTACTTGTGAAAAGAAATAGGAAGAGACATTACTAATCTGGAAGTCTATGAAAGTTAACTTTAGATGAAAGTACATTTACAATAAATGCTTTAGGTCAGAAGGAACTAATAAATTGCCAATCTTTAAAAAGTGTCGGATCACGAGGTCAGGAGATCGAGACCATCCTGGCTAACACAGTGAAACCCCGTCTCTACTAAAAATACAAAAACTAGCCAGGCGAGGTGGCGGGCGCCTGTAGTCCCAGCTACTAGGGAGGCTGAGGCAGGAGAATGGCGTAAACCCGGGAGGCGGAGCTTGCAGTGAGCTGAGATCCGGCCACTGCACTCCAGTCCGGGCGACAGAGCGAGACTCCGCCTCAAAAAAAAAAAAAAAAAAGTGTCTAATATCATGGGATAATTCATGAATATTTCTCTGAAAATTTATTAAGATCTTTAAATTTTTTTCAGTGCAGTGCTCAGTGTTATGAGCACTAATTACTAGATTACTATAAACTAGATATAAAGAGGGAAACAGCCTAATGCATCTGAAAACGATAGTGCTACTAATACATACATTTTAGTGTCTTCTTTTTGTGTACAAAATGAGTATTTGTTTTAGTGAGAAATAATAGGTACTAAATGCTAGAACTGGCCTCTGGAAAATTGGCTGCTGAAGTCTCTTATTGTTTGTTTTCATCTAATCAGCTGTTTTGAAATATTTTATCTATGAGTAGGATTATTAATTCACATATTTCAATGAAGCTATATGTAATGCACTGCATTTGTATATGATACTGATTTAAATATCTATAATTGATAATTGTAAAAGAAATATTGGTGATAATTTCAGATCTTGCTTTATATCAATACATATAGTTTATTAGGTACATATTTATTTATCTGAATCAAAATATAATTATACATAATTGAAAACTTTAAAATCTTTTTTTCTAAAGGATATAGTTTAACCAAAAATTCAGATTTTGAATGATGTCATTGGACAATACAAAATTAAGTTTTCTATAAATCATGAGTAGCAAAATTAGGGACTCTGTGCATATCTAATTCTAGCAAATATCTTCTGTCTACACAAGAAAGAACAATTTAAGCAACAAGAGAAAAGAAATAGTACCAAAATGGTTCTAGAATTACTGATCATAATTAAATCAACTCCGTCATTTTCTGTGACAAACAGCCTGAAGTTATGCACATTGCCTCACTTAGCATAGTGTTTCTGTTCGTATTCAGTCTTACGTATGCTTAAGCATGATGTCTGTGATAGGTAATAAAATATGGTTATTTAGCCATGCCATGCAAATTATATATGAATGCATATTTTAAATAAAAATTGGTGTTAGCTGCAATGCCTTGGCAAATTAATGTTTTCTCTTTAGTAATTACATACACAAAGCATGTTTCTTTTAGCCTCCAGGTTTTCTTATTATTGGCTGTTTTATGACATTTTCAAAGTAGTCTACTGAATAGAAAAGACTCACTCTGCCCTTTATAATACAATACAGAGAAATGTTTATACTTTCGAGCCTGAAAAAGTGACTTGAAGTCAATAGATTATAAGTCATGGAAGTTAACAAAATTTATTTTTGGAATTTGTTGTCACTGAGACTGCTAATGCACTACTCTGCCACCTCCCCAACCCTCCCCAATCAATAATACTTTTTAGAAGATATATGGTTTAATATCCATATGCTTTTTCCTAAGTGTATTATTCTTTTTGATGCTGTACAAAATGGGATTTTCTGAATTTCCTGTTCAAAGAGTTTTCTGTTACTGTATAGAAATGCAACTGATTTTTGTATATTGATTTTGTATCTTACAACTTCATTGAGTTTGTTTATTAGTTCTAACAGTTTTTTTGTGGGTAGAGTCTTTAGGGTTTTCTACATATAAGTTCATGTTGTCTGCAAACAGATAATTTTAATTCTTCTTTTCTGATTTGGTTGCCTTTATTTTTCTTGTCTAATTGTTCTGGTTAGAACTTTCACTACTACTTTGAATAGAAATGGATAGAGTAGGCACCCTTGCCTTGTTACTAACTTTAGAAGAAAAGTTTTCAGTTTTTCACCATGAGATGGGATTGATGATAGCTGTAGGCCTTCCATAAATGAACTTTATTATATTGAGCTAAATTCTTTTTGTAACTAGCTTGTTGAGAGTTTTTATCATAAAAAGGAGTTAATATTTTTCAAAAGCTTTTTTCTTTATTTGAGATGACCATGTAATTTTTACCATTAATTCTGTTAATTAAATATATTATGTTATTTGATTTGCATATGTGGAACGACCTTTTCATCCAAGAAATAAATCCCATGTGGTCATGGCATGCAATCGTTTTAATATGCTGTTGAATTTGTTTGCTAATATTTTTTTTTTTTTTTTTTGAGGCGGAGTCTCGCTCTGTCACCCGGACTGGAGTGCAGTGGCTGGATCTCAGCTCACTGCAAGCTCCGCCTCCTGGGTTTACGCCATTCTTCTGCCTCAGCCTCCCTAGTAGCTGGGACTACAGGCGCCCGCCACCTCGCCCGGCTAGTTTTTGTATTTTTAGTAGAGACGGGGTTTCACCGTGTTACCCAGGATGGTCTCGATCTCCTGACCTCGTGATCCGCCCGTCTCGGCCTCCCAAAGTGCTGGAATTACAGGCTTGAGCCACCGCGCCCGGCCTGTTTGCTAATATTTTGTTAAGACTTTTTAAATATATGTTCATTGAGGTTATTGGTTTGTAGTTGTTCTTTTTCTTTCTTCTGATTCTATATTTATTTGGTTTTTGTATTTGGTTAATATTTGTCTCATAAAAGGCACTTGTAATTGTTCCCCTTTCTTCTATATATATTTTGTGTAACAGTTTGAAAAAGATTGTTATTCTTTAAATGTTTGTTATAATTCATATAATTCATCAGTGAAGGCATATGGCCCTGGGACTTTCTATTATGGGAGGGTTTTTATTTCTAATATGTAATTTTGCTAATAATTGTAGGTCTGCTCATGGTTTTCATTTCTTCATGATACAGTCTTAGTAGGTTGTATCTTTTTAACAATTTGTTTCTTTTCCCTTATCCAATTTGTAGGCATACAGTTGTTCATAAAAGTCTCTCATGATCCTTTGTATTTTGGTGGGATCAGTTGTAATGTCTCTTTTTTTCATTTATAATTGTATTTATTTGTTCTTTTTATCTTTGTTAGCCTATCTAAGCTTTGTCAATTTTGATGATCTTTTCAAAAAATCAAATTTCTGTTTTGTAGAGATTTCCTAAGGTTTTCTATTGTCTGTTTTGTTTATTCATACACTAATATTATTTTTTCATTATGCCAAATTTGGGTTTGGTTTGTTATTTTTTTCTAGTTCCTTAAGGTGTAAACTTTTTTATTTAAGATTTTTCTCCTTATTTTCGATTGTATGTTGGTGTTTAGCATAAGAAGCTTCCTTCTTAGTACTAAGGAATTAGAATACTTAGTGCTCGGAGTACTAAGGGATTTGTTGTTGTATCTCATAAATGTTTGTATATTATGTTTAAATTTTCTTCTCAAGAAAATATGTGATTTGATTAGACCTTTTAAAATTTGTTTAAAAGTTTTGAAAACTAGCAATTGTATATTTAAAAAGGGTGTATACATACATTCCCGAAAGCTTGAAAAAATGTACCAAATATTACTCTTCTTAACAGTCACTAACAAGAAACAGGTCAAAGGCACAAATCTTTGTGATTCAGTTTGAATATTTTCTATTTACTTGTTTCCAGTTCAGTAATTCTCTGTTGAAATAACTCTAGCCTATTGTTAAACCCATCAGTCTAGTTCCTAATTTCATATTTTTATTGTTTAAATTACTAACATTTTCATTTGATTTTTAAATAGATTTACATGGTGAAATCTTTGTGTTTTATTTATTTTAGCTATGTTTTCTTATTTTTCATAAATATTCACATATATGAATATTACACATGATAAGTTGAGTATCCTTTATTCTAAATATTTGGGCCAAGAAGTATTTCTGATTTTAGATTGTATTTGGGTTTTCAGAATATTTGTACACTTACCAATTGAACATCCCAAATTCAAAAATCTGAAATCCAAAAATCTGAAATCCAAAATTTTCCAATGAGCATTTCCTTTGCTATGTCAGCATCAAAAAGTTTCAGATCTGGAACATCTAATATTTCAGATTTTTAGATTTGTGATAGAGATATAAAACATATAATATATTGAATATTATAAATAATTTAAAGTCCTCCTTTGATAACTCTTACATCTCCTTAACTGAGAGTTGGTTTTTAATCATATGAACCTTCGTGGTGTGACTAATTATTTATGGCTAAGTCTTGGACATTGTACACAAAAGCATAGAGAACATCTGTATGATTTTTTTTCTTCACATAAGATATTGGGAGACAGATAAGTGTCTTTTTAGTTTCATAGATGCATACATGGAGAAAAATTAAGCCCAAGAGTTGCACATAACAGTTTCTTCCCAGAGGTCTGAAGGACCTCAGTTTAAGCAATTTAGATGATAAGATTTTAGACTTTTGAAATGATGCAATTTAGATGAGATTTTGCACATTGAACATAAGGTAATAAGATGAGGCTTGGACTTTGGATTTTGAATTAAGGTAATAGGATAAGGATCTTGGTGGCTGGTAAATGTATTTTGCATTTGTGAGGGATATACATCAATTGAGGCCAAAATGGGTTGTTTTAATCAGAATTCTTAGATACCCCCAAGATTTCAAGCCCCTGATATACGTACCTTGCATAATTCTTGGGACTATGAATATAATAAAATTTACTTCCATTTTTTCAGGTTATGTCATATGGCACAAGTGATCTTAAGATAGGGAGATGATCAAATTAGCCTGACACAATAACATGAGTACCTTCAATACAAAGTATCTTATTAGTCTTGTTCCTGAATAGAAACTCAGAGATTCAAGGCATAAAAAGAAGTAGACAGGCCATCGCTGGCTTGAAGATGGGGTGGGCCAAGTGTCAAAGAAGGGGGCCTCTTGCAACTGAGAGTGGCCCCTGGTGGACAGCCACTAAAACTGTCATCTTAGTCCTACAAATGAAGGGGCTGAAATCTGCCAGCAAGAATGAGTCTCCAGACAAGAACTCATCCAGGCAGACATCATAACTTCAGCCTTACTGACATTTTGAACAGAGAACTCAATGGTGTCATTTTAGGCTTCTGACCCATAGAACTGTGACATAAAGAATGGGTATTGTTTCAAGCCAATAAATGCGTGGTAATTTGTCATGCAACATTAGACAACTAGCATAGAGCACTTAAATGCTTATCTTAAGCAAAGTAAGAAAGGAGGATCTGATTATTTAAAGCCAATCAGAAATGAAGCAGAATAGCAGCTAGTTTGTTATTTTTCAGTACTTTCTCAGGGCACAGTCCTCTCAGGATTCCAAATTTTTTAGCTTTTGTCAAAGCCTTTCCCCTTAGCACTTCCAAAATTCTAATCTTT
This sequence comes from Trachypithecus francoisi, assembly GCF_009764315.1. Lineage (NCBI taxonomy): Eukaryota > Metazoa > Chordata > Mammalia > Primates > Cercopithecidae > Trachypithecus > Trachypithecus francoisi. The sequence goes on from NW_022681459.1 coordinate 11,084,877, forward strand.
ATCTTCTATGTAGCATTCCACTGCCCAAAACTGCACAGTGATTGCATAATTAACCTCCTTCCCTATGAAGACTCAGAATTCGACAAACGTCTTGAAAGGAGCTTGACAGAGCTTTGGTGTCATATTCTTACAATTTCCTTAATGTTCTGATCCTTAGACTCTTGTTGTGGGCCCAGAATCAGTCAAAGCCTTGAAGGAAAATGTAGGTGAAAAATATTATCTCACTGCCCCATGTGGTCTGCCTTTTATTTGAATTTATCTCCTCACATCTTCTTTGCTTCAGCTGTTCTCAGTTATTTTAATATAGAATAGTAGTTGTATTTTTATCTGTTTCAGAGTGCTTTCAGTAGAAGCATTCATTGTTCTACTGCAAGCTAGTATATTATAACTTAATAGATAATTTTTATAGTAAAATGTACTCATTTAATAAAAGTATCACAGCAGTACTTCATATTATAAAGGAGAGATAATTCAGTGATAATATGCATATTGTAAATGACACATTAATTATGTCTAAAGGTGCATAATATAGTTAATGTGTAATTCTTAAAAATATTTCTTTGTTTCTCAATAAGGGGCATTAATTAATAAAAAATTAGAAAGGTGCCATTTTACAATTAAACATAGAATTTCAATCCAATTTTCAAAAAACCATAGATACAAGTCCTTACGAAGAACATTAAGACCTGGTACCCAATTTTCGGTCACTTGGCAATACAACTATGACTTCAGGTATCTTGGGAAACCTACCCTACCATGAGCTTCATTCACAATTATTTCTTTTTCTTCCTTTTTACTATGATATTCTTGTATTTTTAAATACAATTTTTATATATGAGATAATATTAAATCTCTTGTAGGAGAAGAGGTTCAAGATAGCTGACTAGGTGCAGCTAGAATGCATCTCTCCCACAGAGAGGAGCCAAAAGAGTGAGTAACTCTTCATACTTTAAATAGGTCATTTGAGAGTGAAAACTAAAATTCAATAGACAGGAAATGAGAGGCAGCTTAGTTGAAGAAGGAGGAAATTGAGCTGTCTGGTAGGGGTCACTGGGCATCAGGGCCAGTCCACTGAACCAGACCTGGACACAAGGGGTCAGTGAAGGAACACTAGGTACCACATTCCTGCCATGGACCTCTGTGATCTTAGCTACAGGAAAGACTAGACAAGAGACTAGAAAAAGCAGAAGAATGAATTTCAGAGCTTGACTATAAGTCTTTCAAATTAACAGCGAGAAAACTATTTTAAAAAAAGAAATTTTTAAAAAATTAACAAAGCTTATGAGAAATATAAGATTATGTAAAGCAACAAAACCTATAACCTATAGGCATTCCTGATGAAGAAGAAAAAGTAAAAAGCTTGAAAAGCATTATTTGAGGGAATAATTCAGGGAAATCTCCCAGGTCTTGCTAGAGATGTAAACATCCAGATACAAGAAGTTCAGAGAACAATAAGGTCCTTTACAAGACAGACACCAACAATGCTTATAGTCACCAGACCATCCAAGATTAACATGAAAGTAAAACATCTTAAAGCAGATAGAAGTAAAAATCAAATCACCTATACAAGAAACTCCATCAGACTAAAAGTTGACTTCTCAACAGATATTTTACAAGCCAGAGGAGACTGGAGGCCTTTACACAGCCTTCTAAACAACAACGACAAAAAAAAAAAAAAAACAGCCAAGAATATTATATCCAGACAGACTAAGCTGCATAAACGAAGAATAAATAAAGTCTTTCACAGACAAGCAAAAGCTAAAAGAATTCTTTACCACTATACTGCCCTACAATAAATGTTCAAAGGAGTCCTAAACATGGAAACAAAAGGATGATACTTGCCATCATAAAACCACACATGATTAAAAAGCACACAAATATTATAAACCAATCACACAACTGGCATTACAAAGCAGTTAGGCAACAACATTATGACAGAAACAAAACCCCACATATCAATATTAAACATAAATGACATAAATGCTTAACTTAAAAGATAGAGGAGACTGGCAAATCAAATTTTAAAAGAAAAGAGAAAAGAAAAAAGACCCAACCATTTGCTGCCTATAAGAGATCCATCTAATGGGTCAAGACAGCTACACACTCAAAAGGGTGGAAAAAGATATGCCATGCAAATGGAAAACAAAAACAAACAGGAGTAGCGATACTTACATGAAACAAAACACTCTTTAATAATAAAAGACAAAGAGGGTCACTATATAACAATAAAAGGTTAAATTTAACAATAAGATATAACTATCCTAAATATATATGTGCACCCAACACAGGAGCACCCAAATTTATAAAATAGATACTACTAGACCTAAGAAAAGAGATAGATGGTAATACAATAATTGTGGGGGGGGGGAATTTAATCCCACGCTGACGGCACCAGACAGATTATTGAGACAGAAAACCAAAAAGAAAACTGTACTTAAACTGCACTCTAGAGCAAATGGACCTAATAGACATTTACAGAACATTCTACCAAACACCTGCAGCATATACATTTTTTCTCATCTGTCCATGGAACATTCTCCAAAATAGACAATATGCTTGGCCACAAAGCAAGTCCCAGTAAATTTTAAAACAATGAAATCATATCAGGTATCTCCTTGGGCCACAGTGGAATAAAATTAGAAATCAATACCAAGAGGAATTCTCAAAACCATACGAATATATGGAAACTAAACAAGTTTCTGCTGAAAGATTTCTTGGGTAATGATAAAATTAAGGCAAAAATTTTAAAAATTGAAATGAATGAAAATATAGACACAACATACCAAAAGGTCTAAAAACACAGCAACAGCAGTTCTAGGGGGATATTTACAAAGTTAAATGCCTACATCAAAAATATAGAAAGATGTCAAGTTAACAACCTATCACTGCATCTCAAAGAACTAGACAAAACAAGAACAAATCAAACTCAAAGCCACCAGAAGAAAATAAATAAAGATCAGAGCAAAACTGAGGTTAAGACAAAAAAACTAAAAACAAAGTATCAAAAAATAAAAAGTTGTTTTTTAAGAAAAGATAAACAAAATTAATAGACCTCCAGCTAGATTAACTTCAAAAAGAGACAAGATTCAAATAAGCACAATCAAAGATGATTATTGTGACATGACACCTGATACCACAGAAATACAAAAGATCATCAGAGACTACTAGGATCATCTCTATGCATACATACTAGAAAACTTAAGGAAATGGATGAATTCCTGGAAACATCTAACCTTCCAAGATTGAACTAGGAAGAAACAGAAATCCTGAATAAACCAATAATGAGTAATAAAATTGAATTAGCCAGAAAAAAATCTCCCAACCAAAAAAAAAAAGATAGAAAAAAATAAGTGCCAGAACAGGCAGATTTACTACTGAATTGTATGAGATGTACAAGGAAGAGCTGGAACCAATATAACTGATAACATTCCAAACAATTAGGAATTCCTGCCTAACTCATTTGATAAAAACAGTATCACCCTGATATCGAAATCAGGCAAGGACACAACAACAAAAGTAAAGTACAAGCCCGTATCCCTGATGAACACAAATACAAACAAAAGAAAAAAGTGACATCAAAGTAGATGCCACAAAAACAAAAACTGACAAATAGTACCTAAGCTAAAGAGATTCTGCGTATCAATAGAAATAATCAATAGAGTAAGCAGGCACCATATAGAATGGGAGAAAACATTTGCAAACTATATATCCAACAAAGGGTTAATATCCAGAATCTACAACAAACTCTAACAACTCAATGAGGGGAAAAAACATTAAAAAGTAGCCAAGGAACATAAACAGACATATCTTGAAAAAAAAAAAAAAAAAAGACAAGCAACTGACAAAAATGAAAAAAGACTCAACACCACTAATCATCAGAGAAGTGCAAATTAAAACAAGGAGATACCATCTCAAGTCAGAATGGTTATTATTAAAAGATTTTTTTTAAAAAAACCTGATGTTGCTAAGGTTCCAAAACAATGTAGAAATTTCTCTAGGAATTAAAAATAAAACTACCATTTCACCCAGCAATCCCACTACTGGTTATCTGTGCAAAGGAAAATAAATCATTATATCAAAAAGATACCTGCACTCATATGTTGATCCCAGCACTATTTACAAAAGTAAAGTTATGGAATCAACCTAAGTGTCCATCAACAGATGACTGAATAAAGAAAACATGGTGTATATACAACATGGAATATTATGGAGCCATAAAAAACAGAATCACATCTTTTAGTAAAGGACAGTATTTCAAGTGAAATAACTAAGAAACAAAAAGTCAAATGCCACATGTTCTAAATTATAAGTAGGAGCTAAACAATGGGTACACATGAACCTACAGAGAGTACTACAAAAAGGGAAGGGTGGGAGAGGAGTGAGGGTTGAAAAATTACCTATTGATTATAATGTCCACAGTTCATGTGATGCATACACTAGAAACTCAAACCTCACCATTACACAATATATCCATGTAACAAGTGTGCACATGTATCCACTGAATGTATATATTAAAAAGTTTGCTATAGCAAATATTTATTTCTGCTCATGCCTTTTATGACAAAGTCTGGATGTCATTTATGACTAAATAAAAAAGTAACAACCACGACCATCCATTTTGCTTTGTAATTCTGGTGTCAGAAACATCACTTTTTATAAAATCTAGAGTTACACTACTCATAAACTGATAATTTCATTTTCTTTCTTAAGAACATTTATTATTTGTGTCAAATTTTCTTGGCATAGTCTGTGCCAAAAACTCTCTTGCCATCATATTACCTAATTAGGTATTACCTAATTGCTATATCATAGCTGTATGATATTACAGAAACTATTAGAAAATTTAATTCATAATTGGTTGTAAGTGTTCTTTTCAACTCGGTGTGAAGGGAATATAACAGAAATGAGTAGAGATGATCAGTGCATGTGTTTTCTTAGGTCAGGTTGTATATATTTGCCAAACTCTGTAAAAGAGATCTAAGCCTTATTACAGTGAAGCCGTTTGACACTTTCCACACAGAAAAAAAAAAAAAAAAAAAAAGGAAGAATGGAGGGGGCCAGGTAGAGTGGGAAAGGCAATGTCTCTAGAAAGAAAGAGTAGAGATATTCACCCGTAAATCCTATAGTTATCAAACAACAACAATAACAAAGTATTCCAACAACTTACAATATCCTCTTCTGCCTCTTATAAGCAGTAGTTTTAAGACAGGAAGTTACTTTGCTATTTCCTTAATGGAGAACGAAATGTTAATTTGATATATTCATGAGTTTTATTTAAATTTTACCGCAAGCAAGGGAACAAATTAGGACCATGTAGTAACCGTGATAACATAAAAATAATCAATGTTTATTAGTTCATTATAACATTTTCCTGAGACTATACTTACATTCACTCAACTTTCTTATCAATGCCAATAATTTAAATCCATTTCCTAAGTAATATAACTGAAGTTCAGAAAAATTAAGTAACTTACCTAGTGTGACTTAAGTTACATGTGGCATTGAAGAGTTCTGTAGACTCTTTACCCTAAGAGCCTGATTGCTGGCAAACAGGATCTTCACCACAATTACAAACATTGAAACCTAATACAGTAGCCTCCCCTTTGACTACAGAGGATATCTTCCAAGGCCCCCATTTGAGATCTGAAACTGCAGATAATACGGAACCCAGCATATACTCTACCTTTTATACATACATACCTAAAATACAATTGAATTTATAGTTACAGTAAGAGATTAAAAACAATAATGAAGTGAGTTATTACAATAATATGTAAGCCTTACCATTCTTGCCGCCACTATTAAGTAAAATAATGGTTACCTGAACAAAAGCACTGCAAGATTTCAATCGCCATCCAATAATTGAGATGGCTACGAAGTAACGGGCAGGTAGCATATGAAACAAGGATACTTTGAACAAATGGCTATTTTATGTTCCAGGATGGATCGAGTGGGATGTTGAGAGATGTCATCACACTACTCAGAAGGGCAGGCAATTTAAAACATGAATTATTATTTCTAGAATTTTTTATTTAATATTTTCACACTGTAGTTGACTGGGTAACCAGGGAGGTAAAACTGTGGATAAGGGAGCACTACTCTAATAAGGATAAAACTCACATTTGCCCTTTGAAATGTAAATACACTTCAAGAGACATTCAACATTGAAACTCACATGATTTTAGAACTCAATGAAGAAATTTAGAGATTTCTAGTATAGAAAAACTAAGCTTTAGAGAAAAACAACTCTTCTAGATTTAGCTGAAAGCAACTTATAATGAATATAAAATCAAAATAATCACCTTTGTAAAAGTAAATATGCTTAAATATGTCTTTCTGTTTGGGATACTTTTATCATGTTAGAGTACCACATCAACACACTACTTTTTTTTTTCTAAAGAAATAAGAGAACTTTTAGATTGCAAAGTATAAGTAGAAAATAAGTGAGTAGTGAAATTTTGAAATATTCACAGTCAACAAACACTATCAAAGCTAGAAGTGTGCAGTTCTTCTCAATTCTGAATAAGTTTCAGAAAATAAATAATACTAAACATTATTCACTTTTTCAACTTAAAAAAATCTTATCAGTGATTTTCTGGGTTTCAAGCATCAGTAAAAGAAGGAGCATCAGGTTGAATCCTGATGTGACTCTGACTCAAATGGTAGAACATCTGTCTTCTCTAAGAGCTTGTCAGTTTGAGTAAATGATTGATTATGCTACTCAGGGTCAAGGATAGACACCACCACAGCACTAACTGACAAGAGCCATGAGTCCGTAGAGAGATCTGCTCATATTCAGTCAAATTTCTGGTCTAAGGCTAAAATAAGCATGACATTTATTAATTAATAAATTTGAACTATTTTATCTAAAATTAAATGATTTTTTAATTTTTGAATAAATGGATATTCACGCTCTTTATGAAAATGGACACATTGAGGTGTTCATTACTGTATTAGTCTGTTCTCACTCTGCTATGAAGAAACGCCAGAGACTGATTAATTTATAAAGGAAAGAGGGTTAGTTGACTCACAGTTTTGTATGGCTGGGGAGGCCTCAGGAAACATAATCATGGTGGAAGACCAAGGATAAGCAAGCACCTTCTTCACAGGGCGACAGGATAGAGTGAGTGCAACCAGGGGAAATGCCAGATGCTTATAAAACCATCAGAACTCATAAGACTCACTCATTATCATGAGAACAACATAGAGGAAACTGCCCCCATGATTCAATTACCTCCACCTGGTCCAGCCTATGACACGTGGAGATTACCGGGATTATATTTCAAGAGATTTTGGTGGGAAAAAATGATATGGATTGGGGAGCGAATCCATATCAGTTACTAACAGATGCAAAGTGATCTAATATTACAACCTCACTAGGTAGGTTTAAAAATTTTTAATCCTGATAATAAAATTATAAAAAAAAAGAATTCTGGAGAATTCTTGATGGAAACCATCAATATTCGTACAGAAAAATTCTACAAACTTCAGATGAATCTGAATGGTCATCCTTAAAGGTCATCTTTCTGTTTGTTTTCATCTAAAAGACATCACACTTTCAATACTGCAAAACTATTTGTTTAAGTAGTTTTATTTTGGATAAGTATTCACTTCTTATATTTTATAAATTTGTGACAAAGCTAATCTAATAAAATACGGGTGTTTGTTTTTGTGTCTTTGAAAATTTCACTAATTGTCTTCTTGGTCTGACCGCTGGGATAAATAATATTTTAAGTATAAAACATATAAATAAATATAAATACCTATTTATACTGTAGATAGCATACAACATGACTATTTTATTACATATATGTATTTGTATTATATTGCCAATATATATTTAACATATATAAAATATAAAATAAACAACATAGAGTAAGTTCTCACATATTGTTGTAGAGAAGTTCTTGGAAACTGTGATGCTAAGAAAAATGACCTAACAGGAAACCCATTTTACCACAGGCTAATTGATATAAATAAGAGTTGAGTTCCTACAACATATTTCTGGTCACAAAAACATCAGCAAACTTCTAAATAAAAACAAAACATTTTAATATTTAATATTTATTTCAGTATTAAACATTGAGATAAATGTAAGCTATACATACATTTAAGAAAGATTAATAAAAACAAGATCACTACTTAGCCAATTATTCCAGTTCAGAGTCATGGGTGGCAGGAATCGATCTCAGCAGCTCAGGGCCAAGGCTGGAATCAACTTTGGACAGATGCCATTCCCTCTCAGCATACACTCAACCACACACCCACACTCACTGAGATGGGACCAAGTAGACACACCATGTCACCTCACGTGCACGTCTTTGGGACGTGGGAGGAAATTGGAGTACCCAGAGAAAATCCATCTAGATGTGGGGAGAAAATGTGAATTCCACACAAACAGTAGGGAATTTTCTTTTTTTTCTCATCAACATTATAACAAAATGACATCGAATGAAACGAAGTTATTCAATGACATGCTCTATATAAATAAAGTGATCTATGTGGTGCTTAATGAGTTATTTTAAAAATTATTGAAGTTACAATAATTTATATAAAAGGGTGGGAAAAATAACAATCCCTCCAATTTGACATTACTCTTGGATTTGTTTTTTAATGTAACACTTTCTCACGTCTACTCCATTCAGATCACTTGCAACTCAGATGATTGAACTTAAAAAACAAGCCTTAACTCTCCAGAGGCACGTATTGAATGTCTGCTCTTTATTCATGTATATTTGGCTCACAGAACATTGCCTATTACATGGCAGATGCTCAATGTATATTTGTTGAATAGATTGAATGAAATAAGTTTCTTGTATGCTTAAGATTCTTATCAAAGATACTTGAGGTCTTTCATCTAAGGTAGAGTAGTTGAATTCTCAGGTAGATATTGCATAGTAATTGGAAACGTGATACATAAAATGGAGTAACTGAACTGAAACTAAACTGTTTTATCAGGGCAATTCCGTGAGGTTTTGAAAGTGTTTTTAAGGCTGCAGTTTTGGTGAAAATATACATAAAGATAAATCAAAAGGAAAGCTAACTTGGACAGTATTTTTAAGGCATTAAAAATCAGCTTGTGGATGGGCCCGGTGGCTCATGCCTGTAATACTAGCATTTTGGGAGGCCGAGGCGAGTGGGTGCCTTGAGCTCAGGAGTTCGAGACCAGCCTGGACAGCATGGTGAAACCATGTCTCTACAAAACATACAGAAATTAGCCTGGCATGGTGGTGCATGCCTGCACTCCCAGCTACTGGGAGGGCTGAGGTGGGAGGATCCCTTGAGCCCAGGAGGCTGAGGCTGCGATGAGGTCTGGTTGCACCACTGCACTCCAGCTTGAGCTGCAAAGCGTGACCCTGTCTCAAAAAACAAACGAACAAACAAAGAAAAAACCAACAACAAAAATTTGTTTGCAATGTACTGCAGTTAAAATACACATATAGCTAGAATTGAAGGTTCTCATTTTTTAGCTTCTATGTTTGATCTATTTATTTCATAGTGCTGCTGGCACAGCATTTTACTGTGTGACCTAAATTAACTGTAAGCGAGCTGTAAAACTTTTATTAATGATTCTAACAAGACTATATAAATCCTTTTGCTAATGAGGTTAAGGTATGCTTCAAACCCCAGGCAAAACAGTTGTCTTCTAACAGAGACAGTCTCATGCCTTTGCAGTGTATATCAATTTATCAACTGGCTGTTTGACAAACACATCGCTTTGGTTACAAATATAAGAGCAATATAGAAAATCGGGACGATAATAGGATAAAAACTGGATAACAATTTCAGTTTCTTTCCCTAAAATACTAGCTTTATAGAAACAAGAAAATACCTACTATACTCTCATATTCTATTAGTAGATTTTCCAATCACACTATTCAATTGTGTCAAGATTAATTTATGTCTTGAAATATCTATTAATTGACAAATATTTATGATTCAGATTTAGCAAGACATTATCCTGTCAGCACATAGAAGGATGTGTAGGAAAATATAGAGGTTGTCTAAAAAAATCAGGTTTGATTATAAACAGATTTATCCTTTAACTTTCTCCACTCACTTTTTCACTCGGCTGGGTTTCATATTTTGCCTAGGCATAATGAAGTATTATCTATCATCTAGGCCTACATGAAAACATTCTTTAAATTTAATTTAACTAATTTGCCTATCTGGCTTTAGAGTTTCTTCTTCAAATTCTTCTCCCTACTTCATGAGAAATTTGTATCCAAAAGTGAAATTATTTTTAATGTATTTTAAATAATCTTGCTTTAATCTTGTGGAAATAAAAATAATATTGACCCCAAGCTTAATTGCACATTTAGTGGGATCGTTTTACCAATTATAGACTGAAGTGTTTGTTTAACCTTCCAGAAGGAACTGTAAAATTGCCATTAATAGAGAATGTTTCCTGAGCTAGTAAATTAGAAAGCACCTATATTTAAAAGATTGTAGGAAGTGGAAATTGCCTTTAATATTTAATTTTTGAATTACTTAGGAAGGCTGATCATTAACAAACTAAATATTAGTAGTGACTATTTAATTGGGAATATGTCAATAGAGATTGAATATATCTAGCAAATATTACATAATTTCAAGCAAAATGCTCCATTACTTAATCTGACATGTATACAGTAGGTACCAGATACAGTGTCAAGTACTAAATACACCAGAGAATAAGGTGGATTGGATTTTTACATGCAAAAATACTCCAAGGACTTTCATTCTACTTACTGGTTGATTTGCCTTTGCAAAATAACAAAACAATTTAAAACCTAAATAGAAACAAAATGCCTTAATATTAAAGCTTTCTTCAGAAACATTATTATTTTCAACTGAGAAATATTAAATATTAATGGTGTTTTGTTATCTTTATTGTCTAGAAAAAGGAAGTAAAATGTTACAAATAATTCTGGTAATAAATAGTCATCGGTGGCTACTGCAATATTGATAATTTTTTGCTATATAATTTTTCTTTTTTAAAAAACAGACCTGATAACTGACCCTGAGTAAGATAATTTTTTAAGAAATTCTTCTGTAGGAGTCTATATCTTTTACTACATAAAGAAATTTTTAAGACGTCAAATTGTCTTTTCCAATCAATGTACCTGTAAGTCTATAATCACCTAGTAATTGTTTTCACATATGTTTGACATACAATGAATTACCCACGTAATTTCCCAGACATTATCCCTGAGCCCTAACTTTTCTCTTGGTTTCAGATATATTAAAACAGTGGAGGTGGAGAGTGGGATAAAATTAAATGAAAGAACCCAATAGTGGTGACTAAGTAAAATCAGGTGGAGAGAAAATTGATGGGGATGAAAGACAGTGTGACAAACTCTCTTCTCCCATTTCAGTACTATCTCATCATTTCTTTGGTGTGTTTGCTAATATTATGTTCTTTCCAAGACTGTACATTTTTATGTATAGATGTTTTAAAAACTATGCTTTATGTTAACTTTCACGTTAGCTTTGGAGGTACATGTGAAGCTTTGTTATACAGGTAAACTCCTATCATGAGGGTTTGTTGTGCCAATTATTTCATCACCAAGTATTAACCCTAGTACTCAATAGTTATTTTTTCTGCTCCTCTCCCTCCTACCAACCTCCACTCTCAACTAGACCCTAGTGTCTGCTGTTCCCCTTTTTGTGTTCATGAGTTCTCATCATTCAGCTCCCACTTGCAAGTGAAAACATGTGGTATTTGGTTTTCTGCTTCTGCATTAGTTGGCTAACTAACGCATATTCTGAAATTGATGCCCATCCAAAGCCCATCCGATGTCACTGATGGGCATTTAGGTTGATTCTATGTGTTTGCTATAGTGAATAGTGCTGCAATGAACATACGCATGCATGTGTCTTTAGAGTAAAATAATTTATATTCCTTTGGGTATGTAACCAGTAATGGGATTTCTGGGTCAAATGGAAGTTCTGCTTTTAGCTCTTTGAGGAATCACCCTACTGCTTTCTGCAATGGTTGAACTAATTTACACCCCCATCGACAGTGTGTAATTGTTCCCTTTTCTCCACAACCTCACCAGCATGTTAATTTTTGACATTTTAATAATTGCCATTCTGAGTGGTATGAGATGGTATCTTGTTGTGATTTTAACTTACATTTCTCTAATGCTCAGAGATTGAGCTTTTTTATATGCTTGCTAGCTGCATGTATGTCTTCTTTTGAAAATGTCTGTGCATGTCTTTTGCCCATTTTTTTAAGAAGTTGTTTCTCTCTTGTAAATAACTTTCTTATAGATGCTGAATGTTAGACCTTTGTCAGATGCATAGTTTGCAAAAATTTTCTCAAGTTCAGTAGGTTGTCTGTTTACTTTGTTGATAGTTTCTTTTGTGGTGCAGAAGCTCTTTAGTTTAATTAGGTCACATTTGTTCATTTTTGCTTTTGCTAGGATTTTACGTTTGGTGTCTCTCATAAACTGTTGGCCCATTCCTATGTCCAGGCTAGTATTGCCTAGGTTGTCTTCCAGGATTTTTATAGTTTTGACTTTTACATTTAAGCCTTTAATCCATCTTGAGTTGATTTTTGCATATGATGTAAAGAAGGGGTCCAGCTTCAATCTTCTGCATATGGCTAGCCAGCACCATTTATTGAATAGGGAGTGTTTTTTAATTTTTATTTTTGCTTGTTTTCATCAGCTTTGTCAGAGATCAGATGATCTTATGTGTGCAGCCTTAATAGGGCTCTCTATTCTGTTCCATTCACCTATGTGCCTTTTTTTGTACCCGTATCATACTGTTTTGGTTATGGTAGCCTTGTAGTATTGTTTTAAGTCTGATAATGTGGTCTCTTCAACTCTGTTCTTTTTGCTTAGGATTGTGTTGGCTATTTGGCCCTTTTTTTTGGTTCCCTATGAATCTTAAAATAGTTTTTTCTAGTTCTATGAAGAATGTGATTTGTAGTATCATAGGAACAGCATTGAATTGGTAAATTGCTTTGGGCAGTAAGGCCATTTTAATATTAATTCTTCCTGCCCATGAGCTTGAGATGTTTTTCCATTTTAAACTATGTAAAACATAGCAGCTTTAGATTCACAGCAAAATAGAAAGGAAGGCATAGAGATTTCCCATATACCTTCCACCCTACACATGACTAGCCCCCATGATCAACATCCCTCACTAGAGAGTACACATGTTACAACAGATGAACCTACATTGACAAGTCACGTTCACCCAAAGTCCATTTTACCTTAAAATTCACTGTAAGTGATATGTGTGTGTGTGTGTGTGTATATGGATTTTAAGTCCCCTACTAACCTTTAAATCACAATAAAATATTTTATCAAAATGTTAAAATTATTTGCTTTCTAAAAATAGGGTTTAATTTCATTAGTTATAGTATTAATGTAGCATTAGAGATGGGAGCATTAACAAATAATAACATGGTAGCGGTAATATTACATATGATTTATTAAGTGTTCATTCTGGCCAAAAAATATGCTAAATTCTGCATTTATCATTACTTTACATCGAATCTCAATGTTAGGTGATAATTATTATTAAGATGAAAGCCATAATATATTTCAAGACATGGATGTATAATGACAACTAAGGAGACAGGTTTGACCAGAGAGAGATTCTGCATTGACTAGAAATATGAGGTTTTGGATGGCCATCAATTTCAGAATACGCTTGAGATTCAAAAGGCCAGTTGAGTGACTAAAGTCTTATAGATAACTTTTAATGGGAGATTTAGTATTAGAATTTTGACCTTTTATTAACTATTGACATTTCCAAAATTTCTGATAGTGAAATGGCAATTTTTGGTTTGAAGCCTGTCAATACAATTTATTGTTCACTGATCTAACTCTAGAAGTTATTTTAAACTCCTTTGTCTCAGTTTTTTCATCTGTAACATTTTCCTAATAATATGTTGCTCCTGGTATAATTTTAAGAATAAAACCAGTGAAGATTTTTTGTATAAGAATTTATTTGTAATTGTGTCTCATAGAATCCCCTGGAATATTAACCACTACAGTTCTAAGACTAAAGGATCCAAAGTAAAAATTACTTTAATTAAGTCCATGGCTAATCAATATGCAGGATTATTACCAGTTATTTTCCCATAATGGTCAAATAACTGCATTTGTTTATATAGATTTCTTATAGCTTATTTTACACATTCTTGACAAGTAGTAGGAATAGAAATACAATCTATTCATTTCAATATTTGGTTTTGGTGGTAAATAGAAGTGACATGCAAGTAAAAATAACAAACAATATAAATAGAATTTTTTTATCCACTCTTCTAACTAGATGTAGATTCATTATTTCGGTGGCAAATATATTACACAGGAAAGGTGATGTTACAAAAAGGCAGTTGTTACTCTTGTCAAATTATAAGTTATTGATGTGCAATCTAAAATACCAGAAGAAAGAGGATGAGAAGCATATGGTTTAACCTCAGGCAACAGACCTGTATGACTTGCTGTGAATTTTTACCACTTTATTCCACATAATTCCCCCAAATGATACACATGGTATTTCACATGAGTAAGGGAAGCTGCATGACGGCTGCTTTGTCTTCCTTATACAGCTGTTCCATTTAGCATTTATTCTATATTAAGACAGGTGCAACTTTTATGAAAAGAAATTACAGGCTCTTTTTGAAATCCCCCAAAATAAAATGGCATATTTTTCCCTCAAAGTAAAGAGTTCTCCAGCAATTGTCTCAATAATTTAACCAAAAATCAACCTAACATTCTAGGTAGTCAGGGTACTAAATTAAAAATACAAAGTATTCAATAACATTTAAATGGCAATTATACACCTTGTAATCATATATAGCTTTTCCAGACAAGCAAATTACATAATTTTAATTTTCATTGTTTCAATAGATCAACTGTACTTTTGAAGTTTTAGCTGAGTATAAATCACACAATATCTACATGAGGATTTGGGATTGAAGCTTAATTTTTTGTTGAGTATGTGCGGAGTTCCCAGGAAAGGAAATGCCTAAGATTTAAGTAAAATTCAAATTTAACAAACCTGCACATCGTGCACATGTACCCTAGAATACGTAACAAACCTGCATGTTGTGCACATGTACCCTAGAACTTAAAGTATAATACAATAAAATAATAAAAAATATTAAAAAACAAATTTAATATGACTTTCATAAAAGGTGACTGGCGCACGCTGTTAAATAATAGATTTTTAACTCTCATTTCAACTCAACAAATACTAAATTTGAGTCTCAAACTTGGCTGATTAGATGAGTCTTTTGGGAAAGGAAAATGGGATTACTTATCAGTAATCTCTGTTTGGGAAGGGAGGCCAATCGGTTCTGAACTTTACTCTGTTTTATGAACATTATTGAAATGTAAGTTCACAGTTTCAACCTTAATTATATCCAGAGGGTCCAGAACCACTTTTTTTTTTTTTTTTCAAGTTCATTTATCTTGAGCAACCAGCACTATTTGATTTTTTGCAGTTGCCAACTCTTCTGGGGATGGCTCAGATGCAATGTATGTAATAAATCAATACAGAATAGGCTCCCTTTTCTCAAAAAATTTGCCATTGAATTGTGAAACTAAAAATACGAGAAAGTAAATAAAAATTTAAATGCAAAGTATAGTATGAATCTGTATTAAGTGGTACTGTATGGCACAGAGAAAGAACAGGTCAAGGCTAATGAGGAATGATTTCTTTGTTTGAAGGAGGAGGTGGGTGAAAACTGGGTGAGCATTCCGGATAGATATATTATGGACAGCTGGTAGTATGTGAATCACTGGAGCCTTTTAGTACTCATTTTTTAAAAATAATCCTACATCCCAGTTTTACTATCCAAATAATTGATGTCAAAGTGTTACATCATTTCATTAAAACTCATTTTATTATTTGATGATTAATCTTTTACATTGTACTAAAAACAGCACATATTTAATAAAATACATTTAGACTAATGCATATTTTGTAAAATTTTTATTTGTTATAGATTTTATTATTAAAACATTGAATATAAATTTTGGTTTATATGTTACAATATTAAATGTCTAAGCATGATATAATTTAATACATGTTTTAGTTATTTGTATTATACATGCCTTTTAGTCATGTTGTACATAACATAAAAATGTTTGCCCTTTATTTTTAGGCTAAAATAACAAACAATATCATTTGCAATGTGTGTTACTAGAAACAACACTGATTTTGCTTCTAGATGTGGAAAATTTTAATTAATATTAACGTTATAAAATTTTATGTCTGAAATATGGATTGAGATAGGATCTGATTATTAAATATCAAAAAAATGGGAGGGGATAATTTTGATAAGTCAGATTTGTGACAGAAAGAACATCATTAATAGTTAATAGTACAGCATTATTTTTCCCAAAAGTTGAGATACTGCTTTAAAAAATATAATTCTAACATATTGGATTTGTTTTTAATTTCCAGGGGCTACATGTGCAGGTTTGTTTCTTGGGTAAACTGTGTGTCATGAGGGTTTGCTGTACAGATTATTTCATCACCCAGGTAATGAGTAAAGTACCCAATAGGTCATTTTTCATTCATTACCCTCCTCTCACTTTCCGTTCTCAAGTAGGCCAAGGTGTCTATTGTTCTATTATTTGTGTCCATGTCTACTCAATGTTTAGCTTTCACTTATAAGTGAGAACATGTGGCATTTTATTTCCTGTCCCTGTGTTTATTTGCTTAGGATAATGGCCCCCAGTTCCATGCAGGTCACTGCAAAGGACATGATTTCCTTTTTTTTTTTTTTGTATGGATACTTAGTATTTCATGGTATATATGTACCATATTTTCTTTATCCAGTCCACAATTGATGAGCATCTAGGTTGATTTTGTGTCTTTGCTATTATGAAAAGTATTGTGATAAACATAAATATGCATGTGTTTTTATAACAGAACTTTTAAAAATATACTCTTTTGTGTATATACTCAGCAATAAGATTGCTGGATTGAATGGTAGTTCTGTTTTAAGTTCTTTGAGAAATCTCCAAACTGCTTTCCACAGCAGCCGAAATAATTGACATTCCCACCAACAGTGTATATGTGTTTCTTTTCCTCTACAGCATCACCAACATCTGTTTTTTTTTTTGTTTGGTTTTTTGGTTTTTTTTTTTTTTTTGACTTTTTAATAATAGCCATTCTAACTGGCATGAGATGGTATCTCATTGTGGTTTGAATTTGCATTTCTGTAATTGGTGATGTTGAGCATTTTTCATATGCTTGTTGGCTGCTTGTATGTCTTCTTTTGAAAAGTATCTGTTCATGTCCTTTGTCAATTTTTAATGGGGTTGTTTGATTTTTTAATTGTTAATTGGCTTAAGTTTCTTATAGATCTGAATTTTAGATCTTTGTCAGATGCATAATTTGAAAATATTTTCTCCCATTCCATGGGTTGTCTGTCCATTCATTATTAACTCTGTTGATAATTTCCTTTGCTGTGCAGAAAAGTTTTAGCTTAATTAGGTCCCACTTGTCAATATTTGTTTTTGTTGCAATTGTTTTCGGAGTCTTCATTATGAAATCTTTTCCAGGACCGATGTCCAGAATGGTATTTTCTAGGTTTTCTTCTAGAGCTTTTATAGTTTTAGGTTTTACATTTAAGTCTTTAATCCATATTAATTTGATTTTTGTATATGGTGAAAAGAAGAGCCAAGTCTCAATCTTCTGCATATAGCTAGTCAGTTATCCCAGCACCATTAATAGAAGAGGGAGTCTTTCTCCATTGTTTATTATTGTCAACTTTGTCAAAGATCAGATGGTTGTAAATTTGTTTCTTGTTTGTTTTTTAAGATGGAGTCTCACTCTGTTGCACAGGCTGGAGTGCAGTGGAGCAATCTTGGCTCACTGCAACCTCTGTCTCCTGGGTTAAAGTGATTCTCATGCCTCAGCCTCCCAAGCAGCTGATATTACAGGCACCTGTAACCACGCCCGGCTAATTTTTGTATTTTTAGTAGAGTGTTGCCCATGCTGGTCTCGAATTCCTGAACTCAAGTGCTCTGCCCTCCTCAGCCTCTCAAAGTACTTGGATTACAGGCGTGAGCCACGACAAATTTGTAATGTTAATTCTGGGTTTTCTAACCTGTTCCATTTGGTCTATGTGTCTGTTTTCGCACCAGTACTATGCTATTTTGGTTACATTAGCCCTAGAGTATAATTTGAAGTTAGGTAGTGGGATGCCTCCACCTTTGTTCTTTTTACATAGTATTGTTTTGGCTGTTCAGGAATTTTGGCTCCATATGCATTTTATAATAGTTTTTTTTTTTTTTTTCTAATTTTGTCAAAAGTGACATTAGTAGTTTGATAGGATTAACATTAAATCTGTAAATTGCTTTGAGCAGTATTGCCATTTTAACAATATTGAATCTTCCTATTCATGAGCATGTAATTATTTTTTATTTGCTTACATCATCTCTGACGCATTGTAGAGATCTTTCATCTCCCTTCTTAGCTATATTTCTAGGTATTTTATTATTATTTTGGGGGCTATTATGAATGGAATTGTGTTTTGGTTTGGCTCTAAGTTTGACGTATAGAAATGCTACAGATTTTTGTATATTGATTTTGTATTCTGAAACTTTGCTGAGGTTTGTCTTCCTCTTTTCCTTTGGATGCCTTTTATTTCTTTCTTTTGCCTGATTGCTCCGGATAGGACCTCCAGTACTATGTTGAATCAGAGTGTTGAGCATGGGCATCCTGGTTTTGTTCTGGTTCTCAAGGGGAATGTTTCCAGCTTTTGCCTATTGAGTATGATGTTGGCTACAGGTTTGTCATAGATGGCTCTTATTATTTTGAGACATGTTCCTTCAATGCCTAGGTTTTTGAGGGTTTCTAATATGAATGGATGTTGAAATTTATCAAAAGCCATTTCTGTGTGTATTGAGATGATCATGGGGTTTTTGTTTTTAGTTCTGTTTATGTGGTGAATCACTTTCACGGATTCACATATATTGAACCAACTTTGCATTCTGAGAATAAAGATCATCATCATCATCCCTACATGATTATGGTGAATTATCTTTAGGACGTGTGCTGCTGGATTTGGTTTCTTAGTATTTAGTTGAGGATTTTTGCATCTATGTTCATCGGGTATATTAGTCTGAAGTTTCCTTTTTTTTATGGTCTGTCATTTGATATATACAACTGGTAAGTGGAAGTACTTATTTGATTTTTTTTGAGCAAAGTAAATCTTGCAAGTTGATATACCTGCCCAAATGTCCACTTTACTTAATTTATTGTTTGATATATAGATATTCTACAACACAAAATAAACTAACCCTAAAAACATGCACACACATGCATGGAGGTAAACATGGAGCATGTGTGTGCATGTATGCATGTATGTAAAAATTTAACTGCTTAGCCAATTGGAAAATTAAATTTATAGAGATAATACAGGAAATAAAATGACTATTTTTTTGTACTGTCAATTGCTTTATCTGTAATGATTGCCAACAGTAAAATTTAAACATTTTCTAAAACTCATTCTCTCAGTTTTTTGGGAGCTTCTTTTAGTTCATTCATAATTGTTTGACTGTGGTAGGTATGTATCAAACTTTGCATTTAAAAGTTAGAAATGTTTATTTTCCCTGAAATAGAGCACATTTGTCACCACTAAGAATTTCATTTGCTTTACTTTATTCTCATAGAAAATGTATGGAATAAATAAGACATCCCAGCATGCAGAGATCTGAAATAAAATTCCAGTGCACCAATAAAATAAATGTGCGTATTGTGCATGATGCTAATAATAAAAATTGTGTTAGTGTTTATTGAGCACAAACTAGGCCAGCATATAGCTCTTTCATCAAATGAACACAAAGATCTTGTGAAGATAGTGTTATTGTTTTCATTTTATATATTGATTTATAATTTAAAAAGCTTAAATAATTTGTCCGAACTCATCGAAAATCTTGAGTAAAAAAGATTTCTGTCAGGCTTTCTAGAATTCTAAACATATAAATATAGTAAAGAGGAAGTGGAAAATATAATTGCAAATATAACTACACATCAGAAAGTATTAGCTAAACATTAAATATTAGTTTAGTTTTAATTTTGAAGCAAATTTATAAATATACAAAAATAATTCTCCAGATGTTTATGTCTTTTCTCTACAAGCTAAATTTTGGGATCTATTCTGTATGTTTGTATGTATGTATTTGTATACTTATTCTTTCCTTCCCTGCCTCCCTTTCCATCTCTCTCTTTCTAGATGGATAGGTAGATAGATAAGCAGACAGATAGGTAGACCAATTCTAATATTATATTAGCAGTTAAAGGAGAGCAGATTTTAAAAAGCTTATGAAAGAGTAATTAATAATGAACCCCTGGCTATGCCAGGAAATCTTGTGACAAATTGGTTATGTAGAAAGAATAGGTACAGACATTATTGATGCTGATTAGTTGTCACAAAAAAAAAAAAAAAAACATGAAGCTTAGTCATTGATTAGTCTATTAAAAGGTGTTTGTATGAAATCTGAAAACACTTTACAGAGTAAACATATTGGAACAAAAATTGGAGAAAAATGAGCAGGGCTTTAGAGAAAAGTATAGGCGTGGAGCTGCCTGTACAACTGAAATTGCACTGACCATGAAAGTAACCATTAATAGCAAATTGGATAAGGAAAATTTAGGAGATGGAAGAAATGATTATTTTTAATAAATGATTTCGGAATTGTTATACCATTTAAAAAATGTTTGAGTTACTAATTTGAAATTTCAAGACCAAAGACCCGAAAGAGTTAACATATGTAGGGAGGTGACTAATGCATTATCGGGATGGTCCTTTAAAAAAAAATTAACACTTTAATAAAACAACTGTAGTTGAAAGCACATTTACATCTGAGATAAAGAAAATAGTAATGTTATGACTGATTTGAAATAACACAGACTACTCATAAAATAATAGCTATAACAATAATGGAATTAAATGAGTTTATTTTACAGATCAATCTCTGTGGGTTACATTAGCTAAAGACAAATAAACATTTATTTGCAAGAGATTTTTTTTCCGATATCAGTGTAATGAAGAACTAAATTGTACAAGACTATAAAAAATATTTTAAGATATCTTTTTTTGTATAAAGATCACTGTGAAAGTATTCCCATCTTTCATTGTTATTTTCTTGATTACTATTAATTTTTATAATTCACAACTTTTACTTTACTATTCACTATGGTACTTCATTGCAATTGTCTATTTAAATAAACTTTATACGTACCAAACAAAACCAAACAAAATGATAAGGTTGTGGGCCATGAATTTTTTTATTATTTTGTCTGGATTAATTCAAGATATGCCTCAGTAGTGGTTTCTGTTCAAGGCACTGAAGGTAGAAAATAATTGTTATTTCCAGTACTCACCTAATTCCAACATAAACTGGCAGGCAGGAATAAAGTTAAGTCTTCTGATTGAGAGGGAACAAATTACAAATAGTGTTTGCTCAATTCCTTATACATGAGGATTACTGTTTTAATAAAAATCTTGGCCGGGCGCGGTGGCTGACGCCTGTAATTCCAGCTCTTTGGGAGGCCGAGGAGGGTGGATCACGAGGTCAGGAGGTTGAGACCATCCTGGCTAACACGGTGAAACCCTGTCTCCACTAAAAATAAAAAAAATTAGCCAGGCGCGGTGGTGGGAGCCTGTAGTCCCAGCTACTCCGGAGGCTGAGGCAGGAGAATGGCGGGAACCCGGGAGGAGGAGCTTGCAGTGAACCGAGATTGCGCCACTGCACGCCAGCGTGGGTGACACAGAGAGACTCCGTCTCGGAAAACAAAATAAAACAAAACAAAACAAATCTTTTCCTCTAGAGAAAACATTCTACTTCATTTTTTGTAAACCTAATGTAGCTAATCATCTCAAATGTGAGCTGTTAGATGAGAACGTTTACACATTAAAGATCAAGTATTTTTCAGTCAGTTGATAATCACCTTCCTGCTTTCTGTAGGTGACTATTAATTCATTGGTTTGAAATAATATGAGACAGTTGGCAGACAATAATAGTAACGTAAGTAATTCTCCTCAAGAAAAAGAGCTTTGTAAATATGAGATTGTTTCTCTCCATTTCAGTATATTTAATTCCTGATAGTCTTATTAATTGCACTGTTAATCTTTTGATATAACTTATTTTTTAAAATTAAAACAGTAAAAAATAGAATTCTATTACTACTAATAATACATCAGAAAGCTTTAAATTACTACAAATATATACTGTAGTATGCAAAAGTATCAACGTTTCTCATGCTTTTACCGAGAAATAGTCCTTTATAAAAAGAAACAGAAGGGTATTTCATTCCCGTAATAATTTATTGTCTTAACTTCAGTGGTTGTATCTTGAATGCAACAAGATGGAATGACAAAGGCATATTAATGCAATACAATAAGGGAATCGTGTGGCTTTTGTCACAGAATATCAAACACATGTGATTCAGGCCAAATTTGAATAATGTGTTGCCTAGCAAAGTACTATGCTTTGCTTTGCTTTATTCTAGTGCTATGCTTTATTCTTTTTCAGAATTTGTTTCAAGAACCCATCCTTATCCCCCTTCTATCCCCCATTTTTCCTCGTATTTTAATGCAATACTTTTTAAATAATGTACTCAAACTCATCTAGATTTCTACTGGAGGATATTCCTGGGCAATCAAAAGTAAAATGCTTTAGTGTCAATTTCGTGCATTTAAGATGATTTATAACTCCAGTTGCAATAAAAATATTTTGCATATAAATAGTAGATTTTAGAAATAAGGTTGTCTTTAAGATACACTTCAGTTGTTGGCTTTTTTCATTAACAGTATTTAAGCCAGCAATAAATACATTCCTTAGGTCATTAATGCCCTGGAGTTTGACACAGAAATAACCTAAATTTGGGAGAGTTTGACATCTGATTGACATTGATAAATATTAACCAACAATGTGCTTCCTTTTGACAGCTGTGACCTTCTTTTTTGCCTACTTCAAATCATAACTAATGGGAAGGCCTTAGTAAGCTGAAATAATGAAAGCTGATTTATTTGGCCTTGGTCTAGGTTAGACACTAAATATCCAGGAAAGAGATCCCAGGGGCAAGGCATAAACTAAAAATTAAAATGTGAAATCAAATGGCAGAAAAGAATCCAGCTAGTGTTCATAAAGAGACAGTTTTTATATAATCATAGGACTAGAAAACTGTAATTTGGGACATAAATTTTATGCTTATATTTTCTCAATCATGTACTTTTCTATTGCTCTTTGTTTTCTGTAAAGTCTTTTTGCATCAGTGTAATTCAATTATTTCAAACATTTAATGCATAATTATTATTATGAAAATAATTTAAAGATGGAGGTAAGTGGAAGACCGAGGAATGTGTGTGGCAACTACTTTTAGAATGTAAGTATACAAACTTCAGGGGGAGCTAAACCACCAATGAAACAAAATTCTGCCTGATCATATATCACAGACATAAAAAAGATACATCATAAAAATCCATGTGCCAGTATTGGCTTTGTATTACCATTTAAACCTTATAATTACCTAAATGGAAACATGTTTTATTTCTGAAGCTGAAAAGACAATTTTCCATTTAACAACCATTTATTCTCAGGCCATGGTACGCAATAATGCTTGCATGATTTGGAAACCCAATTAATCAGTTTTTCAGTTTCGGTATAATTAAAAGTGTTCATATCTGGTTTCGGTACACAAAGGGTCATTAAACTAGAGAAAAAGGGATAAATATTAACCTCACAGATTCCTTTTTTTTTTTTTTTTTTTGAGATGGGAGTCTCGCTCTGTCGCCCAGGCTGGAGTGCAGTGGCTGGATTTCGGCTCACTGCAAGCTCCGCCTCCCGGGTTTACGCCATTCTCCTGCCTCAGCCTCCCGAGTAGCTGGGACTACAGGCGCCGCCACCTCGCCCGGCTAAGATTACTTTTATAGGTTCGGTGCCACTGCAAACTACCTCTATATTATGAGTGTTCGTTATGCCATTTCTTTTCAATGAATCCATTCAATACATTAAGATGTAAATAATGAACCGATACCTAAATTAACAACAAAACATTAACTCCCATTCTCCTCTCTCTCGCCCTGCATTAGTCACTCAGCTACTGATGGATCTATGGATAGTCTCAGACACACATCTGCTTCTCTGACACAAAGCATTATGATGAGGAAATAGAAACACCTTAATATATCCAAAATCATACGGTATTATTAAGAAATAAAATTAAACCAAATTTAATAAACCAATAAACTACAAAATAAAACCTCATTGACCCTTAAGTATTTAAAGGTGATTTATTCAATTACCTGTAGTATGTTATTAACCTAGCTATGACTTTTTTATATTTGTTAGAAATTGTATATTAAGAAATATATACTGTGGTTCTCAGCAGAAATTTATATAAAATACTCTATTATACACATATAACTAAATCTAAGATTTAAAAGAGATTCTTCGCTCTGGAGAAAATAATGGTGGATTAATTAATTTCGTACTTTTTTAGGGCCTTTCTAAATTAAAAGCCCACATTACAATTCCCAATGCAGCCCACAATCTTAAATTTATGAAGAAATTAAACAAATCTACTAAGAAATAAATTCAAAATCTGTAAAATCTGCAATTTTAATGTCATTTAAAACTTTTATTCCAAATATTCCTGTTATTTCAAAGTAAAATCAATGCAATTCAGCCTATTAACAGAGTAAATTAAAAATGGTTATCTCAGCACTTCATACCCATCAGGATGGCTATCATATATTTAAAAACAAACAAACAAACAAACAGGTATTTGTGAAGAGAGAGAACTTTCTGCCTTACTGGTAGGAAGGTAAAATAGTGCTGCTATGGAAAATAGTATAACAATTTAAAACTAAACATAAAATTACCCTATGACTCTGCAATTCTACATTTGAGTACGTACACAAAAGAATGGAAACAGCGATTCAAACAGCTGTTTTTGCATCCATGTTTATAGAATCCAAATATCCTTCGACGAATGAATGGATAAATAAAATTTGGTATTTACACAAAATGAAATGTTATTCAGCTTTAAAAAGAAATGAAATTCAAACACATGTTATAACATAATGAACCTTGAATATATCATGCTAAGTAAAAAATAATAATAATAAGACAGACATGACAGGACAAATATTGTATGATTCCACTTAAATGAGGTACCTACAGTGGTCAAATTCATAAAGACAAAAAGTAGAACAGTGATTACCAGGACCTGGGAGAATCGGTAATGGGGAGTTACTGATTAGGGGATCCAGTTTCAGTTGAGGAAAATGTTCTGAAGATGTATCAGGGTGGTTGAAGAGCAACGTGAATATGTTTAATGGCACTGACTTGTACATTTAAAAATAGTTACAAGGATAAATTTTATGTTTTCAAAATTTTTTTGAATGATCTTAATTGATGCAGAAAAATCATCCAACAAATCCAATAGCTATTCCTGACAGAAATTCTCAGCAAACTAGGCATCGAAGGGAAACCAAATAGAAGTAAGCAAAACAAAATCTATATTTATTGTGTGATCTTATATGTTTCCCATCCTACTTCTCCAATGCCTTATATTCCAAGTGTAATTGTATGCCTTTAAAAATAATTCTGTGACTTTGTTGAAGGCTACGAGCCTATTGTGTGTGCCTAATTTACTTTTCATCTACTTGGAAATACCACTCAGCTTCCAGATTCACCTTGACTGGGCGTGGTGGCTCACGCCTGTAATCCCAGCACTTTGGAAGGCTGAGGCGGGTAGATCACAAGGTCAGGAGGTTGAGACTATCCTGGCTAAAATGGTGAAACCCCGTCTCTACTAAAATACAAAAAGTTAGCCGGGCATGGTGGTGTGCACCTCTAGTCCCAGCTACTCGGGAGACTGAGGCAGGGGAATCTCTTGAACCCAGTAAGCAGAGATTGCAGTGAGCCGAGATTGCACCACTTTACTCTAGCCTGGCAACAGAGCAAGACTCTGTCTCAAAAAAAAAAAAAAAAAAAAAAGCAAAGATTCACGCAATTACAATTACCTTCTGGAGTCTTCTCTCTTAACCTTTTTCTGTGACAAGATAAAGATTCAATTGCTTTACTTTTATTGCTGATTTACTGACTGTTTTATCAAGAATATTGAATTTGATCAAATGCTTTCTGCGTGTGTTATTTATTTTTAAACATGTGCTAATAAATTGAACTACCTCTATCAATTTATATACCTCCTTACTATATTTTCTTGATTATGTTTAGTAGTTTATTATTATTATTATTACTATTATTGTACTTTAAGTTCTGGGATACATGTGCTGAACGTGCAGATTTTTTACATAGTTATGCATATGCCCAGGTAGTTTGCTGCAACTATCAACCAGGTTTGCAACTAGGTTTTAAGCTCCACATGCATTAGGTATTTGTCCTAATGCTCTCCATCCCCTCTCAGGCCTCCCGCGACAGTCCCCGGTGTATGATGTTCCCCTCCCTGTGACTGTGTATTCTCATTGTTCAGCTCCCACTTATGAGTGAGAACATGCAGTGTTTGGTTTTCTGTTCCTGTGCTAGTTTGCTGAGAATGATGATTTCCAGCTTCATCCATGTCCCTGCAAAGGACATGAACTCATTGTTTTTTATGACTGCACAGTATTCCATGGCGTATGTGCCACATTTTCTTTATCCAGTCTATTATTGATGGGTATTTGGGTTGGTTCCAAGTCTTACTATTGTAAATATTGTGGCAATAAACATATGTGTGCAAGTATCTTTATAGCAGAATGGTTTATAATCCTTTGGGTATATATCCAGTAATGGGATTGCTGGGTCAAGTGGTATTTCTGGTTCTAGATCCTTGAGGAATCACCACACTGTCTTCCACAATGGTTGAACTAACTTACACTTCCACCAACAATGTAAAAAAGTGTTCCTATTTCTCCACATCCTTGCCAGCATCTGTTGTTTTCTGCCTTTTTAATTATCGCCATTCTAATTGGTGTGAGATGGTATCTCATTGTGATTTTGATTGGGATTTCTCTAATGACCCATGATGATGAGCTTTTTTTCATATGTTTATTGGCCGCATAAATGTCTTCTTTAGAGAAGTGTGTGTTCATATCCTTCACCCACTTTTTGAAAGGTTGTTTTTATACTTTTTTTTGTAAATTTGTTTAAGTTCTTTGTTGATTCTGGATATTAGACCTTTGTCACATGGATAGATAGCAAAAAATTTTTCCCATTTTGTAGGTTGTCTGTTAACTCTCATGGTAGTGTCTTTTGCTGAGCAGAAGCTCTTTAATTTAATTAGATACCATTTGTCAATTTTGGCTTTTGTTGCAATTGCTTTTGGTGTTTTAGTCATGAAGTTTTGCATATGCCTGTCCTGAATGGTACTGCCTAGGTGTTCTTCTAGGGTTTTTATGGTTTTAGGTTTTATGTATAAGTCTTTAATCCATTTTGAGATAATTTTTGTATAAGTTGTAAGGAATAGGCCCAGTTTTTGTTTTCTGCATATAGCTAGCCAGTTTTCCCATTCCATTTATTAAATAGGGAATCCTTTCCCCATTGCTTGTTTTTGTCAGGTTTGTTGAAGATCAGATGGTTGTATATGTGTGGTGTTATTTCTGAGACTGAGGCCTCTGTTCTGTTCCATTGGTCTATATATCTATTTTGGTACCAGTACCATGCAGTTTTGGTTACTGTAGCTTTGTAGTATAGTTTGAAGTCAGGGAGTGTGATGCCTCCAGCTTTGTTCTCTTTGCTTAGGAATTTCTTGGCTATATGAGTGCTTTTTTGATTTCATATGAAATTTAAAGTAGTTTTTTCTAGTTCTGTGAAGAAAGTCAGTGGTAGCTTGATGAGAATATCACTGCACCTATAAATTACTTTGGGCAGTATGACCATTTTCACGATATTGATTCTTCCTATCCATGAGCATGGAATTTTTTTTTTTTTTCATATGTTTGTGTCCTCTGTTATTTCCTTGAGCAGTGGCTTGTAGTTCTCCTTGAAGAGGTCCTTCATGTCCCTTGTAAGTTGTATTGCTAGGTATTTTATTCTCTTTGTAGCAATTGTGAATGGGAGTTCACTGATGATTTGACTCTCTGTCGTTATTGTTGTATACAAATGCTTGTGATTTTTGCACATTGATTTTGTATCCTGAGACTTTGCAGAAGTTGCTGATCAGCTTAAGGAGTTTTTGGGCTGAGACAATGGAGTTTTCTAAATATACAATCATGTCATCTGCAAACAGCGACAATTTGACTTCCACTTTTCTGATTTGAATACCCTTTATTTCTTTCTCTTGCCTGATTGCCCTAGCTAGAACTTCCAATATGATGTTGAATAGGAGTAGTGAAAGAGGGCATCCTTGTCTTGTGCTGGTTTTCAAAGGGACTGCTTCCAGCTTTTTCCCATTCAGTATGATATGGGCTATGGGTTTGTCATAAATAGCTCTTACTATTTTGATATATGTTCCATCAATACTTAGCTTATTGAGAGTTTTTAGCATGAAGCGGTGTTGAATTTTATCAAAGGCCTTTTCTGCATCTATTGAGATAATCATGTGGTTTTTGACATTGGTTCTGTTTATGTGATAGATTATGTTTATTGCTTTGTGTTTGTTGAACCAGCCTTGCGTCCCAGGGATGAAGCTGACTTGATTGTGATGGATAAGTTTTTGATGTGTTGCTGGATTCAGTTTGACAGTATTTTATTGAGGATTTTAGCATCGATGTTCATCAGGGATATTGGCCTCAAGTGGGTTCCTGACCTCCATGCCTTTTGACTGGGAGAGACTTCCCAACAGGGGTTGACAGATACCTTACACAGGAGAGCTCCAGCTGGCATCAGGCTGGTGTCCCTATGGGACGAAGCTTCCAGAGGAAGGAGGAGGCCACAATCTTTGCTGCTCTGCAGCCTCTGCTGGTGATACCAAAGCAAACAGGGTCTGGAGTGGACTTCCAGCAAACTGCAGCAGACCTGCAGATGAGGGTCCTGATTGTTAGAAGAAAAACTAACAGAGAGCGGTATCAACATCAACAAAAGGACCCCCGTGCAAAAACCTCACCCAAAGGTCATCAGCCTCAAAAATCAAAGGAAGATAAATCCACAAAGATGAAAATAAAAAGTGCAAAAATGCTGAAAATTCCAAAAACCAGAATGCCTCTTCTCCAAATGATCATAACAACTCTCCAGTAACAGCACAAAACTGGATAAAGAATGAGTTTGATGAATTGACAGAAGTAGGCTTCAGAAAGTGGGTAATAACTCCTCTGAGTTAAAGGAGCATGTTCTAACCCAACGCAAGGAAGCTAAGAACATTGACAGAAAGTTAAAGGAACTGCTAACTAAAATAACCAGTTTAGAGAAAAACATAAATGACTGGATTGAGCTGAAAAACACAGCACAAGAACTTCATGAAGCATACACAAGTGTCAGTATCCAAATCGATCAAGTGGAAGAAAGAATATCAGAGTTTGAAGATCAACTTACTGAAATAAGGGATAAAAACAAGATTA
This sequence comes from Trachypithecus francoisi, assembly GCF_009764315.1. Taxonomy (NCBI): domain Eukaryota; kingdom Metazoa; phylum Chordata; class Mammalia; order Primates; family Cercopithecidae; genus Trachypithecus; species Trachypithecus francoisi. The sequence continues at coordinate 11,114,344 of NW_022681459.1, forward strand.
GAGGAAAAAAGAAAAGGAATGAACAAAGCCTCCAAGAAATATGCGACTATGTGAAAAGATCACACCTACAATCAATTGGCGTCCCTGAAAGTAATGGGAAGAATGGAACCAAGTTGGAAAACACACTTCAGGATATTATCCAGGAGAACTTCCCCAACCTAGCAAGACAGGCCAAGATTAAAATTCAGGAAATACAGAAAACACCACAAGAAGAGCAATCCCAAGACACATAACAGTCAGATTCTCCAAGGTTGAAATGAAGGAAAAATTGTTAAGGGCAGTCAGAGAAGAGAGAAAGGTCAGGTTATCTACAAAGGGAAGCCCTTTGTAGAAATCAGACTAACAACAGATTTCTCTTTAGAAACCCTACATGCCAGAAGAGAGTGTGGGCCAATATTCAACATTCTTAAAAAAAAAAATTTCAACCCAGAATTTCATATCCAGCCAAACTAAGCTACATATGCAAAGGAAAATATAATCTTTTACAGACAAGCAAATGCTAAGAGATTTTGTCACCACCAGGCCTGCCTCACAAGAGCTCCTGAAGGAAGTATTAAATATGGCAAGGAAAAATGGGGACCAGACACTGCATAAACATACCAAATTGTAGAGACCATCAACACAAAGAAGAAACTGCATCAATTAATATGCAAAATAATCAGCTAGCATCATGATAACAGGATCAAATTCACACACAACAATATTGACCTTAAATGTAAATGGGCTAAATGCCCCAATTAAAATACACTAACTGGCAAATTGGATAAAGTCAAGACCCATTGGTGTGCTGTATTCAGGAGAACCATCTCATGTGCAAAGACACATAGGCTCAAAATAAAGGGATGGAGGAATACTTACCAAGCAAATGGAAAGAAAAAAAAAATCAAGGGTTGCAATCCTAGTCTCTGATAAAACAGATTTAAAACCAACAAAGCTCAAAAAAGACAAAAAAGGGCATTACATATTGTAAAGGGATCAATGTAACAAGAAGAGCTAAGTATCCTAAATATATATGCACCCAATACAAGAACACCCAGATTCATAAAACAGGTTCTTAGAGACCTACAAAGAGACTTATACTCCCACACAATAATAGTGGGAGACTTTAACGCCCCACTATCAATATTAGACAGATCAACATGACAGAAAATTAACAAGGATATTCAGGACTTGAACTCAGCTATGGACCAAGTGGACCTGATAGATACCTGCAGAAGTCTCCACCCCAGATCAACAGAACATACATACTTCTCAACACCACATAGCACTTATTCTAAAATGGACCACATAATTAGAAGTGAAACACTCCTTGGCAAATGCAAAAGAATGTAAATCATAACAAACAGTCTCTCAGACCACAGTGCAATCAAATTAGAACTCAGGATTAAGAAACTCACTCAAAACCGCACAACTACATGGCAACTGAACAACCTGCTCCTGAATGACTACTGGGTAAATAACGAAATTAAGGCAGAAGTAAATAAATTCTTTGAAACCAGTGAGAACAAAGACACAAGGTTCCAGAATCTCTGGGACACAGCTAAAGCAGTGTTAAGAGGGAAATTTATAGCACTAAATATCCACATTGGAAAGTGGGAGAGATCTAAAAATAACCCTAATATCACAATTAAAAGAACTAGAGAAGCAAGAGCAAAGAAATTCAGAAGCTACAGGAGACAAGAAATAACTAAGATCAGAGCAGAACTGAAGGAGACAGAGAAACAAAAAACCCTTAAAAAATTAATGCATCCAGTAGCTGTTTATTTAAAGATTAACAAAATAGACTGCTAAGAAGAAAAGAGAGAAGAATCAAATAGACACAATAAAAAATGATTAAGGGGATGTCACCACTGATCCCACAGAAATACAAACTACCATCAGAGAATACTATAAACACCTCTATGCAAATAAATTGGAAAATCTAGAAGAAATGGATAAACTCCTATACACATACACCCTCCCAAGATTAAACCCTGAATAGGTCAATAACAAGTTCTGAAATTGAGGCAGTAATTAACAGCCTACCAACCAAAGAAGGCCCAGGACCAGATGGATTCACAGCCGAATTCTACCAGAGATACAAAGAGGAGCTGGTACCATTTCTTCTGAAACTATTTCAAACAAGAGAAAAAGAGGGACTCCTCCCTAACTCATTTTGTGAGGCCAGCATCTTCCTAATACCAAAACCTGGCAGAGACAAAACAAAAAAAGAAAATTTCATTTCAGTTTTTGTTTTTTAAAGGACTTGTCAATATTCCAGAATTTTAAAATTTATAATTATAAAGTAATTCATAATACTTTCTTATTATCCTTTTAATACCTGTGAAATAGGGAGTGATGTCCTTCCTCTCACTACTGACAGTCTGTATCTTATCACTATTTTTCCTGGTTAGTCTTGTGGATACTTATTAATTTTATCGATCTTCTCAAAGAAAGATTTTATTTCCATTAGTTCTTTCAATTGTTTTATTTTATTTTATTTTTTTCCATTTTAACCCACTCTACCCTGAGTTTCATCATTTTCTTATGTCTGCTTACTTGGATTTTCTCTACTTTTCTATTTCTACTTTCTAAAGTGGCAACAGAGGTCACTGAGATGAGGCTTTTATTTTTGAATATGGATATTTTGTACCATAACATTCTTGTAATTTCAGGATGAATGCATTTTACACATTTTGATGTTTTACTTTTATTACAATTCAAACTATTTTATTTTAAAAATTTTTTTCATTGGCACTTCTAAATGTTGATGAATTTTCTGGATTTTTTGTGTTATAGATTTATAATTCATAATAAGAGACAATATTTTTTGTTTTTGTTTTTGTTTTTGTTTTTGTTTTTTTGTTTTTTTTTTTGAGACAGAGTCTCGCTCTGTCGCCCAGGCTGAAGAGACAATATTTTTTATGACTTGAATTTTAGCACAGAATAGAGGCTTATGCTTGTAAATGTTCCATGCATGCTTAAAAAGAAGTGTACTTCGCGGCCAGTCGGGGTGGCTCACACCTGTAATCCCAGCACTTTGGGAGGCCGAGGCAGGCAGATCACGAGGTCAGGAGATCGAGACCATCTTGACGAACACGGTGAAACCCCATCTCTACTAAAAATACAAAAAAATTAGCCGGGCGTGGTGGCGGCACCTGTAGTCCCAGCTTCTAGGGAGGCTGAGGCAGGAGAATGGCCTGAAACCGGGAGGCAGAGCTTGCAGTGAGCCAAGATTGCGCCACTGCACTCCAGCCTGGGCAACAGAGTGAGTATAAACATTTATTCAATTTTATACTTGAGAATAAATATTTTTAAGATCAGTTTTGGAAATTTTTTGAAGCTAGAAGTCATTTTGTCATAGTTGAAAAGTAAATGTAAGTGGTCTGCCTTTAGTTTAAGATTGGGTGAGTAGGGCCATATGATTAAACAATTAAATATTGTGAAATGATTAGGTAGAAAGAGAAGAAAACACAACATATTTTGCGGGGTGTGCAGTGGGGTATATAAGCCTAAGAAATTAACAACAGGTGTCTTAGTCCAGTGTCTTAGATCATTTGTGCTGCTATAATAGAATGTAACAAACTGGGTCATTTATAATGAAGAGAAATACATTGGCTCATGATTCTGGAGGCTGAGAAGTCCAATATCAAGGCACGTGCAAGTTTGGTGTGGGGGAAGGGACCAGTCTCAAGATGGTGCCTTGTGTGCTGCATCCTCAGGAAGGGGAGACCACTGTTTCTCATGTAGCAGAAGAGCCAAGAGAGGGAGCCTGCTCATAAAATCCCTTTGATTAATTTGATTAATGCATTAACTCCACCCATGAGGGTGGAGTCATCATGGCCTAATCACCTTTTAAAACATCCCCAGCTCTCAGTATCTATACGTTGGCAATTAAATTTCAACATGTGTTTTGGTGAGGACACACATTCAAATCATAACAGATGAAGGCAAAAAAGACCAAGGAACAGATTTTATTTCAATATTTTGTTTAAATTTGCCCTCAAACCTTGCTATTCAAAATGTGGACTGCAGAATAGCAGCATTAGCATCACCTCAGAATCTCAGGACTTATCACAGACATTTTCAATAGGAATCAACAGGTTAACAGTGTCTCCAGGTGAAATTTGCATTACTCTTAACTATCCTGATGTATACAGGTCTGAACACTACTGGTGCTCACTTAGTCAATTTCATAATTCAAGCTAATTCAATGTCAAACAACTTTTACAGTAAGGCAACTTGTTAAAAAAAATTGTAGAGAGTACCTACTGGATTTAACTGATGTGAAATAAACTTGATCATTGTTACTGAGTAAACAGTCTTTAGTTACCTTATTATTTACATCTTAAACCTCCAGTTGTTCTCAAGAGAGGAAACGAAAGACCCAGAAAGAGGTATGTAATTAAAAGCTGTCATCAAAGTGTGCATTTAACATATCATAAAGCAAAATTCTTCTTTAACTAACAGGAGGTTGAATAAGAGGTTCGGATTCCTCTGTGACTAAAACTATTACACATCTGAGTAATACCTAAAGTATATTCCTGAAAGACTTCAAGATCCCAAACCACACTATATGTCAATAAGCTATTATTAAATTGGAACCACATGAAAACTAGCATATACACAGAAAGGGAGTCATATTGTTGCACTATTGTCTTGATTCTCTAGTGTTGAAATATAAATTTAATTCACCATTAAAATACATAAAAGATACACCATCTGAAATAAAACTAATATTTTTCTATGTGAACTAAGAACATAAATATTTAAGATAATGTTGTATTCAAACAGGCAAATATGAAATGGAATAGTTATAAATGTATAAGAAACATACCTTAATAATTGTATGCAACGAGATTTTATAATACAAAAATTTAAACATACAAGTTATGTGAAAAGAAGATTTTAAAGGGTTTATAACATTTCCTCAACTGTTTCTAAGGAAACAATTGTAATAATAAATGATACTATATTCATTTTAACTCCAGTCTTTTACTCACTTATACTAATATTTACTGACTATGTATTTTGGAACAGGCAATATACTATGCAGCTGGAATACAATAGTAACATGAGCATCACTGCCTCCCGCGAGCTTGACATTCAAAGAAGATATAACTAAAGTGATGAATTCTTGTTCAACTTAAGGTAGCAGAATTACATGGAGGAAAGTGAGTATCGATTTAGAATTAACTATACCTCTCCATTATCAGATAAGAGTAATTTAATTGAAATGATTACTAATACTACATTTTTAGGAGATAAGTTTATTTAATATACATTAGAGTGATTGAAAATTACTTACTAATTATTAAATCCATACCCCCAAAAAATCCTATAGCAATGCTCTCAAAACTTTAATGTCCATAGGTGGAAATAAAGATTCTGATTTACTGAATCTGTGGCGAGGTCAAAGATCACAAATTTTGAGCAAGTTATACCAATGTTGCTGGATTTTTCTTTTAATTGATTGGCAAAGATGTATAACTGCTGAGTCACTGTTTCTGTTTCCTTCTTGGAGCCACTTTTCCCAAAAAATAAATGTTCTTGTCAGATTCTTTTAAAAAATAGTTGGATGTCTCTGTACAGTGAATGTGTTAACTGTGGTTAAGACTGTCCGTGGCTTTTGAGGGGCTCATTTGCTCTGGCCTCTTACTTTAAGTAGAGTGAATGTTCTTTGCAACTTTCCTCACCAGGAAGCTGCTTTGTCAGCGCCTGAGGGTACTACTGTGTGAACAGGTGCATACAATTCCTGTACTGGAAGAAAAAGCAGTGCTTCAGATGAAGAAAACTAAAACTGTCCAAGTCTTTTACACTTTGTTACTGAAACACTTGCCACAGTTAAAGAAATATCAGATACCCTGACAAAAGAAAGAGCAAATACCCTGACATTTTATTTATGTTCAGAATAATTTATTTTTATAAGAACCACGTCTGGAAGAAAGATAAAATGTAGCTAAAACGTTCACAATCAAAGCACACTGAAATAGAGAGTGCTATTGTATTGATGAAATACCCCTTATCAGAGCAGACTCACAGTGCTGTAAATATGACTATATTGTTAAGGATAAAGGAAGTACTTTTACTTCAGGCAGCCCACTGACTGAAATACATAATGCAAAAATAAGTGAGCGTTTTATGCTAAAAAGACTCTTTTACATATTCTTAAATTCCATTAAAAATAAAATTAGCATCGGAAAAATGTTTGACCAGAATAAAAAGAACCAATTGAAATCTGAGCTCTTTTGTTTACTATTCATGAGATGTCATATATGACATATAATTTCTGAGTATCTGCTCCTTTAAAAAATTGAAGATAAACTTTTTATTTGTTTCCCTTTGAGATGATGAAGAGTAAATAAAAACTAAAAGTAAAATGTTTTATAAATTGCAAATTATTATGTTAATGCAAAGCATCATTACTATGTGATGTCTGCCTGGCTTATTTCACTTAATGTAATGACTATAACATTTGAAATGGGGAAAACAATGTCTTACTTCAACACCAGCTAATAGCAAAATGCTACATCAGGATGGATTCTAAATGTTATTGATCCACTATAAAGAGGAATTTTTAAATGTGCATATGTTGCCTTCTGGAATGACATATTTTACAATAAAAATGAAATGTTAAGCGAAATTAAGATTTTCCCTTCAAATTCATTTATTTTATTGCAGTATTTTGACACTTTCTATCAATGCCTTAGCAATAAATTAATATTTTCTATTCCCTTGTAATTACATTATTACAATGGAATCTAATTCTTTGACTGTAAGATCTCTTAAAAAATAAGCTTTACCATTTAAAATCATTTCTATTAGAAAAATTATGTTAATAAATAAGACCCATAAATCTTCACCTTACTATTATGTATTTGACTTGTACTTTTAGACAGAATGGAATAAATCTTTATTAATAAATTCTGGTTTTTATTTCATGGGTATTTACTTAATCTAAAAAAAAAGTTCTTCCCTAAACCTATTAGATAGGCTGGGCAAAATACAACAAACAATTTTTCAAAGATTGCAATAAAGGAAAGCCTAAAAAATAAAAACAAACACAAAAAAATGGTAGGCATAAAATAAAATGTAGATTCTCCTAAAAATGTTTGTCAATGACAGAGTCTGAACAGCAACCCAGTATAAGGGATACAAGGCCTTGTAACCTCATAAAGTAAGAAGCTGAAACAATAGCGCCTCAGAATTTGTGGACCACAAAGAGAGACACACTCAATGAAATGGTAAACTTTACAAAGTCCAACCTTTCTACAAGGAAAAGATAAGTTCTTTATTAGTTTTAGCTCCAGGTAGTGGAAACTATCCTCCCAAGAGGACAGGATACTTTAACCATATTCTTAATTATATTTGGGATTTGAATTTTTGCTGCTACATCATAAGACAACAAATAGCTTTAAAGTGTTTTTGAGTTGGTAGTAACTGGGGCACCTGGCAGCAGCAAACACAAATTCTCACTAAAGAAAATGACTATTAACCTAAGCCCTAAGAACTACTACTGATTAAGACCATTCAAATATATGTTTGCAAACCTAAATTTCAACACTACTGATTAAGACTATTAAAATATGTTTACAAACCTAAATTTCAACATAAAGAAATTATCATACATTAGTTTTAGTAAAACGAAATTAGACAACTAAGCATTTCAGATGTGTACATTTATATATATATACACACTATAAAACACATGTAATTTTTGAATGAAATAATTGAAAATATGAGCAAGGAATAAGAAATGAGAAAATATCAAAAGACAGTTTTAAAATTAACAATAAGAATTTGTAGAAATGAAAAATGTATTCACTGAATTTAAAAGTTCAATGGATGGTTTAATATGAAGATTAGACACAGCTGAGAGATAAGCAATGCGTTGAAAGATATAGCTGGGCATGCATGTTAAGAGATGACAGGCAAGAAATGAAAATTCTGAAAGCTGGGAAGAGTTGAGAGGCATAGATTATGGACAGAATGAGAAGGTATAGTGTGCATCCAATTGGCATTCTGAAAAGAGACAATACAGAAAATGGAAGAGGGAAGAAACAAGATGGAGTCTCGCTCTGTCACCCAGGCTGGAGTGCAGTGGCATGATCTGGGCTTCTGCTCACTGCAAGCTCCGCCTCCCAGGTTCTCGTCATTCTCCTGCCTCAGCCTCCCGAGTAGCTGGGACTACAGGTGCCCACCACCGCGCCCGGCTAATTTTTTGTATTTTTTTAGTAGAGACGATGTTTCACCATGTTAACAAGGATGGTCTCGATCTCCTGACCTCGTGATCTGCCCACCTCGGCCTCCCACAGTGCTGGAATTACAGGCGCGAGCCATGGCACCTGGCCAGAAACAAGATTTAACAAAATAAAAGGCTGTGAATTTTCCCAAATTGATAAAAAGCATACCTCTGTATTTTCAGGAATCGTACTGAAACCAAGAAAATAAATTACAAAAAAGAAAATCTTCACTTGGACAAATTATACTGAAAATTTAGAACACCAAAGAAGATAAAGAAAATATTAAAAGAAAAAAGGCAGGCTACTCATAAGAAGCAAAGATTAGGTGAATATACAAAATGATACTACAAAACATCTTCAGAAACGAATGGGGATTATAAAGAAAATTATCAGGATATTCATCAATATTGGTCAAGGATCTATGAGAATGTGATTTGGAAGAGCTACAATGGCTAATCTGTTCCTTAAATAGTATGATGAATTGTTGGTTATCATGTAGTAACCTGTTATATTTAAATATGGAATAAAACATTAAAAAATCTAAAACACTGTAATTCTAATAAAAATGTTGTAAGTCAATTGATTAGGAAAAGAGTATACTTGGATAGAGACTTAAAGGAGTAAGTATGTGATCCTCAAAATTAGTATCAACTCTCAATTCCTGAGGCTTTACAGTTTGTTAAGCCTTCCTCAAAGGGGCAAAATCTATTAACTCCATTAGACCTTACACTAACTCAGTGGAGTACATAATTTCATTTTTCCATTGTACTGATGAGGAAAATAAAACACAAAGCAATTATCCATAATTAGGTTTGACTTTTGACTACGTATTCACTTAGAAAGTTATCTTTTAGAACATCAGGAAATCAATCTGTTGGAGCTAGATAACACTAAAACTATGAGCACATGAAATTACAGCTTTTATAAATGGATGTTAATTAAAATATGCTCTATTTCTTCTAAAATATTTTTCCATAAATGTTTTAAAATATGCAAAAAACTATTCTAAATGCTATAATTTTCATTTATCACGACCTCAAAACCTTGAATTTATATTCCTAAACACAGGTCTATGCAGAGTTTTTATTTATACTATGCAAAATATATTTTATTCTGACATCCTTGTAAAGCTATTTGATTGTGATTTAGTTTTTAAAATTATGATATAATTAACTTTGTACATTTAAACCTTCAGCACATGACTCAGGATTTTCTGCATACGGTAAGAAAAATTGTATTATACTGAATAGCAATAACTTCTTGAATAAATATTCAAGTGAGTGAATTCCTTCATAAAAATTAGAAATGGTAAAGCTTGATAAGATTACTTTAAGTTAATGCATATTGTTATTCCTTCTGTAATTCCATGAAAACTAATACCTGAGTAACTGCCTTCAATGAAAATCAACCCAGAATATGAGTAACATGGTAAATGATCTGTTCGTAGTTAATTACCCTTAAATAAGATACTTTTTACCATTTGTAAATACGAGGGTAAATACATACATTTATAAGAAAATTCCTAGCTTAGACTATGTCAAATTTTCAAGTTGTATTTTTATATAACATTGTCATCTCTTGTACAGTATGCCCACTAAACAAACTATGTCAAATGAGACAATGTGTGCTGTGGAAACAAAAGTGACTTAATCTTGGTTGCTAATCCATCTTGTTCACTTCGGATTAACTCCAGTTCCATGAATGCCTCCAGATTTCTACTTGATTTGCTGTGCTTAGCATAAGAACATGTCAATCTTGATACAAATCATCAGCATACCTTACCTGTCCTGGAGGGTTGTCTTTAATTGTATACCGTTCGCAGTGGTATATAAGCCCTGAGTCTGGGGAGTAACAGTTTGGGGATCTACCTGTCTTACTGCCACCTGAGACCATGCTTCTATCAGTAAGTTACCCCAGTAAACAATCTGGATTTCTCTGCCTCCTTCTTTGGTTTGTCACATCTTTCTGCATTTGGAGGTTGTTTTGTAAATATGACCCTTTCACAGAACACATCAGAAAATCTATAAAAGCATACATTACTTCATCAGTATCAAATAATATTATGTTACTACTACTTTTATTAAGCTACAGCTTTCCTTATTTTTACAGAGTGGCAGAGGCCATATATAATAGAAGTTGTGCTATTCCTCAGTCTTTGAAGTAATGTTGTGTTCAAATCATGTTTTGCATAGGAAATACACTACATTTCAAACTAAGTATGACATTATGTCAAGAGAATTTCATCTCTTCACTGAAATTTGAAATAAAGATTATGGATGCCACCAACATTTTTAATTATCTCCTATTTCTTACTTTAAAAAAAACAACAAAAGAATAATCATATGAAGGAAGATGGGCCCTAGCTTATTACTTTCAGTTTAAAAAGTGAGAAAGATGAAAATTTGAAATCTTTATAGAATTTAGAATAAAGAATACAGGAGTCTGATAGTTATTAGTTAACTGGGATAGAAAGAAATACGAGTAACACTATGACATTTATAACTCAGATGAAATGAACTAATTCTTTAAAAGACACACGTTTCCAAAACCCACAAAAGAGGAAACAGATCATCTAAGTAGGTCAATTTTAAAGGATTGGAATAAGTAATTAACAATCTTATAAAGAAAAAGTACAAGGCACTAAAGATTTTACCAGTAAATTCTACCAAACATTTAAAAAATAAATACTATCAATTATCCACAAACTCTTCCATAAAATAGAAGCAGAAAGAATACTTCCTAATTATCCTAATGTCACAATCAGATAAAAACATTACAGGAAAGAAAAACTATATATCATCATCTCTGGTGAATGTAGATGCAATAATGTTCAACAGAAATATTTCAGTATAGTTCAACATTATAACATCTATCAAAGTAATTCATCCTATCAACAAGCTAAAGAGAAAAAATCATGTATCATTTGATGTATAAAATAAGAAGGCACTTATCAAAATGCAACGCCCTGTCATGATAAAATTGTTCAAACTAGGACAAAGGAGGACTTTGTCAACTCTATAAAGAACATCTACAAACAGCTTACTGCTAACATCATGCTGAATGGCAGGACACTTGACATTTTCCTTGTTGGATTTTGAAAAAGGAAGTGATGTTCTCTTACCACTTCTATTTGACATCCTGTTGGAAGTCTTAGCTAATGCAACAAGACAAGAAAAAGATGCAAATGATCAAGGGGGAAACAGTCTTTGTTTGCAGATGATATGATTATCTATGTGGAAAATTCCAAAGAATGAGGAACAACAGCAACAATGCCTGTAATGACTTAAACTAGTATAATGATGCCACTGATGTTTTGTAGACATCCACAAAGTGGTTAGAAAGTTTATATGTAAAGGCGCAAGGTCTAGAAGCGCCAACACAATACTGCAGAAAGACAAAGGAAGGGGATTGACACTCTTGATTCAAGATTTACTCTAAAGCTACAACAATCAAGACAGCATAATATTGGAAAATGGATAAACATAGAAATTAACTGACCAGATTAGGGAGGCCAAAAATTGACCCCCTCAAATATAGTAAACTGATCTTTGATAGGAGCGAAGGCAATTGAATACAGAAAGGATAGTCTTCTCACCAATTGACTGGAACATTTGGCTGTCCATATGTAAAAGAAAAATCAACCTAGACATATACATTACACATTTCAGGTGAATTAACTCAAAATAGATCAGAGACATAAATGTAAGCATACAAAACTAAAAATCTCCTAGAAGCATCATAAGAACAAATCTAGCTGACCTTGTATTTGTCAAGGTATTTTTAGATACAATACCAAAACCATGGAGCAAGAAAAACAGTTAGATAATTTGAACTTTAGTAAACTAATACTTCTGTGAAAAACCCTGAGACAAGAATGAAATAATAAGTCAGGTGTGGCGGTCCGTGCCTGTTGACTCAGCTACTTTGGAGGCTGAAGTAGGAGGATCATTTGAGCCCAAGATTTGAGACTACCCTGGGCAATATGGGGAGACTTCACCTCTAAGAGAGAGAGAGAAAAAAAAGAAATGGCAAGACAGAGCTCAGATAAAATATTTGCAGAAGAACATATCTAATAAGTAACTTTGTATCCAAAACACTCAGGGAATCCTTATGACCCAAAAGAAAAAAACTATCAGCCCAGTTTAAAAATAGGCAAAAGTGGGGAGGCTGTGCATGTGTGGGGACAGGGGCTCTATGAGAGCTCTCTGTGTTTTCCACTCAATTTTTTTTTTATAAATCTAAAACTGTTCCAAGAATTAAAAATGGGCAAAATATCTAAACAAACACCTCATCGAAGAAAATATAGTTGGCAAATAAGCATATGAAGATATTTTCAACATCATTTGTCATTAGGGAGTCACAAATTATAATAACAATGTGATATCACTATACACATTTTAGGATGGCTAAACAAAAATAAAAACAAAAGCTGGCAATACCCGCTGCAAATGAGAATGTGGAAAAACCAGAATCCTTCCTCATCGCTGGTGGGGATGCAAAACAATACCACGTTGGAAGACAATCTGGCAGCTTCTTACTAAAGTAAACATGGTTTTACCATATGATCCAGTACTGTGCTACTCCATATTTACTAGCTAATTTGAAAAATGTCCAAAAACCTGCACTTGAATATTTATAGCAGATTTATTTATGAGCACTAAAAATGATTGGAAGCAACCAAGATTTTCTTCAATAAGGGAAAGTATAAGCAAAGCAGGGTACCCCAAAGCAATGAATATTATTCAGAGATAAAAAGAAATAAACTATCAAGCACAAAATAACATGAAAGCATCTTAAATTCATGGAGCAAAATGAAAAAAACCAGTCTGAAAAGGCTTTGTACTGTGTGGTTCTAATTATATCTCACTCTAGAAAAAGCAAACTACAGAGACACAAAAAGATGAGTGGCTGTCTAGGGTATGAGGAAGATAGAGGATTAAATATGTGAAATGAAATATTTTAGGGTAGTTATTCTATTATGTGTTACACTTTAATTGTGGATATGTGAGACTATTCCTTTGTCAAAACACATTGAGATTTACAGCACACAACAAACTTTAATGCACGAAAATTATAAACATTTTTTACAAGGTTGGAGAAATCACAAGATTGAATGTAAAATAATATATGTAATCCAACTGTACTGTACATATGTAAAACAATCTCAGTAAAGGAGGTAGGAGAAAAAGGTGTCGACCTCAAAATAACTTTGGAAATGAGTGGAGGTCCATAAAACCAATGGCAAGAAATTGTACATAACCACTGAAGCTTCGCTGTTAAAGTTTCATTCCATCGTGATACAAGTTAAAATTCTGGTAGTACTATTCGTGCATACTGAAATTGAACAACCAAGTAGACAGATGAGAAATGTTGGGAGCCAGATTTCTCCCTATTGGAACGGGAATTTATAAACGAGGGAAGGAGGGAAGAATGATCCATATAGTAATGGTTAGAATTAGAAACATCGGTCTGAACAGATGTTTACTTAATATAGACATGATTGGTTACATATATAAATATTTATAGAGATGTATAAATCCATTGGTTAGCATATACATGCATGTATTTTCTTGTTCTGACACCTAAGAGAGATGAGAAGCAGGATATCCCAGCTGCAATAAATATATTAATACCTAACCTGTTCTTGATTTCTAATATTCTTTAATAAAAGGGACCAAGGAACCAAGAGTCTGGAGAAATGACTGACTTTAATATTTGGGCAGGAAAGTTTCAGGAGGAACCTGGAGCATTTTGCAGTGTCAGAAATTAAGGAAATGGTGCACAAACAAACAAACAAACAAAAAACTCTCTTCACACAACTATGGAGTATGCTAAAAAAAAAAAAAAAAAAAAAAAAAAAAACCAGAGCCAACTTAAGAGCGCTCAGCGGTCAAACCTGGAAAGATTTGAGTAACAATAAATAAAGCAACATTGTATTCTAATCGAAAGAAAAAAATACATATCCATGAATTCACGCTGTCATCAATTAAGGATTGAATAAATACATACATAGATTCAGGGGAGAAAAGTTTCCATGCAGAAAATTTCCAAATTATTTATGTGGATACCTTGTCCTCAAAGAGGTGAAGCGTGACTCCTCACCCCTTAAGTGTGGGCTATGCATAGTAACTTTCTTCCAAAAAATACTATATGAAAAGTTGGAGAAAATATAACTTTACAGTAAATAAAGCTGATAAAGCTTACTGCAGGCAGGTGATAAAAATCATCTTCAACTACGCTAAGCGATGTGGATACAATATATCCTCGATAGGATGTCAGTAAAATGTTACTTTACTTTGTGATTTGTCTCCCATATTTCCAGAACCCTGGTCTCATCGTGAGAAAAACTTCATACAAACGCTAATGTGGGACATTCTAATTATCTGACCAGCACTCTTCAAAACTGTCATGGTTATCAGAAACAACCAAAGTGTGAGAAAATACTGCAGAAAACGGAGCCTAAAAAGGCATGACATCTGAATGCAATGTGGTATCCTGAAAGAGCAAAGGAGATTAGGTAAAAACTAAGAAAATCCAAATTAAGGATGTCCTGTATTCAATAATAATTTATTAAAATTGGTTCATTAATTGTAACAAGTATACTGTATTAAGGTAGGGTATTAATAAAAGGCAACACTAAATGTGTATTTAAGACTCCTCTGTATTATATTATGAATAACCTGTAAATCAAAAACTGTTAAAAAGGTCTAAAAATTATTTTCAGAGGTTAAAATGTCTTTTATTTATGTGGATATTAGGAGAAATTTGTATATTGTAGGTTTACTGGATAAGATGCTTAACAAGTAGCAGTATCCAGCCTGCTTTCTCTTCTTTTGTAGTAGAAATAACCATGAAAAGAAGCAAATCTCTGACAGAAATCTAGTTTCAAGCAAAGTGTAACATTAGAGAATTATAACTAAAAATATTCAAATAATCAAGAATATAGAGCAGAAGGGAGAGATCTTAAAAGATCAAGCAAATAGAAAACAAGTGATAAAGTGGCTTACAAAAGCCATATCATATCAATAGTCACATTAAGCACTGATGGACCAAACACTAACCAGCAGGTTGTCATCTAATTTTGGCGATTTCTCGGTAGTATATAGCAGATAAATGCAAATGTAATGGATACTGTCTTTAATTTTTACTATGACTTACTTATAAACACTTATTCAGACACAAAAAATAAGCTTGACTTGTAAATGTACAGCAGATACAAGCATACTCATGCAGAAACTAGCTAAAATGTATTTGATTAGTTTTTAAAACATATGTAATATAATTGCACAGCAAGGTTACAAATTTCTGATAGAAATTTTTGCAAAATCTCACCATTATTATTTAAAGTTGTTATTTAAGAATAAATGTACGGATATATTTGATAATCAATTTTAATATACAACATTTCAACCACATGTATAAGCCTAGTTCAACAAATATTGTATGCAAATAGTTTAAAGTCTAACTACCTTCTAGTATATTTACTTAATTCATTTTCATTAATTCAAACCCAGTAATTGTTAATAACACGTAAAATTTCATTGAACATATATTCTCCATTTGCAGATTAACCTAAAAATAGATACAATGTTTAGTTTTTGAAATCGAATGATTTATGAGATATGCACTGGAAATTTGCTTGCAACATATGTGTGTGTGTGTGTGTGTGTGTGTGAGTGAGTGTGTGTGTGCACGTGCTTGGGTTATGGATTTGCCTCAAGATATTTTAATTGGCTGAGGTCATTCACGCAGATGTTTAAAAAAAGTTTTATTTTTTTATTTTTTCAAATTAAAAGTGGCAGAGCCAGTCAGCCTTGAAATGATTGACAATATCCACTATGAACTGTAATGAAATACATTTGAGGAAACCTCTTCTTTAATTTTCTTTAATGAAGCCACAAATTGAAGCTAATATATGCAAATTAATTAGTAGCAATATTTAAAATAATAATTTTTAGAATTTGGGTTGTACATTTAACATATCCTTGGTATTTAACTTCTGATATTTGATCTATGTCTAATTTTGAAATTTATTTTAGAATAAAATACATAGATTAAAATTAATAAAAATACTGTTTTTCATATAATTTTTGCTTGATATAATAGATAAAATCTGTTCATGTATGAGATTTTGATATATGAAAAATATAGCTTAATAGGAGAAAATTTAACTTTATTTTTCTCAATTTTATATTCTTAAATTCTGGACAAATAAAGGCAATGGCGGAGCCTAAGGGTGAATAAATTTTATACTGCAAATATCAGATTATTTTCTTACTTTGGGTTGTTAAGTTTTGATAGGCAATTATGTTTAGCTCTTCCCATGTAATTAAGCATTGGTATATATCAACCCATGGATTTAATCAGTGACCTCTTCATTCAGAAGTTGTCTGATAGGATTTGCTGAAATATTGTGCCAACTACATTGAGAAACAAACAACAAAATCTGCTGATTATGAAAAAAAAAAGCACCAACTTCAGCTCTGAGGACTACAGATGTCATAATGTAGCTGGATTAAGACACCTAGCAATTTAGGAA
This sequence comes from Trachypithecus francoisi, assembly GCF_009764315.1. NCBI lineage: Eukaryota > Metazoa > Chordata > Mammalia > Primates > Cercopithecidae > Trachypithecus > Trachypithecus francoisi. The sequence goes on from NW_022681459.1 coordinate 11,131,105, forward strand.
ATGTGAATTGAAAAGACATGAGCCAGCCAAAGTATTTCAGAATTTTTTTAGTTATTTTGGAATGAATCTTCTTGCCTGTAAACATAAACATTTAGAATAAAGCTATTGCAATTCATATGTATTGGCGAAAATACTCATATTAGAAGGATAGCATATTAATACTATCAACAAAGTTAAACACTGCAATGCTCAGGATTCAGGCTCAAATATTATTGCTTTGCCTTTTGATGATCCCTAAGGGCTCATCTCTGAAATGATATATAAAAGGCCCATGAGACATAACAGTGAACTTAGCATACAAATTGGAATTTTTATTTCTTTAATTTTAAGTGATTCAATTGAATTTTTTGTTGCAACAAGATAGCTATTATTTTCTAGACATAGTTGTCTAGAAATTTTTGACTACTAAATGTTTGTTAAAAATAATTACTCAAATTTTCTTTAATGTTTTCTGAAAATTATGGATAATTTTTAGAGGTTTTCCCTTAATAATAGTGTTTCCTCATTAAATTGTTTATTTTATGATTATGTAGATACCACAGTTTCAGATCTCTCATATGGCTATTCTACCCATAGAGTACAATGAGTTTAAGCCTCTTCTGCTAACATAGTCATAAAGGCAAAGATCAGTAAATGTTCAGCCCTGAGGTACCTGGCAGGGGAGGGAAAAATCACTGAAGCTCTTTTAGAACAGAAAAGTTTGAATCCCTCAAATCGTAGGATTCAGGTGAAAAATGTCCCATGCTATCGTTTTCCACTGTTTTAGCATAGAGTTAGCATTTCTTCAACTTTTTTCTAAAACTGACACTTAAATCAGAGGCTCCAATTTTATTTTGTGGCTTCTGATACCTCTAAGTATAAACCCTTGTGTCATAAAAAGACCAATTTTAGACGCAAAACCTAGAGGACACATTATTACCTTCCTACAAATAACCGTAAGGAAAAATACTAAACTGCATTGGAAAGCAGAATGGAAAGAAGATGGTTCTCAAATTTCTGCCCCCAAAATACACATCATATGTAATTCTTCCCCCTTAAGTGTGAGCAGAAACCCTAAGTATGATGAGATGTCATTCCTATGTTTATGGTAAACTGTATGGCAAAAATATTTTACAGATTTAGTTAAGGTTTCTAATCAAAAGAGAAATTACCCTAGCTGGATCTGATTAAATCAGACAAGTCCTTTGAAATAGGGTCTAGGCTGGGCTCAGTGGCTCCTGCCTGTAATCTCAGCACTTTGCAGGCTGAGGCAGGAGGACTGCTTGACCTTAGGAGTTCAATGTCAGCCTGGGCAACATGGTGAAACCCAGTCTCTACAAAAAACACAAAAGTTAGCCAGAAGTGGTGACCCATGCCCGTAGTCCCAGCTTCCTGGGGAACTGAAGTGGAAGGGTCACTTGAGCCTGCTGGCTTGAAGCTTCCTGGAGCTGTATGCACACCACTTCACTCCAGCCTGGTGACAGAGTGAGACCCTATCTCAAAAAGTAAATAAATAAATGAAATAAAATAAAATACAATAAGGACTGAATGTAAAAGACTGGAAGCAACAGACTTCTTTCCCCATTCTTCTGTCTCTTACTCTTAATATTGAGAGTTGACAATGTGCTAGCAACCTTAGCTCTTGGCGCCTCCTTGGCCTCAGGGTCCACTCTGCTGGCGCTCGAGGAGCCCTTCAGCCTGCCACAGCACTGTGGGAGCCCCTCTCTGGACTGCCGGAGGCCGGAGCCGACTCCCTCTGCTTGCCGGGAAGTGTGGAGGGAGAGGCACGGGCAGGAACCAGGGCTGTGCGCAGCGCTCACGGGCCAGCGCGAGTTCCAGGTGGGCGTTGGCTCAGCAGGCCCCACACTCCGAATGGCCCGGGCAGTGAGGGGCTTAGCACCCAGGCCAGCAGCTGCAGGGTGCGTGCAGGGTCCCCCAGCAGTGCTGGCCCACCAGTGCTGTGCTCAAATTCTCGCTGGGCCTCAGCTGCCTCAGTACAGGGCAGGGCTTGGGACCTGCAACCCACCATGCCCAAGCCTTCCCCCTACCCCGACACCCTACCCCCTTTATCCCAGCCCCCTCCTCTGCCCCCTTCCTCCTCCTCCCACCATGGGTTCCTGCACTACCCAAGGCTACCCAGGCTCCCCACCTAGGGCCACCACCTGCGCTGCTGCGCCTGGTCCCACTGACCACCCAAGGGCTGAGGAGTGTGGGTGCACAGCACAGGACTGGCAGGCAGCTCCCGGTTTGGGATCCACTAGGTGAAGCCAGCTGGGCTCCTGAGCCTAGTAGGGACTTGGAGAAACTTTATGTCTAGCTAAGGGATTGTAAATACACCAATCAGCACCCTGTGTCTAGCTCAAGGTTTGTAAATACACCAATCAGTACTCTGTATCTAGCTAACCTAGTGGGGACTTGGAGAACTTTTCTGTCTAGCACTCTGTGTCTAGCTAAAGGATTGTAAACGCACCAATCAGCACTCTGTGTCTAACTCAGGGTTTGTAAATGTACCAATCACCACTCTGTCTTGCTCAGGGTTTGTAAATATACCAGTCAGTACTCTTGTATCTAGCTCAAGGTTTGTAAACACACACACCAATCAGTGCTCTGTGTCTAGTTAATCTAGTGGGGACTTAGAGAACTTCTAGGTCTAGCTAGAGGACTGTAAATGCACCAACCAGCACTCTATGTCTAGCTCAGGGATTGTAAATACACCAATCAGCACCCTGTCAAAATGGACCAATCAACGCTCTGTAAAATGGACCAATCAGTGCTCTGTAAAATGGACCAATCAGCAGGATGTGGGTGGGGCCAGATAAGGGGGCAGATAAGGGACTAAAAGCAGGCTGCCCAAACTAGACAGCGGTAATCCCCTCAGGTCTGCTTCCATGCTGTGGAAAATTTGTTGTTTTGCTTTTTACAATAAATCTTGCTGCTGCTCACTTTTTGGGTCCACTGCCGCCCTTACCAGCTGCAACACTCACTACTAAGGTCTTCAGTTTCACTCCTGAAGCCAGTGATACCACAAACCCAGACATGCTGCCCTTAAGAGCTGTAACACTCCCCGGAAAGATCTGCAGCTTCACTCTTGAAGTCAGCGAGATCACGAACCCACCGGAAGGAAAAAAACTGCGGATACATCTCAACATCTGAAGGAACAAACTCTGGACTACCATCTTTAAGAACTGTAACACTCACCACAAGGGTGTGCGGCTTCATTATTGGAGTCAGTGAGATCAAGAACCCACCAATTGCAGACACAATATCACTCCCTCACTTTCTGCTTTGTGCATATCTATTGAAGATAGAATGCATTGTGCATTCTATCACTGAAAGGAAATACGTTTTGCCAACAACCACAAGGTAGAATGAGAACTATAAGCTTCAGATGACAGGACAGTTATCACTGACACTTTAATTGCAGCCCTGTGAGACCCTGAGCAGAAGCTACAGCTAAACCATACCTGGTATCATGACCTTCACATACATGGAGAGAATTTATATGTGGTGTTTTAATCTAATTTTTTGATAATACTTACAAAGTGATAGCAAACAAATACTCAGGCATCTAGCACATGGAAAAACTTTTAAAGCATCATCATAAATGAGACTTACCTATGTCCATGAATTTCTCTTTCTTCTCACTCTTTCCAAGAAGCTTTGTCCAGAATAGTGTATTGCTTTATAGTATAGTGTCTTTTAGATGTATTCTACAGAACTTTAGGAAATACTGTCAGAATGTTACTGGTGGAAGATCTGAGTTATCCTCAGTTACCAGCGATGAATCCATAGAGGTCTGCAGCAACTTCAGTTCTTGCCTGCTCAGAAGAAAGAATTCAATTGGGGGACATAAAGCAGAAAAAGAGACAAGAGACTGAGACAAATTTCAGAGCAGGAGTGGATATTTATTAAGGCTTCAGAATAGGAAAGAAAGGAAAATTCACTTGGAAGAGACCCAAGTGTGCACGTGAATGCCAAGGGCCATGTTTAACCTTGATCCTAGGGCTTTATAGCTTCATCTTTTTCCCATGATTTTTTTTTTTTTTTTTTGAGAAGGAGTTTTCACTCTGTCACCCAGGCTGGAGTGCAGTGGCGAGATCTCAGCTCACTGCAACCTTCGCCTCTGGGTTCAAGTGATTATCCTGCCTCAGCCTCCAGAGTAGCTGGGATTACTGGCACCCGCCATTACGCCCGGCTAATATTTTGTATTTTTAGTAGTGACGGAGTTTTACCATGTTGGCCAGGCTGGTCTCTAACTCCGGACCTCAGGTGATCTACCCACCTCGGCCTCCCAAACTCTCTCCCGTGATTCTTAAAGTGGTCTGCCTGCATGCGCAGTGCCCTTCTTACCCGTGGAAGTTGAGCGCACGGAGTGTGTTTAGGCAGTTGTATGCATGCCCATCTGAGGCTTTCTTTTCTTTTCGGGCAGAGTGCACTTAGGCGCTCCTACTCCGCCATTTTGTCTCTTAATGCGCATGGGCAGGATGTTGCTTCCGCCTGACAGCTGCGTTTAATTAACCCTTTAATGTTTATAGCTGTGGATCATGAGGAGGTTGTCTCTCCCTGGCACCGGCTGTGAATTATTATTTTTAGAGAGGCAGTGCGATAAGTGTTGAACCTGACATTCTTAATCGTGTGGGGAGAAAAGACTTCTCCTGCCCCCCACCCAAGCCTATCTAACTACCCATAACAAGAAGTTTGACTGAAGGGCATATCAGAGTTCCAGTTCAGCATTTGGAGAATTTGCTGTCTTTCATATATTTCAGGCAAAACAAGTCTCTTTATTTATTCTATTACTTCACAATTTTTGATAAAGCAGCTTCGCTACTAATCATTAACCAATAACCAATAACCAAGGTACTTTTAATATGAAAGCAAGTTCTTTTTAATGTTAATATTTTCCTGCCCTAAACAAATTTGCTATTTTACTGTATTACTGTTTTTCATTTCAATCTGCAAAACAGACATATAGGTCCCAGTTCTTAATTGTGCTTAAAATTAAATAATTCCAAATGATAATGTCTTTAGTTGAATTTCAAAAAAATAGGCACAAAAGTTAGAAACAAATTAAATAATTCGAATCACCATTGAACATACTTATTTCAGGAACATTGTTAACTTCTAACACCTAATGTGTAATTATAAATAATTTTTTTCTCTTTTCTTTGTAATCTAAAATACATAGTTTAAATAAAGCTGTATTGCCAAACTGTTATGGAAATCATAAATAACATGCTGTATAAGGATGGTACAAATAATACAATTAAAAATAGTTCTATATTGTCTCCTACAGTCCCTTCAATATTCAATGTAGTATTATCTTTTCCCCTTGCCATTAAATAAAAATTTCAGATGGTTCAAGGGTTGTTCCTAGGAAAGGTAAAATTTCATGTTCACTTTAAACTGGAAAAACAGTATGGCTTATGAAATTAGAATGCTCATCCAAATATATTTATTCAGAACTTCAATCATAATTTTTTAAAAATGATACTCATTCCTGCCTTCTCCCCCCACCAGCAAGGGCTTGGCAGCAGATCCTTGTCTAGTCCTGAGGAAGCAGATTTTGTCCCTCTTCACACATTCTTCCCACCATCTCCTTCTCCCAAAGCTACTGTAACAGAACTTACAAAATTTAAGGATAGGAAAGGTAGCAGAAAGGTCAACTCCTCTTTAATCCCTGCTGTAATGAAGTGAAGCTGTTCCCTGGTGAGTATTTTTATGGCTGCTTCCGGCCTGGCCTTTCCATGTGTGACTCCTTTGATGGGCAGTACTTGGCTTCAGGTGGCAGTTTTTGTCCCTATTTCAATTTTTAATTATTTTTGGGCATCCTAATCCATGTAAACTCTCACTGTTTTGGTGCAGTATTTATCAAGCCAATCTTTTAAAGTATCCATTTTAAATTATCCCAGTCTAACATTGCTCCCTGGAGTCCAAGTCTGGTCCCAGGGTTTCATGGAGGGGTTTGCAGTTATTTACAAAGCAGCACCAACTCTCATTCAGAGTCTCTCTCTTCAGCCTATCCTTTCCTTTCATCTTTACCATCTTACAAATAACCACAGACTACTCTATGTTAGCTCAGCTATTCAATAGACACTCCCAATTTAACACCCTGTCACACATTTCAATTCTTCTCTTTTCTATCCAAGAAAAGAGAATACAAGAGAGTTTGATGTAATTTGCAATTGTTTGTAGCAGAAAAAAAATGTTTTTGCTTATACTTACATCACTAGATGTGACTGAAGGAAATAGATGAATAAAATATAGTGTTACTTGCTGTATTACAGACTTAGGGATGAATATTTCTTATATATTTATATTTTTCAAGTTATGTACAATGTTTATGCATTATACTTAATTCAGAAATCAACCAAACACAATGTTTATTTTTAAAAATGCAAGCACATTTAAAGTGAAGGAGGTGTCTCAGTATACCTTTCAAGGCTTCTGTTATTGTTGCTTCAATTTTTTGCTGGGTTATCACCTCAATCTCACAAATGCTGTTCATGTAAGACTGGGATGTGAACCTGGGTCACAGGAGACACCATTGCAAGTCTCAGTTTCTTTTGAAGATTTTTCATCCTAATATGAAGTCAGAGAGACACGCACTGGTGTCCTACTCTCTGCGCCTTTGTCCTGTCGCAGAAGTCACAATGCTCATAGGCTTCAGAGAGAAGTCTTCTTTCAACTTGTAGTTTCATTTTCTTAACATGGTAAACATGCCTAGCTAACTGCATTTGTTAAGGTTGGTATTTTAAAATGTCATCAGACCTTCAAAGTGTAAAGGATCTTCCACAGTGAACAGAAATAGACAAAAAAGAGATTTTTTTCTGACCAATTTCTATGGTTGGTTATCTCACAAACTACAGGATTCCTCAAGGCAGTGCTTGCCTCTTTAAAAGTTATCTATGGTAAGAGTGGTAAGATTAAAAGAGCAGAATTCTAAGTTTCTTATACATATTTTTAATATTTGGCAAGCACATATTCCTAAATATTCTCAATTATAAAAATGAAATGTGAGCATTAACTTACCCTTGTAAATATGTATCCAAGACTGAAAAATATCTTGAAATGTGTAATGGCTCATAAAACTTTGAAATTTATAATTGGTCATAAAGATAAACAAACTCTTGGATAAGAGAGTGAAAACTTGTATAATTTAATGTAGCTGGTTCGCTGAATGATCCATATGTGAACAACTTACTACAATGTTACTTAGAACAATTGTACAAATGGAAACATCAAAAATGATTTTTTTTAGAATTTCCTACTCAAATTCTTCTTCTTAACAAATAAAATGGTTTAGTTGAAAACCTATCAAGATTTCAACATTAATCTAAATGACCCCTCCATTTAGATTTAAAGTATTTTTTAAATCTCTGCCCTCATCAGATGTCAGCTTTTATTTATAACACTGTATCATACACGTGTGTATATGTACACATATCATACATGTATACATATAGGTACAGTGTATATGTACTGATATGGTTTGGCTACAGAGCCAAATCTCACCTTGAATTGTAATGATCCCCATGTGTCAAGAGTGGGACCAGGTGGTGATAATTGAATCGTGGAGGTGGTTTCCCCCATGCTGTTTTTGTGATACTGAGTTCTCACAAGATCTGATGGTTTTATAAGGGGCTTCTTCCTTTGCTCTTCAAAAACACTCTCTTGCCTGCTGCCAAGTAAAACGTGCTTGCTAGGCCGGACGCGGTGGCTCAAGCCTGTAATCCCAGCACTTTGGGAGGCCGAGACGGGTGGATCACGAGGTCAGGAGATCGAGACCATCCTGGCTAACACAGTGAAACCTCGTCTCTACTAAAAGAATACAAAAAACTAGCCGGGCGAGGTGGTGGGCGCCTGTAGTCCCAGCTACTTGGGAGGCTGAGACAGGAGAATGGCGTAAAGCCGGGAGGCGGAGCTTGCAGTGAGCAGAGATCCGGCCCCTGCACTCCAGCCTGGGAGACAGAGCGAGACTCCGTCTCAAAAAAAAAAAAAAAAAAGACATGCTTGCTTTCCCTTCTGCCTTGATTGTAAGTTTCTTGAGGCTGCCCCAGCCCTGCAGAACTGTTAGTCAATTAAACCTCTTTCCCTTATAAGTTACCCAGTCTCAGGTATATCTTTACTAGTAGTGCGAGAATGGACTAATACATATACATACAGGTACATATGTATGTATACATATATACATATATATATTCTTATAATATGTGAATCTCTCAAACAACATGAGATTTTATATGACAGAGTTTACATTTATTCAGTCATTTTACAGATTGCTATGATGCTTTGTTATAAACAATTATTTTCATAGTGAGATATTATTCTATTATGTATCCACTGGGGAGAATACAGCATATAAAACCAGATAAGATGATGTTATGTACAATGTGTAAGTTTCTTTGGCTGTACTTATTGAACTCCACCATGTCAATAATATTAACTAGATTTAATCAAAATAACTATTTTTATTATATAAAGTTTGATTTTATTCCTATGTTACAAGCATAAAAAAACAGAAAATGTTACTGATAATTATAGGATAAGTATGATAGTGGAAAATAAGCATATAGTAAAAGCAATGCTTTGATCTTTTTGACACAAAATTATATCTTTAATTGTCAACTGAGATGAAAATGCTCCCTATATGTGGTTGACATCTGTTTCACAATTGAGTTCCCCAAGTCTTATCTACCGTTGTATCAACAATGCCTAAACACAGTCCAGTGCAAATACATTTTTAAAATAAATATTGTTGAATTAAGCATGCAGACACCACTAAATAAAGGAGATGTAATTCATATTTCTTTGTTAAATAGCACAGGAATACTGTCAGATGCATTACAATTTTAGCTTTACCCACCCCCAGTTCTCCATCAGTTTCTGAAGGCCAATAGAGCACTAAAATGGTTACTTTTACAATGACATTAATTAGAATTGATCAAGCAAGAAAATATTAACTATTATAAGTGTAATAAAGAATAAAAATGAGTAGTCTGGAGGTAACTTTATATATGGTGATCTGAAAACAATCTTAATATTAGCATGGATCAGGAAAACAAAAACAAATCAACAACAACAACAGCAAAATCTACCAGTCTGGAGACTATAAATTAGAAAGAGAAGGGTAGAGAATAATGTCAGAAATGGAGGCCTGGGCCAACCACATAAGAACTTTTGCATCAAGATAAGGATTTTGGATTTAATTTTAAATGCATTAAAAATCACTAGGTGGTTTAATTTGGTTATTTAAGCACATTCTTTATGTTTATTACTACTGTGTGAATAAATACATTTCAGAAGTGTCAAAAAGTAGAAATCAGTAAGGATAGTTTTCAGGCTACTTGGGTAATCATGGTTAAAACCGAGGGAAAAAGAAGTAGACCTATTTAGGATGTACAGGTAGAAGGACGTGCAAGGGAATGTTAGTGTATTCAATAGAGAATTGGAAGACAGGGAAGAAGGCTAATTTCTTGCTTTAAAATTAAACACTGAGTAAAAGTTCATGTCATGTTCTGAGGAACATGGAATGAATAGGTTTTACTGGTAAATACCATCATCTTATTGTGAGGTTTGCATTGTGTATATAACAGTCATGTGGAGATGTTCTTTAATATGTAAAAATCTGTAGTTCAGTGAAGAAGGGTCAGCGGTGTACATGTTTTAGTCATTGGAATGTAGGAATATCATGTGTGCAAGTGATTACATACAACTTAGGAATGAGCCCTTGAGAAATGGGCATTTAAGAATTTCAAAGAGAAGAAGAAGGCAGTGAAAACGACTTGGAATGTTTGGACAGTGACACAGAAGGAGAGCCAAGAGACTGAGATGATGTGGGATTCAAGAGAAGATAAATAAACAGAGTTTGGTCTATTGTGTCTAAGACTGTTGTCAGATCAAGAAATAAGAGTACAACAAAGTTTCTCTGTGGATAATTTAAGCATAAATTATTCTTTCTGTCACATAATTATATATGCAAACACAAATTATGGCAAATCGTATTTCCCTAATGATAGCAATACTATAAATATGAAAATTGTATTTTAATCATAAATGCCTTAATAAAACAAAACAAATAATAATTTATTTTATTTAGAAGTAATTTAAACTGTATTTCATTTTCAGAGCCTTCGTAGTACCCTGAAGTGCATGAATTTGGATTGCAAAACTATGGCTGTTTTTAGTGCTAAGAAGGAACCTTGAATGATTAAATTGCAATGTGATTTTGTTTAGAAGAGAAAGACATAGAAGCTATGATGACTTCATTTTCTCAGCCCTTCTTTCATTTGCCATTTTACTCTCTTCTTTCTACTTTTATCCTGTGTGCAAAACACATATATCCTGACCAACAAGCAGAAGTATAACTCAAAATTATGGAAAAAGCATACAATTATTTAATTTGTTCTCTGTGGAAGATAATTTTCCTTGTTCCCTGCACCTGAAAAATTCATTCTCATCCCCTCTTTCTTTCCTACTCCTTTATTCTTCACACATTTGACTGGTTTACAATATCAGAGGAAGGATCATTTTGAGAGTAAAGTGAACCAAATATGGTAACTGCTTTACTCTTCTGGTTGTCTTCGAAAATACTGAAATATCAACATTTACTGATTCAAAATCTATCTGTGGATTTGATCTTTTAAAAGTCACCTTGTAACTGGTCACTGAGTAAAGGTAGGATGCAGGATACTTAATTTCACACTCTCAAAGGCTTAATTTTCTGCCTCTCTCTGCACATTGTTAGTCAGTTTGTTGCTGAGTAGGAGATGGCAGGAGATATTTGTTTATTTTGGAATGATTTGGCATAGTAACTATTCCTTGTAAATCTAACAACAATAGAATTCCATGTCATGAGCTTCAAAAGCCACAACCAGCAATTGCATTAACCTGGTTTATTGAGTTTGAATCATTATTCCCAGGCACATTTCAAATTTGGCTACCTACAGTAATTACCATTGCCATAATACTCATGAAAATAATATTACAGCAAAGACTCATATGTACTGTATTTGATAACATAGTCTCATTTGCTACAATAGTAGTAGTTATGTTTCTGTACACAAGGTCATCCAGAAACACATTGTAGAAAGGATTAGGGATGAAAAGTTAATAAATTACTGAGATTCACACTTAGAAAGCAAGGCATTTGGATTACATAAATGTATTTTTCAATAGATATGACAAGATTTCATGACAGCAAAAATTGTTTTTATATAAATGACAAAAATTAATGTTAGTGAGGTTGCCTCCTTCAAGTCTCAACACCTAGAACTGCCTCCCTTTCAGCAAGCTACAGTGTTGCTAGCAATACAGGTCCAAGCTCTACACATAGAATCAACAGAAAACGAGTTGAGGGTGTATCCTAGGCTTTGGTCTCAAGATCTCTTTTTTTCCATTTCTAAGGTTCTGACTAGGATTCAGCTATGTCTGTGAGGGGCACGTGAACCAGAGCAACTCCATGTTAAATACGAGCTAGGTAAAATGAGGCTGAGACCTCCTGGGCTGCATTCCCAGATGGTTAAGGCATTCCAACTCACAGGATGAGATAGGAGGTCAGCACAAAATACAGGTCATGAAGACCTTGCTTCCTTTCTGTCTGTCTGTCTCCCTGTGCAAACTGGTTAAATGGTAAAAATCACTGTTTGTCTACTCCATAAAGTTTTAATCAGAAAAAAGGATTTGTGAGGGTAATCTCGAACTGTAGCCAATTCGTGTGCTTTGTGTGTCTTCCTGTATTGTTCCATCATAATGAGGGGTACCTTAGGACAGAACATGGGCTTGGGACACCTGTAAGCCTGCTTTTCAAGACAGGCCAGCAAATTGGTCAGTCACGTACTTGGGAGCTTGAACTTGTAACTATGTGTCAGTGGTTTCTCTTTTCACAATGGAGACCAAGGCTCAGAGTTCAGTTCCTTGCTTAGGAGATAAGTCCTTTATCTTATTCTGTCTGTGTATTCATATGTGTTGTGTGTGTGATATAAAAGAGCTTTGATTAATTGGCTTAAAAATAAGTGTTTAAATCAAACATTTTGTCAGAAAGTAAAAAGTGTAATGTCTTTTAGTTCATGTTACTTAAGTAATCTATGGGATATAAAGAGCTTTTATGATTATTGGTAAAATAATATCTTCAAAAACATCAACAATTGTTCTAAATTGGGTCAGATATTAAGTTAACTAAATGCTTTATGGTCATAAACTACTTGTTTGACTTTTGAAAATTGTTCAATTTACCTACTTTGGAGCATGAGGTTCTGAATAAGTCCAGGGACATGTGGAGTTAGCCAGGCCCCCTAGCTATTCTAGAGGCAACCCTTTTCTGCACTTCTGCCTGGTGTATCCTTGTCCTGGTGAGAACTTGTACAGGGAAGCTTCGCCTTATAAATCTATCAGATCTCACGAGACTTATTCACTTCATGAGAACAGCATGAGAAAGACCTGTCCATGATTCAATTAGCTCCTACCAGGTCCCTACTGCAACATAAGGGCATTCGAGATTAGATTTGCTTGAGGGCAGAGCCAAACCATATCATTCCACCCAAAGCCCCTCCCAAATATCATGTCCTCACATTTCAAAACCAGTCATGTCTTCCCAACAGTCCCCCAAAGTAATAACCCATTTCAGCATTAACTCAAAAGTTCACAGTCCAAAGTCATATCCAAGACAACACAAGTCCCTTCTGCCTATGAGCCTGTAAAACCAAAAGAAAGTTAGTTACCTCCTAGATACAATGGGGGTACAGGCATTGGGTAAACACATCTATTCCAAATGGGAGAAATTGGCCACAACAAAGAGGCTACAGGCTCCACGCAAGTCCAAAATCCAGCAGGGCAGTCAAATCATAAAGCTCCAAAATGATCTCTTTCGAATTCATAACTCACATGCAGGTCATGCTGATGCAGGAGGTGGGTTCCCATGGTCTCGGCCAGCTCTGCCCCAGGGGCTTTGCAGGGTACAGGCTTCCTCCCAGCTGCTTTCATGTGCTGGTGATGAGTGTCTGTGGCCTTTCCAGGTGCACAGTGAAAGCCATTGGTGGATCTGCCATTCTGAGGTCTGGAGGATCATGGCCCTCTTCTCACAGCTCCACTAGGTGGTGCCCCAGTAGGGACTCTGTGTGGACACTGACCCCACATTTCCCTTCCACACTGTCCTAACAGAGGTTCTTCGTGAGGGCACTGCCCCTGCAGCAAACTTCTGCCTGGACATTCAGGCATTTCCATATATTCTTTGAAATCTAGGTGGGGGTTCCTAAACCCCAGTTCTTGACTTCTGGGCACTCACAGGCTCAATGCCAAGGCTTGAGACTTGCACCCAGTCTGAGCTCTATTTTGGCCTTTTTCAGCCATGGCTGGAACAGCTGGGATTCAGGGCACCACATTCCTAAGCTGGACTTAGCAATGGGATCCTGGACCCGGCCCATGAAACCATCTTTTCCTCCTAGGCCTCTGGACTTGTGATGGGAGGGGCTGCCATGAAGACCTCTGACATGCCCTGGAGACATTTTCCCCATTCATTTTCTTGGAGATTAACATTTGTCTCTTTGTTACTTATGCAAATTTCTACAGCTGGCTTGGATTTCTCCTCAGAAAATGGGATTTTCGGCTGGGCGCGGTGGCTCAAGCCTGTAATCCCAGCACTTTGGGAGGCCGAGACAGGCGGATCACGAGGTCAGGAGATAGAGACCATCCTGACTAACACGGTGAAACCCCGTCTCTACTAAAAACTACAAAAAACTAGCCGGGCGAGGTGGCGGCACCTGTAGTCCCAGCTACCCGGGAGGCTGAGGCAGGAGAATGGCGTGAACCCGGGAGGTGGAGCTTGCAGTGAGCTGAGATCCGGCCACAGCACTCCAGCCTGGGTGACAGAGCGAGACTCAGTCTCAAAAAAAAAAAAAAAAAAAAAAAAATTCTTTTCTATTGCATTGTCGGTCTGCAAATTGTTCAAACTTTTATGCTCTGTTTCCCTTTTGAAACTGAATGTCTTTAACAGCATCCAAGACACCTCTTTAATGCTTTGCTGGTTAGAAATTTCGTCACCAGATACCCTAAACAATCTTTCTCAAGTCCAAAATTCCACAAGTCTTTAGAGCAGGGGCAATATGTTGCCAATTTTTTTGCTAAAACACAACAAGATTCATCTTTGCTCCAGTTCCCAACAAGTTCCTCATCTCCGAGACCTTCTCAGCCTGGGTGTTATTGTCCATATTGCTATCAGCATTTTGGTCAAACCCATTCAACAAGTCTCTAGGGAGTTCCAAACTTTCCCACATTTTCCTGTCTTCTTCTAAACCCTCCAAACTGTTCCCAACTCTGCCTGTTACCTAGTTCCAAAGTTGCTTCCACATTTTTGGGTATATTTTCAACAGCACCCCACTCCTGGTACCAATTTACTGTATTAGTCTGTTTTCTTGCTGCTTATAAAGGCATACCTGAGACTGGGTAATTTATACAGGAAAAAGGGTTTATTGGACTTACAGTTCCACATGGCTGGGAAGTCTCACAATCATGGTGAAAGGTAAGGTGGAGCAAGTCATGTCCTGCATTGATAGCAGCAGGCAAAGAGAGAGCTTTTCCAGGGAAACTCTGCCTTATAAAGCCATCAGACCTTGTGAGACTTTTTCGCTATCATGAGAACAGCATGAGAAAAACCTAGCCCCATGATTCAATTACCTCCCACCAGGTCCCTCCCACAACATGTGGGAATTCAAGATAAGATTTTTGTGGGAACACAGCCAAACCATATCCCATGGCAATGTCAGGCAGTTACTCTGCATGGTCTTAAAAGGGGAGTCATGAATAATCCAGCCCTTGTTTAGCATCTCATCAAGAAAACAACCATAAAAATGGGCAACCAGCAGTTCTCGGGGCTTCTCTGCCTAGGGAGTAGCCATTCTTTTAGTCCTTTGCTTTCCTAGTAAACTTGCTTTCACTTTATGGACTCCCGCTAAATCAGCTTTGAATAAAAATCAGTGTGTTATTTAGAACAGAATGGATTATTTTATTAGAGAGATTTCTCTGAAAGAATTCTTCTTTTTCCTGTAGTCTCTTAATATACAAAAGCAACATTCTCAAGAGTTTTCTGAGTTGTTTTATACTTACTTGCCACAAAGATTAAGATTATTCTCTTTAAATGAATCTTATGAAACTCTCTTCTTTTGAATGAGTTTTTTTCTGGCTGCTTTAATTACCATGAATTTAGTGTCTAAAAAATATGAGTGGATTATCTCACAGTTCTGTAGTGTCTCCATGGGCTTAAATCAAGGTCTTGGGAAGACTTATTACTTGTTGTAGAATTTAGTGGGGCATGCATTATCTTGTATTTTACAGTTTCTAGAGGTCTCACACATTGTTTGGCTTATGACACCATTATTTTATCTTCAAAGTCTGCAGCACTGCCTTTCTGTGACCATTCTTGTGCAGTCACAACTCCTCTGACTTCCACTTCCACTTTTCAGGACTTCTGAGTTTACATTGCACTCAGTTAAATAAGAAAGGATGATCTCTCTAGTTAAGGTCAACTGGTTAACAACCTTAATTTTATCTAAAACCTTAATTTCTCTTCCCCGTGTAAGCTAATATATTCATGAATTTGAGGATTAGAACTTGCACTTCTTGCAAATTGATGAAATCCTTATGTGCATTTGTAGTTAAGAACAGCTTTCAAGGTAATTAGAATATGAAGTCAGGCTTTTGTTTTGTTTTGTTTCCTGGCAAATCCTAGGATTGAAAGAAAGAAAGAAAAGGGAGGAGATAAAGGGAAAACAGTGGATGATTCTTACACAGTGTCACAGTTCATGGAAAATTGAAAAGACTGTCTTTGAAAGAGTCATTGACCTTAACTATTCATTATTTTTCTCCCATCTCATTTTGGTATAATTAAATATAACTTCTTTTGCTGTATTTGATGGTTTTAATTTTGTTAATATTGATTTTCATGTGTATGGTAAGACAAATTTCACCAAATTTATGTTTAATTATCCAGTACTTCTTTCAATGCTGTATTTCTTATTTTGTTGTGAGTTCCTTGAAATAATGTCTATAACTTATCCATCTCCATGTTTGTCAAGGCTGGCACATTAATGATTATGTTGCACATTACAGATGCTCCTTGAATAGTTGAGTGGATGGAGGTATGAATGATTGCCAATCAATAAAGTTATTGCCATGTCATTTTGTCTACTAACAAGCCTTTAAAGCTTTGGTCAATATTTAACACTGATTACAATTGCATTTTTCTTTTTATTTTACAAGCAACATTTCAAATTGCATTTATTTTAGAATAACTTAGAAAATGTTAAGCCAGCCATATTTATTTTGTATTCCAAGTTTATAATCTAAATGGAAAAGAAGAAACTAAAAAAATATTGCTGACTTTGAGGACAGTTGCCATATGAATTTTTATAAAATTTATTTTATATTACCTCACTGGGTGATCACCTTTTGTTTCCAGTCATTTAGTACATAATTTTAACGTCAAAAGACCACACTCACATGTAGGAATGGAGAAGAGTAATAGCTGCCAAATTCTAATGTAAAACTGAGATGCTTATGGGATCAGGCAGCAACATTATTTATCATAGCATATCCAATTGAATAGGAAGAATCTGCTGAGACCATTCCACCATGTCAATTACATAGTCAAAAGGGGGTATCTCAGACTGGAGAATAATTAAGCCTGGATGAGTTAGGCATTGGATTTCAACAAAGGTTCATTATCAACCCAATAGCTGTTCTTTGAAAAGGGATATGTCTCTCAGTTAGTCAGACCTCAAGTTCAGAACTCCAAAAGGGGGTATCTATAGCTGCTTCCATTTTTCTTGGTTAGGAGCAAAAGAGATAGAATTTGAACTGCCAGACTGCCAGACCTTAGAGACTAGAGGCACTTGTATTAAATCCAAACTACCTGCTGGTTGTAAAGGGCAGAGGAGTGTGTCTCACTTGTGTAATTACAACTTTCCCCTATTGCTTTATTGGGATAGTCTACTCTGGAGCTTATGAGACGGAAAATAACAAGCAACTAACATAACACATCAATTCCTAACATACACTCAAAGACAGAAGCAATGAAACACTACAATAAAACATTTAATTATTTTTTTCTCCGCAACAATTTTTGCTCAAAGCCATTATTTTATTGTTTTAGAGATAAACTCACAGCTGCCACAAGATCCTGTGATCCTGTTATTCTCCTGTTGTAATGCAAAGGTGGAACTGAAGTGGCAGAAGCTCTCCAAGAGATCACTTAAGCAACAGAAGAGTGAGCGTGCTTGTACGCTGTCTTGGGCACACATGCTCTCTTTCTCTCCTTTTTAACTACTTGACACAGAGTTTTTATCCCTGTGCATCTGGAGTAACCAGGGCCCAAGGGATTATTTACTGTGCCCTGTCAGATCCTACCATGGTTCCAGCCTACATTTCTTGGCACCTTTAGCCACCTCTGTACCCACTACCCATAAGAGAATGGATATTCGTGTGCCAGTATCCAAAAGAGCCATAAGAATTAACATCCTTCTTTGCTTGAAATTTCCAAAGATGGGCTATGATATCCACAGTGAGACCTTGGACTCACCCCTAATTTTTAAAGTAGTAAAGTCCTCTGTAGAAGAGTAGCGAGAGATCAGGTGAACATGGAAAAACTTGTATCTGTGTCAGTGAATGAGACACATTTCCTTTCAGGTTGAAGAACAGCAGCTGAGCTTCCCAAAACCATGTTCCAGCTGTAGAAATTAAATAATCTTTCAATTCTCTTTAGAGGAGAAAGTGAAAACCAGCAGCAACAATTCAGCTCCTTGTATTAATGCTACTTCCCACATAACAAACATCTCAATTCCTCCTTAAAGAAAAAGGAGGAGAACCACATATTACCAATTAGCTAAATGATTTAGTCAGTATGCTTGCTTACCAATATCTATTAGCTAACAGGCCCTTGTTTTTTTTTATGACAAGATTCCACCTTCTTTACCTAAATTGATTTTTTAATATTTATATTTATTTTTTAAAATCTGATGGTAAAAACAAAGTTTATGAATCAGAGGTTAAAAATATGATTTACTTATAGAATATCTTAACACAGGTTCTGCATGTTTCATTTCTACAGAAGTAATCTGCATATATAGAAGGCATCTGCAGTACAGGATTGGAGCTCCACACTTACAAAATCTCCAAAGTTATATGGGGCAGTATGTACATATTTTTTCTTCCCTTCTTGAGAAAGAAGAGAAAGCTTTGTTCTCAATGTAAACAAATCCCCTCTGGAAAGTGCACAAAAAGGTCCCTAAGTTGCTTCAACTCTTTAAAATGTAAATGAATGGGTCAGAAATTGATTACCTGTTGTTATGTAAATGAATGGCTCTAGAGATGATGAATTTGTAAATTTCCCTAGGGTTTTTATCTTAATTTCCACGACTTGTTTGTCTCTTCCTCATTTTTTTTTTCAACTTGGGTTGCCAGTACATTTTGCCTAGAAAGTCATGATCATGCAAAAATGTAGAAACAGTCACATTTTGTTTTAACACAAATTGATCTCTATACTGATGGTGTTATATTTATGGCAAATAATGATTTTCTCAGTACATAATTATTAAACATGTAGTAATGCTAATATACAGGATAAGGCAGTAAACAAGGGGGGGGAATATCTTTGCCCTCTAGACATGGGGAAAACAAATAAGCAAAACAAATGGTAACTTAATAATAAAAGCCAAGGGAAAAAATAATCAAAGAAACATTGAAATCATGGGGAATTTGGGATTTTCGAGAGGATGTTCAGAGAAGTTCACATTAATGAGAAGATAGTATCTGAATGAAGAATCTAAAAAGGAGAGTGTGAACCTTGACAATGACAGAGAGAAGACGATTAGGGAGCAGGACCAGTGAAAGCAAAAGCCTTAAGCTGGAATCATGTTTGGCTATTCAAGAAACAACAAGGATAATAGCATAGCGAGGACAGAGAAAGTAGAAGAGAGACTGGCTATGACAGAGAATATTCACAGTCAGGTCATTAAGTAAATTAATTTAATATATAATTGAATGCTAATATATTGCATATGTTACGCGGTAAAATTAGGAAACGTATCATGGAGAGATTGGAAATTGGATTCCTTCTATTAAAAAAATACATTTTATATACACAGAGTAAAGATTGCAAAGGAATTTAGGCAAAGTGTCTGTGGCTAAAATCCCTAAGATATTACCAAATTTTATCCTTTTTATCTTCAGCAGAGATAATTAGCAGAGATAATTAACATGACTGCCCAACTAGAATACATGTCTCTCCCTTTTTTATAATTAGGTGGGGACATAGCTACATTATCACAAAAGGCAAGTATGTAGTATTAAGTAAGCTTGAGGCAAATGGAATGGCCTGTCCCTCAATATTGTCCACCACGCTGAATCTAAAACACAAAATTGCAGGTGCTCCTGCTTTCTCTTTTCTGCCCTTCCTCCTTTTCACCTTTCTTTCTTTCTTTCTTTCTTTTTTTTTTGAGACGGAGTCTCGCTCTGTCGCCCAGGCTGGAGTGCAGTGGCCGGATCTCAGCTCACTGCAAGCTCCGCCTCCGGGGTTCCCGCTGTTCTCCTACCTCAGCCTCCCGAATAGCTGGGACTACAGGCGCTGCCACCACACCCCTCTTCTTTCCTCTTTTGTTTCTTCCTTTACTCTTTCCTCATTTTCTCCCACAAATGATTCATCCACGTCTACATGTCAGGCACTTTACAGGGTGTCTGTGATTCAGCTGTAAGTCGAACCAGAATCTCTCTTACCCCAGTGGATCTTATACTCACATACATGAAGAGATTATTATTAAAAAAGTTTCAGATATGAGTGTTACATTCCAACTTGTATAACAGGTAATGAAGAAGTATCATAAATTAAAATAATAATAAGGGAAATATGGCCGTGTAACATAGTGCTTAGAAAAAGTTCCATCACTTTCTGAAATTTCAAAGCCATATAACATTAAGTCAGTTACACAAACTTTGAAAATTTTAGCTTCTGTTTTAAAAGAATATAAAGGGAATGATTCATGTAGTTGGCAATTGGGTTTATAAAAAATTTTAGCCAGTCTAAGGATGATAACGATGATGCATGTGAAGTTTATGTAAAATGCTCTGAAACAACATTCTCTGAAGCATAGTGAGAGCTTAATGAATTTGAGCTATGGATATTTTGAATTACTAATTATTTGACCTTGGCAGAATCATTATGGAAGATGTCCTGAGGATGCACTGATGTGCTGAGAATTTGAGAGTAGGAGTTTAAAGTAATGTTAGATTCACAAAGAAATAATAAAATATACAAGGCCACATGTCTAGAGATCACAGACTTTTAAAAATAATCCGTGCTTTTAAATTCATACTCTGTTGTTAACAAATTCAAATGCCTTCACAGGAGGGGTAAGAACCATGACTATGTGAAAAGCTGAGCCATCACCTAAGTAATAATAGTTTTAAAAAATTAATAAGAATAATAAATAATCAAAAGCCTAGAGTCAACTTCCACATCCTAATTTAAAGATGAAATTATAAGGAGACTTCAAAAATTCATGGAAAAATTGACATAAAATATAAAAATAAAAAATATAAACTATTTCTCAACAGAAGCTCCATTAAGTTCAAAACACTTTTATAAGTGATTCCAAACATTTAGTCCCTCCATAAAGAAATGACAATGCTTGGAATTTAACCATGTCAATGCAGTCTTTTAAAAATATTATTACATAAATAAATGGCTGTTCTTTACATAATTTTAAAATTAGGAAACACAAAAATTGTCAGAAGGACCAAATCAGACTGTAAAGTGGATGCCTAATAATTTTTTGTTGAAATTCTCACAGTATTGCCCTTGCTTTAGGAGAAGAATGAGCAGGAACATTGTCATGGTAGTGAAGTTTTGTTGAGTGTTTCTCTGCTAAAGCTTTGGCTAACTTTCTCAAAACACTCTCATAATAAGCAGATGTCATTATCCTTGGCCCTCTGGAAACTCAACAAGTAAAATGCCTTGAGCATGCTGAAAACCTGTTGTGATGACCTTTGCTCTTGACCAGTCTGTTTTTGCTTTGACTGGACCACTTCTACCTGTTGGTAGCCATTGTTTTGATTGTACTTTGTCTTTAGGATTGTACTGGTGAAGCTTTGTTTCATCTCTTGTTATATGGTTAAAATAATTGCTTCAAGATCTTGGTCCCACTTGGTTTAAAATTTCCACTGAAAGCTCTTCTCTGGTCTGCAGCGGATCTCAGTGTAATTATTTTGGCACCTATCAAGTAGAAAATGTTCTCAATTTCAATTTTTCGGTCAGAATTATGTAAGCTGAACAAGTTGAGCTATCTATGGTATTGGCTATTGTTTCTGTTTTTGGTCATCTGTCTGCTTCAATTAGGGCAGAAAAGGGATTAATTTTTTTCCTTGCAAATTGGTGTAGATGTTCTGCCACTGCAAGCTTCATCTTCAACATCATCTCATCCCTTCTTAAAGTTTGCTATCTGTTGTAAACTGCTGATTTATGGGGGCATTGTTTCTATAAAGTTTTCTCTCTTTTTTTTTCTTCCACAGAATAGAAAATACGGGAAAATTTCCCACTCACTTTATGAGACTTTTATAACTTTGGAATCAACTTTATGGGGACTTCACAATTCAGGAAAATTACAAGCCATTTTTATTAATGAATGCATGTAAAATCCTACCTAAAATATGAAGACATCAAATGTACCAATTTATAAAAGGGAAACTGTGATGGACATTACCCAGAAACTTTTTATAAGGTATTAATGATGTCATCATTCTTCCACCTAAGGATTACCATAAATTTGTGTTTGTTCTTTCTTCAATTTTCACATAATTCATGTTGCTCTGATAGGGCTTTTTTTCAAACCGGTGTCCTCTCCTTGGTGCCTCAAACTAGATCATATTGAGACAAGTTAGGAAAAGTTGCAACCGGCTGGGTGCGGTAGCTCACGCCTGTAATCCCAGCACTTTGGGAGGCCGAGGTGGGCACATTGTCTGAGCTCAGGAGTTTGAAAACAGCCTGGGTAACATGGTGAAATTCCGTCTCTACTAAAATACAAAAAATTAGCCGGGCGTGGTGGCAGGTGCCTGTAATCCCAGCTACTTGGGAGGCTGAGGCAGGAGAATTGCTTGAACCCAGGAGGCGGAGCTTACAGTGAGCCGAGATCACGGCTCTGCACTCTATCCAGGGCGACAGAGCGAGACTCCATCTCAAAAAAAGAAAAGAAAAAGAAAAAGAAAAGTTGCAACAAATTAGTATAAGTTTATTTTGGTACAAAAAAATGTTTAAAATTGATACTTTTTAAATAATACCTGTTTTTTATGAACATCTTGAAGAACCCTAGTTTGAGAAGGAAAAAAGAAGTATTACATGGATACATTCACTCAGTTAAAAATAATGACTATTAAGCAAAGGTTCTATGAGAAAGGTACTATTAATTTGTAACAATAAAGAGCCTATAGATCATCTTATATTTTTAAAACTGAGGGGACAACAAGAAAGTTTACTATAGAGCTATTATAGCACATTCATGAAAAAGAGAATCAGAATTTAAAAGGACAATATTGGCAAAGATTACTTATTATACTTCATGTTTGTGACCAAGATTTAGCAATAGAAAAGGACTCTTACTTTACCTAAAACTTTTAATGCTCAGAGATCTTGACTATGTTATATTGCAATTTTCCTAAAGACGGCCAAGTAAAACATTTGTAGGGAAACATTGTACTCTGGTTTCAACTAAAGTCAGAAACACTATACTTCAGTAAAGCATACTTTAATTAAAATTTAAAGAATTATTGAACTCTCCCAATATCTGATGGATTAAATTTGGCAAAAGTCAGAAAGTATTCGGCATGGAAAAAGCTCCCTTTAATGGTCAGATGTAATGAGGCATTTTTTTTAAGTGTTTTAGAATAACCCCTGGGAATACCGTCACTAGAAATACCAACTGGAGTATTTAATGAGTAAGCAAATGCCACATTCCTGGGTACCTACCAAAAAAATCTCACTTTCAGAGATGCACAAATTATGCATCTTATTAATGTACGGAAATAGATCTACAAATGGGCAATCAGAAAAAAACTGAAAATCCTCAAAAAGCTAAGTTCTTAGGAGAAATGAGTATATTGGGGGCAATAGTAAATAACTCCTTAAAAGAGGTAAATACAGTCCTCAAAGCAAAAGGGCGAGTCTGAGAGCAAGAGCCCCAAAGAAAGACGCCCGAAGGAAGCCATAGATATAGGAAGTGACTGTGGGTTTAGATGAATGGAAAATGAACTTACCAGTTCACAGCTATGTCCTTCCCAATTTGGGAGATTAAGGGCAGGAAGAACATGAGAAACTCTTTTGAGAAGCTGCATAAGCTGACATTGAGGATCAAGGATTTCAAAAGCTTTGAATATAAAGAGATGAGAGTTTTTTTTTGTTTTTTTTTTAACTATTATTCTGGTCTGTTGGTTGAGCTCTGAGGTTAGCATCTTACAACACTTTAAAGTAAAACTAAAACAAACACATTATTTTTAAAATTGGCCATATCCGGAGCCCAGAAAAATATTAAAAATAGTAACGTGTCCTTTAGGACACCTCATAAAAATTTGGGGAAGAGATATATGGAAATAGCTTTTAAACACTTGGCAAATAGAATAGGTTTCAGTTACATCAGATTATAGTTTTTAGTCTGACAGTTTGTGTCTGGATATACAATGGATTAATTTCATTAAGTTTGTTGGAAGAGTTATTGAAACAACAGGTTTCAATTATTTTGTTCTCACTGAAATCTGGTTCACAAAATGGACCACTGAAATGAGAAAAATTGCTTCCGTTTATTTTAATGTGATTGCCTGAGCTGAGGGCATTTTCTACATATATATGTAGAAAGTCAAGTAGTTGCTTATGAATACAGCATTACTTTTCAACCATTCTATTAAAATAACATTATCTTAGATTTCAATAACATGTAATGTACATGTATTACACACATGAAAAGTCAATTCACGTGGTCACTCACACTAAGGTGAATGAAGATATTATTGTTCTCTGCATGTGATGCCCAGGGTATCACATGAAAATGTACAAATTGTCATAAATGGAATTTCCCATCACTGTCTTCTTAGCATAAAAATGATGTGGTGATTATGGTGGTAAACATAATAAAATTGTCAGAGATCTAATTTGACATATCACTAACCATTTAAGGTACAAAATAGCTGTTGATAAGAAATTTGGAAATGGATATAGCATGATCATAATACAGTAATTACAAATACTGCTACAAATTACAATTTTTAGAATTTAAGATATTTCATTAACACGAAACAGGCTTCAAATGCCTACTGAACTGATAAATCCCATTACCAACTGATTTGTTTCAATATGATGTGTTCATTGCTTCTATTTGGACCCGTTAATAACTCACAGAGCTAAGAAGTATGGGCTTTCCTTGCATCTTTATTGTACTCAAACTCTTTATTCCCTGGAAGATAGTCAAGTTAAAACAATATTAATTTAATACCTATTTAAATTTTGCTTTATAACATTTTCAGTGTATATGAGAAGGTAATTTCTTTATGGACTCTGAGTTAAAATGAAATTTTAAGATTTCTAAGTTTATTATTGTTATTTCAAAAATTACGATTAAAATTATGCCATAGAAATCAAACTTAAGAATCATAATGTTCTAATATAAAAAGAAGGAAAACAAGGGAATAGGTGATTGAGCTGACCATAGAATATCATACAAGTGGAAAGTAAAAGCTCATGGCAGTGTAGAGATAGAACTTGTTAAAGCAGTTGCAGTTCTGTGTGTCATCTTCTTAAATAGATATGAGATTGGAATTCACATGTTAGTGATATTCATTTCTAAAAATATCACAGAACACCAAAGTTAGAAGATTAATTTGGTTGTGATCCCAAGTTCATTGAATAGTATTTTATCTTACTGTGTGTATAAGTAATATGATAATGGTGATGGTCAAAATAGAAACCTTACTTGATGCCATGCATGGTACTAGTAAGATATGAGCATTATTTTATGTAATTCTAACAATCTTATGATGCAGTTATAACTATTATATCATGCTTTTATTTATTAATTTAAGTGATATTTATTAAGTAAATTTGGTCTGCAATTTTATAGATGGTATAGCTATCATAAA
Source organism: Trachypithecus francoisi (assembly GCF_009764315.1). Classification (NCBI taxonomy): domain Eukaryota; kingdom Metazoa; phylum Chordata; class Mammalia; order Primates; family Cercopithecidae; genus Trachypithecus; species Trachypithecus francoisi. The sequence goes on from NW_022681459.1 coordinate 11,156,242, forward strand.
TTAAACCAATAAGCTCCTTGGAGTTGTAGAGTTTATTCAGGTTTAAAAGTGAGCAAAAACACACAAAAATAGTAAATGAGAAAATGGAGAAAATAGTGTTTTGGAATAAGTCAACAGATGTAATAGGCAGACATTTTTCTAAAGCAGTAATATTTAAACTGATTTCTGAACTTTTGAATCAGTCATCTGCACAAAATGCTTGTGGGGATAATTTCAGGCAAATGGAACAGACTGCAGTTATCATGTTGTGAAAAATAAGTGTATATTTTTGACAAATCAAAGATACAGGGGATAGTAAGAGAAATCTAATGTCTGGATTACCAGAAGAAAAATACAGAATGTAGAATAATTTATAGTTAATGAATAGATAAAGGTTCAGAATGTTTCTATACTAATGAAATAAATGAAAACAATAAAAATATAAGAAATCCACAAAGCTCTAAGCAGCATGAAATATGTAAATCTACCACTGTTATTTCTGCAGAAAGCAAAGGCAAATAGGAGATATTTTAAAAGCCAGAAACAAAAAGATAAAAAATTCTAATGCTGAAAATGCTGTATACTGAATGGAGTCTTCCATGTAATAAAAAAAACTATCTATAATAATACTCTTTTGTAATTAAGGTAAAATGTATACATTTGAAAGCCAAAAGAGAGAGGGAAGAGAACAGAGAGAGAGGATAAGAAGGAGAAGGAGGGAGAGAAAATTAGTAACCAGCATAATTATACTGAAGGAAATACCAGAATGTACTGTTCAGGCAGGTGAAAAGTTAAAGATAAATATTCTATGTTTAAATACATTTTGACTATATAAAACCAAAAGAGCAATATTATTTAAAATGTATCATATAGACCTAATTAAGGCACAGCAAAGTAATAGTATATTCTTGTAGAGGGGGAAAAGGAGACTAAAAGTGCAGTTCATTGTTTAGAGAAGAATAAAAAGTAGTCAGCAATGTAAGACTCTTATAAGTCTGAGATACTTTAATGTGTTGAAGTTCCTCATGGAACCATTACTATAAACGGTAATAAATACTGTGTATAACATCGAAACAAATAGAACAGAAGCAGAAAAAACAAAAAAAGATACAGAATAAGGAAATCAAAGGGAGAAAAAATATATCATTAGAGAAACAAATAGAAAGCACTTATGTTTATATATAATTACGTTATATACTTATATGCATAAATATACATGTATACACACACACATATATATATATAATTACATTAATTGGCCAATGAAAAATACTTTCAAAATAGAAAAAAAAACTAAGTTATTTAGAAGAGAAACACTTAATCATAACCACAGGAAATTTGCAAATAAAAACAATGTAAAAGAATATTCTAATCAAACATTAACCTATATTAATGCCAGATGAACTAATTTTAAGAATAAAATACATTGCTAGAGATGAATGAAATGTTTAATATTGATAATAAAATCAATTCCTAAAAGGTTGTAAGAAATATATAAGAAGTTAATAATACTATTTTAAAATGCAGACTCACCAACTTACAGAAAACCAAGGGGAAATAGACAAATCTACAATTTCAGCAAAACATTTCTTAGTAGCTAATAAAAATAAAATAGTAACAAATTCAAAATGTCAATGTATGGTTTTTGTTCATAACTTAGTTGATAAATCAGTAATAAAAGATAACTAGATTATCCTTACAAACTTGGAAATCAAAGACTAAACAATCCATTACCTATAAATTCACAATAGAATTAGAAAATATCTTTAACTGAATTATACCAAAGTAATACAGGTGATGACTTGAAGAATGCACAAAAGCAGTATAAAGACAAAAATACATAGCAGTAATGACCAGTAATATGTGCGCAGCGTAAATGAGAAAATTAATCTATCCTATCTATCTCAGAAAGTTAGGATTAAAAAAACTGACCTGCAAAATGCAGAAAGAAGGAAATGATATGATGAAAGCGAAGTAAAGAAACAGGGAAAAACAAAGCACACAATGGAGAGAATGAATAAAACAAAAAAAAAATAGTTATTTGGAATGGTTTTAAAGTGTATAAAAATCTGGTGTGGTTAAATATAACCACATCTTTACCTCCCATTTTTTTCCTTCAGAAAGAGCACATCTAAGGTTTTTCTTTCATGGGATTAAATTAGTGACAAGATTCTCTTTCTCCTTCCCTCTGTCTCTTTCTATCTCTCCAATACCTGTGTTTTCTAACCCTGTCTTTTTCTACCTCACCAATACCTATGTTTTCTAAATGGAACTGGCACTGTTTTGTGCCTGAAACCTTCTCATTTTAAAAATGCACTGGTGATGTATCCTATCTGAGCCACTAATACCTGGAAGCCAGATAGGAGAATGCAAAAAAAAGTTATTAATTGATTGGTGGACAGTGAGTAGGGAGGAAGGAGATAGATGGGAATGTTAATTCTAGTTAATAAACATGAATTCTGGAAACAATGACAAATAGAGAATGCTTTGGTCTGGCTTTGTTTCATGCAAGGGTTAGGCCTGGTTTTTCCTTTGGATGTACCTTATGCTTGCTGAGCAACTGCGGTTCATAATTATTTCTCCTCCTTACAGAGAAAGGCTTAAATTAGATTTTTCATGAAGTGATTTCTAGGCCTAAAGCTCCATGAAATAAGCTAAACTCATTTTTAAGTGTGTACAGCATGTGCATGTTGAGTGTCCTCAAATTACTAGTTATATTACTATGGCCAATTATACTTGGCAATTGTGCTTAATTGAAGGTGAAAGCACATTAGGTTTTTAATTTAAAAGCCATAGGTAAAACCACTCTAAAAATCCTATTTGGATCTCAGACCTGGTGATGCTTTTCTCTATAGACTGGGATTTTACGGTACATTAACCTGTTCTTTCACATAATTAGAACAATAACCAAATGAGCTGTTGTATTAGGTAATACATGATAGCAATTCCATTCATCTCTACTAAGATTTACATTATGAACATGAAACCACCTTTGGAGAAATGTAGAGAAAAATATATGCATAAAACATATGTGGTGGCTCATGCATGTAATCCCAGAACATCAAGAGGCCAGAATGGGAAGATTGCTTGAGGCCAAGAGTTCGAGATCAGCCTGAGCAATATAGTGAGATACTGTCCTTATCAAAAATAAATAAATAAATAAAAAATAAAATTAGCTGGGCATGGTGGTGCACCTGTTATCCTAGCTACTGGAGAAGCTGAGGTGAGAGACTTGCTTAAGCCCAGGAGTTCCAGGTTACAGTGAGCTATTATGTCACTGTACTGTAGCTTGGATGACAGAGCGCGACCCTATCTACAAAAATAAAAATAAAAAAATGCATAGGAAATATTTTTTCCTCTTGAACACTTTCAGTAAGATTGTGGTTATACAAATCATCAAAACATCAAAGACAGGAACTGTTAGTTTCTGTAGACTCCCTTTTCCTTATTTCCTGCAACACTCCATACTTCTACAATTTGCCACATCCTGTTTCTAAAATAGTTCTCACATCTGTCTCCTTCTCTCCAACACTGCTGGCTCACTATGGGTCAGTTTCTATTTCCAGTGTCAGGTCCCTCATATTCATCTCTCACACTGTTGATAAAATCGTCTTCACCGGGTCATACCCTAGTTCAAAGGACCTCTAGTAACCTTCCAATTTTAGGCTAACTCCACATGCTTGGTGCCATCTCCAAGCATTGATCCCTTTGGTTTCTGTCCTCAGATGTATTTCTTACAAGCATTGCGTTTCTTTTTTTTTTTTTTTAACTTTTGTTTTAAGTTTAGGGGTACATGTGAATGTTTGTTACATAGGTAAACACTTGTCACAGGGGTTTGCTGTACATATTATTGCATCACCCAGGTAGTAAGCCCAGTACCCAATAGGTATCGTTTCTGTTCCTCTCCCTCCTCCCACCCACCACTGTCAAATACACCCCAGTTTCTGTTGTTTCTTTCTTTGTGTTCTTAAGTTCTTATCATTTAGCTCCAACTTATAAGTGAGAACATGTGGTACTTGGTTTTCTCTTCCTGAATTAGTTTGCTAAGGATAATAGCCTCCAGCTCCATCCATGATCCCTCAAAAGACATGATCTCATTTTTTTTTATGGCTGCATGGTTTTCCAATCATAATAGGTGTTAATATTGCTCAGGTTGTGACTATTATCAACCCTAGTTCTGCATATCAAGGAGAATACATGGAAAGGCAAAGATCTTGCACTAGCCTATTTAATTTTATACCTGATGAGATTGTAGGATCCAGGAGAAACTCATATTAATATTTGATACGGGCCAGGCGTAGTGGCTCATGCCTGTAATTCCAGCACTTTTAGAGCCCTAGGCGGGCAGATCACATGAGGTCAGGAGTTCAAGACCAGCCTGGCCAACATGGTGAAACCCCATCTCTACTAAAAACACAAAAATTAGCCAAGCATGGTGGTGCACGCCTGTAATCCCAGCTACTAGGGAGGCTGAGGCAGGAGAATCACATGAACCCAGGAGGTGGAGGTTACAGTGAGCTGAGCTTCCACCATTGTACTCCAGCCTGGGAGAGAGACCAACACTCCATCTCAAAAAACCAACCAACAAACAAAAATACTTGATATCATTTGACTGTGTCCCTACCCAAATCTCATCTTGTATTTTAGCTCCCATAATTCCCACAGGTTATGGGAGGGACCTGGTGGGAAATAATTGAATGATGGGGGCAGTTTTCCATGAAACTGTTCTCATGATAGTAAGTAAGTCTCACGAGATCTCATGGTTTTATAAGGAGTTTCCCCATTCATTTGGTTCTCATTCTGTCTTGGCTGCCACCATGTAAGATGCACCTTTCGCCTTCTGCCATGATTGTGAGGCCTCCTCAGCCACATGGAAGTGTGAGCCCATTAAACCTCTTTATCTTTGTAAATTACCCAGTCTCAGGAATGCCTGTATCAGTGGCATGAAAATGGACTAATACAATACTTAATATCAATACTGAAAAAAACAGTGATTCCTGCTTCTGGGTAACTGTCTCATATATATTTCTATCATCTGAAAAGAAGTCAAAATTACTGTAAGTCAAAACTCTCTTTGCATACTCTTTTCATCAAATGCATTCACTGAGCTCCTTAGGAGGGATGAAGTGCCTCCCAACATCTCAGAAGCAGAATAATGAAACATGTTGCTTATACGATTTTCTCTACATCCATCCCATACACATACACAAGAGAACAAAAACATCTCAGTGGTTTAACACTATGTGTTTCATTTCTCATTCACGGCACACTTCAACGAAGATTGTGTATTTCACATGAGTGGCAATCCCTGAAGTAATAACCTGGTTTTACAGTCTCCTTACCTCTTTGATGCCACTGTTTCCAGCATGTGACCCCCATGGTCACCACAGACAGAAAAGAAAGAATATAAAATGTCTTTGAAGCCCAGTGGAAACTTCAGACTGAACCTGGGTATTCTATTAGGTTGGTGCAAAAGTAATTGTGATTTTTGCTATTGCTTTTCATTGCAAAAACCGTAATTACTTTTCCACCAATCTGATATTATAAAGGCTTGGTATTCATATTCTATGCAAATTTACAATATAAAATCTAAGAAAAAAATCCTCTATCAGTTTGCAAGTTTCCTCTTTCTCTTATAACAGGTTGCCACAAATGTAGTAATTTTAAAGAATGTAGATTTAGTATCTCTCAGTTCTGTAGGCCAAACATCCAAGCTGGCTCAGCTGGTTTCTTTGGTCTCAGTTTCACAACGGCAAAATCAAGCCGTTGGCTGACTTGGCTCTTTGTCAGGAGACTCTTGGAAGAACTGGCTCCTATGCTCATTCAAGTTGTTGCTCAAATCCAGTGCCCAGTGGTTGTAAAACTGCAGTCCCTGTTTCCTTAATGGCCAGCGGTCAGTCTTAGCCTACAGAGACCTCCCACCTCCTCACACTTCAAAACTCTCTCACCTTCCTTTCTTCCTCTTGTCTTCTGACTTCATCTTCTGACACATTTCTCAGGCCCTAACCAAAGAAAAATTATCTGTCTTTTATGACTTCTGTGATTATGTTGAACACGTCTGAATAATTCAGAATAATGTCATTATTTTAAGGGGAGCTGATTAATCACTTTAGTTACATCTGCAAAGTCCCCTGACAGCAGTACTGAGATTTGTGTTTGGATTAATTACCTGAAAATGGGAATCTTCAGAACTCTGCTTACCACAATCAGTAACACTAACTTGAACTACAACCACACAATTTATTTATTTATAGTCACCCTAATCTTTCATAACAAAAACATACAAATATTCTATGGTTAGGCACAATGGCTCATGCCTGTAACTCCAGCACTTCGGGAGGCCAACGCTGGAGGATTGCTTGAGCCTAGAAGTTCGCGATCAGCCTGGACAACAATACAAGACTCCACCCCTTAAAAAAAAATTTAAAAATATATACAGATGTTTTAAAACAAATACAGAAGCTTAAAGTCATTAATGTAAATACATAAATTTAAGAAATAAATTTAAACTTTAAAGTGATGGTCGCTGTTGAGATACATATTATTATGAAACTTGTGGATGAGTAAATAATCATAATATATGAGCAATTAGCAGGAGGCAGAATAAATCCTCTGTAGTAATATATAACAGAATTGGGGATATAAAGGAAAGTCCCCCTTAATACTTACACTTTAAAGTATCAGCATCTAAAAGATAAATAGACAAAGATAAGACAGAAAGGAAGATACCAGTAAAAATATCCAAGAATGGATCATTTAGAATCCAAGCAGAAAGGATGTTACAGTAAATAGCACATTTGAAAAAAAAAATAAAAGTTCAATTAACTGTTGTATTGTTACTACCCTTTTCCCTTGGGTAACGGTAATATTATTAAGGTATTTATTTACATACCCTATGACCATATTTTAAGAACCAAGTTTAAAGTCCATAATAGACAGGACTTTATTTAAAAGACTCACTTTTGGAATTGGTTAAATTCCTTCATATGTAATGTTAAAAGGTAACAGAAGAAAATGGTCCAAATAATTGAAATAAAACAATTTGTATGCATCCACTAGAAAAAAAGCAAAACAACAACAACAAACTGTTTAAAGTTTCAATCAGCTATAATTATGTTTTACATTCATCAAATTAATGGGATAGTTGTTCAACCTATATATTTAAAAGTCTACATTTGCAGATAATGAATGAATTATTGACTTTTTGGATATATGTAATTAATTCTATGAGTAGTAAATGCTGGGATTGAGCGAGGTGTCCAAGAGGCTTATTAGGGGTTAATACCTGTGAAAGATAAAATGAGGACAAATTGGAGTTGGAGAAAGAAATTCTTCAACCGCAATGCATATATGATACATGTAAGGAAAGGAAGAAGAGAAGAAAAGGCAAAGAGAGACTCAGACCACAGTGCAGAGGTACAACACGGAGTTCCAGAGCAAAGACTGCCTATTAGAGAAGTCCCATGTTGAAAAGTAATGGGCAGATCCAATACCAGCTCAATCATTGGCTGGGGCTTCCTTGAAGGGGTGTGGCCTCAGTTTGAAAGATGTGTCTGATCCAGAAGTCTGTAAGAACTGAAAACTGCCAGCTAGCTACACTCCTTACATGTTCTTTTGTGAATTAGTATGTTCGTTTGTGAACAGTTATCTGAACTGTACAAATTACTCTCACCATCCACAATTTGCACATCATAAAACTTCTTTTTCATATATAGGTGAGGTCCAAGATTCCTGTGGTCCTTTTTCTCTGAGGCTGGTAGGAAACAAACGTAAGATAGAGGTTAGTGGAATTAACTACAGCTCTTATCAATGAAGATAACTTCAAGATTGATACTGATCATTTTCCTACAAAACCACACCTGCTACTCATAGTATTTGACTTGTGGTGTGGTAAAAATTCTCATTCCAGAGACGTCAGAGCCCTGTTAACTATGCATCTCTTAGAAAGGTGACTGTATATATCCATTCACATTCACAATTATGACACACAGAGAGAGAGTAAAAAGAGTAATGCAACAGCATCATTTGAGTCCAAAAGACATTCCTGCCTGGGTCCATAATGTTAATAGCAACTCTATTTCTTACTGCCTGTCATGGTTAATTATAGTGCCAAGATGGTGATACTTTAGTTTTGGTCCTCTGATCTCTGGCCAGGGAGAGTGCAAACAGAATACATATTTTATATTTGCCCACATATTTACTGCTTTTGATTCTCTCTGTAACTTTTAAGTTCAGGGGCACATGTGCAGAATGTGCAGGTTTATTACATGGGTAAACATGTGTCATGGGGGTTTGTTGTACAGATTATTTCATCACCCTGGTATTAAGCCTAGTGTCCATTAGTTGTTTTTCCTCATCCTCTCCCTTCTCCCATCCTTTGCCCTCCCATAGTTCCCAGTATGCATTGTTCCCCTCTATATGTCCATGTGTTCTCATCATTCACTTCCCACTTATAAATGAGAACATGTGGTATTTGATTTTTTGTTCCTGTCTTAGTTTGCTAAGGATAGTGTCCTCCAGCTCCATCCACATCCCTGCAAAGGAGATGATCTAATGCTTTTTGTAATGGCTCCACAGTATTCAATGGTGTCTATGTACCACATTCTCTTTGTTCAGTCTATCATTGATGGGCATTTAGGTTGATTCCATGTCTTTGCTCTTGTGAATATTGCTGCAGTGAGTAAACATGTGCATGTGTCTTTATAATAGAACAATTCATAATCCTTTGAGTATATGCACAGTAATGGGATTACTGGGTTGAACGGTACTTCTGTCTCTAGGTTTTAGAGGAATTGCCATATTGTCTTCCACAATGGTTGAACTAATTTACACTCCCACCAACAGTGTAAAAGCATTTCTTTTTCTCCACAATCTCTCTAGCATCTGTCATTTTTTGACTTTTTCATAACAGCCATTCTGACTGGTGTGAGATGTTCTCTCATTGTGGTTTTGATTTGCATTTCTCTAATGATCAGTGATGCTGAGCTTTTGTACATGTGATTGTTGGCCACATGTATGTCTTCTTTTGAGAAGTATCTGTTTATGCCCTTTGCCCAATTTTAATGGGGTTGTTTGTTTTCATAAATTTGTTTAAGCTCCTTATAGATGCTGAATATTAGACCTTTGTCAGATGCATATTTTACAAAATTTTTCTCCCATTCTGTAGTTTGTCTCTTTACTCTGTTAATAGTTTATTTTGCTGTGCAGAAGCTCCTTAGTTTAATCAGATCCCATTGTCAATTTTTGCTTTTGTTGCAGTTACTTTTGGATTCTCATCATTTTTTTCCCATAGATTTAGATTTGAACCTGACAACAATTTGTCTCAATGTAAGATTGTATTGTAATATAGGTCTGCTGCTGATGAATTATTCTAGCTTTTAAATGTCTGGAAATGTCTGTAATTCACCTTTAGTTTTGAAAACTATTTATGCTTAGTATAGAATTTTAGGGTGACAGTTTGAATTTTTGTTGTGAGGCTAGAAATATGTGTTCTAGTTTCTTTTAAAGAGATGGCAAGCTTGCAGATGTTTTCAAGCCACCAGGGTAGATTGCAATATAGTAGAAAGTGTGTGTGTGTGTGTGAGTGTGTGTATGTGGAAGAGATTCACTAAAGTTTAGCTTAAGTAAAATCATAAGAAAGTAATGGAACTTACCTTTGTCATTAAAGTGATCAATAGTTCACTGAGCACGAGAGAGATTAAGGCCTGATTTAATTTTTTTTTCTAATTTTGAAAATGAGAAGCCTCTCCAGGCGTGGTGGCTCACACCTGTAATCCTCGCACTTTGGGAAGCCAAGTGCGGATCATCCAAAGTCGGGAGTTCGAGACCAGGCTGACCTACGTGGAGAAATCCCATCTCTATTAAAAATACAAAATTAGCTGGGTGTGGTGGCAGGTGCCTGTAGTCCTAGCTACTCGAGAGGCTGAGTCAGGAGAATCGCTAGAACCCAGGAGGCGAAGGTTGTGATGAACTGAGATCGCACCAGTGCACTCCAGCCTAAGTAATAAGAGCAAGACTCCATCTCAAAAAAAAAAAGAGAGAGAAAAAAAAGAACGAAAATGAGAGACCTCAACTTAATATAGTATAAGCGTATATTTACATCAGAGGGGAGTACTCCGATAACCCAAGTGTGAGTGAGTGCTCCTTCTATTTTGTGTTCTAGATGATTCACTGACTTTAGTTTTGGATCCTGATTTATAAATCAATTTAAGATGTAAATCTCTCGCTGGATGCCAAATGTGCCGTATTTCTGATGATATTGCTTAAGAAAAGATGTGAATAGTATAACTCAGGAGCAGACAATTTGCAGAAGTAATCAGCCCCTTCATAATCACCACAGGATGTCATCAACTCTCCAATTTAAAGTCAACTCTGAAGAGGGGAGGAGAAGAAAAATCTCCCTCGAGTATCTGAGTTTACCTAAAGATACTGTCAATTTGTTTTATGTTGCTGTAACTGAATACCTGAGACTGGGTAATTTACAAAGAATAGAAATATGTTTCTTACAGTTGTGGAGACTGGAAAACCCCATGTCGAAGGGCCACATCTGATGATGGCCTTCTTGCAGTGGAGACTCCCTGCAGAGTCTTGAGGCAGGGCAGGATATCACATGGCGAGAGGGCTCAGGACAGAAAAACTGGCTTTTATAACAGATCCACTGTTGTGCTAACTAACCCACTCCCCTGATAACTTATTACTCTTTTAATCCATCAATATATAAATGGACTAATCCATTCCTGAGGGTAGAGCACTCATAACCTGACCACCTCCCAAAGGTGCCACCTCCTGCACTGGGGAACAAGTTTCCGAAACACAAACTTTTGGTAGATATTAAGTTGGTGCAAAAGTAGTTGTGGTTTCTGTCATCACTTTCAATGACAAAAACACAATTACTTTTGTACCAACATAATGCATTCAAACTATATCAGATGCTTAAGATTACATTTTCTTTTTCCAGGTGGAAATGAAGCTCAAAATAATCACTAGATTTATAGAAAAAAAATTTCTAATCTTAGCATACATGAGATTTTCTACTGAAAATCTTATTTTAGAAATATTAACATAAATATTTTTTATTTAGAGAATAAATATTTGAAAAGGAATGATGTTTCTTACAAGTAAAAATGAACATTTTAGAACAGTTATGAGTTTTTTTAACAGCATTTGTAAAAAATAGTGTTTTATATTTCTGAACCAGGACTTATAATGCCAGACAAGAAGATTTCTAACAAAGGGTATCCGAATTTCACATGAATTTTGTGAAGGGTGCGTTGTGAAAGAAAGGGATCCTGACAAGACCAGGAAGACTTCAAATGAAGATTTGACTAGAGAGGAAATAAAAACTAAGATGAGGAAGGACATTGGGTGTAAAGAAAGAAAAAGAATGAAAAGATTTTTGCATTTAGATAATCTTCAAGGATCTTCCTATAAGAGAGCTAATCATTTCATCTGACTTTCATAAAGCCACTTGGCTTTTGTTTTAATACATAAAGAATGTTTCAATAAATTGTATAGATCAGTGTTTAGCATGTGTTTTTAATTTTTTTCCTACCAAGATAGCTTTTAAGATTTTTTCCCCTGAGTTAACTCTGCTAATGAGATTTAATGCCACAAATGTACTATATGTTCATTTTATCTACTTTGTATTTTTATAATAAAAATTTTAAGATTTTTTTTTTACCACCTCCAAAAATCTACTGAGGTCATATTGTCCCCCATTAAGAATGAATACTAGTAGTCAATAATTTTATTTTTATGGTTGTTACTTTGTGCATTTTTTACTTTCAGTGTATTTTGAAGATAATCATTTTGAGAAAATAATTAAATATAGATCAAATCATGTTAGTTTTGTTAAAGATTACAAAAATATGCTCTAATGATTGCAGCTCAGCTGAAAATTAAGAAAGTGCTTTTATTTGCAGAGCTACTTGGAACTTAATGATGGATGAAATGCACACAAAATAAAGTATTATTATAAAGTAATAAAATGTTCTTAGATTTAAGACTCCTTCAAGGATAAATTTCACCTCTGGCCTTACTGAGAACTCATTTTGCTGAAAATGACCACAGGTGGTCTCTGATCCTAGTATCCCTATTCACTCAATTAACCACCTGTGTAATCTTGTTCATGTCACTTAACCTTAGGGTGACTGTAAAGATTTTTATCTAAGTATGAACACTCTTGAAAATGCAAGTGGGTCATTTCTACTATTTTTGGTAATATTAGCTTATTGTGGGACTGAGCACATAAGTAAGTTTGTACACCGCCATCAGAAAACTAAATTACACTAATTATTCTCTCATAGGCTCTCTAGTCTATTAATTGTAATTTGTGTCCACATATATTCTAATCCAAAACAGAGAACCAACTGGCCAAAGGGCACCCAAGTTGACCCAGCTTAACAAGTATTGTTTTCATTTTAAATGAATAAAATAACTTCTGATTTTATATCAGTTTCTACAATGCTTGATTGCTAAATGTTCATTTCCAAGTAGTGTCTGATTCAATTCATGTTGTTGTTGTTTGTTTTTTGAGATGGATTTTCGCTCTTGTTGCCCACACTGGAGTGCAATGGCACGATCTCGGCTCACCACAACCTCTGCCTCCCCGGTTCAAGCGATTCTCCTGCCTCAGCCTCTCGAGTCACTGAGATTACAGGCATGTGCCACCATACCTGGCTAATTTTGTATTTTTAGTAGAGACAGGATTTCTCCATGTTGGTCAGGCTGGCCTTGACCTGAGATGATCCACCGGCCTTGGCCCCCTAAAGTGTTGGGATTATAGGCGTGAGCCACTGCGCCTGGCCTCCTGTGTGTTTTTAAATTATGTGACTGGGGAACAGAATTTGAACCATGTTTAACTTACCAAATCACTTATCCAGTCTCAAGATTAATGGCATCCTTCTATGAAACTTCCATTGAAAACATTCGAAGTTTGCCTCGCAATTCTTTCTAAGTGTTACGCCTTTCTGTTCTGTTATTCTGTTATTAATGATATAAGCCTAAGTATGGTATCAGTGTGTAGCTCATTACTATGAATCAAGGCTAACATCCTAAACATCAGGAATGGATTATCTTTTCAACATCCCTATTTCTCTAGAGTCCTGCAAAAACTGTGGGATAAGTGAATGTATCAATCACAGATAAAAATTTAAGGTGAAGTAAAACATTTGTATTTAAATAAAAACCCTAGTAAAAAATTGAATGACTGTGTTTGTAAACCTCAGAAATTATTTTTTAAATCATTAGAATCACACTCTCTGAATCTTATAGTTAACCAAGTCTTCATGACATAACCAAGAAGTTGAGAAATACACTTTAAAATATCACTAGGAAAGACTGCTGGCTTCCCCATTGGGCTTTCTGTGCTGTGCAGAAATAAGTAAACTAAATCTTATTTGAACACACCTAGAGTAAATAAGACTCTATTTGAAAGTAGGAATATGGTACACAAAACAAAACAAATAGTTCAAAAACCGAGTTTCAGGATGTACACACGTGAAGCTGACTTTCAAAGACCTCTTGGATTCGTAGGTCCTCTTTTTGTCTTATTTATCACATTGTTTAATTCTTACTCATTATGTATATACTGTCCTAGAAAGTGAAGAAAATGACAGCTTCCAATATCTATAAATGATGATTATTGCAATTGCAGAGAAATGGAAGGACATCATTATTTCCAGTAAAAAAATTTCTATGGAAGATTTTTAATAGCCTAAATTACTTGAATCTCTACTACAAGACAAGTAAATGAACTGTGGCTGAAGAACAGGGATTGCAAAAGCATTGCCAAGCCAATGTAAAGAGCTTGATATGCTGATTGGTGCAAATTAAATTCAGTGCCTATACCTGGAGCAAAAGAGGTTAATGGTCAAAAGTCTGTACAAACTTAGTTGCTACCATTCACGTGATTTTGGAATAAGGTGAAATGCTCATCCAAGAAAATAGAGATCCTGAGCAAAGAACAACATAATTGTCCATTTTACCTTTTTTTTTTGAAATGGAGTCTTGCTCTGTCACCCAGGCTAGAGTGAGGCGGCACGATCTCGGCTCACTGCAACCTCCCCTTCCCGGGTTCAACTGATTATCCTGCCTCAGTTTCTCCAGTAACTGGGATTACAGGTGCCCATCATTGCACCTGGCTAACTTTTGTATTTTCAGTAGAGATGAGGTTTCACCATCTTGGGGAGGCTGGTGTGAAACTCCTAATCTCATGATCCACCCACCTCGGCCTCCCAAAGTGCTGGGATTACTGGTGTGAGCCACTGCACCAGGCCAATTTTACCTCTTAACAGTTAAAATTGTACCAGGACCAGGTATATATTATTTACATTAAGCAGAATTTGTTTATATTTATAATTTAATTGATTTTAATTATCTCTGGAGTTATGCAAGTCAAGTTTTTATAATATTCAAAATATTCCAAAAATAGATGTCTAAACATTTGATTCAGTTAACATTATACTCTAGCAAGTTCTTTCAAATATATATATATGTCATTCTGATTTGCAATATATGTATGATAATATGATATAAATAATTGAACAAGAAAGTAAAGAATGAAATGGACTAATTAAATTTACATAACAGATGACATTATGGTTCTATTATTTTTTAGCTAACATTTTATCTTTAGTAAAGATGTAAAATGTCATTTCCAAGATCTTATTAAGTGAACACACCTCTCACATCAGAAGGAATTTTTTTGCCTTTCATTTGTGGTGCTTATTGTTTATTTTAAATTCTAGTCTAGCAACTGTTAGGAAATTCCTCTCATTTTCTTCGTAAATTCAAAATATGATGCTTGGGAACTCATAGTTCAGAAGTGGTTTAGGTCGGTTATCGAAGTTTACATTCTTCCAGTGATAATATTTAAGTATTATCTACTAGATACATAGCTAATACTTAGGAAATACCGGAAACTTAGATAATATTAGATACCTACCTAATAGTTAGATACTATCTACTAGGTAAAATACAAAGGAAAATTTCAACACTCAACACAATTTTATCTATTTTTAACACAATAACACTGTGAACTCTGTCTGGTATTTAAGATAAAGAGTGGTGTATATTTTACTGATTAACCAATAACCATATTTAATAAAACCATTTATAGCTGTTGAAACTTTGCTGCATCTTAGTAATCACCTTTTTTCATTATTATTAATTTTTTTATATCCAAGTCATTATCCAGCCAATTGAGCTTTAATATAAGAAAATATCCTTGTTTTATTTTCTGGGAGCATGATCCCCTCTCCATTTTTGACCAGCTTTCCCACATTCCAGATACTGTGCTCACAGATATATTTTAAAACCTGAGGATGTAATGTAACTTGGTTACAGAAAACAATATACTAAGAGAGTTAAATAATCTCTATTACATTATTCCCTGAATAGATTTTTGAATTATTTTTTTGCAGTGAAACTTGTTATAGATTAAATTGTGTCATCCCAAAAGATCTTGAAGTGTGTATTCCCTGTACCTGTGCATATAACCTTTTATGGAAACAGGATCTTTGCAGCTAATGAAGATAACCAACCCAATGTCACTGGTGTCCTTCTGAAACAGACAAACTTGGACACAGAGACAGACACGAAAGGGGGAAGAATGTCAAGACACACAGAGAAAAACAAGAATAAGCCAAGCAATGCCAGAAGCTACCAGAATGTGGAAAAGGCCTGGACCAGATTCTCCCTCACCATCCTCAGAAGGTACTAATCCTACCTACACCTTGATTTCAGACTTCCAGCCTTCAGAACAATAAAACAATGCATTTTTCTATTGTTTAAGTTACCCAGTATGTGCCACTTAGTTATGACAGTCCCAGGAATCTAATACAATCCTCCTTTGAGATTCCAGATTTTTGTCACCTCTATATAGATTTAATGTAATTGAATGTGTTTATCACAGTGTATATTTCTTCAGATATGACACCATCCTGTAAAATATAAATAACTTATACAACATAAATGACATCATGCTAAGCGTTTTATTCTCTATTTTGCCCATTTTATTATTTTTCATTGAGTTTTTTATTGCTTATGGCTATTTCAGAATGAGTAGACATTTTGGAAATTATCTTTTTCTTATTAAAACATTGTAATATATGCAGAAATCCTTATTAAAATTTGGAGGTTTCTAGCCATTTTCCTTTAGAGTTCAGCGAATTTAGTTAGTTCTTTACCTTCCTATTATCTTCCATTTAATTAAAAGATTTTATACTATCGTTAATTTTATAAATTTTGGTTCATTTTAAAAATTCAGAGAATGCTCAATATAAATTCAATATTATAGCAATATTCTGGGAAGTAGAAAACACATCTCTTATTTCTATTACTATGAAGACAAGTAATTTATAGTTGACCACATATTAAAACTCCCATAGGTACTTCATGGGATGGAAAAAATATAAAATAGATAAATGACAAAAAGGTAATTATTATATAAAATTTTAATCAAATGTAATAGCAAATAGTAGGAACTAACCAGTCATTTTGTTTTAAAAACCTAAGTGATGCCAATATCTACAAGTCTTTAGTAATTTTTCTCCTTTTTGTCACAAAACTTCTGATGCCTTTTGAATGCTGCAAAACTATTCAAGTGAATTTCTTTCCTATTTGTATTAACAGTATTGCTTCTTTTTAAAGAAATGATTCCATCACATTCTCCGAGTACATTTTTCAACTTATATTCAACTTATTCTCTAATGATTAAAAAATACTGCAGTATATTTATACTTTCTAAATAAATTTAGCATTTAAGCAATCTTTAGAATTTAAATATTAATACAGCTTGTTATTCCATTGATTCTTGCTAAGTGCTACTGTACCTCCTAGTAAGTCAATCAAAAGCATTTATGAATTATAATATACTAATACCAGAATTGTGGCTACTTTACAGAAATCCCATCACTAGCTCAGGCTAGCTTACTTATCATACTATGTTTAGTCATAATTTTTACTTATTTCTCAACAATTTCACTAAGGAATAATTTATGTACAGTCAATTTTATCCATTGAAACTGTACAACTCAGTATCCTGTGGTAATTTTATAAACCTCTGCAATCACCTTAATGATCAAAATCCAGTGCATTTCTGTCACTCTTCCCTTTTCCATGAATTCTGCACACCATTTTGCAATGCATCTCTTCCACAATCCTTGTACTCGGGCAATGGCTGACTTGCTTCTTGTCACTATAGGTTAATTGCATTCTCCGTGTACTATTTTGTGTCTGGTTTCCTTTATTCCACATAATTTAAGGATTCATCCATGCTGTGATGGGTATCAGTAGTCTGTTTCTTTTCATTGCTGAGAAGTATTCCATTGAAAGGACATAATGTGTTTTATTCATCTGTTTATGTGTTCATGAACATTTTGGCTTTTTCCCATATTTTGCTATTGTAAATTTTGCTGCTATTAATACTCATGTATATGTCTTTGTGTGGACATATGTTTTCATTTATTTTGGGTAAGTATCTAGGAGTAGAAAGGCTATATCATGTGGTAGGAGTATATTTAAATTACTTAAGAATCTGACAAACCTTTAGCAAAGTGGTTGTTCAATTTCGTGTTGCTACTAATGTATGAACATTTCAGTTGCTCACAATATTTGTGATCATTCTAGAGTGATCTTTTTGGTAGAATCTTGTTTTTGGTTTTAATTTAAATACTTCTTATTTTAATTTTTGCTGAGGATTGTTTTTGGTGCTTAATGGACAGCTTTGCATTTGTTTTATCTAGAGCCTGTTGAAATTGCCTATTTTAGTCAGTTGTTTTCCATTTTATGAATGAATTGTAAAAGTCCTTTGTATATTCTGCTTCTGAGTTATTTATTAGATATCTGTGTTGAAAATATTTTCCCATTATGTATCTTGCGTTTTTATTTTCTTAAATTTGTCTAGCAGTTTTATTGTTTTAGCTTTTTCATTGATGATTATGATACATTTTGAGTTAATGTTGTATAGGATGTGAAAGGAAGGTCAATGTTCTTTTTATTTCACATAGATAGATCCTATGAAGATATAGAGTTATCCAAAAAGTATGTTCAGAAATGTTTTCTTTTCCCTTTAACTGGCACCTTTGTTGAAAAACAATTGGCCATTTTGTGTGAGTCCATTTCTATATTCTGTATTGTGTTCTGGATATTATGATGTCTTGATTACTGGAACACTACTGCAAGTAGTAAATCCTCCAATATCTTTCTTCATTCAAAAATTTGCTCTAGGTAGCTGTATTATCACTTACATCCAAAACAACCTATTTTTTTTTTTAGTATTGCTTTGAATCTGTTATCAATTGATCACTTTTGTGGAAATTGCCATTTTAATTATATTAAATATTTCAATCCATGAACGTGGTTTATTTCCTCATTTCTTTGGGACTTCTTCAATTTCTATCAACAATACTGTGCAGTTTTCAGTTCAAGATCTTTTATGTCCTTTATTCAATATAAACCAAAATATTATATGTTGCCATAATTGTAAATACAATTTTTAAAAATGATTCCATGACATATAATGGAATGTTATTTGCATCCACCTATATAATTCACTGAAACCTACAGTGTGCAGCCTGCATGGTACAGAAAGGACTACAGGCTTTGTAGTCTGACAGATTTAACTCAATTCTGAAAAGTATTATGTGTACATTTTATTCAACTCTAAAATTATTATGATGATAATATGTGATTCAGTTAATTGTGAGGATTAAAGCAGATTTCATAGTATATAAAGAACACCACTATATTTTATATCTCTAAATGCAATTACAGAAAATCTTTCCTTTATAACTTTCAGAGTATATAAATGCACTTTCTTTTTCTATTTCATGAAACAACTCTCAACCCTGCCAACACACTTTCTCTTTTCACACCCTATATATGCTTTCTTATCACTGTTAGAAAAAAATCAGAACACTATCCAAAAAGCTGGAGAAATACTCCCTTTGGTCTTTGATTCATATATAATACATTTTTTTCCAACTTCATTTCTACTGCAGATATTCTAAGCAAATATTTTAAAATAATTTTAAAAATTTGATTTTAATGCCAGTAGATTATGAAACCAAGAAGTATAAAAGACAAATCATAATACATACGATAGAAACTAAACCCTAGCCCTTTACATCAATTGTTGATAAGAAAAATAAAACATTCTTACTGATTTTATAAATGGTGTTCTTTGAAGCAACAATGAATTGAACCATTAAAAAGGAAACACTCCATTAAACTGAAAAACAAACAGTAAATGTGAAAACCAATATCCAAGGAAAACACGTTTTCTAACCCCTGCTTTTATGCCTCCTTTTTTGCCTTTGATGGATGATGAAAAGCTGAATTGTAAATATAAACAACACAGAGATCACAATGCTAGCATATCAATCTATTTTGCATACCAGAAGAGGATACAAATAAAATAAATATAATATATGAGATGCTGCCCAAATGCAAAATGGGAAGACTGAGACAAGCAATATCATTGAGTCTATTATTATGCAACTAACTCCTTTTCTAGTGGCAAATGAGACATTTGTTTTATAATTATTCCATTCACTTAGCAAATGAATGCTAAAATATGATCTGAGGCTGGTCACAATATTTTATCATTAGTTTCTAAGCCTTTACTGGATTCTTCTTCAGCTTCTTCAAATCCTGGGCCGTGTGTGTGTGTGTGCGTGTGTGTGTGTGTGTCTGTGTGTGTCTGTGTGTGTCTGTGTGCATGCATTGGCTCCATGATAAATGGCCTTGGGTTTATTCAGGGCCCGCACCCTACTCAGGTCAGAGGCAATGAGATGAGAATTAAAGGAGTGTTCACCTACATCTGTGGGCTGCAGCTCACACTTGTGGGTACCAGTTTGTTCTTGCTCCGGCCATCCATATGTCTTATCTTCCTGTCCCAAATGCTTGTCCTATGATATTTGAGCTTTACCATAAATCAGGCAGGAAGACAACATCCTTACAGAGACTGCTTAACTGGCTCTCACAATTGCCTGTGGTTAAATCCCCCTACAAATCCCTTACTAAACTCTGCCTGAGACACCATACTTAGCTAATCATATCCAAGAAAATAAGCAATCATAAATAAATGTATAACTTTTTTCTATGTCATTATCGAATAGACCTTAAAACCCTTTATAATAATTAAATGATAATTCTTATGGGTATAAATCTATTAAGATGTAAAAGAAGGCAGAAATTGTTCTTCAGTAATGTAGACATTTTACAAAAATTGTATAAGGCCTGATACACATATGAATGGTAACTGTATCCAAAAAGTTAATAGTTCCATTTAACAGATTAACTAGAGCTTATTGACAAAGTCTTAAGAACCAAACTTTGAGTGGTCATAGAAAATATATATCTTTTCTTTTTGCTTTTCAAATAAAGTGTTATCCATTTCTTTCCTTCTTTTTCCCTGGAGAAAAAAAAAAACTGTTTTGATTTTATAGTGAAAATGTAAGGAGGCACGCTAGAAAACAATGATTTTTGACATGCTTTACTCTCAAGAAGAATTTAGACTTTAGTAGCACTGAATCTTATCAGAACTGTTCCCTGTAGAAGGTTAAACTATGAAATTGAGCCACGATTTTGAAACTCTAGGTTTGAGGAAATATGATATAAGGAAGCCTCTAAATATTCCTTTGCTAAGACGTACTTTTACTCTGTGTTAGTGTGTCCTTCACTAACTGAACCAAAAATAAAAACCCAGTAGAATAAACTGTTTCAGGTAAGAAGCTCTTCAACCACCTTTCAATACAGCTAAAGAAACTAACTAAGGTTATTCACTTATACCACTAATAAGTCAGTCCTAAAAACTTAGAAACTTGGCTCAACTTGGAAACTGTAGGAAAAGAAATGGATGAAAACCACAGAAGAGGGTTGTCTTCCTTTCTCTTCATTTCTCTCTTCAGCCTCTACACACGTAACCACACTGTTCTGAACTGCAGGATAAAATTCTTTTCCCAAAGTATAATAAAAAGTAGGCTAAAGTAACCCTCTAAAATGGAAGATTACTACTGAGAAAAGTATTGATCACAGGAGGAATGTATTTAATATGAGGAGGAAAAGGCATTAAATTTAGCCGGTTACATTAGTAAATTTAAGAGAGACAGTTCAGTTAAACCATGCCTTGAAAGTAAAACATACAAAAAGGAAATCAAAGATGTGCAGTGGATTTTATTCTTTTAATGACAATAATAAAGATCATCAGGGGACGATTCCTATTCAGAACAAATAAAGTGTCTCAATCAAAATTGTACTGTACATAGCAGATTTCCCTGTTGTCTTGAAATCAGAACCCTCAAGGTAAATTTTTAGCATTGCAGTGACAACGTGCATGTGAATTAGATAAGCACTACTTCGGATCAAAAACGCAAGTTCATTGTAGCACGTTAAAAATCATTCAAATAAATTGAAGGATATGCTATGTTTAAGAATGAAAAGGGTCAATAATGGCAAAATATCAATTATCCAGAAATAAATCTGTAATCCAAGCATTTCAAACAATGGTACCTGATAAACTGGTTTGGAATATCTTCAAAAGCTTACAGCGGAGGTAACATGGTAATTATTTTAAAAAGGAGACAATATTTTGCAAACTGACATTGGAGCAGGACTAATATGTAGACATCAATGGAGCAAAATAGATACTTCCGTATAAACCAAAGTCTCTGACACGTTGCTAAAGAATATAAATCACATTCAATATTAATTGATAAAAACGTGTTCTTCAAGAACCAGTATTGCCCAAATTCCATTTCCATATAAAAAATTATTACTCACCTTATATCATAAGAATAAATTATAAAGAAATACTAATAAAAAAAGAGGAAAATAAGAGGCATATTTTTAAAACACGGTACATGCCTAAAATATTAGAAAACATTCTAAAAAGTTCAATCAGAAAAGGACAGATGCATTTATATCATAATGTAATATAAACCATATAAAAATTTGTAGCAGAAATTAACAACTTATGAAAAATACTTCTGTCATCTAAAATAATCACTGCTTTAATGTCCAGAACATAAAGTCAATTATAAATCAAAAAGAAGTTGATAAACAAATTAGTAGAAATTACAAGTTATATAATTAAAATATCTGACACGGACTTAGCTTTAACAATAAGGCAGATGTTGCGTTTTAAATTCTATCTTATTATCGATTGTTATTATATCTTGTTATATCAACTGAGCTATTCCTCACACTGATACTATGAGGTAAGTACTGTTATTATCCCCATTGTTTGGGACACCTCTGGCACCACATACAATTGTTCTGTTCCATGCTTGTTTATGTCAGCCCTTGCTAAGGCATCCACTTTTGTGTCAAGAGACTTTTCAAGTCTCACTAACACTGTTGCAACCCAATAGTGCCATACCTGAGGCCGTGGTTTGTACTTTTTTCCCATCAGTTCTCCCTGATGTTTAGGTATGCTACAGCTGCAGGAATGCTGTAGTCACAGCTGTGCAACCTCTACATGTGAGCACCTTACTGATGTGCATTCAGTGGAGGCACAGCACTGGGTAAATGCTTTTCTTGTTCCAGGAACTACAGGTAGACAAGTAGCAAAATCACTAAGAAAAGGGGATGTGTGGAATAAAATGAAAGTCAGGATGAGAAACCAGGATGTGCACGGTTTTTGTAAGACTATAAAAAATGTAGATCTTTAGACTAAAAGCAATGGGAAGCACAAAGATAGTCTGAAGTTCCTTGGTGACATTATCAGGTTTGTGTTTTTCTAGAGATGATATTATTTGGATGGAGAACACACGAGGGAGATTTAGGGAAGGAAGCATGAACACTGATTTAGGGAGAAAAAATATTGAACTAAATAATATAATAGAGTAAATAGAAGAATAATAATGTGTTGGATGAGAGCAAAATCAGTTGAAATGGAGGAAACTGACAGATTCAGATGAAGATACTACTCAAAACAATACAAGTATACCTAGATATAGATAAATAGATCATAGATGGTTAGACAGCTTCATAATGGAACTACCAATTAATGTTATTAATAAACCTGTATTTTGTTTGTTTTCTATAAATTATTTGAATAAAATAGTCTTTAATGATATTAATTATATAAAACCATAATGTTCATAATGTCTATTTGAACGGCAAACTGTGATTTCTAGTGAAAAATTACCAAAATTTAAGGGCAAAACACTATCGTATTTCCAAACAATACAATTTCTCATGTCTGAGGCAAAACAAGCAAAATTATGGCAGAAATTAACAATGTTCTGTTACAAATATACTTTAAAAATACATCTTCCATGACTAAACTGCTTCTCAGTAACCAGAATGTTTTTATGACAAATGAAAATCATTGGCATGCTTTAGGGCAGTGTCTAACCAAGCTCACTAAAGTGCTATATTTTAAAAAGCATTGCTCAATAAAATCTTTCCCAGTGTACTATTCTGTTGTGGGATGTCACTGTGAAACTTTTTTTCAGTTATGTGATAATATCTTGCTTCAAGACATTTTTTGGAATAACTCAGAAATTCTGTTTAACAAGTAAGTCCTACTAAATAGTTTTTAGGCAAAAATTATGCATTACAATACTTTTAAAATATTTTATTAATAAAATAGCTATGTCAACAATTTAGAAAGATATTTCTCCCCATTCACTGGGATAAGATGGCCACCTCCCACTGTGAAATGTTAAAAGACAGGAAAGCTGGAAAGGAGGATTATTTTTCAAAATGGCACACATGATCACCAGGGCCATTTTCATGTCAGATTCAGTGGTACTGAAACATGTTCACCTTCCTGGGTGGGAAAACATATACTGTGAAATTTTACTAAGAATTTCTACTCTACTGCCTTTATTTCTAACACACAGGCATTAATTGGACAGGCTGTTTACATTCAGAATGTAGCTATAGTAAATGTAAGCTTGAGGCTTACAGAATCAATTCTAGTACATCATGTCTATACAGAGAAAAAAATACTGCATGGATGGGTACAATCTAGGCACACACACACATGCACGCACAAACACACACATGCTTCTTGCTAAGTTTGAAATATTCACAGCCAAAAAGAAATATATCTTTCGTTGCACTTTGAAAATGAAATAAAATAGGCTGGGCATGGTGGCTTACGCCTGTAATCCCAGCACTTTGGGAGGCCGAGGCGGATGGATCACGAGGTCAGGAGATCGAGACCATCCTGGCGAACACGGTGAAACCCCGTCTCTACTAAAAATACAACAACAACAACAAAAAACCAGCCGGGCGTGGTGGCGGGCGCCTGTAGTCCCAGTTTCTCGGGAGGCTGAGGCAGGAGAATGGCGTGAACCCGGGAGGTGGAGCTTGCAGTGAGCCGAGATCGCGCCACTGCACTCCAGCCTGGGCGACAGAGTGAGACTCCGTCTCAAAAAAAAAAAAAAAAGAAAATGAAATAAAATAGAAAATAACAATAAGTAAACTTACCCATTTTGCCACCTACCTCACACCCACATCAACTATTATTGACATGTAAACAAGGTGCCTGAGCTTAGAGAAACTGAGGACAGCTTCCTGCTCCAAGGTGGCCATATTTCAATGCCCGTTGGAGAAACCAGCAGCCACTGTGCCTGCTGTCGGATCAACAGTCTCCTCGCAGGTCACTCCCTTCTCCTCCATCTATGACAAGTTGGTTCATTTATTTCTCGGTATAACAAAGATAATGTATAAATATGCAAATAATCGAACTGCTTTTATAACAGCTCACGTCTCCAATACAAAGCAAGGAGCATGTATGAGACTCTGGTATTTTCTTCTTTCTCTGAAACACCACTTTCTTCTGGTCTAAACCTGAATGCCTGGGAACAAAAGATCTAACAGAGCATGATATATTCATTCCAATAGTGCAGTTACCTTTAGTTTATTTATTTATTTTTAATTTTTAGTTTTTATGGATACATAAAAGTTGCAATGCTTACTAGATGCATGTGATACTTTGATACAAGAATGCAATGTGTAGGCCGGGCGCGGTGGCTCAAGCCTGTAATCCCAGCACTTTGGGAGGCCGAGACGGGTGGATCACGAGGTCAGGAGTTCGAGACCATCCTGGCCTACACGGTGAAACCCCGTCTCTACTAAAAAATACAAAAAACTAGTCGGGCGAGATGGCGGGCGCCTATAGTCCCAGCTACTCGAGAGGCTGAGGCAGGAGAATGGGGTGAACCCGGGAGGCGGAGCTTGCAGTGAGCCGAGATTGCGCCACTGCACTCCAGCCTGGGTGACAGAGCGAGTCCGTCTCAAAAAAAAAAAAAAAAAAAAAAAGAATGCAATGTGTAATGAGTAAATCAGGATAATTAATATATCCATCCCCTTAAACATTTATCATTTCTTTGTATTAGGAATATTTACACCCTTTTAATTATTTTGAACAATAAATTATTGTTTATAATAGTTGCCCTATTGTGCTACCTAACACTATATCTTATTCCTTCTAAATGTATTTTTGTACTCATTGACTAATCCTGGTTTACCCCTTCATCCCCACTACCCTTCCAGCCTCCGATAACTGTCATTCTGCTTTCTAACTCCAAGAGATCAACATTTTCTGCTCCCACATATGAGTGAGAATATCCAACATTTGTGTTTTTTGAACCTGGCTTACTTCATTTCACTCAAGTTCTATCCGTGTTTCTGCCAATACAAGATTTCATTCTTTCTTATGGCTGAATAATATTCCATTGTGTGTATATATCATATTTTTATATCCACCTATTTGTTGATGGACACTTAAGGTTGATGCTATATCTTGGCTATTGTGAATAGTGCTGCAGTAAATATGGGAGTGCAGAGAGCTATTTGATATTTTGATATCCTTTAGTTTGGCTACGTATACCCAGCAATGGGATTGCTGGATCATATGGTAGTTCTATGTTTAGATTTTGAGAAACTACCATACCATTCTCTATAATGGCTGTATTAATTTGCATTCCCACAAACAGTGTATGAGAGTGTGTCTTCATTAACATTTTCATCAGTATTCATTGGAGCCTTTTAGATAAAACCCATTTTAACTGGGGTGAGATAAAATCTCATTGTAGTTTTGATTTGCATTTCTCGGATGACAAATATGTTGAGCATTTTTTCATATATTTGTTGGTCATTTGTATGGATTCTTTTGAAAAGTGTCTGTTCATATCTTTGGACCATTTTTAAACTAGATTGTTTGTTTTTTTTGTTATTGAGTTATTTGAGCTTCTTATATATTTTGATTACTAATTGTCAGATGGGTAGTTTGCAAATATTTTCTCCCATTCACGTGGATTGTCTCAAGTGTTTTAAGCTTGATATGATAATATTTTTATGAATGAGTACACATCTGTGCTTAACTTAGAAGTAACACAGATGCCTGAATTTTTTGCAAAATACTTCCTTTACCTTTAGAAGCTAAAATAAATAATAGCTAATTTGTTTCTGACATAGGACAGTTAGTGATTCTTTACTGAGTAAAAGTTTTCATAAACAATGTATGTAGTTTTACAATTAGAATGACTAAGTCAGAATTAATAGGTGATATTTCTGGAATTATGAAGATCCAAAGATATGTCTTAAAGGGTTGAACTTTTTTCCTTTTTCCTTTTCTTTAAATCTTGAACTAAGGGGCATCAAATCTTTAGCACATACATAAGACTCAGCGTTATTTGGAAAATACAAAGGCTAATTCTCATCTTAAAACTCACTTTTTATTTTGGGTATATTTAGCAATCTTTACATAAAATGAGATTCAAATTGTTCAAAATTTCTGAGTCTTGTTATCCTAATTCCTCAAATGATCCTGTCCCCATGTGTAGTATATCAATGCCCCTTCATAAATAAAATATATTTTTAGTTCTTAAAATTTGTAAATAAAATCCCTAAGTGGATACACACACACACACCATCTGTTTATTGATATTCCTTTCCTGTTTGAGCCAAGTAATATATTATTGTTTCTAATATACAACACTTTATTTGGTTCATGTTTCAATATAAACCAAATGGTCAGTGTGTTTTTGATCCTTGTTTCTATTGTAGAATGAATTTGGTGGTTTGGGAGCAGGTGAAAATTGTTACATAATAAGTAAGTCTGAGCATGATCTTTAAGAGAAAGCATGAGCCTGAAAAAGGATGAGTTTACGTCCTTTGCAGGGACATGAATGAAGCTGGAAACCATCATTCTCAGCAAACTAACACAGGAACAGAAAACCAAACACCGCATGTTCTCACTCATAAGTGAGAGTAGAACAATGAGAACACAGTCACAGGGAGGGGAACATCACACACTGGGGCCTGTCGGGGGGTGAGGGGGAGGGGAGGGAAAATAATAAGACAAATACCTAATGCATGCAGGGCTTATAACCTAGACCACGGGTTGATAGGTGCAGCAAACCACCAGGGCACATGTATACCTATGTAACAAACCTGCACGTTCAGCACATGTATCCCAGAACTTAAAGTAAAATAAAAAAGATTAAAATAAAAACAAGAGAAAGCATGAGCTTCATGATTCAAATAAAGATTAAATATAAATAATACAATATCATGTTAAAAACAGCAAAATGGTAATATTGAGGAAAACAAAAAGTACAGACTCATATGAATACATTAAAATTTAATTGTGAATAAAGATGATATCACTGATAATTGTAGATGACATTGGTTGTTTTCAAAATGATGCTGGAAAAATGGACACATTACATGAGCGTAAAAAAATGACCCTCTAACGCTAAATAGAAAGATGGTCTCTAAATGGTTACGAACCTCGATGACAAAGTAGAACTATTTATTTAGCAGAGGAAAATGGAGACTCTGTAAACTAAGTAAAAGGACTTCATGAAAATTGTGTTCAAAAGTATAATTCAAAGAGCAAAAATAATGATTACATTGGAAGTCATATTCAATAAAGAATACCATAAATAAAAGTTACTGACAGCCGACAACAGAAAAGAAGGTATTCGTCATGTCTAAAATTGTTTCTGAGAATCATACCTGGGACATAAACTTCACAAATCAACAAGGCAAAAACACAACATGCAATTTTCTAAAATTATAAAGAGGAAATGTAAAAGGTGAGGAATATTAATTCTTTTTTATCACTATGAAAATGACCACGAACTTAGTGATTTAAAACAATAAAAATGTATTCTTTTATAGTTGTGGAGTTCAGAAGTTTAAAATTACTCTCCAAGATCGAGACCATCCTGGCTAAAACGGTGAAACCCCGTTTCTACCAAAAAATACAAAAAAACTAGCCAAGTGTGGTGGCAGGTGCCTGTAGTCCCAGCTACTCGGGAGGCTGAGGCAGGAGAATGACGTGAGCCCAGGAGGCGGAGCTTGCAGTGAGCTGAGATCCGGCCACTGCACTCCCGCCTGGGTGACAGAGCGAGACTCAGTCTCAAAAAAAAAAAAAAAAAAAAAAAAAAAAAAATTACTCTCCACTGGCTAAAATGAAGGTATGAGCAGGCCTGCTTCCTTCTGAGGCTCTGAAGGGAAAATCCATTTCCTTGTCTTTTTCAGCCCCTACAGGCCTCCTGCATTTTCTGGCTTGTGGTCCTTTCTCGTACCCCTCCAATCTCTTGCTTCTGCAATCACATCTGCTGCTTCTGATTCTGATCTTCCTGTCTCCCTCTTATGAAGACCCTTGTTATTACACCAAGCACAACCAGATGAGCCTGGATCATCTCCCTACCTCAAAGTCCTTAATTTAACTACATCATTAGAGTTCCTTGTACCACGTAAGGTAACATAGACCTGGTTCCAGAGATAAGGCACGGACGTCTTTAGGGAGAAAGAAGCTTTGTTTAGCCTACTATGGAAGGGGAGCCCAAACAAGAAACACTGAGATAGATGTCCAGAAGTTACTAGCAATAGAAAAATTCCAACAACAATAATGAGATGCTTAGATATTCAAATAAAGTCAAGCATTGGTGGAAATTTGAGGCAAAATGGATGTCCAGGCCTTGCTGGTAGAAGGGTAGAGTGGCATAGCCATGCCAAAGAACCATTCAACATCTCAAAGTCAAATTGCATATGGAAATGTGCAAGGAACTCAGCCATGTCACAGCCAGTAAAAAAAAGTTTCACATAAGTCTATAAACTTGTGTGAACTAAAATGTTCATAATAATACTGTATTTGACAGTGATATTTGAGGTCAGATATAATATTTGGAGGCATCACTGGCAGGGAATAAGATATTTTGGAGTAAAACTATGTGTGGAGTATGATGCAACAGTTAGATGCAATTGATTAGATATTCACAGAGTTACTTGATGGACTGTAGTACCATAGTGTATAGGGAACCAAAATATATACATGGACATACCACATACACCCCTCACATAAATGTGACAATGTATGTTCATGCATATATAATTATGTATATGTTGACATATGTACATACAATATTCCATATTTTAGAAAGCACATTTAAATAAAAATAACATGCAAAAAGGACATTTAATTGTATCTATGATGTTGAGAGAAACAAGTATGTGGTATGAAGAGGAAAGAGAATAAACAAATGAAGGACTGCATTGTACAGATTGTTGATAGTAACATGCCATCAACTGGGTAGCAGTGTTAACTCAACCCTGTGCATCTGAAATGGAAAACATTCATGAACATATAGGCCAGACAGGAAATATCTCTGAAATATTCTGACAAGCTAACTTATTTTATTACATTATTTCAAATTTATTGAATGCATTTTCTTGTTGTTTTGGGTTTTTTTCCTCTCACCATTTAATAGTTACTTTCATGTTGCAAGAGGATATTCAAAACAGTGATTAAGCTATATGGTTTAGACACCAGCCAATCAGAACAGATGCACAGTGTAAATTGACATACTAAGGTAAACCTATTTAATAAGAGCATCACAGGTACATTATAGTATAATAACCACTGCAAACAGATTAAAATATTGGGTGAATATCCTGCCAGTCTCTTAAATTCAATTGTACAAAATATTTAAATTTGAAATGTGCATCTTCCCAGAAGGTAGATGTCACATGGTTACAATGATCATAACCATGACATAGGGAATATTTCAATATGCTTGGATGGAAAATAAGAATGACATATAATGTTGACTTTAAAATACACGACAGGGTTTTTCCCACTGTTCTACATGAAAGCATTGAACTTAGTAATATTTATTTAACTTCATAATTGAATAAAATGATATGAGAAGTCCAGGATCCAGTTGTACTTAACTGTTTTAATATACTTTCCCTCAATTGATGTCTTACTGAAGAAATTGAAAGATGTAGTTTATGCAACTTTAAACTGAAAAATACAAGTGAAATCTTGCAATTTAAAATACTCTGTTTTAATTATTTGAGCAATGGAAAAAACAAGTGAAGTTTTTCAACATCATTTAATAGCAGGTAAGCTGTCCTGTGTGTGGGAAAGGGGTTTGTAGGGTGTTTTTTTGCAGGAAGTGCTGGAATTCATGTGTAAAGATCCCATGTAGGCAAATGGAGGCAAACGTGAAAGGAGACAAAAGGATTTGTCGAACATAGATGAAGTTACATAGCTTCCAAAAGGGAGCCAGTGATTATCCAATAAAAGGGGCAAAAGAGGTGGACGGTGGGAAGAGCCTATGATCAGTTGCCAAATTTCCAGAGGAGGAGCACGAGGAGCACAAATTGGTGATTTTCCTTTGAGGTCTGAGTAGAAAGTGAAATAACAAAGGCAAGTGTTTTTCAAAGGGATTCAGTTACATGGGCTAGAAAGCATTGGGGAAAAGAAGTTCCCCATGACTCTGTCACTTACTGGAGTACAACAATTACCCTCCACATGAGGTGAAGTGGTGGTTAAAATAGTTAACTACTGGGTTTTTGGATGGGGGAAAGCTGATTTGTATTATCTGTCAATTTCCATGGAAATATTACCAAAATGACCAGTATCAAGCTATCAATGTGATGTTACTGGCTAGCAACATTTCTGAAATCTAACAATTGGCCCTTGTATACAAGTAGAAGCTAGTTCTAATACATCATTGCATAAGATTGTTGTGAACTTTAAATTATTAAACTGTGTAAAGCTCTTAGCACAGTGTTTAGCACACAAAAATAATACATATTAGCACTCTCTTAATTTCTTCTTCAGTGCAAGAAAGGATGCTTTATTCTCCTATTAGTATCAGATATGTGGGTGAATATAAGTAATAATAATATTCATAACTATATAGACAAATATGACATGAATAAAGTTAATCTTGAAGGGCAAGAGAACATCATAACATTCCTGTAGTTGTACATCACAGACCTATTAGATGTTGAGAGGAAAAGGCATATGTAAAGAATTACTGAGCAGGCCTGTGTTGTCCAAATTCAGCACATTCCAAAGAAAACTGGTTCCTTTATCAGGTTCTTGGAGATGATCTCCAAACTCTTGGCATATCCTACCTGAGAAGAATGTCTTTGTTTCTCTGTGACTTTGTGCCAGGCCAGATAGTCTAGGATAACATTTTGAATTGTGGTGAGGGCCTTGGATCATGCAGTATTCATTGACCTAAAGAGAGAATGGAGATTGAGTAACTAATGTCAGCCATGAGAGTATGCCTTTTCTATATGACCAATCCCCAATAAAAATGCGGAACACCAAGAGTCCAGTGAACTTCTCTGGTTGGCAATACCTTTTGTGTATTGTCACTCATTATTCCTGGCGATTAAGTGGTGTCTCTAAGACTCCACTGAGAGAAGACAATTGGAAACTTGAACCTGGTTTTTTCCTGTGCTCTGTTCCTTGTACATTTTACCTTTGCTGATTTTAATCTGTCTTTTCTGATATAATAAACTCTTACTTGGAGTATAACAAAATAAGCCCAGGTAGTGAGGTAGTTAAAGTTTAAATTTCACAGCTTCTTATTTCACTTTTCCAACTTTTCTCCACAGTTTTCATTATCTGGCTCTTTTTGTTCTATATTATGTTCCAGTCCTTATATTATGTCTTATTATTTTTTTTTTTATTTAAGTTCTAGGGTACATGTGCATAACGTTTATATCATGTATAACTCCCCAATGCAATCCCTCCCTCCTCCCCCCTCCCCATGATAGGCCCCAGTGTGTGATGTTCCCCTTCCCGAGTCCAAGTGATCTCATTGTTCAGTTCCCACCTATGAGTGAGAACATGCGGTGTTTGGTTTTCTCTTCTTGTGATAGTTTGCTAAGAATGATGGTTTCCAGCTGCATCCATGTCCCTACAAAGGACGCAAACTCATCCTTTTTTATGGCTGCATAGTATTCCATGGTGTATATGTGCCACATTTTCTTAATCCAGTCTGTCACAGATGGACATTTGGGTTGATTCCAAGTCTTTGCTATTGTGAATAGTGCCGCAATAAACATACGTGTGCATGTGTCTTTGTAGTAGAGTAATTTATAATCCTTTGGGTATATACCCAGTAGTGGGATGGCTGGGACATATGGTACATCTAGTTCTAGATCCTTGAGGAATCGCCATACTGTTTTCCATAATGGTTGAACTAGTTTACAATCCCACCAACAGTGTAAAAGTGTTCCTATTTCTCCACATCCTCTCCAACCTCTATTGTTTCCTGACTTCTTAATGATTGCCATTCTAACTGGTGTGAGATTAAACTAAAGAGCTTTTGCACAGCAAAAGAAACTACCATCAGAGTGAACAGGCAACCTACAGAATGGGAGAAAATTTTTGCAACCTACTCATCTGACAAAGGGCTAATATCCAGAATCTACAAAGAACTCAAACAAATATACAAGAAAAAAACAAACAACCCCATCAAAAAGTGGGGAAAGGATATGAACAGACATTTCTCAAAAGAAGACATCCATACAGCCAACAGACACATGAAAAAATGCTCGTCATCACTCGCCATCAGAGAAATGCAAATCTTATTGTTTTTTTAAAAAAAAATTTTGTGGCTTACTAATCTTCGCTATGAAGTTAGCTAGTGACAACGTACTTGCATGCTTTCTCAGTCACGCTTGTATTTTAAAGACACTTATTAAGGTTTTAAAAAGTTCTTTGGACTAAGTTAATGATTACTAAAAACGAAGTTCTATCCACTGAGATGGACAATGAACACAATGCTAGAAATGAATTATTCTATATCAGTGGAGGATTTGGCATTATCTAGAGAAATTTTTGGGTGACAAAACTGGCGTGGGAATACAACTAACCGCTGAGGGCGGAGGCTAGAGATTTTACCCAGCATTCCACAATGCACAGGACAGACCACCACAGCAGGGGGTAGGTTGCCAAACATGTCAATGCAAAGTTAAGAGAATAGCTGCTTTAGAGTTAGCTTTAGTCATTCAGCCTGAAAGCAAAGAAGGAATTCCACATTATTTCAGAGAACTAAAAATATCTTAGTAGGAAAAAGTCAGTCTGTGAGGTTTATAATTTCTAATGAATAAGCACAAAACTATAACCCAGGAAACTAAAGACATTGAAACTACATAACGCTTAATCTCAATTGTAATTAGTGAATAGGGTTTGAAGCATTCATTTTTTAAATATATTTTGAGATATTTTTTATTTAATATTGAAATTGCAATTGAAGAAAAATTTCCTGCTTACTAGGTGGTAATTTCCTGCAGTTCATTATTGATATTCAATTTAATTGAAAAAACATCACATTTGCTTTTGTACCTATAAATTTATAGTATTAATAAGCTAATGCTTTGTATGAAAATAAATATTTCAGTTATGAAAATATTTATGCCACTTTAAGTCTGTCTCTTCAATATGTTTCAGTTAATTTAACTCTAAGTTTTCAATTACAAATAAAGTATTCATTTTAATTTCTACATTTTAAGATGAAAATAGCATTGACTATCATATTTAGAGAGCTGTTGAGCTTTTGAGACTAAGAGTCTCAGAAACTAAAGTCAGCACAGCAGTGAAATTTCAGGCAATTTTTTTAGTCATCAAACATATTGTTGATTATATAAACGGTTATCCTTTGCCCCCAATCCATGCACATAAAATTCTGATTGATGTCAATGGGAACCACGTGCAGCTTTTAAGGGCACTGAAGTTTGAAACTTTATGGTGTGTTTGGAATATTTTTGAAGTCTGGATTCTGAGGAGAAATGCACTGTTTGAAAGTAGTTCTTCAGGGCTTATTCTTATCCACTGAGAGCAAGTTCACATTGCCTATTTTACATGCAGCGTTAGGCTGGAATTGCAAAACACAATATGGGTAGTGAGAAGATGATTTTTAATGGATTGTTTCAGTTGACTACAATTCCTAGATTCACAGCCTTTAGGGCCCCCATGGCAAATTGGCCACCTCTTTTTGTGAGCATTAATATTCATGAGTTTCTTTTACTCAGCGGCAATGGTGGTACGTATTTATTTTATTCACAGTATTGCTATAAATTAAGTGCGTAACTTTCTTTAGTGTTGTCTACAAAATTCATCAACAACAGATAAGATCACCATTATGTCAACAGAGTCATCAGTGAATTTCACTTTTAAGTTATGATCAAGCAAGCATTTATAAGACCCCTTTATATTTTTTGGTGCTTATCTTGATAAATATATTTAAGTACTCTACGAAAAAACTCCTTGAATGTATTCCTAAAGCAAGAGATCAGGCCTTAACAGGGTAAATACAAAAAACTACTCAAATACAAGTGATGGTTTGCTTAGGAGATCCCAAGTACATAAATCTGCTACATAGCACATGATACAACATTTATCAATTATAACATAAAGTTAAGTAAAATAAATTATTTTAATATAAAATAGAATTTTAAAGTAACCTAGATTTCTTATGTAACAGGATTAAAATCACCTAAGCATTCAAATACCAAATGAAAATGAAAATAATATAAAGAAGAATTACCTATTTCCATTCATCAAATATCAAATTATTTACTTGGATTAGCAGATTCTTGAATAAAATGCATATCATATATAGGAATAATCACACTTTTTAAAAAATCTGAAACAGAATTGCTAACGTTATCTGAAACTTCCACAGTTCCCAATTTGAAGATATGAACGATATAATCCAAGTTATATGTCCTAATTTTGTCTTTCTTAGCTAGATCTTGTTTTCATTTTGGAGCCTAATCAAGTTGCGCTTAGAGCCGCTGAAACTGTGAGGCTTCTTAGAGACATCTTTGTGATCTTGCTACTTTTTGGTCTTAACAGCTCATCCAGCCTGAGCCTGATAATTCATCTCAACTACACGTGAAGGAAGTGCTTAATCAGCAACTGAGAGAGAGGACTTCTAAGAGAAGAAAAATAAACGACAGCCTTTCAACCAACAGCAAACCTTTACCTTTAGGGAGGTTTTACGATGAGTATGCAGAAGTTATGATGAAAATAATTGAAGGTGAAAAGACAAGAAATGGAACGCAGAAAAGAAGCCAAGAAAGGGAAGGGAAAATGTAGGAGGGACACAATTTGGTTACTTTTAAATTTTATGTATACAACAGAAACTTACTGCTTCTGCTACTCTATGGCTGTCATAGGATCCTCAAAAATTAGTCACATAACCAGAGAACACAGTTTCCAAGCTCATTTTCCATCATTTCTTGCCTCTGAGGTTAGGTTAAACAGTTCCATTGGCTCCACCAGACCTACTCCCTCTTCTCTATCCTGCTCTGTGCTCCTGGACAGTATCCTTGCATCCATTGGGATCTGGCTTCTCATCAGTTTGAGCCAACAGTAAGAGATCAAAGAGTGGGAGGAGAGCTGGGTACCTCCCCCACTCTGGGAGTGACTTTAGCTGGTTACTAAAAGGTCATCTTCTGCATACAGGATTTGATAGCCAACACCTCCTGTTGTCTCATTTATTCTAAAGGTTGTAAGCTGCTGCCCAGAGCTCTACTTTCTGTCCATGTCATGCTCTTACCAGTTACTCAGTTTTCTCTACATTCTTTTGACATCATTATAAATAGCCTCTTTATTAAACACATCACAAATTATCCAACTTGAGAGCACCACTTAATTTCTGCCAGGACATGACAAATTAGAGGTTGAGGGTTTTGTTGTTCTGTTCTCTCCAATATCTCCCGTAACAGAACCTATTTATCTTGTGCTGAGAAAAGAAGGTAAGAGGGAAAATACTAGTAATAGACAGAAATTACATAACACTGATAAATTACTATGGGATGACAAAATTTTTCTGCCTATGTTTCTCAACGGACTATAGCATTTTATTATTGCTTAATGAGAAATTAATTATGAAAACACGATTGGTCCTGTTCCACTTGAAGAAAGTACAACTTACCCTGTAAGCTGTGCCAGATGAAATTTCCATGTGGAGTGTGGTTGTGTCCATAAACACTGTTTTTGTATATACAAAATTGGAAATTACCTGGAAAGATTATTCTCTCCTTACAGAATCTGAAAATGAATGCAATGGCTTTCCCACTCTCAAGTTCAACATATACTATTTGATGAAAAATGTTTTACTTTAAGGGAACAATACACACTGGGGTTTATTAGAAGGTGGAGGGTGGGAGGAGGGAGAGGATCAGGAAAAATAACTAATGGGTATAAGGCTTAATACCTGGGTGATGAAATAATCTGTACAACAAACCCCTGTGACACAAGTTTACCTGTGTACAAACCTGCACCTGTACCCTGAACGTAATACAAGCTTAGAAGTTCTATTTTAACATTGCATCATAATCAATATGTAAGATGACAGGATGACGGTCTCTGCTCTTACAAAACAAAGGTCAGACCAGACTATGTCGTTGTATTTTCGGGTTATTGAAATATTTTGGCTATAATTCTTACAGGCATCACTATTATTAAATACCTGTCAAATTTAAAAGCTTTGCAAATTCCTCTTTCGATGTATCCATTTACTTGCACTTCCACAGAACAAGTTTGCATCTATCAGCTTCCCAGTTCTTTTTTAGTGTCCTTGTCTCTGGGTCCCCATCCCTTATCACATTATCCACAAGTGTGTTGTCAATCATATTTTTAAGTTAAGGATCAATTTATATATGTAGTTTCCATGCAATCTTACCAAGACCACATTTTTAAACTTATGCTTTGTAACTGTGTGTAAATATATACAAATCCTTAAAAAGCCTAAATGATATCAGTATTTTCCAAATATTTACCAGTGAACAAATGGCATTCGTTTTCCTAGGTGTTTTGACATCCAAAGCACACAGCTAAAAAGAAAAGCCAGTTCCCAGATCCCAGACAGGTTTTCTCATCCTTGGCACTATTCACATTTTCAACTGTATACCTCTTTGTTATAGAGAATTGTAATATACACTGCCAGGGTGTTTAGCAACAGACCTGGCCTCCAACACATCACATGCTAGAAGCACCATCTCCCCACTGTCAGAATCAAACCCCCCCCCCCGACATTTCCAAATTCTTCCTATTGGGGGCCTGGGGCAGAGGGGATGACCACCTCTCGTTGAGAACCACTGGTACAGGATGAAGACACCATTAGTGCCACCCTGTGGCCCCTCAATTATATAATACTTGAATGAAAATATTAAAATTCTACAAAAGAAAAAGCACATAACTGGTCATTTTTCCGGTCTATTGAAGGTCTTCTCATGGTCTAAAATATTACAGCTTTCAGTTTAAACATTGTTATCAAATAAGAGGCAGCATAGTTGAATAGTTGAAGCACCTGCTTTCAGGGTTCAGATTACCACTCTGGTGACTCTAGGGAAATTATTCAGCATCTCTGTTCTACAATTTTCTTGTAGGATAAATGGGAACAATTTATACTATTCTATAATACCTTTAAAGGATTAAGTCAATTAATACCTCTAAGGTAGTTAGAAGAATGGGAATATAGGGTGCACTCTTATTGTTTACACATAGAAGAATGGGCCTTGGAGAGGAGGTTAGGTTAGTTGACATAGAGTACAAGTCCTACCACCATTTATATAACCTCAGAAGAAAAATCATATACTTTCCCTCATTTTCAATTTCTTCACACATCAGACATGGTCTTGAATGATGTGCAAAACCATAGGATTTCAAATTCTGAGGCTGTGTTCATGAAACCACATGTTGCTAACAATATTCAGGACACAAAAGAAAGAACTGAATTGTTAAACACACCATAGTAGAAATGTGTGTGTGTGTGTGTGTGTGTGTGTGTGAGTGTGCATTGTGGCTTTAATGCCCTGTTTCATTATAATAGGCAGCATTTCTAGATTTCTAGTCACACAGAACGTGGCTCAGCTGTATTTACCACTGACGTACTTTTTTTCTGTTATTTGCTTTAATTTGCCTTTACCAAACAGGCCTTCTGCTTGTAATACTGACAGGAATACTAAAATGGAAAATAATGGTAGTATTTGAATTTTGTCCAAGTTTTTGGTAGCTTTTGGTCTTGGTAATATTTTAGGTAACTCGTAAACTGACAAGAGAAATGGAGAAGGAGCACATCTAGAAAAATAAAATTA
The DNA here is from genome assembly GCF_009764315.1 of Trachypithecus francoisi. Classification (NCBI taxonomy): domain Eukaryota; kingdom Metazoa; phylum Chordata; class Mammalia; order Primates; family Cercopithecidae; genus Trachypithecus; species Trachypithecus francoisi. The sequence continues at coordinate 11,194,609 of NW_022681459.1, forward strand.
TAAAGAGAACTCTGAATGATATATGGGAATTTCTAAGTTTAAAGCAGAAACTCATTTTCTTATCTAAAAAGGGAATGGGATAATTATATCATTGCGTTTCTGGATAAAACAGAACATTTGCAGAGAGCAATGACCCAGGCAACTGGGGAGAAAATATCTAAGATTCCAGGTGGTATGGAAAAGATGAGGAAGCGACATTAATCAATCTTCTGCTCCAAGGGAAGCACTCTTCTGTGCGTCTTCAAAACTATTAAAAGCACATTAATTTTAACTAATTACTGGATCTTCCATCCCCCAACAAAAATCCCTGAACACAATTGGATTACCAGTTCACTTAAACTCTCCGTGAAGTCTACCAGATGCAGTCTGTTAGAGTAAGATGGTCCCAGACACTGCACCTCCCATGCAAAATTCCTGTCAACATTTCTGGTTTTCTGCCACGTTCTTATTCCCAAAACCGTCACTCATTATTCCTTAGCACAGAATGCCAACCAGTTGGTACAATGGATATAAAGGACAGGTTTGACTACCTTCTCTTAAGAGACTCCCTTTAAAAACAAAATACTAGCCTCAATTCTTAAGGAAGACAGACCCTAAAGGTCTACCGCTGAGCCATGGTGCCACTTTGGGGGCAAAGTGAACTTACATCCCCGATTGATGTAGGTCCCACTTGGGAGAGTAGTCACCACAATTATAAACAATATTTTATTTCCCCAGTGGTAATATTTTTGTGTGGAACCAGGAACTAACTAACATCCTTCCAAAACATAGTGACTTACCCCTGAGAAGCAGTCTTAAGAGACCCACAGGCATTTCAGTACAAACCACTAGAACATCATGTAACACTCAGATGAAGGCGAAGGTTTGTTTTTTTATTCTATTTTATTTTTTTGCAAACGAGACTATCCTAGGTTACATGGAGGTTGGAAAAGGGTAACTGAATTCTAATTTATGCACAAATGGTCGGCAGTTCTTACACTATGGGAATTATTCAATTGGAAATACTGGTATGAAATTTGTCTCTGACTCTAGTTGAAGTGATCAATGACATCCTTTCAGGTCAGGAAAGCCTGAACGAATGGGTCAAGGTGTTATGAAAGATAGCTTTGTCCTAGCCATTTTCCCTATGGGCCAAGGCAGATTCTATACAATATACATCCCTATACCTGGATGAATGCCTCAGGAAAGGTGGAAAGGTCAGTACTGAATCTCAAAGAGAAATCCACCTGGATTTCTAAGGTGTTCCTGATGGCGAGAAACTTTGTTCGGCTGTTGAGTTTGGGACCCTGTGGAACATTTTTAAGGTCACTACTTCAGGTTGCCACATCCTGCTGTTGGGAGTCTTGATAAGAATAGCCTTAATTAATTAAAGGTTGTATACAAATAACAAATTTGGTCACAGCCAATGCTAGTCAAATAATCTGAGTAGCCAATGGGGCATCGTATTCATGGCCAGAAGGTAAGACAGTTTAGAAACGAGGGGCAGTGTAGAAACTCCCGGGACCAATCTCCGTGAGTTTCTCATGTTTGGGCACATCTTGCAAGTGGAGGCATCACCCCTTGATTCTAGACTATCTTTCCAAGGATTTTGTAAAAATTCATACAGAATATTTTACACATTTACGAGGCATCTTATATTATGTCGCATGCATAGAATGTATAATGATTATGTCAGGGTATTTGGAGTATCCATCACTTTGAGTATCTATTTTTTTCTGTGTGTTGGGAACATTTCAAGTGCTCTCTTCTAGTTACTTTGAAATGTATTATACTTTTTGCTTCCTATAATCATCCTTCTCTGCTATCCACCAGAGCTTGTACCTTCTGCCTCGCTGTAGGTTTGTATTCATTGACTTATCTCTTTTCATCCCTCCTTTCGCTCATACACCCTGCCCAGCCTGGTATATATCATCCCACTTTCTACTTCTCTGGAATCGACATTTTTAGCTCCGACACAACAGTGAAAACATGCAAAATTTGTCTTTATGTGTCTGGCTTATTTTCCTTAGCGTAGTAACCTCCACTTCCATCCGTCTTGCCATTTTTTATGGCCAAATAGTATTTCATTGTATGTGTGTGTGTGTGTGTGTATATATAGTATATATATTGTGTGTGTGTATATATATATGGGGTGTGTGTATATATATCTATATATGGTGTATATATATAGTATATATATTGTGTATATATATGGTGTGTGTATATATATAGTATATATAGTTTGTATATATATTGTGTATATATATGGTGTGTGTGTATATATAGGTGTATATATACACACACATGCGACATTTTCTTTATCCATTCATCCATTGATGAACATGTAGATTGATTGCATATCATTTCTATTGTGGATAGTGATACAATAAATCTGTGAAGGCAGATATCCCTTTGATATACTGCTTTAATTTCCTTTGGATAAATATTCAGTAGTAGCATTGCCAGAGCACATGATAGTTCTATTTTTAGGTTTTTGAGAAATCTCTATACTATTTTTCATAGTGGCTTTACTGTTTACATTCCCACTAACAGTGTGTTAGAGTCCCCTTTTTTCAACACTAGGGATGTTTTTGTAGTGAGCAGCCTTGATGGTACAGAGATAGTCTCTGCCTCCAGAGATAGAGCATACAGGCCAGTTTAATAAAAATAGTTTCTTCTTCAGTGCCAAAGGTCAGGAAGATTTGCATAAAGCCAATGTTAATAGAATGGGATTTCCTAAACTCAGTATTCCTTTCCTGTAATGCAACCCATTGTGGATTCAAGTGTCACCTGGTTTTAGAGTCATCTGGGTTTAGAGTAATGTCACAAGAACATGCTGGTATCTGACTATAGCTACTGCTATGACTAGTAAGCCTACTCTATCACTGATCCAGCAGTCTCATTTTCTGACAGCATCAGTAAAACTGTAGCAGACAAATCTGTTCGTTGGCCACTAGGATAAAATTGCACACCTTTACCTTTCTTGAGACAAATTAGTATGAGTATACATGTTATCTCTCAACCACAAAACTACCTTAACTATTAATGCATTCTACCTTCTCTTCTAACATTGGACATTCTATGTGTATTCTTTCCTAATCATTCCAATGCCATGAGATTGTAGGGTCCAAGGAGATTATAAGTAGTCTTACCACATAATTACAAAATAATGAGACACTACCGTATAGCTCCCAACTTCACTTTCTTTGCCTGATCTTTTGTGTTTTATCTATTCTACCCATTTATCTTGTACTCCTTGCCTTGATTCTGTTACATTCTGCAACTTAAAACCTGAGTTAATAAGTATTAAAAGTAAATATAAAATAAAAAATAAAATATAAAATAAAAATAAGTTAATGTTTACAAATAGGATATAGCTTTTATAAATTAAAGAAAAAATTAAAGAAAAAATCGTCTCGTACAATTTTCCAAAATTTTACCAAGATTTTATAATATTTAATTATCAGTTCCTGTAACCAATCTCTGTGAGAAAATCAGTTCTTTGGGAAACGCCTTTTGGGAAGGCAGGTTTATTACTTTTTTGGTTGGTATTCATTACAGCAACAATTGAAGTTAATTCTTACTGAGGTTCCACCATGTATCCAGCTTACATAGGTGAAAGCTCAACCTTAAAGTCTTTATAGATTGTTAAATTTATATACCCAGAATCAAACCTACTTGAACTCAATATCAAATTGAATAAAATATTAGTTGAATATTGTTAGTGTTGTCAAATTTAGTCAGGTGAAAATATTAACAAAATTTAAAATGTCCCAGTCCTTTTCTTTTCACTTGTGTTTCATAATTCTACAACTTATTTAAATTGAACAGTAAGTAGACACAAATAAATATTTTTGCTATACTATTTGATCATACATACCATTTATATTCATTTATTGGGAATAGTTGCATATGGGAATTTAAACCATGTGGCTGAGCCTTTTTGTTTGTATCTTTGTAACTTTTTTTTTTAAACCAGTGATTTTAACTGCATAGCTGAACCTACAAACTGGTAAACCTTATTAAAAAAAAAAATACTATGTTCAATTAAATAGCAAAGTATCTGGAGCAGTGTGACTGGTTCCTCTATTCTTGATATAGAAATTGCTATTCATAAACCTCATATTTTTAACCAACTGCTTGAAGTTTAGATTAAGCAGATTGACTTATCCATACTTGCTTTAATCTATGCTTCTAAATAAATATAAGCTATTAAATAAAGATTTATGTCAAAGGAGCCTTACACGTTTAAACATATTGGGGAAAAAAAAACAAAAGAAAACATGCAATAATGTTAGTAATGATCTTATGCGGTGGTTTAATTATACTTTGTAAGATATTACCTTGCTTGTTATCTAACAGTTACAGAAGGGAGTCTCATGACCTTTCAAGTTTTTCAGAATCATCCAGCAAACAGCAATTTCACAAGCATTTTAATCTGTGACACTGCACAGTAAGACAAAATGGAAAATTCAGAAGTTACATACTATGATAAATCTCCAAAGAAGTTCCTTTATCACATTCATTGACATTTTCACAGGGCAGAGATATATTTATTAGAGAACTTTGCCCAGTAAAACTAAATTAGATTAATGGAAGGGAAAAAGGATCCTAATTCTGTATATTATGTGACTCTATTTCTATTCAACTTCTTTTTGATGGAAGAGTTTCTTTTTTCAAATGTCATGCTAAAAGTGGAAACAATTGGACTTTTTATATCTAGATATGTGCACAAGAGTGTTTTCTCACTTGTTTAAAATGAAATTTAATGTTTACTTGTATTAAAATTAACTGTAATGATATGATATCTAATTTAAGACTATTTTAGGCAAAATGACCGCATTTATTTTTGTTACAACATATACAAATGAAGTTCTTCCTAGGTATATGGTACCTTTGTTGATAGGATATTTTTAAACACAAGACGCAAAATAATATTATTCAACATAGATGTCTTTCCTTTATATGAAGAAAATCATTGATATTCATAGAATTGCCAAAGTCTCTTGATATTGTGAAAGAAGAATGAGGTTCGGTTATACAATTTGTCTAGTGACCCACAGATGGGAACGACAGAGGTAGTAATGGGTTGATTAGGGGAAACAATTTTTCTCACTAGTATTGAGATGCATTTATGAAGAAATAACTTGTTTACCCTTTATCCAGTGTATTTTAACATAATAGGAGGCAACTGGACAAGATCATGTCTCAGTAACTTTTCTGATCCACCGTGTGTGTTTGAAGCCAGTCTTTATATTAAAAAGCTTTTCCAGGCTTTATTTTTAAAGTTTAGGACACTTCTGTGGGAACAGATAAATGAAATCTAGAAGAACGGGACAACATTATTTCTTTATAAATACTCTATAAATATTATATATAAATATAGACTCCATATTAGGCTATGTTTTAAAAGAATAATCTGAACCAGGCTTACTGCTTTGCTGTCAAATATAGCTATTAAAATATTTGCCTTAAAAGCCTAGTGAGTATACTCAGTCATTTTTTTAAAAATCTAAACTTTTAAGGAAAATATTCCAATATTCAATAGTAAAGCAGTGAGCCTTGGAGTCTTCTATTTGAAAATATAATATAAAGATATTTTGAGTCAACTGCTCTAAAAAAACTCCTGTGTTCCACATATTTGTTCCTCCTTTCCTCCTCCCAAAGCCTTGGCAGAATCACATTTTTTTTTAATTCCCTGGAGAATCACTTGTGATTATATTTTTATATTTACACACACTATTAACCAAAATGCGCATTATTTTCTCAAATGCATTTTCTCTGATCCATCAGCCAAAAATTGAACTTTAGGAGAAATGTCATTAGAAGAATATTTGTTCTAGAATTGAAATTATATGAGAGGAATTTAACAAGCAGAAAAGAATATTAGGCTAATTGGGCATCAGATGGGATATGGTTTTTTTGCCAACGATTCCTCAGACCTGTGACATTCAAAAGGCAATAATGATGATAAAAGAAGAATTTCTGAAAAAAAAAAAAAAACTAGAAAAAGTAACTTCACTGGGCCCAGATCTTTTAAAAAGTAATTCATTTTTTAAATTACTTTACTAGCTTTGGATTCCTCCGCAACCCTTAAGAATTTGTAATTTCTGATTTTGCTAATCTATTTTTAGTTATGTGTTTTGTGAATAATGTTTTCTCTTTTTTCTGCACTGAATGTAAATCCCCTGAAAGCTGAGATTAGCTTTGTCTTGAATTCTGGTGTACCAGGCATATTCTACCTTCCTCAGTTAAGGTAGCAGTCTCCTCTCTGCATACATGTAATTTATAACCATACTTCTCAGAGCCTTTATTATCAAATTTCTACATGTGTATAAAACACGGGAAATCTAGCCAATTTGTTAAAGGTTAATTTTGGTAATTTTACAAAGGAAACTTTTAAAACATCACAGTAATGAAATGACAGTAGTCTGGAAGTATTTATAAAGAAATAATATTTTGATTGCTGACACCAGGAAATAAATTAGTGTCTCAAAGATGATTACAGTTTTCGGCTTATTTTTATATAAATTGGCAGTTACATTTTCTAGATCTGGACTCAGAAAGGAATGATAAACGTGAGAATTGTGGGGTGTTTTAGAAAATAATCTTTAACACAAAAGACCACACCAGCAGTAGTGGGTGCCCAGGGGATTCCTAGAAAATTTTGATGTTTGTCCTGTGAAAATACTTTCCTATTCTTAAAGCAGTGTAAAACATAGAAACTCTAACACTTGAACAGAGCCACACTTAAGACATAGTTTATATAAACAAAAATGAACAGCAGAAAATGTTGATGAGGATGTGGAGCAACAGGAATTCTCATTCCTTGCCAGTTTAAATGCAAGCTGGTAGTCACTTTGGAAGACAGTCTAGCAGTTAGACAACTAAGCATATTCTTACGACGTTATCCTGCATTCCTGCTACACGGTATTTAGCTAACTGAACTGCAAACTTATATGCACACAAATATATACAACACCCTTACTTATAATTTCAAAAATGTGGGAGCAACCAAGATGTCTCTCAATAGGTACATGAATAAATAATCTTTGTTACATACAAACAGTGAATTACTCAGAATTAAAAATAAATAATGTTATGAAACCATGAAAAAACATAAAGGAAAATTAAGTGCATCTTGCTAAGTGAACAAAAACAATCTGAAGAGGCTACATACTGTTTGATTCCAACTACATGACATTCTGGAGGTGGAAAACTACAGAGACAGTAAAAAGATCAGGGGTTGCCCGGCTTTGGGAGGAGGAAAGAAGGAATAAGGGGAACACAGGAGATTTTTTTAGGGCAGTAAAACTATGCTGTATGATATTGTAACAGTGAGTATCTTTCATTATTTATTTGTCAAAATTCATAGAATGTACAAGATTAAGAGTGAATTCTGTCCTTAATAATGTATCAAACTTGGCTCATCAATTGGAATAAATGTACCACACTTAAGCAAGGTTTTGTACTAGGAAAAGCTGGGATGAGTGTGAGGGAATTATGGGAGCTCTGTACTCTACACACAATTTTTCTGTAAACCTAAAACTGCTCAATAAAAATAAAGTTAATCCATTTTTATAAATGAGAAGTAAGTACAAATAAATGCATAAGATATTAAAACACGCTATTCATATCTTGTTTTTGTTTTTTGTTTTTTTGGTTTATTGTTTTTTGTTTTTGTTTTGAGATGCAGTCTCTCTCTGTCGCCAGGCTGGAGTGTAATGGCACGATCTTGGCTCACTGCAACCTCCACCTCCTGGGTTGAAGCAATTCTCCTGCCTCAGCCTCCCAAGTAGCTGGGACCACAGGTGCGTGCCACCATGCCCAGCTAATTTTTGTATTTTTAGTAGAGACGTGGTTTCATCATGTTGGCCAGGATGGTCTCTATCTCCTGACCTTGTGATCTGCCCACCTTAGCCTCCCAAAGTGCTGGGATTACAGGCGTGAGACACCACACCCAGGCCACATCTTGTTTTAAACAGTATAGTCTTTCTACTTGCATGATTCGATTAAAAATGAGTCCTAATTATTTTCTTTTCAAAGGTGTGAATCTGGGATCAGTTTGTGTCAATAAACTTTGAGCTGGAATAGATAAAACCTTTTTTTTTTTAGGCATGATCCACTGATATAAGAAGACAAGAAGCATGGAATTCTCTTCAATCTTTAAAAATGATTCAAAAAAAAGAAGACGCAACAAGAAACAGCCTTGCAATATTATAAACATTTCCAATTATTAACCATTATTACATAATTATAAGCATTGAAAGTACGGTCTTAAAATTGTTACTAAGAAGGAAAGTAAAATCTTGTTCAACTGTGAGGATTCTTCCCTAGCATTTTGCCAAGAGTCCCATTAAAACAGTTATAATATTTCAATCATCTATTGATCATATACTACAATATTCTGGATATATTTCAAAATAGTGTAATCATAAAGATTGTCTCTTCTTTTTAGGGAAAACTCTTTCATGGGGAAAAAAAGCATCCACTGGCTCTCATGTTAACTGTGCAAAATTCCTTCATCATTTAGGCCACCTCTGCACGTCCTTTCTGACTCTGAGGGGCCAAAATACAAAAAAATACAAAAAATTATTAGTTTTCTTTATGTAATTAATACTTACTACAAAGAGCTTAATAAAGTATATCTAATTCATGATGACATAGAGTTGTATATATAAGTAACATATTTAAAGGCTCTTTAAAAGTACATTTTTCTGTTCTTGGTGCAATTGGTACACACAATTACGAATGGAGTTTGTGTAATTAGCTTTATGCTTATGAATATAATTCATTTAATATACAGTTAAATTTCAGATTATTGTGTAATATGCTCTATCTATGAGTACTAAAGTAGATGATTCCATTTTTTCTGTTTGATTGATGACTGCTTTCTGCTTTTCTGCTCCACATCTAAGGAAGACAATAAGAAAGCCCAACTCCTGGCATGGCACCCACAGGTAAATTGAAAGCGGGTAAACTCACATACAAATGATGCCTTTGCAAAATATCATTCTAACCACACCCTTGAACCACACACACCCATGCAAAAGAGCTGCCATCATCACTTCAGCCTCCTTTGTTTTGTTCTAGCTTGAATAGGAGCCCTCCTGTTTGGAGAATTCCTTTGATGATTACACTGTGATTATTAAACTTTCTTTCACATTCATTTGTGCCAGTTCATCATTCACCCTGACCTCCCTAAGTTTCTGGATGGGTACTGCTCAATAGTGATTATATTTGTGATTTGTGTGATACTGATTATTGAGTAAGAACAAAATAGAAAGCTTTGTCCTCCCTTAAGATAAATTATTTATTCCTGAAAATAGGTTAACCTATACTCTTGCCTTTTTTCATTGTTTGTTCTTTCTTCTTTACTTGTTTCCTAGTTTTCTTCTTTCTTTTCTTGCATCCTTCCACAAATGGATAATAATACTAAATATATACATATATACAATTTACTATGCTAGGTGTTTGCATGTGAAATGAAGGGAGCACAGACATAAATCAAACAGCATATAAAACAGCACATTTCTCTTAGGGAACACAAATAGTGGAGAACAAATACTGGAGAGGGGTGGTTTATAAGAAAGAGATATTGGACTAAGACTGATATTTTAATAAATGCTGTATCAAAAGTGTAAAGTTGCTATGGTAGCCCCTAACAGTGAAAATATACTATTAATGGTGTGGCAGTCATGGAACATGCTTCTTGTACCTCGCATCAAGAGAGCACACTCTGCTGAATGCAGTGGGCAGCTCAATTGCTTGACTTCAGGAGTTTGACACTGCAGTGAGCTGTGATTGCACCACTGCACTCCAGCCAGGGTAACACAGGAAAACCTTGTTTCTAAACAAACAAACAAAAACTGCACATTCTGAAGTCCTTCAGCTGCTGCACCTTTGGGGACCTACTGCACCATTGATGTCAAGAACTTGCTCTTAGGACTGGCGCGGTGGCTCACACATGGAATCCCAGCACTTTGGGAGGTCGAGGAGGGCAGATCACTTGAAGTCAGGAGTTTAAGACCAGTCTGGCCAACATGGTTAAACCCTGTTTCTACTAAAAGAATACAAAGAAAAAAAATTACCTGAGAATGGTGGCATGCACCTGTAATCCCAGCTACTGGGGAGGTTGAGGCAGAATCTCTTGAACCCAGGACTTGGAAGTTGCAGTGGGCTGAGATCGCACCACTGCACTCCAGCCTGGGTGACAGAGTAAGACTCTGTCTCAAAAACAAAAACAAACAAAAAAGGAACGTGTTCTTAGTGGAAATGCCATTAACCAATGCCTCAGCATAGCAAGACTGAAAGAATTAAAATATTTTTGTCAAAAGTGGAATTCCTCTAATGGGTATTTTCTTCTCTTAACCTCTTTGGAAAGCTGGCAAAACCTCTCAGAGCTGCCCTGCTCTTCTTACGCCAATCTTTCTTCCTTTTCTCTCTCCCTTCACGGGTGTCAGACTTACATCCGAGCCTGAGACTTGACATGCCTATTTTTGCACTCTCTCCTCTTTCAAATTTCATAGGCATTGCTCCCTCCAAATCACCACTCTTCTAATTTTATCCTGGAGTGTGCATCCCACAGGACATAAGCTGACACAATTGGAAATTGAAGTTGCTTGAAAAAGCTGGTGGTAAGATTAGGTAAAATAATTGCGTTACCACCTTCTGAATGGCAATCAACATTGCATCCTAAGTAGCATGTTGGGTTGGGTGCAGACAGTTTTTGAAACTAGGTGGTGACCCAACTTACAAATATTTCACCAGTGGTGACTCAGGAAAACAGTCTGATATAAGAGAAAGCTCTTCCCAGTGAGATGGTTTAGACATTTGAAAGGACCAGGGCAATTAACGGGGTATGCATGTTAAGATAATGATATTAACTTGTAAAGGCTAAGGTGTATTGAGATACCACAAAGAAATGATTAAAAAAACTGATGCCGTTGCATAAATAATATTTAAAAGTGAAAGTTGGCCTCTTATACAGCTTATATGGAGTGTAAGAAAGTATACAGCTGAGAAGCAAGTACAGGACTTAGTAGAGTCACAGAGCTCCAAATATGTTGAAATGATTAGCCAAATTAGATCTGTCATGCTGTAATCAAGTCCTAATTGAGAAAATCTGAAACTCTAAAATATGGCATGCTATATCTATGCCAGCTTGCAACATTAACTCACCCTTTAAAAAAAATTGTTGGCTGGGCATCGTGGCTCATGTCTGAAATCCCAGCACTTTGGGAGGCTCAGGCGGGCGGATCACTTGAGGTCAGGAGTTCGAGACCAGTCTGGTCAACATGGTGAAACCGTGTCTCTATTAAAATTTCAAAAATTAGCCAAGTGTGTTGGTGGGTGACTGTAATCCCAGCTACTCAGGATGCTGAGGCCAAAGAATCGCTTGAACCTGAAAGGCAGAGGTTGCAGTGAACCAAGATCATGCCAATGCACTTCAGCCTGGGTGAGAGAGCAAGGCTCTGTCTCAAAAAAAAAAAAAAGTTTATATTTAATATGTGCAACATGTTTTTGGCCCACCCTTCTTAAGTAAGAGTTCACGTTCCTACCATGTTGTATTAGTCTGTTTTCACACTGCTATAAACATACTACCTAGGACTGGGTAATTTATAAACAAAAGAGGTTATTTTTCTCAAAGTTCTGCAAGGGGAGGCCTCAGGAAACATACAATCATGGTAGAAGGCAAAGGGGAGGCAGACACTGTCTTCATACAGTGTCAAAAGAGAGACAGAGACAGAGAACGCAGGGGAAACTGCCACTTTTAAACCATCAGATCTTGTGAGAACTTGTTCACTATCACAAGAAGAGCATGGGAAACCACTCCCATGATCCAATCACCTCCCATGAGGTTCCTCTGTAGACACATGGGAATTATAGTTCCAAATGAGATTTGGGTGGGGACACAGAGCCAAACCCTATCACATGTGAAAAGACCCTTTACAATTCACTTCCTCATAAGGCAATAGATGTTTCCTATAGGAACGTGGCCTACCTCGTGCCCTAGCTGTTAACCAATAATTACCATGAATTTCCAGTGTAAGCCATGTGGCAATATGCTGGGCCTAAAAGAGAAATATGACTAAAGTATATTTTGAGACTTCTTCATCAAGGAACTTAGAATGTAAAGTGGATAAGTAATAAATCACTAACTAGAGGCACTTTATGAAACACAGGATTTAACATTTGGTTTAGAACCTTAGGGTGTAGGGCAAATTCACTGCATAGTTAAGTAGAAGCCTAGAAAATGTAATAGTCTGTGCTGCATGAAGTTTAAATATATGTTTCTATGCCAGATGGTAGAGGAAGGAATTTTTAAAAAGCTTAGAAAAGTAGCTGTGATAAAGTGAAGGTTGTGTGAGGCCATGAAACCTACCAGATGATTGTCATATAGGAGAGGTCCCAGAAGACACACTATTCACTAAGACCATCAGAAATATGCTGTTAATTAGGGCACCAGCATCACAAAAGATGAGCTATCTTTTGCATATCAAGATTGATGGTAGAAGAGGTAGTCACAGGGTTTAGTTTGTTAATAGTGATCGAGAACATAAGATCCTGGATCAACAGAGACCAGATGGTGGCGCATAACCACAGAATTCATAAGAATTGGCAAAGTCAGAAAGTCAGACACTGGGAGTTGTAGTGACAGTGGAAGCTGCCTTCTTTAGAAGTAAAAAATAAGGTTTTGATTAGTATCTACAGTCAGAAGAGAGTAGGAGGGGGATGAGAGTCATACCAATAAAAATCGTGGTTCTTTGCTCTATTCCTGGACCCGCTACAATTTGGGTACCCAAAGTCTCATTGTGGACCCCCTTTTACAGTCTGGAATTACAGGGACCATATAATAAATGGGGTCCAGTAGGTGCGCTGCAGAGATTGATGTTCTTAGCAGTTAGAGTAGCCAACAGTAAGAGCTATGGTAGCAGGAAGGACTGGGAATATATTAGCATCTTAATGGGGATGACAGGGCCTGTAAGTACAAATACTGGAACTTCAAGGACAATGAGTACTGTGTTAGAGGCATATGGAGGCAGCATACATAACAAAGTAGACAACATGTTGTCCACATGCTGACTGTATTTAGTTTGTTTGTTTGTTTGTTTTGAGACGGAGTATCGCTCTCAGCCAGACTGGAGTGCAGTGGCACGATCTCGGCTCACTACACTCTGCCTCTTGGATTCAAGCAATTCTCCTGCCTCAGCCTCTGACTGTGCTTCTTTTTGGACACCCTGGGTCACACCAATATAAACAGAGTCATAACAGTGCAGAGATGGGGTTAAGCATGCTTCCAAGAACAGAGACTTTTATACTTACTGAGACCAATTTATTTACTAATGTTCACAATCCTTGCATATTTAACAGGGATCAATGTCATATACCACTATTTCTCAAAGATTATCTGGTCTCTTGAAGGCAAATCTACAATATTGAAATACTTGAAAGAGAAATTGTGTTTTGTGAGTTACACGACTACCGTTTGCATCCAAGGTCCCCTCTGTAATCAAGAGAAGAATGCAGAAACTACATGTCCAAGAATCTCTTTCCAGGTTAGAGTTTACCAATGGGATTTAATTGTGTGAATGTTGAAAGGGAGGGAAAAATAAATTCCAGTATTCTCAGGCAAGCACTGGGACCAGAGGTAGAAACTCACAGCAGCCAGATGAGGTGGCTGCATAGACTTCTTTGTAAACTCCCATTTCATGGTTGTATTGTTAAGAGTTCTACATCTCAAACCTTTTTACAGAGGATACACAGCTCAATTAAAAATTTTAAACCATAGTATACTGAACACATTTTCCAATAAAACATATTTTATTTTAACTTGAATTTCTCCAAATACAAAATTTATAGAGAATGGATATATTCTATTGATGACTATAATTTAACCTTTAAATAAATTATTTGTTAACATCTTGCATCTTGATACAAACATTATTCTTCATACAATCACTTTATGTTTGTATTTTATTAAGGCCCTATTGTTATAGGCTCTAAACAGCTTATATATAATTTGGACAAGGCAATGTGATGAAGAAATAATATAATTGTACGATCACCTCTGTCTAGTAGCTGTTATCCAACATCTGCATACTTAGATTTCTAGAGAGGTAGGTAAACTACTGTGTTAGAAAATACTAGAAGTGCATGATTGCATTTTTCATGTCCAAAGTCTAACACATTAAATAGAAAAAAGGATTCTTAAAATTATTTACTTGGAAAGTTTTAAACAAAAGTTAATTTTCTTGGTTAAATATCCTATTTAATTGCATTTCTAAAAATGACCTAAATGTGCATTGTTTGATATATGTGGTGATATATTTTTTAAAGTACTTAATTGTAATGTTTTATTTGTTGAGACTCGCTATTTGTTATTTTTTTTTTAAATGGAAACGAGGCAAACATACTTAGTAAAATGCAGAAATGATATTGGAAAATATTTTAAATGATTGCTAAGTATTTTAGTGAATACCTAATTGCATTACTTTGCAGAGGCTGCCATAACAAAATAACACACATTAAATGGCTTGAACAACATAAACTATTTACACACAATTCTGGAGGCCAGAAGTTTAAGATCATGGTGTCAGCAGGTTCGACTCCTCCTAAGCCTTCTCCACTTGGCTTGTAGTTGTGTACTTTCTCATTGTATCCTCACAATGTCTCCCTCTGTCTGTGCTCTACAATCTGATCTCCTCTTCTTACAAGGATACTAGTCATATTAAATTAAAACTGTGCCCTAATAACCCTAATTTATTTTAATTAGCTCTTTAAATATTTTATCTCCAAATCCAGTTACATTCTGAAGTACTACAGGTTAGGACTTCAACATATTAATTTTGGGGGGAGGGATACAATTCAACTCATAGCACTTGTGTTGTGCATCTCATAGAAGTATAACTTTCTATGGGTCTTTCACAACAATGAATGTTAGATGAATGCTATGGTTTGAATGTGTTCCTTCCAAAATTCAGGTGTTGCCAGTGTGATGATTTGTTTTGTTTTGTTTTTTTGAGACAGAGTCTTGCTCTGTTACCCAGGTTGGAGTATACTGGCGCCATCTCGGCTCACCGCAACCTCCACCTCTCAGGTTCAAGCAATTCCCCTGCCTCAGCCTCCGGAGTAGCTGAGACTACAGGCACATGCCACAAAACCCAGCTAATTTTTGTAGTTTTTAGTAGAGATGGGGTTTCACCATATTGGACAGGCTGGTCTTGAACTCATGACCTCAAGTAATCTGCCTGCCTTGGCTTCCCAAAGTGCTGAGATTATAGACATAAGCCACCTTGCCTGGTCCAATACAATGATATTAAGAGGTGGTGCTTTAAAGAGGTGATTAGGACATGAGGGCTTCTTTCCTCATTAGTTGGACTAAGGTCCTTAAACAAGAGGCTTCACACACCATTTGGTTGTAGCTGTGCTTTTGCCTCCTGCCATGCAAGGTCACAGCATTTCTCCCTCTGGAGGATTTAGCAACAAGGAACCATCTTGGAAGCCGACAGCAACCATTTCCTAGACAACCGAACCTGCTAGAGCCTGGATCTTGAACTTCTCAGCCTTCAAAACTATGAGAAATAATTTTCTGATTATTATTAGCTACCCAGTTTCAAATATTTTGTTATAGAAGCACAAAATGGACAAAGACAATGCATTTCTGAGACTGCTGACACCATCAAAGGAGCAACATGTTTATTGTGTAATCTCTTGAGACTTACTCAAAGTTAGAAAGAAGGAGGAATAAATTCTACTGCCCACAAAGATTCTTTCAACTTTGAATTTTGATGGATCTAAGCACAACATTTAACTGTGAGTACATGCTATTAAACTGAAGAGCAAAATAAAATTATATGTATTTATAGATGTTTGTGGAGAAAGATGAACAAATATTGATAATACTCGACCTGTACAATGCAGAGTTGGTGAAATTCAGAAAGTATGATTGCTGGAAAATAAAGCTAGTTGGCTTCCAGTTGGTAAAAGTTCACACTATGAAGAATTAACTATCTCACACTTCCTGTCCACATAGGCCTATGCCTTCACAAGAGCAAGTTCCCACACCAGGGTCAAGAAGGAAACCATAAGTCAAGACAAATTGCACAGTGAAGGCAGAAGATGAGGCGTCTCAGGCTGCATCTTCTGAAGCACCAGGATTCAAAGGTAAACAAAGCATACAGCACATCATTTGATGTGGTAAGTTTCACGGACATAGAAGTAAGGGGGACGGAAAGTCGAGGGGTGTGTGTGTGTGTGTGTGTGTGAGGGGACTTCAAATGAGATTCTGATCATTAAATAAACTTGAAACAAACTTGGAAAGGTGAAGTAAAACAGCAGCCATTTTCCTGACACTCAAGGATTGCTTCTGCAGGGGCAGAAAACAATGACAACTTCAGATATTCTATGATGTACAGATGCCATTTATCAAATTCTTTGGTTTCAAGTAATAATGGTATTGGTGCAGCCAGAGTTGCAAAAGAGGACTGTTGATTCTAACATAGTCTCAAAGATGGTTGAATTATGTGCGTCTACTAATGTGTCTGTTGTCCTCTATTTGGAAACCCAGTCTAAAAAATGTCTCTTAATCTCTATCTATGATATTGAAACTTTTTAATCCTTTTTTAGTTTGTTTTTTGAGACGGACTCTCACTCTGTCGCCCAGGCTGGAGTGCAGTGGATTTGCTAATTTTGATTTTAAATGACATAATGGTAACATTAATATCAGCCTAAGTGTAAATCAGCTATTCGTTTATGCTTTGTGAGCTGCATATAAAAGACAATACTCACACATTCCACAAGCCTTCTGGATTAGAAGATAAATTTTCCAAGTACGAACATACAAATCTTGTAAATATGTATTGCTTGATGAAAAATGCTATTATTATTAGTTTTGTTTTGTTTTTTTTTTTTACAATGGAGTCTGGCTCTGTCGCCCAGGCTGGAGTGTGGTGGCGCAATCTCAGCTCACTGCAAGCTCCGGCTCCCGGGTTCACCCCATTCTCCTGCCTCAGCCTCCCCAGTAGCTGGGACTACAGGTGCCGCCACCACGCCTGGCTGATTTTTTGTATTTTTAGTAGAGACGGGGTTTCACCGTGTTAACCAGGATGGTCTCGACCTCCTGACCTCGTGATCCGTCCACGTGGGCCTCCCAAAGTGCTGGGATTACAGGCGTGAGCCTCTGCGTGGCGCCTCATTGAATTCTTTACTTCTCCATATGTCTGGAGGCAGTACTATACATTAGAAGTTTGAGAAAATAGGATATTTAAATATTTATTTACGATTATTGAAGAGTGATTAATCTAGGGAAAGATTATAGGATTCCACGGAGGTATAGGGCCTACTGGAGGTCATTGGTAATGAAATCAAAATGATTCATTCATAATGATTGTTTTTCACCGGTCCTCAGTATCTCATGCCCACATGATGAGAAGATGTGAACAAGTAAATAATTAGATTTAACCTGTGCTTTTCCTACTTGCATAAAATAAGGATATTAATGGGATTTGTGGGTATGTGAAAGGTGAAGATTATGATGATAGGCTACAGAATTTAAGGTTAGTAAAATGGAAAATGAGAGCATTTGGTGGTTAGAGAGTAAAAAGGTAGTAGAAACTATGGTTTGGACAAGGCAATTAAATAGGACATTGTGAAGGAGAGCAAATAAAAGGAAACATTATTAAGGCAGAAAGTTGATACCACAGAATTCTGAGATAATAATAAACTATTGTCTGGAAATAAAATTTGTCTATTTATATTTGTACTTGCTTATTTCACTATCTCATTTTTTGGTTAAAGTTACAAGAAGTAAAGTTATGTGCCAGTTACCAGTGACAATACTAAAAACAATAATTAATTGAGCACATACTATTTTGGAGAGTATTCTATGTGATTTTATTGATTAAATAATTGACATTTAAAACAACTCTATGGAAAAGGAGATATCATTAAGCCTATTATAGATGAAAAAGAAGAGCAGAGAAGCAAAGTGTCACAGGGCTGGTAAATTGCAGAGCTGAGATTAGAACCAAGTAGTTTGACTTTAGAGCCTGTGTGCTTACCTGGACTTTTCCACTTTCTTGACTAGAATCTAGATCTGATTTCTAGCTATCTTTCTTTTTTCCCACATAGCCATTTTATCTGACTGAAAGATTACAGATGTATGTGCACAACTGGACTGAATACTTGATTGTATACTTAATTCATAGTGATGCCAGCCTCTAAAATGGCTTATATGATGAAATGAAGAAGTATCTCTGCTATAAAGACTTTTGAGTAATGTATTTGTGACCATATTTGTTCATGTTTATAACAACGTCAGACTAAAATGGAGAGTTCTCATCAGGTATAAAATGACCACTGTGCAAACATCCAGCAGAGTCATAAAAATACCAAAAACAAAAAAAATCCACGGTAATGTAAGGTTATAACCATTTCAGAATATTTATTAAATTTAAGTTCATTGTAAATAATTCTGAATCTCATACCTCATTATCACAGACTTAATCTAGATAATAAATGTAAAAAGTACATTAAAAATTCTGTAAACTATAAAAAATAAAAAGGATTTGATACAGACTTGAGCTTTGTTTTGTTTATAATCTTGACTGTTGCTATATTGACCCTTAATTTCAACAGTCACTGAAAATCACAAGGTAAAATTACTTCCCAGTTTTTTTCTAAGTTTCTTAATTAGAATTTGCTTTCCCAGAACACTCAAAACAGCTTTATGTGCAATGCAAAGTAATTAGGGGAATTCTTATTACTCTTGCATCTAGGAGATGGAAGCATCAAAAATTAATTGAATAATAAATATCACAATAGGGAAACAACATTATTTGAATATCACCATCCTTCTGGTTTGAATTCCAGAACGAAGAAAACTGATGGATTTTCAGAAAGATAGGAAACAATGCACAGGTTTTGTTTTCAATAATTTTTTATTCAATTCTGTACATGAAGCAAATATTTTACTGCTAAAATATCAGTGATCATTTTGCAATTATCTGAAATTCTACAGGAAACTGCAGGAATGCAAAAGTGGTCATATGTGTGTTTGTGTTTGTGTGTGTGTACATATATTCATTTTCTTAAATGTACTATTTAAGAACCTCATTAATACTGAAGACTGCAAAACAATTCATAAAAATATTTCAGCACTGGTTCCAATTCAGGCAGAATAAGTGGTACACATATCTGCTGCATGTTTTATTTTATTATTTAAAATATCCACCAATAAAAAGGAAGAAGAAGAGGTTTACACATTTAATTTCCAGATAATACCTCATTTTAAAGAAATAAATGGGATATCACCTGGAGATTATGATTACAAAAGGTTTCAAATGGAAAAGCAAGTGTAAAACCTAAAATGACATTGGGAAGCCAATATTGATCAATAGGTGGAGCATATTATCAGGAAACAGGAAATTGTTACATTGAATGATTTCTCCATTTCAGCGCTTCATGGGCATGAGAGGCCATTAGAATTCTACCTTATGGGTCTCTTCCCCACTGCTAACTACATAAACTTGTGTTCTTGCACCTCTGAGATGTGATCTGATATCATTTCTACAATCCTCCATGTATTAGTTCATGTTCACGCTGCTTTAAATACCCGGGACTGGGTAATTTATAAAAGAAAGAGGTTTAATTAAGTCACAGTTCGACATGGCTGAGGAAGCCTCAGGAAACTTACAATTATGGTGGAACAGGAAGCAGACACTTTCTTCACAATTTGGCAGGAAAAAGAAGAGCAAAGGAGGAACTTTCAAACACATAAAAACCCATCAGATCTCTTGAGAACTCATTATCATAAGAACAGCACGGGGGAAGCTGCCCCCATGATCCATTACCTCCCTCCCACAACACCTGGGGATTGCAAGTCCCTCCCTTGACACATGGGGATTAAATTCAAGATGAGATTTGGATGGGAAATCAGAGCCAAACCATATCATTCTGCCCCTTGCCCTTCACAATCCCATGTCTTTTCACATTTCAAAACCAATCAGCCTTTCCCAACAGTCCCCCAACGTCTTAACTCATTCCAGCATTAACTCAAAAGTCTGCAGTCTGAAGTCTCACCTGAGATAAGGCAAGTGCCTTCCACCTGTGAGTCCGTAAAATCAAAACCAAGTTAGTTACTTTTATACCATGGAGAATCAGGCATTGCACAAATGCTCCCATTTGGGAGAAATTGGCCAAAACAAAGGGGCTACAGACCCCCATTAAGTCCAAAATCCAGTGGGACAGTCATTAAATCTTCAAGCTCCAAAATGATCCCCTTTGACTCCATATCTCACATCCTTGGAACGGAACGAGAGTGGGTAATTTATTAAGGAAAGAGGTTTAATTGACTCACAGTTCAGCATGGCTTGGGAGACCTCAGGAAACTTACAATTATGACGGAAGAGGAAGCAGGCAACTTCTTCACAAGTGGGTAGGAAAGAGAAGACTGAAGGAGAAACTTCAAACAGTTATAAATTCATTAGATCTCATGATAACTCACTCACTATCATGAGAACAGCATGGAGAAAACCATCCCCATGATCCAATCACCTCCCTCCCTTGACACTTGGAGATTACAGGTCTCTCCCTCGACATGTGGGAAACACAATTCCAGATAAAACTCGGGTGGGGACCCAGAATCTCACTCTACCACCCCAATTACTCTGCTATTTGTTGACAAGAAATATTTTTCTTCTTCAAAAAAGACATTTTCACCTGTTTTCCTTATTGCTATGTGATGTTCATTCACTCTCTCTTACCCAGTGCAGTTTCCCTAGACCCAGAGATTTCTGGTTAACACCTATTCTTGGCATCTTAGTTGGTTATCAATTTTTTTCCAGAATATATTTTTTGACCACTACCCCACTCCATCCGTTTTGATTAAATGTGTTAAGTATAACCATGAAACCAGTACTTTCATGGCAATCTATAGTTATCATAATAGAATTCTTCAGATTTTATTGAACTTGGTTTTGTGCATTTAAACCTCAAACGTGTACGCTTGGTGGAATTTTGGTTTGGGCTTCTTTATATATCTAGTACTTAGCGTTAAGCATGGCATAAGTTCTCAAGAAACATTGACATTGATTGGTTATTTGTTAAATTTTCATTTTTTCCCAAAAAGGTTCTTACTTCACAGGTTATTCATATACAGTAAAGTATCTTACATATAAAACCATGGATAAGTAATTTTTAGAATATATAGTATTATTTCTACTTCTTTAAAAAAGTAGTAACACATGTTTATCCCTATAGTTTCTCAGATATTAAAAAGTTGGCACATAATTGCAAGGCAAAAAAAGTTTAAAAAATTAATCATATTATTAACTAAATGTACTTTCAATTTGTATATGTTGCATATTATTAACTAAATGTATTTTCAATTTGTATATGTTCCATGTGGGTATTTTAAAATTATAAGCATAATGTATACATTTAAAGCAATATAGAAAACTTAGAATAAATCAGTATTTTCTACAAATTAAAAAAACTATACAAATAAGCTGAAAATATAGATTTTAGCAAATCTGAGTTTTTCGGGATCTGCAGGACAACAGCAGCTTGTTTGTGATTAAAAAGCACCAATGAAAATTAAACTCGAATCACATGAATAAGCAGACCCCCACTCAAGATTCAGGTACTGCAAAGTGTCTGCATTTCGAGACAACACAGGGTTTTAGTTACAGCAATTAGTCAAGATGTTAACAAGGTGTATTACTGTATATTTTTATGATGGTCAAATTATAAAATACAGCAGTAGAAAGAATATACAGACAAGCATCCAAGACGATTGAGACACTGAGGCATATCTTCCAGGGTTAACTGTCAATCACATAGGATGTAATTTGTCTCCAGATCATGAACTGCCAAAAATGTGTAATATCTTGGCTTGGGGAAGACTCATTCATACTCTTTTTTTTTTTTTTTTTTGAGGCAGAGTTTTGCTCTTGTTGCCCAGGCTGGAGTGCAATGGCACGATCTGGGCTCACTGCAACCACCGCCTCCCAGGTTCAAGACATTCTCCTGCCTTAGCCTCCAGAGTAGCTGGGATTACAGGCATGCACCATCACGCACAGCTAATTTTTGTATTTTTAGTAGAGATGGGGTTTCTCCATGTTGGTCAGGGTGGTCTTGAACTCTCAACCTCAGGGGATCCACCTGCCTCAACCTCCCAAAGTGCTGGGACTACAGGCGTGAGCCACCGGGTCCGGCACAACTCATTCATACTCAAGGGAGTGTTTTTTATTTTTTATATTTTATACCCCTCTGGATGCATGGCCATATTCAATAGCAGAAATAGGTCAAAACAGTCACCACATGCAAACATGCATTCTGGGTATATTTTGTACAGAATGGATTGGAAAGGTTGCATTCCTTCTGGGAGAGGTAGGGAAGAACCATTTCCTTGACTTTTCCAGGTTCTAGAGGCCACCAGCATGTCTGAGCATGTGTCTCCACATCCCTCCAAACTCTACTACTTCTCTGACTCCATCCTATATGACCTTGTGATCACATTAGGCCCATTCAGATAATGCAGGGTAACGTCTCCATCTAAAGATCCTCAACTAATCACGCCAATTTTTAATTTGGGCATTGGGCACTGGCAGAGGAACCAAATGTCAATTATATTCTGCTTCTTTAAATTCTCATAGATGGTGATATAACAATTGTCCTGTACATCGAATTATTGTACTTTTACTGATAAGAGACTTCAACTGTCTTTTTGAATATCTGCAGGAATATGTTTAATTTTTCACCTTGAATCAGTGTTCACGATCTTTCCCCAATTTGATCTCTTCTGACATGCTGTCCAACTGTTTGCTGAGTTTGTGTAATCTCAGTTTGTTGTAATTTTTAATCCGTATTATCTGTTCAAAGTTCTTGACACTTTTTAAATATCATCCCTTCTAATTAGCCAATGCAATCAACGTTTATTTCCTCAATATAACTCTTTTTTAGATTCACTTACCCTTTTTCTAGGAATCCTATTTTTATGTCAATTATATTTAAGTCTCTTTTTCCCAGCAACATTTAAAGGTATGATCATGATGTCATCTTTAGTGACCAAGCTTTTCTTAGGATCTCATAAATTTAATCCATTTCCTGCCACTGCAATTTTAGGCAGAGAAAAAACATAGAAGTGAAAATGTATGTAAATTCCTATGTCATGCCCCGTTATCTCTTTCCTTTATTCCTTACTCTATCTCAACCATTGATTTGATGATGACCTCTTCACTTCTACATACATTTGTTCAATCATGTGACTCATCTCTTCAGTCTTTTCTGAAACCTTAGTTTTTCAAACACATGTTTCAATTGTCCATTATTTTTAAAAATCAGTCCACTATCTTGTGACTTGTAAGGAAAATGATAACTTCATTGTACATGTTTCTTAATCTTAAGCAAGTTTATGGTTCAACTGCAGAAAAATGATCTCTTCATCATTTGACAAAGCCGTGGATCCAAATTGAAATAATGTTTTTAGCCAAAGACCCCCAATATCTTTATGGCATCTTGTTCAGGTACCAGATATCAGATATGCAAGTCCAAATCTGGAATCAATATAATTTAAGTCAGTATCCCCTAATTATTCAGTTAGAATCCTGGAAGGTGGGTAAATGTAATAGATTTGTCATTTATAGGTCAGCCTGATCCTCTTGGTAATACGAAACATAACTGTTTTTAGGCTTATATTTCTGTTGACAAAAGGCCAAGGGTTATTCAAAGTTCAATTTTTGAAAAAGAAAGTGGAGTATTCTCCTTTTATTCTGCTAATTGTTGCATTGCTCAAATGACTTCATTACCTCTCATTATGTCTACCTAAGAGGCCACTTCCAATGAAAGAATAAGGTCATCAGTTTGTTTATTCTGTTATCCTGCTGAAGTAAGAAGTACGTTTTTTTCTTCTCTAACTGCATGATAATTTTTCATAATAAGCACTCGACACTGTGATTCCTTTTAGTTTCCAGTCATTTAAGGCCTGTTTTTTGACCACATAGCCACTTTATTGGCTACTGTCCAAAACTGATATAAACCCATACACTATTATTAATACCACTCCCTAGTTTCTCTGATAGCATGGGCAAAACTATTTTCTTCCCAATGAGTGGATTTATCTTTACCCTTTATGAAGTAAGTGCAATTATCCATCAGTTGTAATACAGCTGCTTCCAGATTGAAGGCCAGCTCTCCACCCTTGAACAGTAAACGTTGCTGTTGTTTCTTTGCTTGTTTTTATTTTTTTATTTTTTGAGATGGAGTCTCACTTTGTCACCCAGGCTGGCGTGCAGTGGCGCGATCTTGGCTCACTGCAACCTTCACCTCCTGGGTTCAAGAGATTCTCCCAACTCAGCCTCCCAGTAGCTGGGATTACAGGTGGCACCATGACGCCCAGCTAATTTTTTGTATTTTATAGTAGAGACGGGGTTTCGCCATGTTGGCCAGGCTTGTCTCAAACTTCTGACCTCAGGTGATCTGCCCGCCTCAGCCTCCCAAAGTGCTGGGATTCCAGGCGTGAGCCACCACGCCCAGCCACCCTGCTGCATGTTCAGCAAACTCCAGTAACTGACCATATATAGGAACTCATTTGGCAGTGAAGTCAGGGCAACTCCTCAGGAAGAACCAACATAACAGGACTCGAAGACATGGAAGAAAGTCTTCATGTAGGCAATATATGCCTCCAGGGGTCCTCTCACATAGGTGCTTGAGCATTTGATGTGGAAACGTGTTTGCACATTTCTCTCCCTACTGGAATGTTGTTCTGACACAGTCTATTTCATGATGGGTATATGATATCAAATAATAATTTATGCATTCTTATAATGAAGAATTTTAAAAATAATAATAATAAAAGCAGTTTTAAATAAAGCCCAGAAGAACCTGGAACTCCTGGGCTTAAGCAAGCCTCTCACCTCAGCTTCTTGAGTAGCTAGGATAACAGGTGCGCCACCATGCCCAGCTAATTTTATTTTTTATTTATTTATTTATTTTTGATAAGGACAGTATCTCACTATATTGCTCAGGCTGATCTCGAACTCTTGGCCTCAAGCAATCTTCCCATTCTGGCCTCTTGATGTCCTGGGATTACATGCATGAGCCACCACATATGTTTTATGCATATATTTTTCTCTACATTTCTCCAAAGGTGGTTTCATGTTCATAATCTAAATCTTAGTAGAGATGAATGGAATTGCTATCATGTATTACCTAATACAACAGCTCATTTGGTTATTGTTCTAATTATGTGAATGAACAGGTTAATGTACCGTAAAATCCCAGTCTATAGAGAAAAGCATCACCAGGTCTGAGATCCAAATAGGATTTTTAGAGTGGTTTTACCTATGGCTTTTAAATTAAAAACCTAATGTGCTTTCACCTGCTTCCACTCTCGCTGGTCGGGTTGCAGCAACTGACCAGCACCGATTGTCCGGCACTCCCCAGTGAGATGACCCCAGTACCTCAGTTGAAAATGCAGAAATCACCGGTCTTCTTTGTCGCTCGCGCTGGGAGTTGGAGACTGGAGCTGTTCCTATTCGGCCATCTTGCTCCGCCCCCCAATTTTTTTTTGTAGAAAAAGAAATGGCACTAATACATAAATTAACCCAAAAATATAGAAACATATTCATAACTAAAAAACTTTAAATAGAATACAAAAAATACCAAACACTCCTACAACTCAATAATGAGAAGATATTAAAATTAAATAATAGACAAAAAGACTGGAACAGGCGATTCACAACAAAAGTTATGTAAATGGAAAACCAGTAGATAAAACAATACCCAGTATCACTAGTCATGAAGGGAATGTAAATTAAGGACAACGAGATACCAGTATTATTCAGTGTACTAGCATGGCTTAAATTTGAAAGAACAACAATACCAAATGTTGCTGAGGACATCAAGCAACTGGAATCCATTATACTGAAAAGACCATATAATGGTATATCCATTTTACAATCTGTATGACAGTTTCTTATCAAGCTAAACACACTTTCACTCATTCTTTCTTTTTTTTTTTTTTGAGACAGAGTCTCGCTCACTCACCCAGGCTGGAGTGCAGTAGCACGATCTCCCGCTCACTGCAAGCTCCGCCTCCCGAGTTCACATCATTCTCCTGCCTCAGCCTCCTGAGTCACTGGGACTACAGGGGCCCGCCACCACACCCGGCTAATTTTTTATATGTTTAGTAGAGATGGGGTTTCACCATGTTGGCCAGGAAGGTCTCGATTTCCTGACCTCGTGATCCGCCTGCCTCAGCCTCCCAAAGTGCTGGGATTACAGGCATGAGCCACCGCCCCTGGCCACACATTCATTCTTTCACCAAGAAATGTAACTTACAGTTATTTACCAAAGATAAATGAGAGTATATAAGCACAGAAAGAATTTATACTAATGTTCATGGAGCTCTGATTTTTAAAAAATCTAATACTGTAAACAACCCAAGTAATAGTATAGCCATGCAATGGAATATTACTCAACATCAACAAAAATAAATGTTGCTAATATTCATTGCTAATAATGCAACAATATGGAAGAATCTCAGTTTATGTTGAATGAAAGAAGTCAAACAGAAAATATTGTACAATTTCACTTATAAGAAGTTCTAGAACAGTCACAATTATGATTGTGAAGGTCAGATCAATGTTCGCTTTGAATAAGACATGAAAGAGATTTCCTAAAAGGAAAAATAGGATCTTTCTAAGCTAATGATAATGGTCTGTATCTTTGTTGAAATGGTGAGTACAGAAACAAATATATTTGTCACTGAGCTGTACACTAAAAATGATTGAGCTGTACCCTAATCTATGCATTTTATTACATGATATATTCTATATGGATATATCATAATATATTCTACAAACATCCTAGGGAGACATCAACAGGAAGCTGTATACAAATATGCTTCTACCAACCAGAATAATGTAGCATAGTAGATGAAATTAATTACAGTCTTAAATTATAAATAGATAATAGAGATCATTCAGCACAATCCTATACCAAAATTAAAAGTAATTGCTGCTGCTTGAAAGGTCATAGGGTCATCAGTCCTTTAATTTAGCATTCACCATTATGGGAACTCGTTTTATCACAGTATGATAATAGCTTTCATCATTGCAAAAGTGCTGATATGATCAAGAAACTTCTATGCCATCTTTCCTTTAGTCCTGGTTTTGAGCTTTGAACTGTATGATGTGGGATGCATTCCTCCTCATGAGACAATCTTTTAAGTAAAAAAATACATTTAACTTATTATGGTTTGCAATTTCCCACACTGAAGGATAATTAATTCCACTATACAACGCATTAATTTTTGAATGTGTAATCCTTTTGGTTATCCTTCAATTTGTCAATATTCCTCACTGAAAACTGATCTTAAAAATAAACAGACTAGGTAAGGTGTGATCTGAGGAGTGGAGCTCTATTGTTTCTGAACACTACACTTCTAATCACAGTGTGTCTGCTGACTTGTAAATTTGAGTCCACTAAATCCCTGCCTACCCCAGTGTTGTTACAGTTCATAAGTTTTGACCTAAATATTAGAATTACTCTTATTCTCTTACATTCTATTACATTTCTAAAACCGTTTTCTTCTACATTATGATTCCAATTTTAAATGAGCTAAATTGAGACAAATATATCTAATATGTCTAAATTCAGATATTAAGAAAAAGCATGTTGAATCAGACAGAACTATTTTATCCAGGAGACTTACGTAAGACAATAGTTCGGCAGTTGTCCATAAGAAACTTTCTAGATCTATTTTCACTCAGTAAAAATAACATGCGTGATTTATTCTCCTCAAACATTCACTTTTGTTTTTCATAGAACACATTTCAAGCAAATTCTGATTTTTAAGCTTTCCGTTGCTGTTACCCCATTTTTTAAATTTGCTAGACATTTTTAGCACTCTTGAAGCAGTTTTGTAATAAATTGTTATAGCTCTTTACCTTTAGGAAACATTTGATCGAAAACTGGCAAACAAGTAATTACAAAACTCCGGGATGCAACAAAAAATTACACCACTATTCCAGGTAGTTTCCCTGTAATAGATGCCCTCTAAATGCAATTTTATTGATTGCTTCCATTCTGTATTTAAAAATAAATTCTAGTAATAATTATTAAAAAATTAAATTTCTGCTTGGTAAATTTAATGAATACATCAGATGCTAAATTACTTTGCCTATGAACACATGACCTCTCATAATTAATTAAATTGCTCAAACTCATTCTTTTTATATTAACCCCAGAGAAGCCTGCAGAGGATTTATTCTATATTTGGAAAAGGGTTTAAGAGTATTGCTTGTTTTATTACAAAAGTGACCTAACATTAGTGTGGTATTTAAAAACTTGATATAAATAAAGTCAGAACTAGAGCACACTGACAGATCTTTTACCTGACTTACTTTCTAGATCATTCGAATTAATTAGGGTAAAACATAAGATCTGGATACATTTATTTATATTCAACTTAATTTTGAACGAATACAAAGATAATCAATACTGGAATTTTTATTTATACTCAGGCTGTAAAATGGATTGTCTCATTTTTAGGTTACTAAATGCCACTATGTTGTGAATACGTGGAATTATAACCATCAGGAATGTTTCTTTCCTCATTCTTCAAACAGATGACTAGAATTCCAGTTTTACACTAGATCATTATTTTAAATGAGGCTCACTTGGGCTAACTGTCATGCAATCAGAAGAGTCACACCATGGTGAATTTAATTGAAGACATAATTATACTTTTTCACTTAATCAGAATAGCAACCTTAATCTTTACCTACAGAAAAGACTCATTTGCCAATTTTATGTGACATATTTTGTACAGTTAGTGACTTAAAATATTATTTTAGCACATACTGTCATTAATAATGTTTATTGATAAGAAGAATTCAAAAGGTACTAGAGCAATTTAGTGCACATTTTTTAAAAAGCAAGTGTAGACTCTTCCTATGGTAAGTTTACTTAAAAATTATACTACTGCATAATGTTTGGTGGTTGCAAAATATGTCAGTTACTCCAATGCCGCAATCACCTTTTGGAACACAGCATCTGGTCATGAGCAGCATTTGCTCATGAGTTAACAAGTAGAATAAATATGATGCATATGTAATTGTGAGTTTACCACTATACCTCATTAAGGTGACAAATTCAACATAAAATATCTCACTACTAAATCATATAATGTTGTAAATCTATGTGAAGTATTATCTGGATCTTTATTATTCTAAATATTCCTGATATTCTGATTAACATAATTGGGAGCCTCTTGCTTGAATCCCTCAGGTTAAAATGCTTACATTCTCTTTACACACAAAAGCTGGCCTCTCCTTAATTTTTTCTTCTATTGTTAACTTCATTTTAGAATAGCCATAATTACCAGTAACTGCATTCCGGAATTTTCTGGAATGGTATCTTTTTTGTTGTTGTTATTGCTTTTTTTTTTTTTTTTTGCGATGAAGTCTGGCTCTGTCGCCCAGGCTGGAGTGCAGTGGCACAATCTTGGCTCACTGCAAGCTCCGCCTCCCGGGTTCATGCCGTTCTCCTGCCTCAGCCTCCCAAGTAGCTGGGACTACAGGCGCCCGCCACCACGCCCGGCTAATTTTTGTATTTTGAGTAGAGACGGGGTTTCACCATGTTAGCCAGGATGGTCTCGATCTCCTGACCTCATCATCCGCCCGCCTCAGCCTCCCAAAGTGTTGGGATTACAGGCGTGAGACACCGTGCCCGGCCGGAATGTATCTTAACAAAACATTCCTATCTGTGTCACAGGAATCTCGGGGTATTGCTTCACCAGTCAGAAACCTCTGTGGTCAGCGGCACCATTGCTTGAGTTTATATCTGTTATTTATATCTGTTGGGCTTGTTCTGCCCACCCAGCATGGCACTCTGTGCTCAGCTTGTGCTACTGGCCTGAATCCCATGCCTGCCAAAGGCAAGCCAAGTGCAAAGTGGCAAGGGGTGTGTAAGCAAGCAAGGGGTCTGGTCACTACACATAGCCAGGCACACTGGGTGTGGCAGGGTGGGTAGCATCAAGCTCTGGCATAGGCACTGGCTAACTGTGAAGTTGCAGCTGGAGCAGGTGTCCCACAAGCAGCTTCCATGGCTGGCATTGTTGAATGTGGTGAAGCTTGGAGAAGCCAGGGACCACAATGTCTCAAAGAGGGTACAGCCCTGGCTTGGGGAGCTCCCAGGTCTAGGCTCCCCAACGGGCTGCAGCTCCTCTCTCCTTCTCTCTTCTCTCCTTCTTTTCTCCCTTCTTGTCTCTTCTCTCCTTCTTGTCTCCCACAACCTTGTGGTGAGCAAAGAGGGGTTGTATTTTAGCCCTGTTTTTGTTACAGCTCTTTTACTCCCAGCATTTGGTGGGTCCTGAGTTCTTGTCCTGCATCCAGGAAGAGGAAGGTATGTGGACAAGTGGATGGTGAGCAAGGCAAAGAGTTTTATTAAGCTACACAATAGCTCGGAGGAGACCCACAGTGAGTAGCTCCTCTCTGCAGACAGGTTGTCCCAACGAATGTTCGGCTCTCAGGAAAGAGGAGAATGCCCTTAAGAGCATTCTAATATTTAACTTTGTGAATTCTAAGTTAATTGATAATAAAATATGTTTGAATAACAATGTCAATGAACAACTACATTTAAATATAATAACTTTCATATACTTAAATATTAATATTAATCATAAATTTAAAATTCATGTTTCTTATGTGACATGAATAATCTCACATTAATTAACTGTTACCTATACATATTGTATGCCTGGCCAAAGCTTTCACTGGACTTCAAGATATGGTATGATATGTTGTTAATAATTACATACTTTTATTTTTAGTCCAAAACTTACTGTGTCCTGCCTAATATGTTATTAAGTAGAAATCCATTAGAGAGCTGTGTCCACCATTTGTTCGTTCTGAGGCTTCAGAGTCACTTACTTATTCAAACTCTCAGTTTTGTTATCTCTAAAACTGAAATAATTTATACAATCGAATATGACAGTTCTAGAAACATTATATAAGGAAAATCTTGGTGAAATGTGCACTAGCTGTAGTAAGTAGTGTCTGATTCTACTGCTGGCTTCTAAATTCCTATACTCTTTGAAGACCCAGAGGTTCCAGAGAGCATGAGGAAATCTCATTTCATGAAAATATCACTCACACATTATTGAATACATAAAAATTAAGATTCCTGTAAAATTATGATATATAAAAATTATAAAGTGAAAAAAGTGAATCTTGGAATTCAGAAAATGCATGTTCAAATAGCAGCAGTCCATAGCTATACTGCCAAATCATTATTATGTACTGGAAGAAGAATGATTTTTTAAGGAAAGTTAGTAGCCTACTTCATGGTCTTGTCATGTGCCAATTATGCCTTTGACTCACAATATTCATGAGCTTTAGTTTCTACTTATATAAAAATAGAGAAATTATGCAAACTTTATAATGTTTCAATGAGGAGGAATTAAAAGATAATGTGAATATGCTTTGCAAATCAGCATAGCACACAAATGGTGGCTAAAATTATTCAAATTGTAAACCTTCAACCTGCTACAGTCTCAAGGCATATATATATTATATATAATACATTTAAATACAGTTATATAATACTTTAATATGTGTTACATAATATATTTATAGATTGTATATAATGCATTTATATATTATATAAATAATACATTTATATACACATACACACAAACACACCCACATATGTATTAAAGCAAGATTTTACAAAGCAATACTAAATACAGTGATATCAGATGTTTTCAATCCCATTCAATTTTCTTCTAATATACATTAATTAAAAGTTAAACAACATTGCAAGCTATATGGTTGATTTACTTACCCATAGATAGGTCATACTCTGAAACCTAAGGACTTACTCTTTGAGGACTAATTTATTTGTAGAGGATTTTAAAGGAGGAGATGCTAGCAGAAGAAAATATAATTTCAGCAAAGACAGTATTTATTATTTTAAAAAATTATATTTTATAAAGTTGGGCCATTCACAAATATTTTTCTTTACCTCTCCTTTAAAAAAAATGTTAAAATGTTAGTAATGCTCTTCTCAATCTACTCTCGAAGTAGACATTGTTATTAATCTTGGTTGGGCCAAGCAAAGGTTAATAAAAGTAACATTACACTTCTAGAGAGAATTAAGAAACAGCACACATTACCACCTTCTCCCCTTACTGTCATGACGAATTGCTGTGTTCCAGACTGAGCAAGATCCGCCATATGTAATTCCAGAATGAGAGGACCCCACACAGTTCCAGCTACCTCCCAATGAACCAGTTGAATCAGTGAGAAATAAAACTTTTTTGTTACTATAGCATAGTATGAAATAAAACATTTCTTTGTTCTGTACCACAGTCCAGTTGATTTGACACTCAAGAGTGAATGGTGAACTAATGTAAGATAAAAATATTTGGTATTGGCTTGGTAGTTTGCTGAATAGCAGCAATGATGCTGTTTCAGAGTTTGGAAGAACCATGGTAAGTGCCAATGAAATATTAGGGGACATTTTGACCTGCAGTAACTTGGAAGAGAGTGTAACCAACTTACATAGCCTTACTGGAAGGAGATAGAAAAGAAAAAGATAGCTCTATTTGGCAAAGTACAATAATAAGTACATGAACATAGGAAAGAACTGACTATTCTTTGAACAACAGTGAAAAGAAATAAAGGGAATCGAGGAATTCAAGAACTTTCAGGATTGTAAAGGAAATCCGCTTCTCAACCCTAAAGGTTATGTAGAAACTGAGGTCTTTGAGCAATAAACAGTAATTATTATATTTTGAAACAATAGTTAAAAGAAAATATTCTGCCTCCCAAACCTATTGTTAAAGACTTTTGAGTGGAATGAGGTATCTCCCGAAAAAGATCCAAATAAACACAAGATACCTGATAAACAGTTGACATAACCACTCACTGTCTAGGCTCAAGATTCTTGAAATTCACTGAGAAAGATACATTGAGAAACAGACAGAAATGTAGGCAAAAAATAATAATAAAGAAAATATTCCCCTGAAAAAATTAAAAGAATAGACATGAAGCAGAATCAACCTTTCAAATGAGATATTAGTCTGGTGTTATGACCCTCTCCCGCATGACAGCTTACCAGGGTCTCCTGATGCAGAAAATTACCAGACACGAGGATCAAAAAAGTGATAGATTTTATTAATCACTATAAAAGTTTTGAGTAATAAGAAACGTTATTGCACAAGTATCTTAAAAACAGTTTATAATATCAGTAAGTTTTTGATGATAAGGTTTCAATGAATAATTAAGATATATTAACATATAAAACAATCAGTTCTTGAACTACAATATTAATTATTAACATAAGGCTGTTTAAAAGATGTGGGTGGAACAATTTATGTATGATCATGTAAAATTTTATAAATGAAAATTTTAATATTTATGTTTTTCACCTACAATGTTGTCACAATAGTGACATTTCAGAAATAAGAGGTGTTCAAATTTTAAGTAATAAAATATGAAATAGAATTAATATTGAGTACTGAAAGTCGATTCTATGTAAATCAGTCTCCTCTGTAAATCAATCAATATCTGTAGCTACCTAGTAGAGGAACTTTTATTTAGGCATACAGGTTGATTTAAAATATACCTGCTGGATTGATAACTAAATCTACTCCATGTTATAAATGGTACCACATAACATAAACTGAGTATGATAGCTTTATATTAGTAAGGCATTGGCATAAACCAGATTTACAAAAAGAATGTCATCATTAATGGACAAATAATTAGACATCTGTAAAATATATCATTAGTGTCAAAAGTTTACTAATATCCATACAATTAACATATATTTTACTCAATATATTTCACTTTAGTTATTGAAGGTGTATTCTAAAATATGTTTAATTAAATTCATTAAAATTATGCTTTTAAAATTAATTCAAACTTTGAATTAAGAGGTAATGTATGTTTTCAGAAAGCCTGATCAAGTTTTCAGGTATTGTGACACTATGTAAAATTATTTTTGATTTGCAAAAAAAATGTGATAATAAATAGCTGTTGTAGTGTCATTTTAAAACTCTTAGTCTCTTTTAGTTAACTTTAGCTTGGCTTTAGTACCAGCATCACAATGGGCCATTAATTATTCTCAGTAACAATAAATCTATGAGTAATAAAATGGAACACATATCATTTTTTCCTGAATAATTAAATAAGATTTTTAGTTGACAGTGCAAATTGCAATAGCTTCCTATATCCTATTAAGATAATAGTTCAATAAATATCTAAAATGAAATAATTTAATATTGGATACCTTTGAAAACTTGGATGTCAGTGAAAACAATCAATAGTCTTATATGATATATTAGTATCATGTAAGGGGACATGTTATCTGAAGTAAATTAGATGATTTAATCCGGAGCAAATGTCATATAGAAAGTCTTATTACTTCTTAAGAAAAAATGATCTACACAGAGGAATTAAAAGCTACAAGGCTGATTCTGCTAAACATTGCACAATTAGACCATACTTGTCATGTTAGCCTGTGATATAAATATAAAACTCTTACAAAATGTCCTTGCTATGTATGCTAAATAAATTTTCAAATTAATCTGGTTGCATGATGCTAGTAATCTCTAAAAAAATGATTTTGGGAAACTGAAAGCAAAAGAACATAATTTGAGATACAAATAATTGTTCTAACAAAGGTAACTTACAGAAACACATTTAAGACTACTTTCAGTAATGACAGCTTGGGAAACCAATTAATTTCAGTCCAGAAAAAAAAAACATATAAAATAAAAACGATATTTATAAAAAATAAAATAACATTTAAAAATAACAATTTCAACAAATTTCAAAACTCCCAAAGTGATTCATTAAAAAACTACTTTTTGAGATAAGAATGGTAAGTATATGAACTTTTTGACTGAGAATATGGAAGAGGAACTTAAAACTAACCAGGAAATATTTTAAATGAGAGAACTGTAGAAGGACTAAGATAATAAGCATTCTACATATTCTGGGATGACTGATAAACTACTTTAACTACATAAACATAGAGAAGCCAGAATCCACGTGAAAATTTAAAGCCTGGGAGACTTGAAAACTTGCTGTGCCTGTGAGAGCATTCTTTAATCCTCATGCATCTCAAATGGCAAGTAGCCTAATTGGCTTGAAGAGTCTAAGCACAGCCTTTGGAAATCATTTTCTGGCCTTTAAACCACGTAAGTGCAGGATATATCTCTACGGAGACATTGACCATCAGTTGTACACAGCAGGGGACGCCAGTTTGAAAATTTGAGTCTGGGCATTTTAACTGCATTGAAAAATTAAAATCCAATTACCTTCAAAGAACAAACCAAAATGTATAGTCACTAAAATGTATTTTTAAAATGTCCAGTCTTCAAAAAAAGAATTAGTAACTATGCAAAACAATAAGAAAATGTGATTCTTGTTCTGAAAAAAGCATCCAGCATAAAATGACTTCAGTTAGACTGAGATTATCAGACTTAGCAAACAAATGCTTCATAGATTTCCTAAATGTATTAATTAATAGAATTAAATATAATATATGCTTAAAATAAGTGAACTGGTAGAAAATCTCACTGAAACCAAATAAAATTAAAGAAAATTTGAAGTTAAAAAATATGATAATGCCATATTTATTAGATAGATCTAATTCAAATTTAAGATGCAGATGAAGGAATACGGATATGAGAAGTATAAGACCACTAGATGTACAATAGGGTCTTAATAAATGTATGTATTGCAAGCATGAATGAATAAACAAAGGTCTAAGGAATTTTATGGAAGTAGTTATAGACTGAGTAAGCACACTATTTTACTTAGATTCTCTGCTTATCATATGTATACTCATGGAGTTGAGAGTGTAACTAATGGTACTCAAGCCACCACTAAGCCCTAGTTACTTCATCAGTTGCGTAGAGAAGAAACCAGCCCTAATGTCTAATCCATTTCTCTCCTCAAGGCAACCACTATCATCAATTTCGTAGTTATGTTTCAAAATAATTCAATGTATATGCCTTCATCTAAGGTTATTTTCTTTAGCTTTATTGTGGTATAATTTACATACAAGAAAATCCACTCATGTTATTTATTGGATGAGTTTTGGTAAAGCTATAAGAAATGTAACCACTACCACTATATAGCTTTAGAAAACTTTCTGTCTCCCCCAGATGTTCTCTCATGTTGTTTTGCTTTCAATTTGTCCTCTGATCCTTGGCCACTGGCAATGACCAGATTCTGACACTACAGGTATGCCTCTTAAATAATTTCCTATAAATGGAATTATATAGTATGTCATTTTTGAGACTTGTTTCTTTTTCTTATCATTAGTTTACTTTTAGATGTTTCCAGGTTGCTGTATCAGTATCTTGCTTATTTTTTATTTGCCGGGTAATATTTCATTGCATGCATACACCACAGTTTGTTTACCCATTCATCATTTGGACATTTTAGCTTATTCCTTTTGGGACTCTCATGAATAAAGTTTCTATGAGTATGAATTTACAAGTGTGTGTGGACATACAGTTTTATTTCTCTTGAGTGTACACATAGAGTAGAAATACTTGGTCACTTGGTAATTGAAGATTTAAATTAATATCAAAACAAAACAAAAAATGACTGTACCATTTTGCAAGGGGAAGAAGTAATATTTGCATTTTGTCAAGTGGAATATGGAAGCTTAAAAAGAAAGTTACCCAACTTTCTAAGGTAGGTTATGATAGTTTATTGGATTAGTTAAGCTGGGCAACTGGTGCTGGTGAGGTCTGGGCATGACTAAGTTATCACTGAAGTTTTGCATCATTCTGCTATTTGCAGTATATCGATAGTGGCCTCAGTTAAATGACGCATGAGTCAAATTTAACAAAGTTGTCTCATTACACATCAGTCAGATTAGCTGATGAAATGATGTCTTCATGAGAAAACTTTCCAGAAGCCAAAACAGTAGGGAAATAAGGGAAAAAATTTGGAGGGGTGTGGAAATTTTCCATGGGTCTCTCACACTACTGCATGTCTTCTGAGTAAGACATTGACAACTTTATTCCAGATTGTCTTTTTAAGAATATTTTGTATATCAAACAGTTTTGAATGATATAAGTAAAATTTTCTTTGCTTGTGTCTTTCAGGAGGGCAGATTTGTTTCCTGATCAAGACAATAAAGAGGATACTCCTGTTCAGGGAAAAAAATTGAGCCAGTTTTCCAGCAACACAGTTATAAGGCTATGGGCTTCCTAAGCTAAGGTTGCTCAGCTGTGACATAAATTCATTGTGTTTTCAGTATCATCCTGTGGTCCTCAGGGAAAGGGGAATAGTTGCAAACATGTGCTACCCACTGTGCTGTGAGAAAAAATACCTTTGTCTCTAAAGCAGGAATCTGTGTCTTTTGCCAGCATCTACAAAACTGTGACACATTAACTTACAAGCGTACACGTAAAGTACATTTTCAGACCCTTCACTAATGTTGACATATTGATATCCGTAAACATAATTTCCACTGTAGGGAGACAGATGCTAAGATGTAATCAATACTGGTATTGCAAGTAAGAGATGCATTTACGAAAAAGAATAATGCAATATAAGGAGGACAGAGAAATGGTGGTGGGTGCTGTTTTATCTAAGGTGTTCCAAGACTGAAATAGACTTAAAGGAAGTGAGAACATGAGCTACGAGAATGGTACAAACAGATGGCTGCTTTTTTTGTATAAACCCTCAAATTACTTCAATTGTAAATATTTTATATTTTGCATTTTTAAATCATTTCCATGTATTAGCATTCTCAAAGAAAAATCCTAAAATTAAACTTAGTGAAATAAAATAAAACAGGACATGTGATAGAAGTGAAAATGAACGAACATAAAATTCCTGCAAAGACTCCCTGATCCTTGGAGTTTGCAAACTTTAGCTCTCAGGGTACTTTTCTCTTTAGTCCATATACCCAACAATGGCTGAGCACCTTCTGTATCCTTGAGGTATCTTAATACTTTTATGAGAGTCTGGGGTCTGTCTGTTGTGGGAAGTCAGGGACCCCGAACAGAATGACCAGCTGGAGCTGCGACAGAGGAACATAAATTGTGAAGATTTCGTGGACATTTATCACTTCCTTAATAATACTCTTATAATTTGCTATGCCTGTTTTACTAATCTCTTAATCCTTTTATCTTTGTAAGCTGAGGATGTACATCACTTCAGGTCCACTGTGATGATTGCATTAACTGTACAAATTGATTGTAAAACATGTGTGTTTGAACAATATGAAATCAGTGCACCCTGAAAAAGAACAGAATAACAGCAATTTTAGGGAACAAGGGAAGACAATAATAAGGTCTGACTGCCTGCAGAGTTGGGCAAAAAGAGCCATATTTTTCTTCTTGCAGAGAACCTATCAATGGACATGCAAATAGGAGAGATATTGCTAAATTCTTTTTCTAGCAAGGTATATTAATATTAAGACCATAGGAAAAGAATTGTGTTATATCCTGAAGGTTATTCTAGTTTCTGCATGATGACTTATTCTGTATGGTATAAGGATGCAGGGTTTTTGTTAATGTTTTATGGTCTTTTTACTGCTCTTCCTGTATGGTTTAATAAAGTCATAATTACTGAAGTAAAGCTGAACATTTTAGAATTTTGTCTGACAATGGAAACAGCCTAGCAAACATTGCCTAGCAAGGATAAGGTTGTATAAGCTTGGAAAAACAGGGAAATTTCAGATTATATTTCAAAAGTAAACACATATCTATGAGCATATAGTAAGCCATACTGAAACAAATACTTTTTATTCAAAATCCCAAGCTTGTAATTCATTAAACATTGCCTAATTCTACAAAGACACAGATAGTCATATATTGGAAATAAAGAAACAACAATGGTGGTATATAACTTATTAATCAAATATAAAATCTGAGGAAGTAACCAAACTCTGTGTATATGAGTTTGTATGTATACATCTATTCCAGAAGCAGGGTGCTTTCATGACCTTAGCATAGCGCTGGGTGTAAGAGGACAAGGTAACAGTGAGAGAGGAAAGTAGTGTATTCTTTAATAATTTTTAGCAATGCTAATTTTGGTGATAGAGAATGAATGAAGATTCTTTTTTGAGATGGAATCTTGCTCTGCCACCCAGGCTGGAGTGCAATGGTGTGATCTTGGCTCACTTTAACCTCTGCCTCCTGGGTTCAAGCGATTCTCCTGCCTCAGCCTCCTGAGTAGCTGGGATTACAGGTGCCCGCCACTACACTCAGCAAATTTTTGTATTTTTAGTAGAGACGGCATGTCACCATGTCGGCCAGGATGGTCTCGAACTCCTGGACTCAGGTGATCTGCCCACCTTGCCCTCCCAACGTGCTGGGATTATAGGCATGAGCCATTGTGCCCAGCCAGATGAAGAGACTTATGACTAGGGATGATATGGTTTGGCTCTGTGTTCTCATGGAAATCTTATCTTGAATAGTAATACCCATGTGTTGAGGGAGGGAGGTGATTGGATCCTGGAGCAATTTCCCCCATGCTGTTCTCATGATAGTGCGTGAGTTTTCACAAGATCTGATGGTTTTATAAGGGGCTTTTTTCCCCTTCACTCTTCAAACACATTCTTGCACCTCCTGCTAGGTAAGATGTGCCTGTTTCCCTCTCTGCCATGATTGTAAGTTTCCTGAGGCCTCCCAGCCATGTGGAACTGAGTCAATTAAACCTCTTTTCTTTATAGTTACCCAGTCTCAGATAGTATCTTTATAGCAGTATGAGAATGGACTAATATAGTAAATTGGTACTGCAGAGAGTGGGGTACTGCTATAAAGATACCAAAAAATGTGGAAGTGACTTTGGAACTGGGTAACAGGCAGAGATTAAACCTTTTGAAAGGCACAGAGGACATAGGGAGAATGTGGGAAAATTTGGAACTTCCTGGAGATGTGTTGAATGATTTTGACCAACATTCTGATATTAATATGGACAATGAAGTCCAGGCTGAGGTGATCTCAGATGGAGAAGGTGAACTTGTTGGTAAAGGTAACTTTTGCTGTGCTTTAGCAAAGAGACTCTTGGTATTTTGCCCCTGCCTCAGAAATCTGTGGAACATTGAACTTGAGAGAGATGATTTGAAATTGAAACTTATGTTTAAAAGGAAAGCAAACCTCAAAAGTTTGGAAAATTTGCAGCCTTATGATGTGATAGAATAAGAGCTCCAAGTTTCCCTGCAGTGGGATGTCCCAAGGTGTTCCAGGATTAAAGCATCTACAAAGTGTTTTTGTCTCTTAATCAAGCTATACCTTTTACCCTAGTGTTTGACAATACTAAAGAGATACTTTTGTTTTACATGTATAGGTTATTTTGTCTTCATTTTTAACTGATTTAGAATTCTTGTAAGGTGAAAGAATGCTGCTTATGCCCCTCAGATTTCTAGTAATTATCTACTCTTCCACTAGCCCTGAAAGTAGAAAGTACATACTTGTATATATATCACATGTAAGTTGAGTGTGCTTACTGATCAAATAGCTCCCACAGCAGTGTGATTCTAAATGTTAAAACCTTTTTAAATCAACTCACGGCCTTACAGCTTTCCATATGTGTTGTTATTAAGCTTTACCACTCTTTTGATGTAATTATTTATATACATAGTTGTCACCCAGTTGTCTTCCCCTTTAAGACAGATAACTAATAAAAATACTGGTTCTCTCACTCATATTTTCATTAGTAAAGTAATGGACACATAACCATGACGTAAAACAACAACAACAACAACAAACACTTGATGAATCACTATCAATTACCAGGATACACAAAGAAAGTAGAAATTGAGTTATGTTTAAGAAGATGCTTTATCTATAGGGACAAACATGGTCATAGGCACAATCAAATGCATATGGGAGCATGACCATAAATCTGATGTGATATTAATGGTCCAGGCATAGCCACAAAAATACTCCTGAAAGAGACTGGCCTTTGGGTGAAATATGAAGAGCATGCAGAGCTAAAGAGTAAAACTCGAGGAGTGACAACATTTAAAACTGGGGTCAATTTGGCATTCTAAATATTAAGATTCTAATTTTGTGGGCATCCTTTACCCTAATGAAATCTCCCACCCAAACTTTCTTTTTCATTCATTATTGTTGTCGTTGAGAGTTTGAATATAAGGTTCAGACTTATTGTTTGCATATAGATGTCTTTTTATAGGTTTTTATTCTATCTAGTATAACTTTATCTCAAGTGGAATATTATAAAACACATGACTGTTTACAACCTAAAACCTTGGTCTTTTCTAACTGATAGAGGCACAAGGACCTACAGAGCCCATTTTACCTTCACTCAGAGGCCCTTACAGATCTATTAAGAATTCTAAGGCACAATATGAAAAAAAGAACCCCCTGGTGTATTTCAGGGAATGTCAAAAAAAATCTCTTATATTCAACCCACAGCCTGTTTTATGTTTTATTTATTGCTAACAAGTCTCTTTCCATATGTCTAGAAGTTGAATATTTTTTAAAGATCCACATCAACACTTCATCTTTATCTAAGATTAGTATATGATGTTCCAATTGCTGATGCATTAAACTGTTTTCAATTCTAGAAAAGTGGAAGTATACTGTTATTTTCATTAGCTTTCTCAATGGTACTATTTGGTTTTTGTTTAAATTTTTCTCAGTTGGCTCGATGACAGCAGAAATGCCAAGATTTTGAACAAAGATAACTAGTTTGACAGTTTCATATTCAACTTATGAAGCAATTGATGATTTGACCACGAAAAAAGTAATATTTTTTGGCCGGGCACGGTGGCCCACACCTGTAATCCCAGCACTTTGGGAGGTCAAGCACGGCAGATCATGAGGTCAGGAGATCGAGACCATCCAGGCTAACACGGTGAAACCCCGTCTCTACTAAAAAATACAAAAATTAGCCGGGCATGGTGGTGGGCGCCTGTAGTCCCAACTGCTCGGGAGGCTGAGGCAGGAGAATGGCGTGAAACCAGGAGGCGGAGCTTGCAGTGAGCGGAGATCATGCCACTGCACTCCAGCCCAGATGACAGAGCAAGACTTTGTCACAAAATAATAATAATAATAATAATATTTTTCATCCAACAATACATATTTACAAGATTTGTATGTTTGTACTTGGAAAATGTATCTTCTAATCCAGAAGACTTGTTGAGTGTGTGAGTATTGTGTTTTATATGCAGATCACAAAGTATAAACAAATAGCTGATTTACATTTAGGCTGATATTAATATTACCATTATGCCATTTAAAATCAAAATTAGCGTAATTCATGAGAAATCACACATTAAGTTAATAACAGTCTAGAAATAACTGATTCACCTTTTAACAAGGTACATATTTAAATACAGTTTTTAAAATTTGATTGGTACACTGTAAAAACACAGTAACATATAAAGAAATACAGAAATGGGTAAAAAACTCAAACTACAAAAGTGCTGAGGATAAAAAACTTAATTAAAAATTCAAAATGTAGATGAAAATATAAAATAAAATTAAAAACTCTTCTCAGCCCTCTCTCCAAATTTTTCTTCCCAAGATTAATCATAGTTACTAGTGGGCTTTTTATTCTAGGAGAAAATGTTTTATCTGTCTACCAACATATATACAAGTCTGAAGGATATTTAATTTTTGATTACAAAAATGGATTATATTTATCAGGGCTCTGTTAAAACAGCAAAATATCACCAGTGTTCAGTCAGTACCCAGTAAGATTCTTCACATGTGCTTTCACATGTATGTGCTTCCAGAGTATATTTGGGGTTTTTCAACCCTTTCATTAAGAAAAAAGGGCCGGGTTTGGTAACTCACACCTGTAATCCCAGCACTTTGGGAGGCCAAGGCAGCGGATCATTTGAGGTCAGCAGTTAGAGACCAGCCTGCCCAACCTACTGAAACCCCATCTCTATTAAAAATACAAAAAATTAGCCGTATGTGGTGGTGGGCACCTGGAATCCCAGCTACTCAGGAGGCTGAGACAGGAGAATCACTTGAAACGGGGAGACGAAGGTTGCAATGAGTCGAGATCTTGTTACTGCACCCCAGCCTGGGTGACAGAATGATACTCCATCAAAAATAAAAATAAAAATAAAGCAGAAACAAAGGAACTTGAGTAACCTGCTCACAGTCACAAAATCAGGACATGTTAGCGTTCACGTTTAATGTCATTTTCGAAAAATGGTGTTGGGACATTTGATTATCTGCATGCAGAAAGATGAACTTAAACCCTTATCTCACACAACACACAGAAACTAACCCAAAATGGGTGATACATTTATGAGAGCTTAAACTAAAAATGTTAGGAGAAAATGTGGAAAGACATCTTTCAGATTTGGGTTAGGTAATCGTTTCTTAAATTTGTTACTGAGAATGTGATCCATTAAACAAACAAAACATAATTTGGACCTTATCAAAATTGAAAACGTTTCCATCTCAAAAGAGAGTGTTAAGAAAATAAAACTATAAGCAAAAGGCTAGGAGACTACATTTGTGAAGTACAGAGATATATACATCTGACAAAGGACTTTTATCTAGGATATACAATAAACTCTTGCAACTCCATGAGAAAATAACCAACCTAATTTTAGAATGGACAAATATAAAAGTAGACATTTTATTAACCACGATATATAAATTACTAATAAGATAGTTATATTACCAGTAAAACCATCTTTAGTCATCAAGGAAATGCAAATTTCAAGCACAGATATCATTTCATACATACTCTTAGTTTGGTGCAAAAGTAATTGCGGTTTTCTTGCCATTACTTTCAATAGTAAAAACCACAATCACTTTTGCACCAAGTTAAATAGTATATATAGTTAAAAAAACCACACACAGAAATCAGAAATAACAAATATTGTTGAAAATGTGAAAAATAAGGACCTTTAATATATTGTCCATGGAAATGAAAACTGTGGAAATTTTGGAAAAAAGTCTCTTGAATGACAAGTAGGTGGCGGCTGAAACTACATTTTATGGACAATGTTTAGCAAAAAAATGCGACTATCAAAAAATTTGATTTACATGTAAATTCATGGTACATTTTGCTAAAAATGATGGTGTAGATATTTGAAACACTGTTTATTTTATTGATCTAACCAATGTTAATAGATAAATTTCAGAACAAAATGTAATTTGTAAGTGAGAACTCTGAAAACTGACAGATTTACTACTTCAAAGAACAATGTTTTCTGTGATTCAGATCCATTCTCCCAAAAAGTCCAAAGTTGGAAACCAATATAAATGAAAATATATAATTTAGTAAACAATAATTTCACCAAATATTTACATTAATTGTAATGAACAGAAGGAAAATAAAGTATCATTAGAAAACAATCAGAAATAACTCTATGAGAACTGTCTTGAAACTTTTGTTGTGTAATAGATATAGAGATAGTGTAACATAACCCTCAAAAAAGAGGATATCAATTTCAGACAGTCCTTCTTCCGAGGCTTCACATATATTTTCTTTGAATTTTGCTTTAATTACCTTAAAAATATGTGTTGGAGAACTTTCCATGTACGACATGAATGATTGTATTTCATTCATTTTTAATGGCTACAAATTATTTCATCTTGTGGATGAATAACCACATATTAAAATAATTTCCTACTAATGAATATAAATGATATTTCCTACTATTTTATTTCAAATGTAACCAATAGTAAATACATTATACCTATAACCTAAATTTTTCTCAAGTCCTCCTGAAGAGTAGAG
Organism: Trachypithecus francoisi; assembly: GCF_009764315.1. Classification (NCBI taxonomy): domain Eukaryota; kingdom Metazoa; phylum Chordata; class Mammalia; order Primates; family Cercopithecidae; genus Trachypithecus; species Trachypithecus francoisi. Next base: position 11,239,314 of record NW_022681459.1, read on the forward strand.
TCCTAAGGTTGGAATTTGTGAAAGAAATGTAACATGTGCATAATCTTTTAAATTAACACTCACATTTTCCTCCAAAAATTTTTAACAATTATGTTATCAGCTATGTCATTTATTAGTTATTTCATATTCCTGTAAATAGTATAGCATTTTTACTTGCCCACTGTGTTGTCAATGGGAGAGCTAGTCTGTCTTGTAGGGTCTTTAAGAATCACTTCAATGTAACTGCAGAAATTACACTCCGAGAGGCACATGAAGTTGAAGGATTTATTATACTCACAGGTCCGAGGGAGGGCAGCACAGCAAGTCCAGGGGGACACACGAAGTCATGGCAAGCAGAGAGAAAATGGAGTAAGGACCCCTGGGCTAGTTCCTTTATTGAGGCTCATAGCGGGGGTAGTTTATGGCACATGGGGGGCACTGTATCTGAGTAATTTGAATGTAGCTGGGTCAACATGGAAAGGAGGAACTGATAAAATGGGGAAGTCATCATGAGGCTTGGCACTTGAAGGCGTATGTTGGAGACGGGTACCCAGAAATGGGCAATAAGTGTGTAATAGTTCAAAGCAAGAATGGCAGGTGCTGGCACTCAGGAAGCCATTGAGGCCACAAATAACAACTTCACTTTACACCTACCTCTCCCCCAACACTGCAAAAAGCTTGTAATGCAGACGGTGAACATTTTTTCCAAGCTGTTAGCTGAAAAATGTCATTTTAAAAATTTTACTGTTCTATAATTTTTCTTATGATATCTCTTCTTATTTATTTCTTTTCACATCTTTTATGCAATTTCTACTTTTAATTATTTTCAGTTTATCAACTCTTCCAATCTTGTGTATTAAATGCACAGGACCAATTTTTTGATATTTGATGAATTCGAGTGTGACTAATGAATATTAATAATATATATTACTGTATTGGCATGATTACCTGGCCAAATAGGCTAGTATTTGAACCTACTGGTGAATTATAACCTCACAATCTAAGACTGTGTGGTAAGTTTTTGCTGAATTCTATTTATTGTTATACGAAGCTTTTGAACAAACTCTAAGCTCTGTATTCTTTGTAAACCTGTTGTCACGATAAATAAAAAATATTAATCTCAACATTATTTGCTGATATAGCAGCTATCTTGTGTTTTGAGTGAAATAAGAGAATTGGTAAGTTAAATAATTTGAAAAACCTGTATGTGCCATGTGAAGTCATGGATGGATTTAGGGCAAAGAGTAGCAACTAAGACAGAAATAACTGGGCTTCAAGGGATCTCAGATTAAGTCCAAGAGAATATTAAGAGGCTTTTTGAGAAAGACATCAGATGTTTGTAGTACAAGGGATGAAGTTAGCAATCTTTGATTTTCCTCCAGTTTTGCTATTGATTCATTTATTATTTTAAATCGATTCCTCTTAACATTCTCTTTAGGTTCCTCTGACCAGAAAAAGAGGAGGAAGCGTGGTTTGGAGAACTAGAAAATCAACCTTTGTTCTCCCCTTCACCTATCAAGCTGACTTATAGAAGCTTAGGACAATGTAAAATGAGTTTAAATCCAAATTATTCAACTAAATGATATTAAAATCAGAGATTTTGATTTTAAACATCTGTAATTTGTTAGATCCAATGACGATTTATCTATCTTGAAAAATTGGATTTTTTTTTAACTTTTATTTTAAGTCTAGAGGATTACATGTACAGATTTATTACTGGGATAAATTGTCTGTCCCTAGAGGTTGATGTACAAATGATCCCATCACCCAGGTAGTGGGCATAGTACCTGATAGGTAGTTTTTCTACTCTCCCACTTCTCCAACCCTCTGCCTTCAAGTAGACCCCACGTCTATTGTTCCTACCTTTATATCCATGTGTTACTCAGTGTTTAGCTCCTACTTATAAGGGAGAACACACAGTATTTGGTTTTCTGTTTGTGCATTCATTTGCTTAAGATAGTGGCCTCCAGCTCTATTCATGTTACTACAAAGGACATGATTTCTTTTCTTTTAAATGGATGCATAGAATTCCATGGGTGAATATGTACCACATTTTCTTAATCCAGTTCACCATTGATGGGCATCTAGGTTGATTCCAGTCTTTGTTCTTGTGAATAGTACTGCTATGAACATAGAAGTGCATGTGTCTTTTTGGTAGAATAACTTATACTCCTTTGGGTAGATACTTAGTAATGAGATTGCTGGGTCAATTCTGTTTTAAGTTTTTTGAGAAATCTCCAAACTACTTTCCAAAGTTGCTGAACTAATATACATTCCTATGAGCTAACAACCGTGTTTTTTTTTGTTTGTTTTTTTACTTTTTAATGATAACCATTCTGATTGGTATGAGATGGATTTAAAAATCAGCTTGTTAAGCAATCGTGCATAACACATTAAAGGAACATTTTATCTTTTAAATTCAAATGTGAAATTGTTATTTTATTCAATATCTGGATTAACCAGAAAATCTAAACATCAACTATATCAGTCTTCACAATAACATTTCTGTCATGATATTTTGGGAAAGGTTTGATTTCATTGTTTCAGGCAAATGATGATTTTATAAGGTAGTTATATAAGATAGCTATACTAAATGATAACTCACAGAAATCATCCTGAAGGTTAACACTTTCGATTATGTCACTGCCTTTGAAATACATCATTTAATAACTGTTTTATACATTATTAGTATTTATGCTTTTAGGTGGCATCAAATTCTATTTATATAATGACAAATGATTAAGAAAATGAATGTAAAGATTGCGTGTGCCAGGTGTAATTATTTCAAATATGTTTTTTCTCATAAAATGCAAACATTAAATTTCATCTTAAAGAAGTGTATTTGCTTTGAATATTTGTATAAAATACTTCTTTTAACAGGAATGGAATAAATATTTTCAAAGAAGTGTGCTGCTGCAGGATTGTTTCTAGATAACCTGCTATAACCTAATGTAAGCAGCTGAAGAATGCTAAATTTCTAAGTTTCAGAACTTAGAATAAGTTTCAAGACTAAATATTTTTGCAGCACTCAAATGAAAGAACAAAAATTGAATGTGCACCCTCTAACTATAGAAAGTGGTACCTTGTAATGATGTTGTACTTTTTCAGTTATATATTTCCAATAAATGACAGTTCGTCATTAACTTGGGAACATAATTTACGACATTATAGAAGGCTGAAAACAGTGACTATCTTTGCAAAGTATGAAGAATAGCGCTAATTGCATAATCAACAGATGAATTAATAATAAGTCTAATGATGCATTTGTATCATTAAATAGAAATTAACTGCTTATAATTGACAATGCCTTTGAAAAATGCTATGTTGCATAGCTTTGTTTTTACCTGATTTTAGAATCTAAACTTGTAATAAAAACAACTATAAAGATTCAGGGTCCTGGAGCTAAGTCTCCACCATGTTTTCATTCTTTTGCTAAATGACTTAGCTATTTATCCAGTCAGGCTTGTTTTTAAGCTTGCCTTGGCTAAACCACACAGGCTTGGACTAATATCTGGCAGGGTGTAAAGGTTTGGATTATTATTCCATAATCAGAGATATTATGGAATAATAATTTTATAAGGTAGTTATATAAGATAGCTATACTAAATGATAACTCACAGAAATCATCCTGAAGGTTAACACTTTCAATTATGTCACTGCCTTTGAATACCAGGTCTTAAGTTTACAGGCAAATCCGGCCTGCCATAGACCGCTGCCTAGAAAAACACACCACGCAACCTCCCTCCACACTTAAAATGTACTTTACTTAATTTGACATACTTCACCACCTCATCAGTCTGAGTGCCCCTTGGAATTTAAAGATGTGCCACCTGTTATCCAGACTTTGCATTTACTTAGGTTATTTGCATTTCTGATCACTCTGCTCAAGTTATTTTAAAATTATCTTTCTCTTGAGCAGAATAGGTACTCACGCCCTGGCTAACTCTGGCTGCACATTCTTAATGTAGGACTTCAAGAAATATTTTTTTCATTGCATATGCATGTGTGTATTTGGATATAATCATATGTATGCCTAAACAGTTTATTTAAAATATGAATATACTGTACAGACGCCCTTTAACATATGAGTATGTATGTGTGTGCATATGGATGTGTGTGTTTCTTATATAAATTGTTAGAGGTGTGATTTATTATTGATTTTGCACTTTCATAACTAATGAAGAATAAATTCTTTAAAATGTATGCAAGAAAAATGATATAAATATGCACCATTTCCTAGCTTAGAACAATATACTAAGAAACATTACATTTGGATGCTAATATATATTATTAAATCAAACTAGTTCGCTCTGTAATCTTTTTCATCTTACTTAAGTGGCTCCATTTATTTTAAATAAGGAATGAAGAAGGCTGCTATTTATGCAGACTGTTCAATCTATAAAGTATTGGGAACAAATTATTCTCAATAGTCTAAGTAAGATCACAAAGCGAGATGCACTATATGCCTTATTTTTTATAATGATCTTAAATGGAACAGATGGCAGTTTATTTCTACTGAATTATGTTTGACACATAAAACCATTTAATTTTTATACCAATCTTCTTCTTTGAGGTAGAAAATGTTAAATTATTGATATAATTTTTCTAGTTTTATTTCTTTCAGTCGTCCCTTTACAATTATCATAAATTTGTCATTTGAAATGTAAAGCATTATATTTTGTAATAAGAAAAGTCTGTTATGCTCAAGTATTTTTTATTAAATTTTTGCATGCAAAACTCAATTACATTAGCCATTATTTTACTTAGAATAAACATTAGAACATGTTGGATTCCTTCAACTAATCACAGTTAGTCATAAATGTGATCGTAGTGACTCATAATAGAAGATTGTCCATGTTACTTTACTTACACAAACAATAGACTAGAATATACTCTACAAAATGTCTTCTTTAAAATATGTAATCCACTTTCCCAAAGCTACAGTTTATATTACTTATACATACAGTCTACTATAACTTTATATATTTAAAAACACAATTGCCAAGAAAAAGTGCTGTCAAATGTAATCAATATGTTAATTTAAATGCATTGAAGTGTTGAGTAAGTTGAGTTAAAGTGTTCTGAAAGAAGGATCCAAGCAGGGTTAGTGATCTATAGAAAATTGAAGCATTCCCTTTGAAAACTGGCACAAGACAGGGATACCCTCTCTCATCACTCCTATTCAACATAGTGTTGGAAGTTCTGGCCAGGGCAATCGGGCAAGAGAAATAAATAAAAGGTATTCAATTAGGAAAAGAGGAAGTCAAATTGTCCCTGTTTGCAGATGACATGATTGTATATTTAGAAAACCCCCTTGTCTCAGCCCAAAATCTCCTTGAGCAGATAAGCAACTTCAGCAAAGTCTCAGGACACAAAATCAGTCTGCAAAAATCACAAGCATTCTTACACACTAATAACAGGCAAACAGAGTGTCAAATCATGAGTGAACTCACATTCACAACTGCTTCAAAGAGAATAAAATACCTAGGAATCCAACTTACAAGGGATGTGAAGGGCCTCTTCAAGGAGAACTACAAACCACTGCTCAATGAAATAAAAGAGGATACAAACAAATGGAAGAACATTCCATGCTCATGGATAGGAAGAATCAATTATCGTGATAAAGTGCATATTGCCCAAGGTAATTTATAGATTCAATGTCATCCCCATCAAGCTACCAATGACTTTCTTCACAGAACTGGAAAAACTATTTTAAATTTCATATGGAACCAAGAAAGACCCCACACTGCCAAGACAATCCTAAGCAAAAAGAACAAAGTTGGAGGCATCACGCTACCTGACTCTGAACTATACTACAAGGCTACAGTAACCAAAACAGCATGGTACTAGTACCAAAATAGAGATATAGACCAATGGAACAGAACAGAGGCCTCAGAAATAACACCACACATCTACAACCATCTGATCTTTGACAAACCTGACAAAAACAAGAAATGGGGAAAGGATTTCCTATTTAATAAATGGTGCTGGGAAAACTGGCTAGCCATATGTAGAAAGCTGAAACTGGATCCCTTTCTTACACCTTATACAAAAATTAATTCAAGATGGATTAAAGACTTAAATATTAGGCCTAAAACCATAAAAACCCTAGAAGAAAACTTAGGCAATACCATTCAGAACATAGGCATGGACAAGGACTTCATGACTAAAACACCAAAAGCAATGTCAACAAAAGCCAAAATTGACAAATGGGATCTAATTAAATTAAAGAACTTCTGCACAGCTAAAGAAACTACCATCAGAGTGAATAGGCAACCTACAGAATGGGAGAATTTTTTTGCAATCTACCCATCTGATAAAGGGCTAATATCCAGAATCTACAAAGAACTTAAACAAATTTACAAGAAAAAAATGAAACAACCCCATCAAAAAGTGGGCAAAGGATATGAGCAGATTCTTTTCAAAAGAAGACATTTATGCAGCCAACAGACACATGAAAACATGCTCATCATCATTGGTCATCAGAGAAATGCAAATCAAAACCACAATGAGATACCATTTCACACCAGTTAGAATGGCAATAATTAAAAAGTCAGGAAACAATAGGTGCTGGAGAGGATGTGGAGAAATAGCAACGCTTTTACACTGTTGGTGGGAGTGTAAACTAGTTCAACCATTGAGGAAGACAGTGTGGCGATTCCTTAAGGATCTAGAACTAGAAATACCATTTGACCCAGCAATCTCATTACTGGGTATATACCCAAAGGATTATAAATCATGCTGGTATAAAGACACATGCACATGTATGTTTATTGTGGCACTATTCACAATAGCAAAGACTTGGAACCAACCCAAATGTCCATCAATGATAGGCTGGATTAAGAAAATGTGGCACATATACACCATGGAATACTATGCAACCATAAAAAAGAATGAGTTCACGTCCTTTGTAGTGACATGAATGAAGCCGGAAACCATCACTCTGAGCAAACTATTGCAAGAACAGAAAACCAAACACTGCATGTTCTCACTCATAGGTGGGAATTGAAAAATGAGAACACTTGGACACAGGGCAGGGAGCATCACACTCCAGGGCCTGTCGTGGGGTGGGGAGATGGGGGAGGGATAGCATTAGGAGATATAGCTAATGTAAACGACGAGTTCATAGGTGCAGCAAACAAACAGGTCACATGTATACATATGTAACAAACCTACACGTTGTGCACATGTACCCTAGAACTTAAAGTATAATTTAAAAAAAAAAAAAAGAAAATACGCAAAATGAGAGGCACTCTTTTTATCCTTGGACCTTGTTTTTGTTATACTCATCAGATCAAAGTTGGATATATCTTTAAAATTAGGAGGAACTCCAGGTCTTTATTACCATGACTGAGGAATGGAATATTCTCTTTTTGATTTCATCAAAATATATTCAACATTCTATTGCTTTAGACTACATCCATTGCTACTATCTCTATTTCAGCCTCTTTCGCCACCTTCACTGGTATTACTGCAAAAGCCTCCTAAGTTTCTCCACCTCTTCATGTGCTCTCTTATATAGAAAGATCCTTTTAAAGTGAATGTATGATCATGTCAATACCCAGCTCATCATCCAAAAGTAGTCCTGCATTTTACTCAGAGATAAGACAAAGTCCTTACACAGTTTCACTGTCTGTGATTTGTCGTCCACTCACTTTCTCAGTGAGCTCATCTCTGTATTGCTTTTCCCTTTACACCACACTACAGCCACGTGAGACCCTTCCAGATATCAGTGAACCAAGCACCATTCGGCATTGCAGCATTTGCACTGGTTCTTCCCAGTATTCACTCACATCTCCTTGAAATCTGCTCAAATGTCACCTTCACAATGAGGTCTCTTTCTTGGATGTCCAATGATAATCATTAAGTTTCTCTTTCTAGTTAGCCCTCCCATTTCCTTGAGCCATCTCTGTGTTTTCATTGTATGAATAACATTTAATACCTGATATATTAGATAACATACTTCTCATATTTATTGTTTATTTTGTGCTGCTACAATTTAAGCACTATCATTGAAAAGATCCTTCTCTTTCTTATTTGTTGATGTTTTAATTTCCTAAGGGCATCAAATAATTTCTGGAACATACAAGGTATATATCTCAATATTATTTTATATGGAAGAAATATAGAAAATGCTCTAAAATCTGTTTTAAGAAAATACATTCTCATTTTGATTTTTTAAAAACTAGAATACGAAATTTTTTTTTCAAATAGAGGCAGTTTAATGTAGACTAATCTTACAAAGCAGTTAGTTAAAAGAGAAACAGGGAATCGTTTATGTGAAAAGAAATGGAGGAACAAAAGGAAAAATATTTTAATCTCAGAGATTTGAAGCAGCTAAAGCCCCCAGTTTGGAAGGCATAAGCCTACACCAGCTGCTGCATTTTATATAGAGATGAAGAAGAGGTGCTTTTTCAACCAAAGCTAGAACTGTCAAAATAATGTTACATTTGCTGGGCTGCTGGATTCCAGAATCACCTAACTGCTACTCCTTCTTCAACCTTCAGCAACTACCAGTAACCAACTGGGTGTTCAAGCCAGAATTATGGAGATATTATCTTCTGTATGCCTACTTACATCCTACTGACAGAATAAAACAGAAATTATATGTATGATGAAAAGAGCCTGAAAAGTGTAATCTGCAAATGTTGTGATTGAGCAGAGAAAGGTTAGTATGGAACTGAGAGATAAGGGAAAATAGCCAACCCACTCAGTACCTACTAACAATTAAAACCAGGTTTTTCTTTTGGCATACATCAAGCCAATGAATTATAGGAAATTTTGAATGATAGTTATATTTTTTCTCATTTTATTATATAAATAAAATATTATCAATGGATAACGTTTAAAAGCGTGGACTATTTTTGTCACATAAAATCATCATCATTTAACTGATGCAAAACAATAAATTTCACTCGAGTTTTCTTAGTTGAAAATGTGGTAGCTTTTAATGAAGCTCTTCATTACTATTTTTCTGTTTTGTAATCTTCAATTAACATTAAATAACATGCTCCAAGCCATCAGCATTTATGATTGTTTAAAGAATTTAAATTATCCACCATAGCTAAGATATGGAACTAACCTAAATATCCACCCATGAAAAAATAGATTTAAAAATGCAGTATATGCATATGATGGAATATTATTCAACCTTAAAAAAGAAGAAAATCCTGCCATATGGGACAACATGATGAACCTGGAGGACATTATGTAGGTGAAATAAGTCAGTCACAGAAGGACAAATATTACATGATCCTACTTATCAAAGTATCTAAAATAGTTAAGCTCATAAAAGCAGAAAGAGGAATGGTGGCTGCCAGGAATTGGGGAGAGGGGAAAATGGGAAGCTGTTTAATGAGTAGAAAATTTCATTTATGTGAGATAATAAGTTCCTGAGATCTGCCCTGCAACATAGTGCCTACAGTTAACAATGCTATGCTGTGTGTTTAAAAATGTATTATGAGGGTGGATCTCATATTAAGTGTTTTTACCACAACACACACACACGCACACACACACGAAGCATGCAATTTTGGAGGTGCTGAATATGTTATGTTTTGGATATGTCTATTATCTTGATTTTAATGATAGTTTCATGGGTATATGTATATGTCAAAACTCACCAAATAGTATATATTGTGTGTGTTTTTTGTTTATCAATCATACAACACTTTTATCTTCACCAATCACATTTCCTGAGATGTATACAAACAAAAGCTTATTTCCCCCCCAAACAGAGTAATTTTCACATGGAAATAATAACATAAGCATGCACTCCAGAAACAGATATTTGCATGCTGAATTTTTATTTTATTTTATTTTATTTTATTTTATTTTATTTGAGACAGTCTCGCTTTGTCACCCAGGCTGGAGTGCAGTGGTGCGATATTTGCTCACTGCAAGCTCTGCCTCCTGGGTTCACACCATTCTCCTGCCTCAGCCTCCCGAGTAGCTGGGACTACAGGCGCCTGCCACCATGCCTGGCTAATTTTTTTGTATTTTTAGTAGAGACGGGGTTTCACCTTGTTAGCCAGGAAGATTTTTGCATGCTGAATATTTATAAACTTTATTGTAAATGCAGTTTTCTTGCCAATTCTCTATTCCTCCCTACACAATCAAAAATTTCCAATATCTTTTACATAAAAGAAATCTAAAATAAAAACAGAGATAAAGATCTCGTGAAGAAATCTGTCACCTTAAAAATAAACATGATTATTAATGGCAATAGTAATTCCGAATCACTTGTAAAGTTAGAATTTGGAGCTAAACCGGGTACATTTTGTAAGCAAATATAACAATAAACTCTTTAATTTGAACATTGACCTAGAAACCTATCTCCCAAAAAAATATATTTTTGTGAAACAGGAATCAAAAGTAGATACTAAGATAACCAAGTAATTCATCAGCTACATTTTTGGATATACATTTTTGTTCTACCTTACAAAAGAGTTAATAATCTTTCATTAACATTAAATAGAATTAATCCATTCAACAACGGTATAATATTTAATTTTAATTTTGTAGGTCATTGATCTGATCTCATTTATAATCAGTTTTAGCATAAGTCTGCATTAAGAGACCAGGGGAGAAAAAAATGAAAGAAAAATAAAATTTTAAAATGCAGAAAAATAATATCTTAGTAAGAAAAGAACATTTTCCTGGCACTCTTTGAAACAAGGCCATGTTTTACCAGAGTTACCCTAAACCCTGCCTGCCCCTCCTTCCCGAGTCATTCATCAGGTCAATCAAAATTCTTGTGACAATGTAGCATCAACTAATCCCATCAATACAAGCATGTCTTTGGTCATCCTTGTATTTGCTTCCCCTCTGGGTAACCATCCACTGTACTCCACCCCCGACTGTTCCATTAGTTTTATCCTCTTACCAGCTTGATACCGAGTTGTCTTGCTGGAACACTTGTTTGTTAGTTTTTACTTTGTTTGTTTAAGCATCAACAAAACTTAAACATTTTTAGAGGCTTTTAAATAACTAAAAACTAACTGTGTTTTCATTATATCATCTCTCTTGCATCCTATACTATGTCCATTATCCTATAAGTTACATTGCTACCTTGCTAACCTCCAGAAAATATGCTTACTCTTGAAAATCTTGGCTTTACCATGTTTCACCTGTTTCTCTGGTTTTCAACCAACATTTTAATGCCCCATCTATTATACTTAGTGCCCAACTGAATGGAGTTTTGTGTTTGTTTTAATTTTTGTTTTCTTTTGATTCCAAATTATCTCTAACATCTTAATTAGTCTAATCTTTCATGTTGATATTCCAACTAACTATTTAGTATTACTGAAAGTATGATTTCCAGTTAAAAAAAACAAAACTGTAATTCGTCCACTATGAGATAAGCACAGAAATTGAAAACAAGACATTAGAAACCTTAAAACTACAGCTTCCCTGCATATAATAATTTGCCAAATTCATTGGTTTAGCTTTAGAGAAAAGCACCGCTGTGAAAAAAATTTGAAATTAAGGAAAAATCTCCTTTTCCTCTTTCTACAGAAACACTGCCCTAGATGAGTTTACCTCACATTTTCAGATACTTTAATTTCACCTCTACTTCAAACTGAAGTTTCTCCATACCTCATGAATTTACTAGTAGTTTTAACCTTCAGCGTGTGCAATATTACATTGAGATAGCCTATTATTTGACCATCATCTTCTACATGTTTTTAAAATTACATAACTATACCTGTATTTTATGCAAACATATCTATTCCCTGAACCTTTATTTTGTTTTCAGAAGGACTTTTTCCAGTGTGACCTGAACCTTTTTATTTAAACTAAGTGACCATCCTTACTTCCTCAACTGTTTGAGATTTTCCTTTTTTAATCCCAACATTTTTTTTTTTTTTTTGGAGACAGAGTCTTGCTCTGTCACCTAGGCTGGAGTGTAGTGATGCAATCTCAGCTCATTGCAGCCTCCGCCTCCTGGGCTCAAGCAATTCTCTTGTCTCAGCCTCCCAAGTAGCTGGGATTACAGCTGTGCGTCACCATGCCCAACTAATTTTTTGTATTTTTAGTAGAGACGAGGTTTCACCATGTTGGCCAGGCTGGTCTTGAACTCCTGACCTGGTGATCCACTTGCCTTGGTCTCCCAAAGTGCTGAGATTACAGGCATGAGCCACCGAGACCAGCCAATTTCTTACTTTTCTATCATCACTCTCGTTACTCTTCTTAAACTTGCTACCCTTCTCCCGTCTAAGTCAAAGTTTATATTGTCACTTTGACTTTACAAACAAAATGTAGAGAATTCATCTTACTTTGAAAAATGAACTGCTAACATAGCTGGATTAGCAAGTACTCTTTCCTTTTATCCCTTATTTGCAATGGATATGTCGGTACAAATGATTTCGAAACCCAATACTTATATTCCTGTTCTTAATTGTATCTACTTATCTCCAGAAATTCATCTGGTAACTTTCTCTTCATTTTTGAAACGCAGTCTATTCTTGACCTTTAAAAATAATGCAACAGGCTGGGCGCAGTGGCTCACGCCAATAATCCGAACACTTTGGGAGGCCAAGGTGGGTGGATCACCTGGGGTCAGGAATTAGAGACCAGCCTGGCCAACATGGTGAAAGACTGTCTCTACTAAAAATGCAAAAATTAGCCAGGCGTGGTGGTGCGTGCACGAAATCCCAGCTACTCAGGAGGCTGAGGCAGGAGAATTGCTTGAACCCAGGAGGCGGAGGTTACAGTGAGCAGAGACTGTGCCATTGCACTCCATCCCAGGCAACAAGAGCAAAACTCCATCTCTAAAATAAAATAAAATAAAATAAAATAAAATAAAATAAAATAGTAAAAATAATGAAAAAAGGAACAAAAACAAGAAGCATCAATGTTATCATACACATGTTATTCCTTTGGCAACTAAATAGCTACCTTTTTCTATTAAATCCATAAATTAATGTAGGAGAAAAATGTATGATGCTAACTAGTTCTATCTTACTAAGATTTACCTACTTTATCTATCTATCTATCTATCTATCTATCTATCTATCTATCTATCTGTAGATGATGAATGTAATCGATAAAATTACATCAAAACTTGTATGAATCTAATAAACTTGTATGTATCTAATAATCTAGGTTAAAATAGATAAAGAAAAATTGGTACAATTAAATTAAAAAGGGAAAAACTCACTATCATTTTAAGAGATATAATATAAATTGCTTATCTTCAAAACTGGTAAATCAACCAGACTCTGTTGTAAGAATGTAGAAGACTAGCTAGGTGATTAAAGAGAAATAAATGGAATACCATATTCAACAATACTTCATAGAGATTTTGTTGCTGATTACTTTTATTTAAAAACTTTATGGAAACTGACTAAGAATTGATCAGAAATTGAATCTCAAATTTTAAACATTGATGTAATGTAGGTCACATATTCTAAAATTCCAATAAAATTAAGTTAGATGTTAGTTTAAACAGTGAGAAAAAAAAAACCCCTTATAAGTAGAAATTATGAAAAATCCTGACACTTCAAAACATCTTACGGGCCAAAGTTACTGTAACAATAATCAGAAAACACATAAAATTGTGTAAAATATAAATATTAGATATCAAAACTAACACCTAAATAAAACATATTTAACTTTAATTGGTAATACTATAAAAAAGAAAAACTTGGTGAAACCCTGTCTCTACTAAAAATACAAAAATTAGCTGGGTGTGGTGGCGGGCACCTATAGTAGCAGCTACTCTGGAAGTTGAGGCAGGAGAATGGCATGAACCCGGGAGGCGGAGCTTGCAGTGAGCCAAGATCACACCACTGCACTCCAGCCTGGGCCACAGAGCGAGACTCCATATCAATAAAAAAAAAAAAAAGACTATTAACATAATACAGAATACAGACAAAACTGTTTATTATCATCAGAAATTATTTATATATAATAAATCTGAAATATAAGAAAAAGCAAAAGATAATTTTCGAAGAGATAAAACTGACAAATCTTTAGTGAGAATCATACGGGAAAAAGAAAACACATAAATACACATTGTTAAGAATAGAGGCTTGGTGTGGTTGCTCACACCTATACTCCCAGCATTTTGGGAAGCCAAGGCGGGAGGATCACTTGAAGCATGGAGTTCCAGACTAGCCTCTGAAACATAGAGAGACCCTGTCTCTACAATAATAATTATAAAAAATTAGCTAGGCATGGTGGCACACACCCATAGTCCCAGCTACTCAGGAGCCTTATTTGAGCCCAGAGTTCAAGGCTGCAATGAGTCACGATTGTGGCATTGCACTGTAGACTGCATGACAGAGCAAGAGTCCATCTCTACAAAACAAAAAATAATAATAACATAAATGCAGAAAGAAAGTGTAGAGACTAGAAACATGAATATCAAAGTTGGACACATAAAAATATGTATACATTTAATTATATAAATATAAACACACTATATATCATACAACACACATCTCTATTTGCATCTCTATTTCTATGTCCCTGTATTTATAGGTAAAATATAGCTACACATACCTATAGTTTATTCTTATTATTTGCAGTATTTATGTTTTATAAGTCCCCACAGACACTGAATTAGCTAATACTGAACTCAGACAAAAATACAGTTGGATTTGTGACCCTTTGTTCACATTATTCTGTTAATCCATCAACACATACCTTTGTTTTATATGCCTCCATTTAAATACAACCTATTTAATGTATTTTGTTGATTCATTAACATTGAACTCACAGCCAACAGCACTGCAACTCATACCTAGACACAGCTTATCTAACACACATAATTTTACTTTAAGTCTCATTACCACCTTTTGCACTTAGGGACATTAGATAGTACTTTAAGCACTACATTTGGGGGCCATTTTAAACAGTGAAATTTTCAACAAAGCACAAAAATGTGAAAAACACAGCTCTAAATAAAGCACAGAAAGGACATTTGCTTGCAGTAAGTGAGCTGAAACAGAAAGGCAAAGTGTTGCTGTGTTTAATCTTAATCTCACTTGGGAATGTATGCATTGTGCAACTTGTATTTTTGGCTCTATGCAGATATCCATAAATGACCATGAAAGTACAGAAAGTGATTTTCAAGCTGCAAACAAATTTTAGCAAGTAAGTGCTTTTGCCAATAAGCAATACGTGAAAATGAGAATCAAAAGCATATATACCATAATATGCCATTTAGATACCATAAAATATATCTACATATTTATATCTATATCTATATCAATCTATATGTATATCATAAAAACAACAATGCAATGAATTTAAGAATATATTGGAAATGAGAATAGATCAATTCATAGGATAGTCCTATTGATAAATAACTCTAATATAGTACAAATTCGTCTACTGTATGAAAAAAAGAATACTACTTCAATCATTTTCTGAAGCTAGAGTAACCTAAATACAAAAATGTGACAAGGATAGTCTTAGAATGTAGAACACATTTATAAACACAGATTTTTGTGCAGCATCAAATAGAAATAGTTGGTCAATACAAACAAAAAGGCCAGGTGTGGTGGCCCACCCTTGTAATCCCAAAATGTTGGGAGGCCAAGGCAGGAAGATCACTTGAAGCCAGGAGTGGGAGACCAGCCTGAGCAACATAGTGAGACCTCCATTTCTAATATATGTGTGCGTGTGTGTGTGTGTGTATAAAAGCTGGGCGTGGTGGCACATGCCTATAGTCCTAGCTACTCTGGAGACTGAGGGGGGAAGATCCCTTTAGCCCAGGAGTTCATGGTTTCAGTGAGCTACAATCGATCGTGTTACTGCACTCCACCCTGGCCCACAGAGTGAAACCTTGTCTCTGAAACAAAGTCCAAAAACAAAACCCAAAATAAAGATATTTATTTATTAAATTTCATGTAGCATCAGAATCTTCAGCTAAGCTAGGCATGCTTCACAAAGTAACACCCTTTAGAGCCAGAAGAGTCCTGAATCCACGTCTCAACCACTTTGCATATATCTTCTCCAATCCTTTTCACATTCTCCATTATATCAGTTCCTATTCACTTCATTTTTCGTCATCTCCATTTATTTTTAGCGGCTCATATTATCATCTGGACAAAAGGTCAAAGACTTTATCATATCCTGTTGTGTTCTGTTTGGGTTTTTGTTTGTAATGTCCTGTCTATTTTCCTTTTAAAATGGCAAAATGATAATTCTATGTTATAAGGCATAATAACCTTGAGATTACTCAATTGTTGTTGAGTGGATAATTTAAAAATAATTGTAGAGTTTTCATCAAGAAAGTGAAAATAAACACAAGCCAGCCTCAGTTCCATTTAAAGCCGTACTACATAGACAAGCCACTTCACTTTTTAACCTAGCATTGACATTGGCAACAAATGTTAAGGATGTCATATACACCATGAATTTGAATAAATTAAATGCAGAAACTAATTGACAAGTCGATTTTTTCATAACATTGATGTTAAAAATGGAGTTTAAACTTGAGTGCCCTACTGTATTATTATTACATAAAAATTGAGTTATATTGAAAATGTAGGAAAAGCAAACTTTCCCCAATCGCTTGCGTCAAACAGGGCTCTCCCAACTGCATTGGAAAATGCCGATTCAGGTAATCGCACCCTAATCCCAGATGCTGTCTAATAGTGTATTAGGAAACCCCTAGTAGCTTGGAAAGTATTAATCTAGTATTTCTGTTTATATTGCCTTGATTATTAGTGTAATTGAACATTTGATTTCATCTTTTGTGATACATAGGTGTGTGTCTCTGAAAAATATTTTACCAATTGCTTAGTTTTGCTTGTAGATTTTTCTTTTCTAAATCTTTTCTATTGAAAATTTTATTCCTGAGTGAATCTCATAAGTTGCAAACATTGAATGAAGTAGGAATTTTAACTTTATTTTGTTCACATGTTGTCTAGTGTTTAAATGCCATCAATAAATTTGTATATATTAAATTCCTTATAAGAGTTGTTACTACAGTCCTTATTATAGCTAGTCTTTCAGTTTGTTCTAGTATATCACTATTTAATTGCTTTATAATAATAGCATTTTTGAAAGAGTCTTCATAAGTCTTCAGTTATTTCCTTAAATTATTTTTATTTTGCAGTTAAATAATTTTCCAAACAAATGAACTAATTTAAAGTGAGAATTTTTATTGTTATTACTTTAAATTAATCCAGTAAAACTTCAGTGCATTAAATTAAAGCTTGTAATATAATAATGATAATAACAGCATTTAAAGAGCACCTCATGTGGATAATCAAGTTATTGAGAACTTATGTGTATTATCTCTGGGATAAAGATTGCTGCATCCTTATATTCTTGTGTATAAATAGACCCTGTATATGTAAAAAAAAAGAAACAAAAAAAAAACAAGGAAAAGAAAAGTATTTTTTAAATGCACTAAATTTGTAATTACCACATAAACTATTACTCATGGAAGATTAGTTATTTGTTGTCACTACATTTTTTCCCTTTCAAAAATTTATTCAGATTTTACTATGGCCTAATATGTAATAAATGTATATTTTCTGTGTGTCCTATTGGGACTTTCAAAGAAAACATATTATCTCCTTTAGAAAACGTTTTTCACAAAGAACTATTAGGCATCATATTCAAAACCTTTGTAGATATCTCTCTTGAATTATTTTATGAGTCAAAGTTTATATTTTGGAAATATTTACTTTTTATCCAGTAAAGGAGAAATCATTAATAAAGAGGCAAATTTATTAACGCTATTATCTGAACTTTTAAGAATGATAATAAATAAATTTGATAAATATTGATGATTTATTAGCAGATAAAGTCATTCTGCTCCAAGAGCATGACATCAAAACTTCCACTGGCTCATTTATACTCTGTGGAAATATGCTTTTCTGCCATATGAGAGAAATAAAATTCTATTATTTTAATTCTGTATTTTGTATCATAAAAGAGAAACGAGATATAGAATACAGAATATGCATATGTAGAATAAAACAATGGGGAGTATATAAGATTTAGCTCAAGACACAAAGAGATCATGTATTCAGACACACCAGTGAGTTATTTAAAAAGAAAATCTTTTATGTTCTAATTAAAGTAGCAAACTTCACAACTTGAGTTTTTCAGCTCATTTGTTTTCTGACTTCTTTATTCCAAGTTAAATACTCCTAAGGTGGGTCATATAATTCAGTGACCTTTAAAGTAAAATTGAAATATTTAATTTTACTACTTTTCTTTATCTCTTTTTCTCTCACCACAGGCAGCCTATAAATGCCAATAGAATTAATTGCCTAATTATAAGGAATAAAAACATTGCCTTTTGAAAGATTTCAAATTTATGTATCCTGCTGTGGAGATTTTGCTTGACTACCTGACCTATACAGTCTGTGCTTCTTAAGGAAAGAAAATAAGTGGTCTTCTTTTGAACACGTTTTGAACTTGATAACGAATGCTACAATATTGCTCTGCTCTATAATCTTAGGTTATTTTATATTTTAAGGGCTTTATCTGAAGCCATTTTACTGTTAACCGTAGCTATTATATATACTATTTAATAAGCTCCATTATATTGTTCTACTTTTTTCTTTATACAATTTAGTAATATGGAAGAAAAGTGGGCAATAAGGAAAATACTAATCATCATTAGTTTACAGCACAATGGCACACATTTTCCACCAAGAAAATTTGATTAACAGGTAGCACCAAAAAAAGCTGCCTACCTGAATAAAACATATAACATTTTTCACTATATCTCTCAGAAAAAACAAATACCATATTCAACATGCTTCATATTTATTTTCTTAATAATCACATTTTTGGTAACCTAATTTTCTCTGGGAATCATGGGTTTCAGGTACATTACAGCATCTTCATGCCAATTTTATAAGGTCATCATACCTTAATCCCTGGTTGCAAAGGTAGGGATATCAAGGCAAGAATTCTAGATTAGAAAGTGATATATGTGATTTTACAGGAAGACAGAAGAAAGGGAGAATTTGTGAGTACTATGTGAAGGAAGAATACGCCTGTGACCCAAACTTAATTGGGATATTAAAGCTGATTATATGACACATACACCAGGAGAGTATGAAAAGATTTATGTCTCACATAATGAGACTTTCTGGACAGATCATGGCAAGCCCCAAAACAGGTCTGAAAATGGCTTAAGATAATATGGAGGGATGAGTAGTTTGTCTGTTATTTTGCTTGGGGTTGGGAGTTGTGCATTTGGGATGAAGTTTACACAGTTTGAACTGTCCACTGGCACCTGGGTAGAGATCTAAATATGTAACTGGCTTGCCAAGATGTAGAACAAAAGAGAAGGGCGGGTGGTAAGACATAAAAATTATTAACAATAAGACAATAAAAATCAATCCAGACTCTTTATTAGAATTCACTCCAATGTTGGAGGATTGACATGTGCTATGATTTATTTAATTGCATTTGAAGTTGTTATAGTAAGCCATTATGGTTACCTATGAGGCTCACAGCGTGAGAACGGTAAGGAAATAAAACTTCCATTGAATAGCAGATGCTATTCCTTGGTTAGCAGATGTGATGGTTAATTTTATTTGTCAATTTAACTGGATGATGGAATGTCCTAGTGTTTGCTTAAACATTATTCTGGGTGTTTCTGTGAGGGCATTTGGGATGCAATTAACATTTATATCAGTAGACTGAGTAGAGAAGATTCTCCACCGTATAGTGGTTGGACCTTACCTAATCAGCTGGAAATCTGAATAAAACAAAAAGTCTGAATCGCCCTAGAGTAAGAAAGAATCCTCCTACCAGACGCTTTTTGAACTGTGACATTGGCTTCTTTTTCTGACTTCAGACTCAAACTGAAAGATCAGCCCTTTCTGATATTTGAGCCTGCCAGCCTTTGGACTAGAACTACCTCATTGGTTCTCCTGGGTCTCCAGTTTTGTGACTTGTCCTATAAACCTTGGGACTTGCTAGCCTCCATGAACTTCAATGATATTACTAATTTCCTTAATAAATCTCATTCATTCTTTCTTTCTCTCTCTCTCTCTCAGTTCCGTTTTTTTTCTGGAAAACTCCAACTAGTATATGAGCCCAGCGTTGTGTATTTTGTCAAGTAAAATGTGTTCATTGCTCACAATCAATTGCTCGTTATCATTAATGTCTGGAACTCTGAAGGGAAAAGGAATAATTCGATAAAGATTTGTATTGTGGCATCATTATGTAAAAAGACATGCAACCCTGGTGATATAGTGGGTACTTGTAATTCACAAAATTTCAGAGTTAATTTTGCACACAGGAGAATGTTGGACATGAAAATTTTGTTGCTACCATTGGCCTGCCCAAATGGCCAGACCACTGTCCACAGATAAATATTCAGTAAAGTTATGCAGATGTGGCTGATTCTTGGCCAGAGCATTTATTGTTAAGATTACTGTGTGGTGTTTGGCCAGTTGTGCTGAGCCTTGGGTCTCATTCTTGATCAGGGACATTCTGTTTAAGCAACAGAAAGTGGCTGTTATGCAGTGGGCTCTATTATGTGTAATGGCAGTGCTTCCACCCATCATGGTGTGTTAATGGACTCACATTTCCACATGGCTGGGGAGGTCTCACAGTCATGGCAGAAGTCAGGAGGAGCAAAGGCACGTCTCACGTGGTGGCAGGCAAGAGAGAGTATGCAGGGGAGCTGCCCTTTATAAAACAATCAGATCTAGTGAGACTTATTCGCTATCACAAGAACACCATGGGAAAAGCCCACACCCATGATTCAGTTACCTCCCACCAGTCCTCCCAAGATAGGTGGGAATTATGGGAACCACAAGAAAAGAAGTGGGTGGGGACACAGCCTAACCATATCACATGGGTAGTCTGGAACCTCTGAAAGACGTAAGAGGAGGTTGCCAAAGCTTCTACAGTGAACAATCTTTGGGGGACACTAACTTAAGTCTCTGTTGTATTGCAATATTGATAGATTCTAGAGTCTTTTGTTGCAGGGTGACCCGTTCATGGTAAGTCAATTTGTGAGCAACAACATAAATGAGCTTAAATAAATGTAAATAAGGAATATGTTTCTTCCAGAATCCAAAAGATCCAAAAGATGTTGAATTTGTTTTAACATTGTGGGTGATGACAGAGTGAACAACTGTTTCTTTACAATGTCAGGAACAGAACACCCTCTAATCTAATTAAATGATAGTGAGAAATTTTACTGAAGTGGTAAGGCCTTTGGCTTTGTGTGAGTCAATAGTCCACTAATTTTGGTGAGCTCTGTTGTGAATGTTTGGTTGTCCTGAATGAATGTGTAAATAGAGTCTCCTAGGAAGAGGATGACATCAATATAATGTCATACATATGTTTCTAGAAAAAAATTAATGTAATTAAGGTTTTACCTTCAAAGGCTGCGTGCAACAGTAAATATGTTGAGATGCCCTTGGGTTGCTGTGTAAGGATGCATTGTCTTTTGAAGGTGAAGAAAAACTGCAGCTAAGAAGCTGTTGAAATAGGCAATGAACAGAATTGATTAGCTGCATCTGTGACTACAAAGTACTTACCGGTTGCTGATTGGATTGAATGGAGTCATTAATTTAAGCAATATCGGGTATAGAAGACTTAATGGGTGAGATTATGACATTAAGGTTGCAATAATCCATCATTAAGTGTTATTCATTATTTCCAGTTTTAAGAATAGACCAAATGCAGTTATTAAATAAAAAGAAACCGTGGGCATAATTACCCCTTCTCTAAATAGTTCTTGTATGATGTGTTTTGATCTTTGAAGGTGCTGTTTAACTTTGTATGTGGCCATATTAAGTATTTTGACCAGAGGGGAAAACCTAGGAGGTCCAGTTCTGTGAAGCTGATTGTAAGTGCCAAACATTTAATTTTATTTTAATATATTATTTCTGGGGTCATATCATCCATGCACGCTACAGAATATTTTAGAGCAAAGTGGGAGCTTATACTTAAGTCTGTCTCATCCTCTCGATATTGGTTGTTGGCAAATGCAGATCCAAATTCAGGCCTGTATGTGCGAACCCTCACTCTGATTCCTCTTACTAACCATAAGAAAAGTCAAGCCGCTGGCTACATCCCCATCCCAAACTCTGCGACCTCAAACTGTTTTCTTCCTGCTTAAGAACTAGCCATGTTCATCCCACAAAGCCTCATTATGTGAGTAATAAACTGCTTCATACCCTCTTGATGTCTGTGTATGGTATTATCAGTCTCGACAACTTAACTAAATGTTTGGTTGGGTGTCCATTCTTATTCCACGGATCAACGACAAAAAGAAACCACTTTCGTCTGACGGAGTCATGAAAATTTGTACAGAATAATTTAAATTTGAAGGAGACCGACAGGTAAAAGGATTTGCAAAAGCACAAATGAGAAATGGGAAAATTAAATGCAGGTTATGTGGACCATCATATATACTGGTTTGTCAAGTTGAAAAATATTCGATGTGCACTAGATTCTCGTACATTAATTGATGTTGGAATATATTTTTACTTACTCAGTTTTCTCATGTATTTCTTTTCTTTGTGTTTCTCTCATTTCCCATAGACAAATAGGGCTATTCTATGTTCATTGCTTCAAGGATTATCGCAAAAATATTTTCCCCTGGAACTCTATGAGTAGATATCCTTAAGGAAATAAACAAATTTAAACAAATGGTTTGCTAACATATGGTTTGATTAGGTTTGACCTTCCCTTCCCCAAATAATAAAAAAGAAACATAGTATACAGATACAGATATAGAAGTATAGACATTTCTAGGGCAGGAGAAGAGGACAGAAGGAATGACAAAGAAGTTTAAATATATCGAGCCATGTATGGAGGAAAAATATATGGTGTTGCTAGTCTTGGCTTGAGTGAAATGGTAGCACTCAAAAGAAATTTGCAAAATTGGAGAGGAGAACTCTAAACAGTTCAAGAAGTCCAATAAAGAAAGGCTGTATATTCGATCGAAGCACACACATATTTAAACAAACTTCAGTGACTCCCGTGCTTTAGTGAGACATTGGACCTGCAGTTCACACACTAAAATGAGGCACAGAGATTGCCACTGGACCAGAAGGGAACATCTTCTTGGGAATCAGGGTTATCTTAGCAGCAATGTACATGGACTAATAACTGAGACTCAAGAAGAAAAATTGAAATATGTCTTTGTTGAAAAATGCAATCAGGTATCTGAGACTGTGGGCTTGTCCACCTCCACATTTCTGCCTTGGCAGTAAATAAGCCACCTAAAACTAATTCTAACTCCAGGACAGATGCTGGCAGCATGGAATTTCAAACCTACTCCGAGGGTTCTGACACTCACATAGAATAAAAACTTGAGTTAGGAAAAAATAGAGAAAATTATATTGTTTCACTTTTTAAAAATTACTATGTCAATTGAAATGTATATACTATATTTAGATGAAATAAATTTGATAGTAATGCGGAACCCTAGCTACAAAGGACTCTCAAATCAGATTACAGCAATTAGTCTTTCTTTTCTACAGAAGATTTTGAGTTTGGGATTTTGTTATAAAATCAGTCCTTCAGGAAAATTAACCCAGTTGTTTTTGCAGGTGGCAATGGGAGGATATTTAGAATATATAAATTACAGTTAATTTCTCTAATGCGGTTATGAGATAAAAATTGCCCCGGATTATGTTGTTGGATATAAATGATAGACAGGAACATATAAACAAAATGACAAAATATTAAACCTTGATTATGGATTTACTGTAAAGGCAAATAAGAAGAAAAGAGGCACTTGAAAGTTGTAGTTCTGGTGACTGGAAAGACAGAACCAATGGATTACAGAATCAAATCAGAAGGTTTGACTGAGAAAACAAGACAATGCCAATTTGGATTATGCACATTTCTATGTTATCTAGAAGGCAAACTGAAAACTAGTTGAAAATATACAAATAGAATGCACGAGTTATCTTGAGATGGATTTAGGCTTTTCTAATAGAGATTAAGAAAGGCCCAATAAGCAGTGCGTCAAAATGCTTCAAACATAAAAAGATGCCAATTTTGAAAGGTTTTACCTGCTCATTTGTAAGCAGCATATTAATGGCAAATAAATAGAAAGGAATAAATAAAAATAAATAAATTAATGGCAAATAAATAGGAAGGAAAAGGGATTAAATTACACTAACAGAATGCTCTTTGAAAACCAAGCAGGAATCCAGGCATGAGGAAACCTTTTATCACATACATTAATATTGGTATTGCATGATTTTTAATTGCTAAATGTATAATACTTTAGTTCATAATCCTCTAATTTGTAGTAGAATGTGGTAAATACACTGAATAAGAGAACCCCTTAGTAGTGTTCTAAGGGGTCAGAACACACACAATCAGACATGAGTATACATTTGAACTTCTTCATATTTTCTATTCATCTTGTTTTTCCTATCCGGGAACTTAAATTCTGCTTTCCAGGCTGTCTTTTCTTGATCAATTTCTTCATCGCACTGTAAGAAAATACTATTAAAAACTAAGCATTAATAGGCCTTAACTTTTGAAAACACTTAGTATTTAGAGACCCAAGCATGTCTTTCAAAAAAAGAAAACAAGTTACAAATGCAAAGCACTGCAGGAATAGCTCTTTATTTTTCTGAGGAACTCAAGTACCTCTATACCTCATTTGTAAATTAAAATAATGTTTCACTGAACTGCGCTTTGCTGTTTAAAAATATTTTCTCGAAGAAATTGAAAAATAACTCCGACCTTTACTGCGTAGCTCTGTGGGAATTGGGACTCACAGAATCAGCACAACATACTGTTGTGGCTGCTGGCTTTTATCATGGCTAATGAACAGTCTCTGTCTCTTAAGGAAGGGTCCTGTGTTTTCTGTCAGTGTACATTGTATACGAAACGGTGTTAGGTGAGCTTGCTAGCTTGAAACTCTTGTCAAATCGCGACTTTATGCTTCTAACTTCACCACTACATTAAAGATCTTACTTTTGATGTGAGAATGTTGGTATGACATAATGATTAATTAATAATTACACTAAATATATATTAAATATATTTACATATGTATATACATATGTGTATCTATTATATATATATAAGACTAAGGTGTGAGGAAGATATCTCATATTTTATACATATAATCTTATCTATCTATCTATCTATCTATCTATCTATCTATCTATACTTAAAGGCAGAGTCTTGCTTTGTCACCCAGGCTGGAGTGCAGTGATGTGAAAATACCTCCTTTTAGCCTTGAACTCCTGTGCTCCAGCAACACTCCCAACTCAGCCTGTTGAGCAGCTAGGACTACATGTGCATACCACCACTTCCAGCTATTTTCTAAAAGTTTTGATTAATAAAAATAATTTAACATTAGGAGATCCAAGTTTCAAAGTAGTTCAATACGCATTTTATTTTGATACCCATTCCAAATTAAATTCTATATGATGGTTTAGATTATGCATCAATGAGCAGATCACTATCCATAAACTCGTCATGTAATTGAAATCAATTTTATTGCATATAGCCCACAGAAAAATTGAATGCCACTGTTTTCATAAAAGCGGAGTGTAACCAATGACTTCAGTCACTTTCTATTTTCCGGTAAGTGCTAAAAAGAAAATTGTATGAATTTTAAGATCTATATAACTTTTAAAAAAAATTTGTAATGTTATTCAAATGCCTACCAAGGCTTCTCGCATGGTTATCTGTCTAGTCTACTGACTTCTAAACAGGTTTTCCAGAATTATTAATTATAATAATCTGAATAAATATTTAGAAAATAAAATGTATAACCAAATATAATCTCTTTGTCATATTTATTATAGAAACATAATATGGGGTTTTCTGCAAAAAATGTATCTTATTACATTGTGATAAATGGAAATCAGATGTAAATTATTATTATTTTTTATCTTCTGTT
The DNA here is from genome assembly GCF_009764315.1 of Trachypithecus francoisi. Lineage (NCBI taxonomy): Eukaryota > Metazoa > Chordata > Mammalia > Primates > Cercopithecidae > Trachypithecus > Trachypithecus francoisi. The sequence continues at coordinate 11,265,124 of NW_022681459.1, forward strand.
AGTTGTACCTGAATCCAGTTGTACAAATTTGCTCATTGACATAATCTCTGAGGAAGTTTTGGTGTATTAGATTAGTTCCTAAGATTAACATAACAGGAAATTGCCATCACTTCTTAATTAAAAGTTTGTCGTGGGCCAGGTGTGGTGGCTCACGCCTGTAATCCCAGCACTTTGGGAGGCTGAGGCGGGTGGATCGCGAGGTCAGGAGATCAAGACCATCCTGGCTAACACGGTGAAACCCCGTCTCCACTGAAAATACAAAAAAAATTAGCCTGGCCTGGTGGCGGGCGCCTGTAGTCCCAGCTACTCGGGAGGCTGAGGCAGGAGAATGGTGTGAACCCAGGAGGCAGAGCTTGCAGTGAGCAAATATCGCACCACTGCACTCCAGCCTGGGTAACAAAGCGAGACTCTGTCTCAAAAAAAAAGCAAGTTTTCACTTAGTTGAATTTAATTTATGAATTCTATAAAACTAAGATGTGGGGAAGATATCTCATGTATATGATTAAAATTATCATGTGCCTAACTGCAGTATGGTCTCCAGGAATTAAACCTGGTACACAAAAAGGACAATATGAAAAAATTGGCAAATTGTAAATAAATCTGTCTAATTAATAGTACTATTCCAGTGCTTATTTAGTTAAGATTTTTCAATAGTGTCTCATATATCAAATATTAATATTAGGGAAAATTCAATGAAGAATATACAAAAATTCTCTATTTTTTAAATTTTCATGTAATTATCTTCCAATTTTTTAAAAAAGAGTATTGAAATACCAAGTGAGATAATTTTGTGTTTTTTCAATAGTGACCATCCCTTCTCTATGCCTCTACTATACTATTTCTCCCCATCCCTACTCAATTTTCTTTGCTCTGTCTTCTGCTAATTACATTTTGAATTCTAGTATAGTTTTATCAATTTTCTCATTAGTCCTATAATTCTAAAATCAAAATATTCCATGAAAGAGGAAAAGCAGCTTCAAAAGGGTGAAGCTGATAAAGCACACTATATATCTAAGCTCCTCAAAAGAGTACGTAGATGTTTGTTTGTTTATTTATTTATTTATTTATTTATTATTACTATTTTCAGATGGAGTCTCGCTCTGTTGCCCAGGCTGGACTGTAGTGGCATGATCTCAGCTCACTGCAACCTCTGCCTACTGGGTTCAAGCGATTCACCTGCCTCAGCCTCCCAAGTAGCTGTATTCTTTATTTTATAATACAATGTTCATTTTCTGCATTTACCTTTTTTATAATTTCAACTCCTACTTTAGATGTGGGGGTCCATATGGACGTATGTTACATGGGTATATTCCATGATGCTGAGGTTTGGGGTATAGTTGATCCTGTCACGCAGGTATTGAGCATAGTACCCAGTAGTTTTTCAACCCTGGCTTTCATTCCTCCCACTCCCTTCTAATAGTCCCCAGTATCTATCATTGCTGTCTTTATGTCCATGATTGCCCAATGTTTAGGACTCACTTCTAAATAAGAATATGCAGGCCAGGCATGGTGGCTTGCACCTGTGTTCCCAGCACACGGGGAGGCCGAGGTGGGCAGATCATGAGGTCAAGAAATTGAGACCATCCTGGCCAACATGGTGAAGTCTCATCTCTACCAAAAACACAAAAATTAGCTGGGCATGGTGGCATGCATCTGTAGTCCCAGCTACTCAGGAGGCTGAGGCAGGAGAATCGCTTGAACCTAGGAGGCAGAGGTTGCAGTGAGCTGAGACGGCGCCACTGGACTCCAGTCTGTTGACAGAGTGAGACTTCATCTCAAAAAAAAAAAAAAAAGACTATGCAGTATTTGGTTTTCTGTTCCCTTGTAAGCTTGCTTAGATGATGGCCTCCAGCAGCACCCATGTTGCTGCAAAGAACATGATTTTATTATTTTTTATGTCTGTGTAGTATTCTATGGTGTATATGTACCACAGTTTCTTTATTCAATCCACCACTGATGGGCACCTAGATTGATTCCATGTCTTTGCCATTGTGAATAGTGCTGCAATGAACATACACGTGCATGTATCTTTTTGGTAGAACAATTTATTTTCTTTTGAATATTTATCCAATAATGGGATTGCCAGACATCAGCCTTGGGAAAGAATTTACGATTAATTCCCCAAAAGCAACTGTAACAACAACAGACAAGTAAGATCTAATTAAACTAAAGAGCTTTTACCTGGGTACGGTGGTTCACGCCTTAATTCAACAAGCAAGAAGCAAAGAGCCCCATTAAAAAGTATGCAAAAGACATGAAGAGACTCTTCTAGAAAGAAGACATACAAGCAGTCAACAAACATGAAAACATGCTCAACATCACTAATTATCAGAAAAATGAAAATCAAAACTGTGATTGCGATACCATCTCATACTAGTCAGAATGGCTATTAGTAAAAAGACAAAATATAGCAGATGCTGGCAAGGCTGTGCAGAATAGGGATTGCTTATACACTGGAACCTTCAGTGAAACATCTTGAATTTGTAGATTAATTTTCGGAGATTTGACATTTTTATCCTGTTTATTTTTTCAATAAATGATTGTGATATATATTTTCATTTATACATCTTCTCTTAATTATTTTATCTGTGTTATGTTGTCATTTTCAGCATACAGATTGTGAATTTGATTTTTGTCAAACACTTAAACTGAATTAATTGATATAATCATGTGATTATTTCTTATTTAGGCTCTTAATATTATTTGTTACTTTGATTGATTTGAAAGTACTGAAACAGTCTTGCACTCACAGGATAAATATCACTTCAATAGTACATTGCTGTCGTATTTTGGATATTTTGTTGTGGATTTTTATGTCTATTACATGAGGGCAGTTGGTCTGTATTTTTACTATCATGAGCTGTATGTGTTTGTTTTTTATATAAGAGTAACTCTGGCCTCCTAAAATAAGTTGAGAAATAGGTTGATAAGTTGAGAAATATGTCCACCTCTTTTATGTTTCAGAAGAGCTTTCCCTTCCTTCTTTCCTTCCTTCCTTCCTTTCTTCCTTCTTTCCTTCCTTCCTTCCTTCTTTCCTTTCTCTTGCCTTCCTTCCTTCATTTCCCGCTTTCTTCCTTCCTTTCCCTTTTCTTTCTTTCTTTCTATCTCTCTCTCTTTCCTTCTTTCCTTCCTTCTTTTCTTTCTTTCTTCCTTTCTTTCTTTCTTCCTTCCTTTCTTCCTTCCTTCCTTTCTTTTTTCTTCCTTCCTTCCTTCTTTCCTTTCTCTTGCCTTCCTTCCTTCATTTCCCACTTTCTTCCTTCCTCTCCCTTTTTTTCTTTCTTTCTTTCTCTCTGTCTCTCTTTCCTTCTTTCCTTCCTTTTTTCTTTATTCCTTCCTTCCTTCCTTCCTTCTTTTCTCTTTTTCTTCCTTATTTCCTTCCTTCCTTCCTTCCTTCCTTCCTTCCTTCCTTCCTTCCTTCCTTCCTTTCTCTTTTTCTTTTATTTTTCTTTCTGACAGAGTCTCACACTGTCACCCAGGCTGGAGTGCAGTGGCACAATCTTGGTTCACTGCAACCTCCACCTTCTGGGTTCAAGTGATTCTCCTACCTCAGCCTCTTGAATAGCTGGGATTACAGGTGTGTGTCACTATGCTGGGCTAATTTTTGTATTTTTAGCAGAGATGGGGTTTCACCATATTGGCCAGGCTGGTCTTGAACTCCTGACCTCAAGTGATCCACTCGCCTAGGCCTCCCAAAGTGCTAGGATTACAGGTGTGAGCCACCGCACCCCACCTGTGTTTATTTGTGTCATTTGTGCTTTAAAAGGTTGATATAACTTATCATAAAACGAGCTGAGACTAGATATTTAATCATTAGAAAATTTTAAACTACAAATTCAAGCTTTTAAAGTGCAGGTATACACAAGGTAACTTTTTCATTTTGGTTAAATTTTGACACTGGTTTGACAATGTGGTTTTCTAGGAATTGGTCCATTCCATTCCATCTAAGTTGTCTTATTTAGGTGCTCAGTTGTAGCCTTGGCTTGTTATCATTTTACTGCTGGTTGGATTTGTATTAATATCTTTTGTTTCTTTCCTGATATTGTCACTGCATGTGTCCCTTTTTATCTCTGTCATTATTGCTAGAGTTTACCAATTTTCTCAGTCTTTTCAAGGAACCAGTTTTAGTATCATTGACTTTCTGTTGATTTTCAGTTTCACATTTCATTAATTTCTCCTTCTGTATTTATTTATTTGCCTCTGCATATGTTGTGCTATTTTCTTCTTTGTGTATGGGGGTCTTTTTTAGTTTCTTCAAATTGAAGTTTAGGTGAATGATTTAAGACTTCTTTTCTAAGATACAGATTCAGCAGCATAAATTCCCCTTCAAGAACTGCTTCAGTTGTGTCACAGAGACTTAATGCACTTCATTGTATGTTGTGGTCAGTTAAAAATAATTTATAATTTCCCTCAAGACCATATTTTCTTTTAATATTTTCATAGATTATTTAGAATTATAATGTTTAATTTCCAAGTGCTTGTAGATTTTTCTGTAATCTTTCTTGTATTAATTTCTAGTTGAATGGCCAGAGTACATACTTTACATGCTTTAAGTATTTTAAATTTAAGACTTATTAAAAATGTTTATTTGTTTTCTTGCTTGTTTATATATTCATGTATATATTTATGTGTGGTATATCTATGTATGGTATGTATTTATGCATCCATATTTCTGCTTCCTTATAATTAATGGTAGGGTCCATTTTTGGTTAATGTTTTATGTGTATCTGAAAATAATTTGCATCTACTATTGTTGTTTTTAAAAGTGTTCTATATATTGGATTTATTTTGACCAAGTTGTTCAATTTTCTCATCTTCTCACTGACTTTTTTGTTCACTAGTTATTTCTAAAATTCTGGATTTTTCATGCCTATTTTCAGTTTTAACGTTTTTGCTTCATATAACTTAACACACCCTACTATCTATTTGGGATTACAAGGTATCCTTTGTAAATAGACAATATTATAATTATCTAATGTTTCTCTTTATTCCTACTACTTTTCTTTGCTCTGAATTCTACTTTGATATTAGTATCACCATTATAGACATTTTTTGAAACTAGGTTTTATATCATGTATCTCCATTTCTTTAATTTTAATTATTTTATTTTTTAAATGAATTTCTGGTAGACAGTATATAATTGTGTCTTTTTTGTCAGTTCTGTCAATCACAATATCTTCTTAGTAGTATCAAAACTATTTAAATGTAATGCAATTATATATATGTTTGAATTCATGTCTACCATATTATTATGTGTTATGCTGTCAGTTTTCTCCGCTTTTTAATTCTCAATATATCCTATTTTGAGATTATTTGTACATATTTTATTATCTCCTTTTTATTTTGTCTATTTTGTTTCTTTTTTTTTTACCTATATTTTAGTTTTATTTTTAGTGGTTTTTCTGAAAATTAAAATATACACAGCTAAGGTTTGCAGTCTAATTAGAATCAATGTTTTATCACTTTATTTAGGTAACATAGAAAGTTTATCACCATACTGGCATGCCTACTTCTCTTTTTCATGATGTTTATGATGTAGTTGCCTATTTATACATTGACTCTACATATATTGAAAACCCCATCAGACAGGTTTATGATTCTATTATCAACTATAAAGCATATCTTAAAGAACTTAAGAGAGGAAGAATGGTCAATTATATTTTTTTCAGGTAACTATTACTTATGATTTATTTTTCTTAATTCTGATGCTCTTTGTTTCCTTCTGATATCATTCCCTTCCTGTCAGGAGAAGTTTCTATAGAATTTTTTAGAGCAGAAATGCTGGAGAAAAAGTATCTTAGCTTTTTTTTTTACCATAGGATGTCTATATTCTACATTCATTCCTAAAATATATTGTTGGTGAATATCAATTTCTGGGTTGACAGTTCTTTCAATATTTAAACAATGTTCCATTTCTTGCTTGCTTCCATAGTTCCTTATGAGAGATGCTCAGTATTTAAAATTACTGCCCCCCAAAGCAATGAATCATTGTGTTCTGGTTGTTTTCAAGACTTTTTCCTTTTAAGTTTGGTCTTTCAGTGTCTGAGAATAGATTTTTTGTGTGTGTGCTTATATTGTTTGGGGATAATGGAGTTTCCTGATTCTTTAGTTACATATATTTCAATACATTTAGGAATTTTCATCCACTATTTATTCAAGTAATATTTATGCATCTCACACTTTCCTCTCTACTTCTATGATTCTGATGACACAGATATTAGGTATGTTGTAATTGTCACACAGGTTCTTGATGTTTTGCCAATATTTTTCCAATCTTTTGTCCTCTATTATTTAAATTGATAGTTGTAGTTTGTTTATTTAAATGTATCTTCAAATTCAGTGACTTATCTTTATTCTGCTATGCATACCATTTGAATTTCTAATTTTTGTTACATTTTACAGTGGTCTTTTTTTTTTTTTTTTGGTTGTTTTGTCTTAATAACTTATATTTCTTTCCTTAGTCTTTCTAGGTGTTCATTTATTTCAAGAAGAACTGCCCTTATTCCTTGGAACATTTGAGTAATTAATAGGTTTTAAACTAATTTCTGATAAGTCTAGTATTTGTTACATCTGGGCTTTATATCTTTTTGTTGTTGCTGTTGTTTGCTTGTTTGTTTGTTTGTCTCTGTCGCCCAGGCTGGAGTGCAGTGGCGCCACCTCAGCTCACTGCAAGCTCCACCTCCTGGGTTCGCGCCATTCTCCTGCTTCAGCCTCCCAAGTAGCTGGGACTACAGGCGCCCGCCACCACGCCCAGCTGCGTTTTTTGTATTTTTAGTAGAGACAGCGTTTCACCATGTTAGCCAGGTTGGTCTTGATCTCCTGACCTCGTCATCTGCCTGCCTTGGCCCCCCAAAGTGCTGGGATTACAGGTGTCAGCCACGCATCCGTCTAGGCTTTATATCTTATTGATTTCTTCTACCATGCAAGTTGACATTTTCCTGGTTCTTTATATGCCAGATTAATTTGGTTTTTATCCTCAGTATATTGTTATGAGGTTCTGATTCCTTCTAAAATTCTATGGAGATTTTTATTACACTTATTTTGAAGTAGATATATTAGATTCCTGATGCTATAACAAATCGCCAAACACTTGGGGCCTTAAAACAATGCAAATTTATTATAGTACTTTTTGGTCAGAATTCAAAATTGGGCTTTACAGGGTTAAAATCAAGATATCTGTAGAACTTTTTTTTTTTTTTTTTTTTAAGAAAGATTCTAGTGTCTTTTCCAGCTTCTAAAGATTGTTCATACTCCTTGGCTTGTGGCCCCGTTCCAGCAGTGCCATCATTCTGACCACTTTTCCGTGGTCTCATCTCCTTCTCTAACTCTGTCTCCTGCCTCACTCTTTTTTTCCTGTTTTAGTCTTGTTTATTAATTCTTATTTTTTTGTTCAGGGGTATGTGCACAAGTTTGTTACATAGATAAACTTGAGTCATGAGGGTTTGTTGTATAGATTTTCATAACCAAGATATTAAACATAGTACCCATTAGTTCTTTGTCATAATCCTCTCCCTTTTCCCATCCTTAACCCTCCAGTATGCCCCAATATGCGTTGCTCCCTTATATGTATCCATGTGTTCTCATCATTCACTTCCCACTTTTAAGTGAAAATATGTGGTGTTTGGTTTTCTATTACCACATTATTTTGCTAAGGATAATGGCCTCCAGTTCCAGGGTATTTCTGTCTTTAGGTCTTTGAAGAATTGCCATACTGTCTTCCAGAATGGTTGAACTAATTTACACCCCCACCAACAATGTGTAAGTGTTCCTTTTTCTCCACAACCTTACCAGCATCTGTTATTTTTTGACATTTTATTAGTAGCCATTCTGACCGGTGTGAGATGGTATCTCATTGTGATTTTCATTTGCATTTCTTTAATGATCAGTGATGTTGAGCTTTTTTTCATATGTTTTTTGGGCTACATGAATATCTTCTTTTAAAAAGTGTCTGCTCGGCTGGGCGCGGTGGTTCACGCCTGTAATCCCAGCACTTTGGGAGGCGGAGGCGGAGGCGGGTGGATCACAAGGTCAGGAAATCGAGACCACGGTGAAACCCTGTCTCTACTAAAAATACCAAAAATTAGCGGGGCTTGGTGGTGGGCGCCTGTAGTCCCAGCTACTCAGGAGACTGAGGCAGGAGAATGACGTGAACCCAGGAGGCGGAGCTTGCAGTGAGCTGAGATCGTGCCACTGCACTCCAGCCTGGGGGACAGAGCGAGACTCCATCTCAAAAAAAAAAAAGTGTCTGTTCATATCCTTTACCCACTTTTAAATCAAGTTGATTTTTTTCTTGTAAATTTGTTTCAGTTTCTTATAGATGCTGAATATTAGATCTTTGTTAGATGCATAGTTTGCAAACAATCGTCCCATTCTGTAGGTTGTCTGTTTCTTCTTTTGATAGTTTATTTTGCTGTGCAGAAGCTCTTTAGTTTAATTAGATCCCAATTGTCAATTTTTGCTTTTGCTGCAATTGCTTTTGGCATTTGTGTTATAATATTTTTGTCCACGGTTATGTCTTGAATGGTATTGCCTAGGTTGTCTTCCAGGGTTTTTATACTTTGGGTTTTACATTTAAGTCTTTAATCCATCTTGAGTTAATTTTTGTATGTGGTGTAAGGAAGAGGTCCAGTTTCAATTTCTCTCATGTGGCTAGCCAGTTATTCCAACACCATTTATTACATAGTGAATCCTTTCCCCATTGCTTGTTTTTTGTCAAGGTTGTCAAAGATCAGATAGTTGTTGGTGTGTGGTCTTATTTCTGGGTTCTCTATTCTGTTGCACTGGTCTATGTGTCTGTTCTTATACCAGTATCATGTTGTTTTGATTATTGTATCCCTGTAGTATAGTTTAAAGTCAGGTAACATGATATCTCCAGCTCTGTTCTTTTTACTTAAGATTGCCTCATCTATTCAGGCTCTTTTTGCTTCCATATGAATTTTAAAACAGTTCTTTCTAGTACCATGAAGAATCTCAAAGGTATTTTAATAGGAATAGCATTGAATCCATAAGTTGCACTGGGCAGTATGGTCATTTTAACGATGTTGATTCTTCCTATCCATGAGCATGGAATGGTTTTCCATTTGTTTGTGTCATCTCTGATTTCTTTGAGTATTGTTTTGTGTTTCTTTTCATAGAGATCTTTCACTTCCCTAATTAGCTGTATTCCTAGATATTTTATTCTTTTTGTGGCATCGTGAATGGGAGTTGTTTCCTGGCTGGGCTCTTGGCTAAGTCCTCTTAAAAGCACTCTTTGGATCACATCAGGCCTACACAGAAAATCCAGAAAAGTCTCTGTATCCCAATTTCCTTAACTGAATCACATATTTATAGTCCTTTTGCCATATAGGGTAACATATTCAGCAGTTCTGAGGATTTGGATGTGAACATCATTGGAGAGTCATTATTCTGCTAGTAGAGTTGAGTTTTTAAAGTTTAAATTGAGTTTCTACCTAATCCTTTCAACTCTATCACCTAATTAGGATAGTAAAAGCTGTGAAACCCAAGATAGACATCTTGCTGAGATTAAATTTGTCTAGTTAATACGTCATTTTATTCTGAATTATCTTTTCTTCTTCATCCTGGCAGTGCTGCTTTCTCATTGATACATAAATTTTATTTTATTTATTTATGTTTTTTTGAGACGGAGTCTCACTCTGCCGCCCAGGCTGAAGTGCAGTGGTGCCATCTCGGCTCACTGCAAGCTCCGTCCCCCGGGTTCAGGCCATTCTCCTGCCTCAACCTCCCCAGCAGTTGGGATTACAGGTGCCTGCCACCACGCCCGGCTAATTTCTTTATTTTTTAGTAGAGACGGGGTTTTACCATGTTAGCCAGGATGGTCTTGATCTCCTGAGCTCATGATCCTCCCGCCTTGGCCTGCCAAAGTGCTGGAATTACAGGTGTGAGCCACCGTGTCCGGCCATAAATTTTATTCTGCATGCTTGTGACATATTATTTTTCTCTGTACTCACGGACTTGAGGTATTTTTAGTAAGACCTTCAAGCTAGGATGAAAAGAAAAGTGGTTATACTGAATATTGTTCCATTCACCTATGCCTTCTCCCTATTACCACAATTTAATTTTATGAGTAAAATAAGGTTTGATATCTAAAGAGGTAACTGTAAACATTTCCTCAACTACTTGGAGACTAGATTCCTATTCCTATGAACATTTCTTCCCTTATTTCCAAACAGTTATTAGGTATATTTTTCACAGATCTCATCCTACTTCCTACTTCTATTTCACTTCAAAGAAAATCAGACTATTTTTTGTGACCAAAAAAAAATGCCCTGCTCATTATGTTTATGAATATCTGTACCCCTCCCTACCTCAGTAATACAACATGGTGTAAGAAATGTATATCCAGCAACTCTACCTTAGATATCACTTCAAATTTTGTAATTTGTAGTACCTCATGGCTACTCTGGAAATGCAACAACTTCAGGAAAGACATGTGAATTGCAATGTAGTTCAGAATACTTTCAGTGTTTCAGCAGTGTTACAAGTTCTAGACTCCAGCCTCTAGCAGGATATTGTAGAAGAAAACATCTACAATATTTTAACGTCTACGTATTTTACCTCTGCATGTTTATAGATATTTTCCAGTTCTTTGCTCACTCTAATTTCTTAAGGTTCTTGTCATCTCTCACGTGGTATTATCATGTTTATGCCTCTATTTAAACGCATGGAAAGAAAGGATTTTGTATACCTTATCTTTAAGGCTCTTGTACCACAGTGCATTGTAAAGAACAACTATTTATGCCATACTATAATACTGACTGGTTGTTAAATAAATTATGAGCAAATAAGTTTTTTTTCTAAGCAGTAAGGTCATCAAAATATTTTACATATTAGCACGCATCTTTGAATTTTAACAAACATATATATTTAGATCTCTTGTCAGAACACTCCAAAAACTCCATTAACCCATTACACATGTGAAATTTAGGGCATGTGAAGAACTGAGTAGAATTCAACTAAAATAAATGGTTCACAAAGCAGTCACCCAGACTGTTTCAGCTGATTTAACAAATAGAGCGATCTGATTTATGGCTCAGTTATTTGTTGACTGTTATTCTGAGAGAGGAAGAGAAAGAAGAGAATCACTTGCAGTAGTTTTGACAGAACTGTCTCCAGATATACAGAAATTTTCCCCATGGGATAGCCTGCTCTTCAGTAGAAACTATTGTGAGTACTCTAATTTTACAGGTAGAAATCTTTCTACTGATAAAAGTTAAATATTGTTCTGTAAACTGTTACAAAATCATCATATGGTCAATAACTAGATTTCTAAGTCTCTAACTTCCATTTTAAACATATATAATTATTTAGATTTCAGTGTTCTATAAATCCTAATGAGAGTTTGTAAAGCCAGCTGGACTTCCTGGGTCGAGTGGGGACTTGGAGAACTTTTCTGTGTCTAGCTAAAGGATTGCAAATGCACCAATCAGCACTCTGTAAAATGGACCAATCAGGAAGACGTGGGCAGGGACAAATAAAGGAATAAAAACTGGCCACCCCAGGCAGCAGCAACAACATGTTCAGGTGCCCTTTCACGCTGTGGAAGCTTTGTTCTTTCACACTAAGAGGGCTCAAGATGCAACATGTTTTTAATACTAAAACAAAACATGTTGTCATCTTTTTTCCCTGGATATGTGATCATGAACCACTAAGGGGCCTTAACAACTTTAGAAATATGAACATATAGAGAAGTAATGCATTCTTTGAAGGACAATCAAGTACCTTTGAAAACACCAAGTAAACAGCTTGAGGAAGATTTAAAACAAGCTTGTCCAACCCGTGACCCACAGACCACATGCAGCTCATGAGGGCTTTGAATGCAGCCCAACACAAATTCGTAAACGTTCTTAAAACATTATGAAAATAGTTTGCATTTTTCTTTTGCTTATGACCTATCATTAGTGTTAGTTCATTTTATGTGTAGCCCAAGACAATTCTTCCAAGGTGGCCCAGGGAAGCCAAAAGATTGGGCACCCCTGAAAAGAATGAAGGTTGTTAGAATGCCATTGATGGAAGGCAGACTATCTTACTTAGATAGTAAGAATTGAGGATGTTTGGAAGTGAGGACTGGTAAGGCCACAGGTGACACTTATTTCTGTAAGTCAATGATCTCCGTAAAGATACATTGTGACGGTACCACCAAGTCCTCATTGAAATGTGGCCAACAGACTGCCCTGCCAAGGAGAACCTGGTAAATCATTATCAGAAGGCTATTGCTTTTACTTATGAATGTCTTCAGGTAGAGCTGTCTTGGGAAAAAAAAATTAATCTACTCTGAATGGTTTTCTAGAAAACCTTAGAATGTTTCTCATTTAATAAAAAACTGAAATTCAAATATATGTCTCTATTACATACATCAACTATGTGCTGTGTTTCTGGAAGAAGCAGTATAGTGACACCCCCTGCACTATTATTCTCTAGAATTGAGCATTTAGGCTAATACTGGACAGTTGAACCTACAGGTTAATTATTCATAGACTCAATAGATCCTTTGTAATTTAAAGTGAAAACCTTGAGTATCTCATAAAGCTTACATTTATAACATAATAATTAAACACTATTCACCTCTCTTTTAAATATATAACAATAGCTATTAAATTGCCATAGGCATCATAGTCACCTGGACGAAGTATTAAAATATGGATTGCTGAGCTCCATTGCCAGTGCTTTTGATTAATTCAGTAAAAGGGGGGTCTGATAATGTTTTATTTTTAGCAATTTCCCAGGTTATGCTGGTGCTACTGGTTGGGGCACAACACTTTGAGAAAGAACCACTGCTTCATGGGAAATGATTGTATTGGGAGACATTGGAAATTCTGGTTTCTAGAGACATGTTGTTATAAAGATCATGGAGAATACATTGCATTGTACATAAGAAGTGTATTTTATTATCTAAACCTCTTTAAAATGACACTATTGCCAGGATGTAATAACAACATTGAGCTAATGGCTCATAAATAATTACAAACAACAACTGACAAATTCATTAGCGAAGATCCTGAAATGAAATGGTGTCACCTGAAGAGCATTTATTTTGTAAAAATATTGTTTAGAAATGGATACCTGTTAACTATAAGAGATTTGAATAAGACATAGATGCTTGAACTACACAAAGTGTATTTTTATTTAAACAGAAACTCCTGTCTCAAAAATAAAACTTCAATACCATTTGAACCAGAATTTGGTTCAAAATGTGGCACCTATATCATTTAGTTGTATTCTAAGTGAATTGACAGTAACTCAATGAAGTATAACTGCTTAGTTGAAATATAAGGATAACAAATGAGTTACAACTTTTGTTAATTGATATTTTCTATTCACTCAGAGCCTGTGCTCCCTAGAGTAATTTGTCAACCAAAATGTGGTTTAAAGAAGTTACAAAATTTTATGAAAAAAAAATCATACCATGCCTTTAAAATAGGCAACAACATTCTAATTATTTTAACGAAACAGAAATAGATAATGTAAAGTATAGATTGTGAGATAATGGAAAGTCTTTAATATCATGACTGACTTCTAAATGTTCAAATTATGTGTCATGAAAGTGAATGCTTGTGGGCCGGGTGCAGTGGCTCATGCCTGTAATCCCAGCACTTTGGGAGACCAAGGCAGGCAGATCACGAGGTCAGGAGATTGAGACCAGCCTGGCCAACATGGTAAAACACTGTCTCTACTAAAAATAGAAAAATTAGCTGGGCATGGTGGTGCATGCCTGTGATCCCAGCTACTCGGGAGGCTGAGGCGAGAGAATCGCTTGAACCCAGGAGGCAGAGATTGCAGTGAGCCAAGATTGAGCCACTGCAGTCCCGCCTGGTGACAGAGTGAGATTACGTCTAAAAAATAAAATAAAAATAAAAAAAGCAGATGCTATGAGGATTAATGGTACCAAATTAAAAAAAAAAAAAAACTTTGAAAACTGAAACTAAGACTGTTGCTGTGAAATGAAGTAGAAATCACCTAGCATCACTTTACAAAAAGAACATGAATATAAAAAGGGTGGGCTGAGATATCCTGATTTTTAAGGGAGCACTCACAAGAGTAGATTAATTAGGTTATCAAAAAATAATTAACAAAAAAAAAACATGAAAGTGGCCTTATACTCAGGGGTTTTCTTTGGTAAACATTAGTTTGTGTATACACTTCATACGTAATTAAAAATAAGAATTGATAAGAACAAACAATATTTTTCTGGAAGTTGCAAGAATAATTATTTTCCTTTAGCCTTGCTATTTCATTTCATTTCCTTCCTACCCTGAAAATTGTCAAATGAAGTTCGGCCCCTGCTCGCAGCCCCTTTCGTGTCTGCTAGGGATGCTTAAGTAAACTTTATTATTTGAGATTCTTGTATTGCAAAATGCATAATAGATTTTCATCATGTCCAGTGTTCTCCACCTAAGAGGAGCTTAGGAAGTGTTTGCTAGTCATAGTACCAAAAGAAAGACAAATGGACTAATATGCATGTAAAAATCAACTTTTAGATTGAGATTACCTGATTTATTGCATATTGGATTTGCACTTCACAGTTACTATATTAACTATCCACTGTTTAAGTTTTTAATCATTTATTCTATGGATGATATGATATATCATATATCATATTATATATGATATAATATGGAAGATATAATATGTGCTTTCTCATTTCACGTTCAAACGATATCTTAAGAGTATTCTGAAAATCTAATTGATGTTGATTTTCTAAAAATAAATTTCCGAAATGTCTGTATTTAGTTAAGTATTTTATTATTGTAGCTAATCTGAAGGCCAATGTTGTTTTCCAGATATGCCAAACCCCAAAATATATTTGGAGGCATGATATTATAGATATGGTTTTAGATACACACATAGGTTAAACACATCATATATTTTCACAAAAGTAATTTTCTTAATGTTTTAAAAAATTACTTTGATTTTTAACCATAAATTTTTCATGTTGATAAATATTCTTATCTAATAGTATTTTCACATTGATTTCCCACTGTATGATGCATCATGAAAAATTAACAAGTTCTTATTACTGAATATTGAGATTGTATCAAATGTTTTACTGCTATAAATAGTATATACTAGACATCTTTATGGTCAATTTGCTCACACTTTCTGAATATTTCTTTGGAAATATATATTCAGTACCAATTTATCTTTTCAAAATACAAACATATTGCCCAGTTGTCCTCCATATTGTTTATCCTGGTTTACATATATATCATTTGTATTTGAGAAGCATAAACGCCTAAAAATTTACCAGTATTTCATATTAAGAATGTTTAATTTGTCATAATAAGTCAACCTGTAGAAATAGATCACATTCCCAAAAACATTGCATAAAATGTATGGTGGTAAGTATTGAAAATAACAATGTCATAGATATTTTCAGGACTTCTTTAGAACCAATATAAACACTGTTTAAAAGAAAAGAGCAGGGAAAAGAAATAGCTCACTAATATCCCCGTAAAATGTTTTGTTATACTTAACTAAAAAATAAATTATATCACATTGTGTTTTCTGCTCTTTTGAAAATACTACAATGTTGATCCTTCTCACCAAGTAGAGTATTTATAGAAGAGCAATTATTTTTGTAGGGGTGGCGAGATAGAAAGTCTGTAAATTACAACCTAAGTATCGAAATAATCCAGCTGTACAGAGTAATGTTGTTTCAGTCTGGGCCAATACATATTGTCTAGACCATTCTCAAGATATTAAGAAACTCAATGACATTCCTATTGTTTTAATAATAACAAACCTGAACAATAACCATTGTAAATACGTTTAGCTCATATAGCTTTAAAAGACTCCTGGAAACAAGAAATAAAAGAAGGCCAATGTCTTACAGAATATTGAGGATTAAGAAGCAAAATTTCACTGGTAACAATGCGGTTTCTTTGATTCATCACTATTTAAATCTACAAACAGAAATTGTAATCTTCAGATGCTGAATGCAATTTCAATGAAGAATAAAGGAGATACTACCACCTAGTGGTAAAACACGCTGCTCAAAGCAAAATATTTTCATATTCAAATATTTTTAGAAAAGACCAGGCTGATATGTGATTGTGTTATGGTTAAATGAAGTGTGCAATAATTATCAAAATTATGTGTCGGTTAGATTCTTTTTTTTTTTTTTTTTTTTTTTGAGGCGGAGTCTCGCTCTGTCGCCCGGACTGGAGTGCAGTGGCCGGATCTCAGCTCACTGCAAGCTCCGCCTCCCGGGTTCACGCCATTCTCCTGCCTCAGCCTCCCGAGTAGCTGGGACTACAGGCGCCAGTATGGTCTCGATCTCCTGACCTCGTGATCCGCCCGTCTCGGCCTCCCAAAGTACTGGGATTACAGGCTTGAGCCACCGCGCCCGGCCGTCGGTTAGATTCTTAACTGCTGTGCACTTTATTCTGTTTACTTTTACAGTTTAAGTACTTTCACAAGGAAATAGACATTATTGCGATGTGACTAGGGAAAATCTAATATGCTAGTGTCTTTATGGAATGACTGAAGATAATTTTCCTGGCTAAAGCAGTCATTAATATTCTAGATTGCTTAAGACAGTTTTAAAGAGAATATTTCATTTTAAACCTGCATTTATCTTACATTTATTTTAATAAATGTAAATTTAGGTTTGTTCACATAATACTAAATATGGTGAAGATTTGTAGATTTGGAAAACTATTAGCTTAAATTAGCAACCACAGATTAGAGACATTAAATAACTTAAAGAAACTTATCTCTTGGAAATGAAATGTCCATAGGTTATTAAAATGTAGAATTTTAAAATAAGAGTCAATAAGAAAATATTCTTAGTTATAAAATACTGTATATTCCTTGAATAGTATATTTTCAAAGAAGTAGCATGAATTCTTGTGATTCTGCACAGGTGCATTGTACAAGAAATACCATTTATGTTTGCTAGACACATCCATAATGTGATCACCATAACAGACAAGTACAAGCAAAACATTAAATAAAAGCAAAATTAAATTTAAAAATACTCCTGAATGCTTTTGTTGCTTGCTTGAAAAGTTGGGATAGATGTTCTATATGCAGTGTTCACTCTTCTCATGTCGCACATACTTCAGACTAGCCTTCATTTTGCTCTGCGTGTTCTCTACATTTGTATCATACATTGTACCAGGCAAAATTTGATAAAATGGTCTTTTATTATGTCAAAAACTATGGAGACATTTTTTGAATCACAAAACCATATTCTGCCACAACAAAACACCTGGGAACACAGAATGCTTTCTATTTAATGTCTGATTCTATTTAATCAAAAAAAAAGGATGCTCTTATAAGAATATATTCAATGAAATATTAATTGATTCACCAACTCCTTATTGAGCTCCTCCCATGGGCCATACGTTATTCCAAAAATGTCTGCAAATAACTCCCTGAGACAGACAGGATCTTGTTTGCGTTGAAGCTCCTTCTCCTTTTCCTTCTTCCTCTTTTCCTCTTTCACATCCTAAGTGGTAGATAAGCAGACAAAATTTGATTGTTTGATTTCCTTGGTTTTCTCTTCTGTTTTTTCCTTGTTTTGATTTTATTAAACTCTGCTGTTTTTATTATTCTATCTACTCACTCTACTTTGAGATTTATTTGATTTTATTTTTCTAGATTCTTAATATGTAAACTGAGCTCAACAATGTAAGAGCTTTCTTCTTTTTCTCCCACGTGCTTAGTGCTACAATATTTCCTCTAAGTGTTGTGTCGTCTACCTCCCACACAGTTTGATATGTTGAATTTTAATTTTCTTTCAATTCAAAATACATTTTAATTTCCCATTCGATCTTTTTACTTGGACTCTTGAATTGTTTAGAAGCATTATTTGCTTTCTAAATATTTGATGATTTTCCAGCGATTGTTCTGTTATTGATTTAAATGGAAATTCATTGTAGTTGAAGAACATAATGTGTATGACTTGAATACTTTTAAATTTGCTGAGATTTGTTTTAGGTAATAAAATCTGTTCTACATTTTAAACAGTGCTTTTGTACTGTACCTAAGTGAAGTGTTGCATAAATATCAATTAGGTCAAATTGATAGTATTGTTCAAATTTTCTACATATTTAGTAACTTTTTCTAATTTTTCTATTGAGAAAGGATGGTTAAAATCTCTGATTATAAGTTTATGTTTTGTATTTCTCTTTACATTTTTATCATTTTCCTTGATTAATTTAAAAACTGTTTTAGATTGATAAATATTAATAAATCCTATGTCATATTTTTAATTGACCCTGTTATCATTATCAAATGACTCCCTTTTGTCTGACAATCTTCCTTGTTCTGAAAATGGTTTTTGCTTATATTGATATCATTATCCCAGCTCGCTTTTCCTTACTATTATCATGTGATATATTTTTTATCATTTTGTTTTAACAGATTTGTTTCATATGTTAAAGTGGTAGCAAGCCTATGCTAAGTCTTGCTTTTTCATCCAGTATGAAAAGTTATGCCTTTTAATTAAGATGCTCAGACCGTTTACATTATTGTGGTTATTGACATGGGTATTAATTTTCTATTACTATTGTAACCAATCGCCACAAATTTGGCGCCTTAAAGAAACCCAAATTTATTATCTTATATTCAGAAAGTCAGAGGTCATGGGAACCTGTTGACAGGGCTGCATTCCTTCTGGACGTTCTAGGGAAATGTTTCTTTGACTTTTCCAACTTCTAGAGACTGCATTTACTTCTTATATCATGACTCGGTCTTCCATTTTCTTTTTTTTTTTTTTTTTTTGGAGGTGGAGTCTCGCTGTTTCTCGCAGGCTGGAGTGCAGTGGCGCGATCTCGGTTCACTGCAAGCTCCGCCTCCCGGGTTCCCGCCATTCTCCTGCCTCAGCCTCCCGAGTAGCTGGGACTACAGGCGCCGCCAACACGCCTGGCTAATTTTTTGTATTTTTAGTAGAGACGGGGTTTCACCGTGTTAGCCAGGATGGTCTCGATCTCCTGACCTCGTGATCTGACCGCCACGGCCTGCCAAAGTGCTGGGATTACAGGCGTGAGCCACCGCACCAGGCCTAGTTTTTATATATTAAGCAAAGTTTTTCACTTTCTTTTTGAAATATATGTTCACTAGGTAAATAAATACAGGAAAACTGATTTTATTTTGGCTTTTCAATGATGCAGATATAATTGGATGAAATAATATTTTTGCTATGTTTCATTTTGTTTAGATTCTTTCAAAATTTTTATTTTTAAAGTATTTTAAGATTTTTCTACTAATTCATTTCTTTTTGGTTAATTTTGGTTAATTTTATATTTTTCTTAACTACGAGTTGTATTTCTCCTCCTCTTTGAATGTCTGGCAATTTTGAGTGCATACTAGATAATGTGAATTTACCCTGTTGGGTGCTAAATATTTGCTTTGCTAAATAAAGATTCTTGAGGTTATTGGGGGATTCAGTTAAGTTACTTAAAACCAGTTTGATTCTCTTAAGTCTTTATGCTTTGCTTATTTAGTGTTTACTTTGGCTAATTTTTTGTGGGTACCAAAGTAAGGCACTTCTTACCCGTCATGTGTGTGTCTTGGCACAGTTTCTTCTAAGCATTTCAGGTAATTTTTCCCTGACCTCAGGTGAATTTCTCTTACATGTATCCTAATCTATATTCAGAGCTGTAAGGTATGATGAGGAATTTGCACATCTGCAATGTCTTTTCTCTGCACAGCTTTTTGCTTTTTGGGATGCTGGTATTCTGACCTACAAGCTCTAGACACATTGGCTTCCCTGGATTACTGTCTCAGTCTCCTCAATTCAGGGAGTACTTCCTGGGTTCCTCCACTGTATGTCATAGCCTGGATTCTTTCTGGCTAGTAAGCTGGCAAAATTTGAGGTCTCAATCGGTTTGCTCATTGACTCTTAGCGATTATTAGATTTACTTCTTATTTATCCAAGTTAATGCTATCTATTGTTAGATTTTATAGCGATTATTAGATTTACTTGTTATTTACCCAAGTTAATGTTAATTTATCTTTGAACAATTTTTTTCGTATATTTATATTGGTTTTCAGTTGTTTCAGATGGGAATTTGGTCCCTGTTATTGCATAAGAACTTACTTTTATCTTTAAAATATTTTGAACAATATAAAATTATAGTATCTTGAACAATATACAATTATAGTAAATTTTCAAGACTATAATCAATACCTAATTACCTTTTGCTTAGATTAATTAATTTTTAAAATTCTGCCTTCTTTATTTCTATATATATTAAGAAAATAGGGCTGATTGCGGTGGCTCACACCTGTAATCCCAGCACTTTGGGAGGCCGAGGTGGGCAAATCACCTGAGGTCTGGAGTTCGAGACTATCCTGACCAACATAGTGAAGCCCCATATCTACTAAAAATACAAAATTAGCCAGGCATGGTGGCACATGCCTCTAATCCCAACTACTTGGGAGGCTGAGGCAGGAAAATTGCTTGAACCCAGGAGGCAGAGGTTGCAGTGAGCTGAGATTGCACCGTTGCACTCCAGCCTGGGCAACAAGAGCGAAACTTCATCTAAAAAGAGAAAAAGAAAAAGGAAAAAAAGAAAAAGAAAAGAGTTATTTCTTGAACCATTTGAAAGACATTGTAGACATCATGATCTATATCCTGAATACTTCCACATACAGCACATCTCTTGAGAAGGAAAAATTACTTACTTAGACTGAATAACAAAAGTATTCTCTTGTCTCAGGGATATAAAATAAAATATATTCTGATGTTTTTGTTTATAAAAATTGAAGAAATGAATTCAGTAAGTCAAGAGGTGAGAATCCAGAACCAAGCACTAAATTAACTGTTCCACGTTAGGAGCTAATACCAACAAGATATGCTCCATATAGAGCACCACCTGATTAAGCTCAGGAAACAAAAAGTAGAGAAGATAATGATGAAAGAGGAAGCAGAACTGTAAACATGGACAACTATATAAATTACGTGATGAAATCTACATTTTCAAGACTCTGAGGTGTTAAATATAACAGTGTTTATAAGTGAAGCATTTTTCAATTCATAAATACTCCTACTTGCTGTGTTGTACAGAATGTATTTAAGATTTTTGAAGAAACCAAGTGAGACTCGGTACATAAACTATAATCTAGGGTGACTTAATATAGATTGCTTTTCAAGGGGTTCAGTATATTAAAAACTTTGATTAAAAATTATAAGAAACAACACAAATGAATTGATAACTGATCATATACATACAGTAGAAGAACAAAAGGAAGTCTTAGATACATTTGAGGAACATCTTTGATGACTCTACTTATGGAGATGAGAAAGGTAGATTGGTTTTTCCTTTATGAAAGTTGGGGGTGTTGAATTTGGACTTTGGAGAAGGGCAATTAGTAACACCCCTGTGTAGATACCCATTGCTATATAGCAAATTATCCTGAATATTTGTATCTCAAAAATAAATACTCATTTCAATTAATAACACACCTGTATTAGGTATCTATTGGTATGTAAAAAATTAACTACAAAAATAATGTCTTTAAACAATAAACATATTTGTCTCACACAATTTATTAGAGCCAAGAATTTCAGTGGCTTAACTAGGTGGTTCTGCCTCTAAGTTTTTTATGATATTGCGGTTAAGACGTTGTCCAGGACTTCACTCAATCCTTGAACAGGAGTGGATGGTACACTTTGAAGGTAACTCACTCAAACGATTGCAAGTTAATGCTGGTTGATGGGAGGGGCCTCGGTTCCTCACCATGATCACATCACTACAGAACTTATTTGTAACTAACCAAAAAAGATGGTAGGGATATATTGGCTGTTGGTATTGACTACAAAATATGTGTTTACTAGGACAATTAATATTTGACCCCTGAGTTTGAAAAAATCATTCGCAAATGTTCACTGGCAAATCTGGATAATAGCAAGCTCCTCCCATGCATGCAGACCCTGACCACAAAGCAGGGAATTGATCTTGCCAAAACCTCAGAATCAGGTGAAGATGCTGAGTCTCAAGAAGAGAATTTAATATTATCTTCAAGAAACCAAAGAGAAGCATGCAAATCCTGCCTTTTCTCCTGAGGAGAGAGTGAAAGGAGGGCAAAGGGAAAGAATATTTCCTAGTATTTCTTTTTTATTCATTCAATTTAATTTAATTTTAAGTTCCAGGATATATGTGCAGGAAGTGCAGGTTTGTCACATAGGGAAAAGTGTGCTATGGTGGTTTGCTGCACCTGTCAACCCATCACCTGGGTATTAAGCCCCACGTGCATTTATCCTGATGCTTTTCCTCCCACCACACTCCCTAAAGGCCCTAGGTTCCTAGTATTTCTAAAATAATTACATTCAAATAAAAGAATATGTTTAGAAAATGTGGGTTTTCCCCTAAAAACAATTTTGGGTGTGACAGTCTTTACGTATCTTGTGATTGTATCTTGAATCTCCACAACCTATCTCAAGCAAGGAACTAGACTGGAGATTAAAGCAAACTTAGGTGTAAAAAACATAAGCCCTAGGTACCATTGAAATTGATCTAAGAGAAGAGATAGGAAAAGCAAAGTAAAAAGAGAAGAAGATTTGTTAAGCAGTTTGTAATAGATATTAATTCATACTTATTTCTTGTGTTCTTTAATAGGGTAAAATAACACAAAACACTTGACACAGCATTAAAGTGAGTTTCAATCATCTTTGCTACTACTTTATGAAAGTAAAATGAAATGCACTGTACATAAACTATTAAAGATAAGTGTATATATTTTGTACACAGATACTGTGTCATTATATAACTTAAAATAAATAATATTATCTGGCCAAAAAGATGTGTGAAATTCTGGACAAAGTTATATATTTCATGGGTGGGTAATCTATAAAACGAGTCTAAAATGGCTCCAAGGATGGGCAGTCTTGATACCATAAAGATGTCTAGTATATAATTTAGAAAACTGTATTCAACTGCATGTTTATCAGTAATTGAAGCTGTGTTTTTTAACTAATCTAAAATGTGAGTATTCCTTTAAGAGCATGTATATTTATGATTTTCCAATATTTTATATATGCATACATTTGAATATTTAAATAATTATTTAAATATAATTTGATAATACTGCACAATGTCTGTGAGTAATTAATACCGAAAAAATCTTTTAAAATAATTTTGTGGAAAATATTGCAAGTATAATCACAGTGAGAAAGAGCTATTATTATAACTTCTTGGGTTTTAAAAATGTTTCAAGTATTTGAAACACTTAAATGTATTTCATCCCTGCAGTAAATCAGTGTGATTAAAAATTTAAGAACAAAATTTATTTTGAAAACATTAGTACATTTTTATTTACTTTTGAAGCCCTAGGATTTCTGAAGAAGCCATGTGAATCTTGTTGTAAGTAAAAAGCATTTAATTTAATAAAGAGTCCAGTAGGCTTTGTTGGAAATGACATGTCTGAGACATACCATGGAACCTTTGTCTCAATTCATTGCTGTACATTGGTGTTTATTTGTAATGTGCTGGTGGATGATTAGGGAGGCATTAGAATGTGAACCCAGGAGGTGGAACATCTGAAATCATGGACAAGGAGAGGGGAAATGGTAGCAAAAATGAAATAAATGATTTTGCAATGAATACTATTCTTTTTTTTTTTTTTTTTGAGACAGAGTCTTGCTCTGATGTCCAGGCTGGAGTGCAGTGGCACAATCTCGGCTCACTGCAAGTTCCACCTCCTGGGTTCACGCCATTCTCCTGTCTCAGCCTCCCCAGCAGCTGGGACTACAGGCGCCGCAACCACGCCTGGCTAATTTTTTGTATTTTTAGTAGAGACGTGGCTTCATAGTGTTACCAGGATGGTCTAAATCTTCTGACCTCGTGATCCTCCCACCTCGGTCTCCTAAAGTGCTGGGATTACTGGCGTGAGCCACTGCGCCCAGTCTTATTTTCTTTTTTCTTTTTCTTTCTTTCTTTTTTTTTTTTCAGATGGAGTCTCACTCTGTCACCCATGCTGGAGTGCAGTGGCGCGATCTCCACCCACTACAACCTCCACCTCCCGGGTTCAAGAGATTCTCCTGCCTCAGCCACCCTAGTAGCTGGGATTACAGGTGCCTGCTACCACACCAGGCTAAGAAAGACATATTTTCATTCTTAAAGAAGAACAGTAAGAAATATTTAAGATCCTTACTTACGTTGTTTCACATTCTAATGCCTCCCTAATCATCCACCAGCACATTACAAATAAACACCAATGTACAGCAATGAATTGAGACAAAGGTTCCATGGTATGTCTCAGACATGTCATTTCCAACAAAGCCTACTGAACTCTTTATTAAATTAAATGCTTTTTACTTACAACAAGATTCACATGGCTTCTTCAGAAATCCTAGGGCTTCAAAAGTAAATAAAAATGTACTAATGTTTTCAAAATAAATTTTGTTCTTAAATTTTTAATCACACTGATTTACTGCAGGGATGAAATACATTCAAGTGTTTCAAATACTTGAAACATTTTTAAAACCCAAGAAGTTATAATAATAGCTCTTTCTCACTGTGATTATACTTGCAATATTTTCCACAAAATTATTTTAAAAGATTTTTTCGGTATTTAATTACTCACAGACATTGTGCAGTATTATCAAATTATATTTAAATAATTATTTAAATATTCAAATGTATGCATATATAAAATATTAGAAAATCATAAATATACATGCTCTTAAAGGAATACTCACATTTTAGATTAGTTAAAAAACACAGCTTCAATTACTGATAAACATGCAGTTGAACACAGTTTTCTAAATTATATTCAAAAGCATAGTCAAGCTTTAGTATCGTATGAGTAAACACCTCAAATTTTGTTAAACCACATCTTTATGTATAGTGTGGTGTTATATGCTTCATTATCATTATGAAGGTTTACATGTTAAACTGTCAAAGATGTAGTGTGGTAACGAACAGATAATTTCAGATCAATTTAATCAATCAACTTACCCCATAACTTCTATGACTTATCCTCAGCTGATTATGTTAGACATTATGATGTTGTTAATTAATGTATTCAGATTTGATGGGTTATTTTTCTAACAAAATTTTAGATCACAATATGAATTTAAAGTAAAATTAATTACTTCTTATTTCCAAGAAAGTAATGCATTGGGTGCTCCACATGAAATTAAAATGAACTTACATTAAAATTATTTAACATTACATTTTTAAAATTATTTAATGATAATATTTAAAGAGAAAACTTGTTTATCAATATATGTTGCATCACCATATGAATAGGAACATACCTATTGTATTAGTCTGTTTTCACACTGTTGATAAAGACATACCGAAGAATGGATAATTTAGAAAGAAAAGAGGTTTAATTGGTCCACAGTTCCACATGGCTGGGGAGGTCTCAAAATCATGGCAGAAGGCAAAGAGGAGCAAAGTCACATCTTACATGGATGGCTGCAGGCAAAAACAGGGAACTTGTGCAGAGGATCTCTTCTTTATAAAACCATCAGACTTGTGAGACTTATTCACTATCATGAGGACAGCATGAGAAAGACCCACCCCCATGATTCAATTACCTCCCACTGGGTGCCTCTCATGACACATGGGAATTGTGGGAGTTACAATTCAAGATGAGATTTGGGTGGGAACACAGCCAAACCATATCACCTATGAAAAATGAGAATAGTTGTTACATGAAAATTGTATGTGTAAATATTTCCAAGATTTTTGTGTAACTAGTATTTACCTTATTGGGATATTTTGAGGTAAAAATGAGATAATGAATGTAAAATACTTCAGTCATTAAATGAATTAGCTAAATGGTACATGCTGATAGACAAATTTCAAGAACTCTCATGACTGGAAAAAAGCTTTAGTTTGGATCACCAGGCAAAGAACGGCAGCTAGCTCTTGAGTACAAACTAGGGCACCTGGAAAGTCAGTGTTAAAAGGAAGGGGTGAAGAGCAGTCATGCCCCATAAACATTTTCAGAAATAAAAACTTGTGTCCACTTGTATTTAAAATTTTTTTTTTTTTGCTTCTCTAAATTTGGATATTCAGTTGATGAATTATTTACCCTGTCACTCTTGGCTTTTCTAATTCTTTAAAAATACACTATTTTTGCCAGCTTGTTTGCATATTTTTAAGAGGTTGTATTTGGATTGAACTAAACATTTATTAAGTAATTTGCAAACTTTAAGAAAAGAGACTTTCATGGGATTAATCTATAATTTAAAGGATAAATGAATATCACTAGAAATTCTAAGATGGAATTTTGAAGAATTTCAGAGTAATCTTGGAAACTTCTAAATATGATTGTAGGAGGCGCTGCTTGAATAGAGGTGATGGCTATTAAATAAGCTTATCAAATGATTTGCCTTGAGACAGGAACCAAAGTATGGTGACAGGATTGATTAGATGCCAAAACAATAAAAGCACCTGGAGCTAAGCTACATTGATGGGGTATGTCCTGTTTGATAACAGGTTTTGTTCCTAACTAGCATTCTGGTTCAAAATCCATAAGGTTTAGTGACTTTCCTAACTCTTTCACTCCATCCCCATCCACCCACTGATTTCTTTTGTTCCTATGGATGTTATTATGTGACCCAGTTTATTGCATTTGACTGATATGGTTTTGAATACATGTATAATTATAGACATACGTGTGTTTGTGTGTGTGTGTAATCAAACAAGTATATTACTCAAAAGTAGAAAACAATGAACAATGGAAGTCAAACTCTTGTTTGTTTTTCTTTTTTTTTTTTTTGAGAGGAAGCAATTGAAGAAATGAGAAATTAAATTAAATTTATCTTTTAATTGGGATACCCCCAAATTGGCACTTGTTTTGTGTTCATAAAATTCTTTACATTTTGTATTGGAAATAAAATTTTATATTTGTATCCCACTGTTCATACATAGTATAATGTGCTTTGCAATTAGGAAATAATAAAATAGCGATAAAAATTTTAAGTATTTAAAAAATAAGTGGGAGTTATTTTCCAAATATAGTTCCCATGAGCATGTAGGTAAATAGAAGAGAGGAGAGAAATTTTCCGAGTGAATATTAAGGAAGATGCCTGTTTGGGAATGAGGGAGGGAGAATGGAGTCTGAGTGAATTACAGACAGATTATGTAGAGGATAAGTATTTTTCACATTACTGTTGTTGCTTGCAATTTTAGCAGCCTCCCTTTCTATCACAGTTGAAGATGAATGGGAAGGGTGCTTTATTATTTCCACTTTTGAAAGTCCTCATTTTTCTCCATGCTGACAGGTCTACCTTAGATCAGTAAGGTCTGTAGCTATCCAGATGCACATCATAACCTGCACAGAAACCTACCATTTAGTCAAAAACCAAAAAGTAACTGGGACGCCTATGGTATTTGTTTCTTTCTGGCCTTTAATTGCTATACTCATTCACTTTCTGGTTGTGCTTTTAGCACTTAACACTAATGCCAGAGAATGGTCATTTGCTCTTTAGTAAATAGGATAATAGTACAACGAATGCTGAAAAAATAAACATCAAAATGAGACGCTCCATATCAAAAGGCCTCTAATCCCCAGATTACTCTCATTGTCTCATAGATAAACAGCTGACAGATTAACAGTATACTTTTTTTTTTTTTTTTTTTTTGAGACGGAGTCTCGCTCTGTCGCCCAGGCTGGAGTGCAGTGGCGGGTCTCAGCTCACTGCAAGCTCCGCCTCCTGGGTTTACGCCATTCTCCTGCCTCAGCCTCCCAAGCAGCTGGGACTACAGGCGCCCGCCATGTCGCCCGGCTAGTTTTTTGTATTTTTTAGTAGAGACGGGGTTTCACCATGTTAGCCAGGATGGTCTCGATCTCCTGACCTCGTGATCCGCCCGTCTCGGCCTCCCAAAGTGCTGGGATTACAGGCTTGAGCCACCGCGCCCGGCCAGATCAACAGTATACTTTTTAATCCATTTTCAGAGTGTCAAACTTGTCAGCGAGCATTCGCCAAGTTAACTTTGTCAAGATTCCCTATGGACACCACTGCAGAAAACACAGACAAAGCCAACCCCATGCTCTGTTGTGCCAAGATAGGTGGGTATGACAGGACTATAGGAGTTTTCTGCACACACTTGTTTTTCTGACTTTTGATTTCTAAACCCTGAGTAGGAGATGATAATATGGGGAAAAGGGAATGGCAAGAAGTTGAGAGGTCAAGTTGCCATTTTCTATACATTGAGCCAAGCCTGCTCCATGGTAGCTGGAGAGGTGACAGAACCACAACAGGAGGATGCACAGCTGGGCCCAAGTATGCCTTGGAACTAATCAATATTGGTGGCTAACAAGAGTGAATGTTAGGGAATTACACAAGTCAGCTTTCAAACATGCCGTCTCAGTCCATTTAGGCAGTGACAACAGAATAGCATACACTAGGTGGTTTTTAGCCCATTCTTGAGTTTTTGTCTTTTGTTTGTTTTGTTTGTTGTTTCTTATTGAGATAGGGTCTTGCTCTGTCACCCTTGCTGGAGTGCAGTGGCACAATCATGGCTTACTGCAGCCTCGATCTCCTGGGCTGGGGAGATCCTCTCTCTTCAGCCTCCCAAGTAGCTGGAATTACAGGCCTGCCCCACCATGCCCAGCTACTTTTAAAATTTTCTGTGGAGATGCAGTCTCTATGACCCCAGGAGTGATCACCCGATTTTAACTGTTTTCACTTTCTATCACTGGAGGAAGCACTGAGAAGGGTAGGAATGACAGTCTTGAAGAGCTGATGCCACCCCTCTCTGATCTCCCAGCAGTGGCTCCATGACATGGAGACAAATTCTGTGTGTTTGGGGAAGAGGCAACACAGTAATTGTGGGAACTTCCATTAAACCTCAGTGCTGCCCTGTCAAAGCAGAAAGCAACACCAGTCAGAACTCAGTCAGTGCCCAGAGAAGGGGCATTTAGAGTAACCCTAGCAAGAGGGTAATCGTCCATCCCAGTGGTCAGAACCGGAGTCTTGCCACTATGAGATAAAGGCCTCTGGGATCCTAAATAAACTTGAAAGACAGTCTAGGCCACAAGAACTGCAATTCCTGGTCAAGTCCTGGTGCTGTGCTGGGCTTGGAGCCAGTGGATTTGTGGGGCCTGTGACCTGGGGCAGCCAAAAGAATGCTTATGGCAACCCTCCCCAGCCCCAGGCAATGCAGCTCACAGCTCTGGGAGACACTACTTCTTTTGGCTTGAGACAGGACAGGGAAAAGTAAAGAGGATTTGGTCTTGCAACTTGGATACTAGCTCAGACACAGTAAAACAGGGCATCCAGCAGGCCTCCATTCTAGACACCAGCTCATGGACATTTCTAGAAACAGCTTGGGCCACATGCAAAACCACCTCCTTGAAAAGGACCCAGTCCTGACAGGATTCAGCCCCTGCTCCCTAAAGAGGCCCCTGGACCCTAAATAGTCAACAGTGATAGCCAGGCAGCACTTGCCATGGGCCTTGGGTGAGACTCAGAGATGTGCTGGTTTCAGGCGAGACCTAGCACATTCTCACCTGTGGTGGCTAAAGGGAGAGATTCAATCTGCTTGAGAAAAGCAGAGAGAAGAGTAAAGTGAACTTTGTCAGGTACCTTAGGTAGCAGCTCAGCCACAGTGCAGTAGAGCACTAAAGCAGATTCTTGGGGTCCTGACTCCAGGCCTTGGCTCGTTAGCAACATTTCTGGACTTGCCCTGGGCCAAAAGGGAGCCCACTGACCTATAGTGAGAGTCTCATGCCTCACAGCATTCACCACATGCTAACTGAGGAGTCTTTGGTCCTTGATTGAACATTGGGGGTACCCAGGAAATACTCACAACAGACCTGGCATGGTAGTGGCTACAAGAAGAAATTCCTCTGCTTGTGAAAAGGGGAAGGAAGAGTTGGAAGGACTTTGTCTTCTCACTTAAGTGCCAGCTCAGCCACAGTGGAATACAGCACCAAGTAGATTTGTAAGTTTTTTGACTCCAGATCCTAGTTCCCAGACTGCATCTCTGAACCCTTCTGGGGATGGGGGAACTTGCTGCCCTTAAAGGAAGGACACAAGCCTTGCTGGCTTTGCTATCTGCCAATTACAGAGCCCTAGGACATTGAATGAATGTAGTTGGCAGCCAGGCAGTGGTTACTGCAGGCCTTAGGTGACATCTAGTGCCATGCTTATTTTAGGTCTGACTCAGTGCAGTCCCAGTGGTGGTGGCTATAGGGGTGCTTGCATCACCTTACCCCAATCTCTAGGCAGTTCAGCACAGAAAGAGAGAGAGAGAGACAGGGTGGGAGAAAGAGAGAGAGAGAGAGAGAGGAGAGAGAGAGAGAAATTCTGCTTGTTTGGGAGAAATTAAGGGAAGGCAACAAAAGTCAGTGCGGGATAATCTACAGATTCTTCTGGATCTTATCCAGGACCACCAAGGCAGTTCCTCTACAACTCTAAATTGCCACAGCATTACTGGGCTAGGGGTGCTCCCTAATGCAAAAATGGCTGCAGTGAACCAAAACATAGATTACAAAACCCAAGTTGTCTCAAATATCTGGAAAGCCTTCCTAAGAAGAATGGGTAGAAACCAGGCCCAGACAGTAAAGACTACAATTAATATCTATCTGTTCAATGCCCAGATACTGATGAACATCTACAAGCATCACAACCATCCAGGAAAACATAACCTCACCTAATAAACCAAATAAAGCACCAGAGACCATTCCTGGAGAGACAGAGATGTATGACCTTTCAGACAGAGAATTCAACATATCTGTTTTGAGGAAACTTAAGGAAAGTCAAGATAACACAAACAAGCAAATCATAATCCATCAAATAAATTTAACAAAGATATTGAAATAATTTTAAAAAATCAAGAAGATGTTCTAGAGTTAAAAAATTTGACTGACATACTAAAAAATGCATCAGAGTCCCCCAAAAGCAGAATCAATCAAGCAGAAGAAAGAAGCAATGAACTTGAAGACAAGTTATTTGAAAATACACAGAGAAGACAAAGTAAGAAAGACTAAAAATGAATGAAGTAATTACAAGATCTAGAAAATAGCTTCAAAAGGGCAAACCTATGAGTTATTGGCCTTAAAGAGGAGGTAAACAGAGAGGTAGGCATAGAAAGTATTTTCAAAGAGAGAGTAACAGAGAACATCCCAAACCTAGAGAAACGTATCAATATTGAGGTATAAGAAAGTTATAGAACATCAAGCAAATTTAATCCCCAAAAGACTATCTTAAGACCTTTAATAATCAAACTCCTAAAGGTCAAGGATTTAAAAAGGATTCTCAAAGCAGTAAGAGGAAAGAAACAAATAGCATGCATAGAATTCCAATATGCCTGACAGCAGACTTTTCAGTGGAAACCTTACAGGCCAGGAGAGAATGGCATGACATAATTAAAATGCTGAAGGAACAATACCTTTACCCTAGAATAGTATATCTGGAGAAAGTATCCTTTAAGCATGAAGAAGAAATAAAGACCTTCCTAGACAAACTACAGCTGAGAGATTTCGTCAACGCGAGACCTGTACCACCAGATATGTTAAAGGGAGTTATTCAATCTGAAAGCAAAGGATGTTAATGAGCAAGGGGAAATCATCCGAATGTACAAAACTCACTGGTATAGTAAGCATACAGAAAAACATAGAATAGCGTAACACTGTAATGGTGATATGTAAACTACTCTTGTCTTAAGTAGAAAGTCTAAATGATGAACCAATAAAAAATAACTACAACAACTTTTCAAGATGTAGTAAAATAAGAAATAAAGAGAAATAACAAAAAATTAAAAAGTGGGGGGAAGAGTTACATTGTAGAATTTTTACTAGTGTTCTTTTTGCATGTGTGTTTGTTTGTTGTATATACAATGAATGGTAAGTTGTTATCAGTTTAAAATAATTGGCAATAAGATAGTATTTCAGTGACTCATGGTAAATTCAAATAAAAAAGCACAATAGATTAAAAAATTCAAAAGCAAGAAATTAAAACATACAACCAGAGAAAATGACCTTCACTAAAAGGAAGACAGAAAGAAGGGAAAGAAGAAACAGCAGACAGGAAAACAAATAACACAAAATGACAGGTGTAAGTCCTTATTTATCAATAATAGCATAGAATATAAACAGACTACACTCTCAAATTAAAAGACATAGACTGGCTGAATAGATAAATAAAGAAAGACCCAACGATCTGTTACCTACAAGAAGTACGCTTCACCTATAAAGACATATGGAGTGAAAATAAAGGGATGGAAAAAGATTTTCCATGCAAATGGAAACCAAAAAGGAACAGGAGTAGCCATACTTTTGTCAAACAAAGGCAAT
The DNA here is from genome assembly GCF_009764315.1 of Trachypithecus francoisi. Taxonomy (NCBI): domain Eukaryota; kingdom Metazoa; phylum Chordata; class Mammalia; order Primates; family Cercopithecidae; genus Trachypithecus; species Trachypithecus francoisi. The sequence goes on from NW_022681459.1 coordinate 11,297,347, forward strand.
TTCAAGACAAAATATTTAAAAAAGAAACAAAGAAGGTTATTACATAATACAAATTATTCAATTCAACAACAGGATATACCAGTTATAAACATTTATGCATCCAACACTGGAGCACACAGATACATAAAGCAAATATTATTAGAGCTAAAGGAAGAGACAGACCCAAATACAATAATAACTGGAGATTTTAACACTCTTCTTTTAGCATCAGACAGATCATTCGGGCAGAATACCCACAAAGAAACATTTAACTTCATCTCTGCTATATACCAAATGAACATAATCGATATTTATAGAACATTTCATTCAATGGCTGAAGAATACACATTCTTCCCCTCACCACATGGATTATTTTCATATAGACCATATATTAAGCACCACAGCAAGTCTTAAAATATTTAAAAAATTGAAAATATATCAATTATCTTCTCTTACCACAATGGTATAAAACTATAAATCAATAATAGAAAAGATTTGGGAAACTATACAAACATATGGAAATTAGGCAATATGCTCCTGAATGACCTATTAAGAATAATTTTTTTTTGGTTCTTGAAACAAATGATAATGGAAACACAACACACCAAAACCTACGGGATGCTGCAAAAGCAGTACTAAGAGGAAAGTTTACAGCTATAAGTGTCTACATCAAAAAGTAGAAAATCTTCAAATAAACAATCTAACAATTTACCTCAAAGAGCTAGAAAAGCAAGATCAAACCAAATGCAAAATTAATAGAAGAAAAATAAAGATCAGAAAAAATAAATAAAATTGAAATTAAGAAAATAACACAAAAGATCAATGAAACAAAACATTGCTTTTTGAAAGATAAACAAAATTGACAAAATATTAGCCAAACTGAGAATACAAAAGAGAAGATCTAAATAAACAAAATCAGAGATGAAAAAGCAGACGTTACAATTTATACCAAGGAAATTTAAAGGATCATTAGAGGTTTATGTGAGCAACCATATGCCAACATACTTCCACACAATAAAAGCCATATGATACAGGCTCTCATTCGATATCACACTGAATGAAAAAAAATTAACCCTCTCCTCTAAGATCTGGAACATGGCAAGGATGCCCACTATCACCACAATTATTCGCCATAGTACTGGACATACTAGCTAGAGCAATCAGACAAGAGAAAGATATAAAGGGCATCCAAACTGAAAAGAAAGAAATCAAATTATCTTTCATTGCAGTAGACATGGTCTTACCTTTGGAAAAACATAACAGCTCCACCAAAAATATAAAAAACTATTAAAACTCTTAAACAAGCTCAATAATGTTTCAGGACACAAAATTAACATATAAAATCTGTAGAATTTATATATGCCAGCAACAAACTGAAAAAGAAATCAAGAAAATAATCCAATTTTTAATAAGTACAAATAAAATACCTAGGAATTACCCAAAGTGAAAGATATCTACAATGAAAATAAAACATTTATGAAAGAAATTAAAGAGGACACACAATAATGTAAATACATTTCATGTACATGGATTGGAAGAATCAGCATTTTTAAAAAGGTCATACTACTTGTATTAGCCTATTTTCATGCTGCTGATAAAGACATACTTGAGGGTGGGAAGAAAAAGAGGTTTAATGGACTTGCAATTCCACATGGTTGGGGAGGCCTCACAATCATGGCAGAAGGAAAGGAAGGGCAAGTAACATCTTACATGGATGGCTGCAGGCAAAGAGAGCTCTTGTGCTGGGAAACTACCATTTTTAAAACCATCAGATCTCATGAGACTCATTCATCATCATGAGAACAGTGCAGGAAAGACTATCCCCATAAATCAATCACCCCCTACCAGGTTCCCTCCACAACACGTGGGAATTGTGGGAGTTACAATTCAAGATGAGATTTGGGTAGGGACACAACAAACCATATTACTACCCTAAGCAATCTACAGATTCAAAGCAATTCCTATCTGAAGACTAATAACATTCTTCATATAAGTAGAAAAAAGATCCTAAGATTCATATTGAACCAAAGAAGACCTAGAATAGCCAAAGTTATCATGAACAAAAATAACAAAACTGGAAACAAATTACCTAACTTCAAGTTATTTTACAAACCTGTAGTAACCAAAACAACATGGTATTCACATAAAAAACAGATATATATATATATACCAGTAGAACAGAATATCAAGAAACAAATCCATAAATCTACAGCTAACACATTTTTGACAATGGTGCCAAGAACCTATATTGTGGAAAGGACATTGAAGAATAAATGGTGCTGAGAAAACAGAATATCTATATGGAGAAGAATGAAACTGGACCCCTATCTCTTGCCATATATGAAAATCAAATTAAAATGGATAAGGACTTAAATCTAAGACCTCAAACTATAAAAGTATAATTGGATTGGTTTAACACAAAGAAAGAATAAATGCTTGAGGGAATGGATATCACATTTATCCTTGTGTGATTATTATACATTTCATGCCTGTTTCAAAATATCTCACATACCCTATAAATGTATGCACCCACTATTTACCCATAAAAAATTAAAAATAAAAAACAAATTAAAAAATAAAATGAGGTTGTATATGTGAGCCCTAATCTATTACGACTGTGTTTTCTATGTGAGAAGAGGCGATTAGGACAAAGACACAAATGGAGGGATGACAAGATGAGGATATAAACAAAGATCACCATCTATAAGTCAAGGACAGAGTCCCCAGGAGCAAACAACTCTGCTGACATGACTACAAAATTTCAACTTACATAACTGTGACAAAATACATTCCTACTGTTTAAGCCACTCAATCTGTTGTACTCTGTGATTCCCCTAGCAAATTAATATAGTCGAATCCTAGACATATTTAATAAAAGTTGTAATACTTTTGGAAATCTCTCTTTTAAACATCACTTAAACATTCTGACAACCTTCTGTAATTCAAGTTAATCTATCTCTTAGCCCTTCCTCCACCATCTTTGACGTCAGGAATAGTAGACCAAACTGTCTAAGAAATATATATTGACATTTTTCACATGTATAGTTATTGAGATATTAATCCTTTTAGATATTAATCCTTTTTCATTATCTTAAAATCATATATATATTTAAAGGAACATAAGATATGGAATGTGGTTTTCAACCCACATATTATCTGATATCTGTAAATTATCTTAAATATCCTCTTTTCTATTTCAAATCTTTCCCAATACTTTCATAATACTGGTATTTCACAGAGTAGGTCCAACATTGTTAAAGTGTGTTAATTTACTCTCAAAATTTTTAGATTTAGATGTAAATGTCTTTAACGTTTTATATAATACTTTTAAAACTCAGTTATTTTCACATAGTTCAAATATGTGTGTAATGTTTTCAATGATATACAACATTTTAATACAGGCAAACACACATGATAATAAATATGAAAATCATTCACATAATGGGAAAAAGAGAACTGTGTGTGTGTGTGTGTGTGTGTGTGTGTATGTGTGTGTATTTGACTCTTGAGCAATGCAAGGAGGTTGTGGCACAGCCCCCCTGCACAGTCAAAAATCCATGTATAACTTTTCATTCCCGAAAAATTTAACTACTAAAATCTACTGTTGACTGAAATGCTTACTGATAGCATAAACAATAAATTAACACGTATTTTTTATGTTATATTAACATATACTGTGTTTTTACAATAAAGTAAGCTAGAGAAAAGAAAATGTTATTAAGAAAACATAAGAAAGAGAAAATATATTTACTGGTCATTAGGTCAAAGTGGATCAAAATAAAGGTCTTCATCCTCTTCATGTTGAGTAGGTGGAGGAAAAAGAGGAAAAGGAGGCCTCAATCTGGCTTTCTCAGGGTAGAGAGAAGAGGTGGAGGAGGTGGAAGGAGAGGCAGAGTAGGCAGGCACACTGGGTGTTAACTTTATGGAAATATATTGTGATTTTTGCTTGACTTTTTGCTTTTTTTTATGAAAATATTCCTATATGATACTAATCCTTCTATCATTTTCTTTAGTTTCAGTGCCTACCATTTCATAGAAGGAGTCAAAAGCAATCTTGAGTAATTGGAACTCTACTGCCAAATTCCCTAAGATCCATTTATTTTCTGGCTGTTTCTATATCTTCTTTCTCATTATCTGGCAGTGGTTCAGAAGTGCTCATCTCCATCAAGTCATCTTCGGTTAATTCCTCTGGTGTAGTAACTATTAGATCTTTTATTTCTACATGACCCATATCATGAAATTATTCACCAAATCCCATTATTTTTGCCATATTCACATTTTTTATGATTTCCTTGACTGGCTTTTTATAAATTCTGTGAAGTCATGCACAACATGCAAGCACAGTTTTCTCTAGTAGGAATTTATTGTTTCAGGCTTGATGACTTTCAAGGCTGTTTCTATAACAGTAATGGAATTTTCAACAGTGTAATCCTTTCAGACTTTTATGGTCTTTTTCCTATTGGGGATTTCAACCACAGAATTTTTTTTATTTGTATAGATGTAAGGGGGTATATTTGCAGTTGGTTACATGGATGTGTTGCCTACTGGTATATAAGTCCGTTCTCACACTGCTAATAAAGACATACCCAAGACTGGGTAATTTATAAAGGAAAGAGGTATAATTGACTCACAGTTTCACACGGCTGGGGAGGCCCCATAACCATGGTGAAATGTGAATGAGGAGCTAAGTCACGTCTTAGATGGTGGAAGGCAAAGAGAGCACATTCCCCTTTATAAAATCATAATATCTTGTGATACTTATTCACTATCATGAGAACAGCATGGGGAAAAACCCACCCCCCATGACTGAATTACCTCCCACTGGGTCCCTCCCACAAGTGGGAATTATGGGAGTACAAATTAAGATATGATTTGGGTGGGGACACAGCCAAACCATATCAATACTCATATTTGTAGTTGACAAAACTGATATATAAATTGGCTAATTAACAAGTCATAAGGCTTGTAAATGGCAGAGGTTAGATTCAAATCCTCAGTGTCTTACTCTACATTCCTCTTCTATACTATATTCCTACTCTATATTCCTCTTCATTTAGTGATTCATCTGCCAAACATTCATTTATTGTGATGCATCATTTTATAAATACCATAGAGCACATTTTAATAAGGCAATGGAAATCTTCTAAGCTCTAGAAAAAAAATAAAATTGTGACATTTTGTAATAGGTTCAAGGAAATCCTCAGGATCGTTAATGTATGGAGAAAAATGGACTGAGAGTGCTTTTTAGGACTATTAGGATTATTCATTTAAAAATAATCAAATCCTGAAATTTGATTTAAATATAAAATATGACTATGCTCAAAATGGTAACCAGTTCTCTCAAAAAGAAAACAAAGAAAAGAAAAGACTTTGAGGAGGATATCATAATTTGAAAATGCAAAACCAGTTTACCATATTTTAGGTAATTTTTGTGTTTAAGATTCTCTCTAAAGATATTTTTGACACTATAGAAAGTTATAAGACATTTTTTAAAATGCATCAGACCCTCAAGAAACAATTTAACTAAAACATGCTTCAGAAAACTAAAACTAAACGGTGCAACTGAGCCTGATAATTGAAACCTAAGTTCCCAAGATTCCTAAATAGCTCCCTGGGACTATCTTTAGTGGAGAAAGAACCTGCCTCATTAGGGTATTCACATAATATTTCAATTATGCTAAATACATAAACCCTCAAATGCAGTCAACTTATAGAATTTTAATTTAAAGATTATTCTCTATCTTCCTTGTTATCTATTTACCTAATTAGGAAAGAGCAAATACAAATATTATTTTTCTAACAAAGTGGCTGATAATAAATTTATGAAGTTCTGGTTGTTAATTAGAGAAAGAAATAAAAGAAAAATTACATTTAACAATAAGAATGGTATCATCCGTTGGGCCAGGCGTGGTGGCTCACACCTGTAATCCCAGCACTCTGTGAGGCCGAGGTGGGTGGATCATGAGGTCAGGAGATCTAGACCATCCTGGCTAACATGGTGAAACTCCGTCTCTACTAAAAATACAAAAAATTAGCTGGGCATGGTGGCAGGAGCCTGTAGTCCCAGCTACTCGGGAGGCTGAGGCAGGAGAATGGCGTAAACCCGGGAGGCGGAGCTACTCCAGCCTGGGTGACAGAGTGAGACTCCATCTAAGAAAAAAAAGAAAGAAAGAAAGAATGGTGTCATCCATTTCCCTACTCATTTTATTGCCTCCTATAAAATTAAAGATAAGTCTAGGTGTAGTGGCTGACGCCTGCAATCCCAACACTTTAAGAGGCCCAAGCGGGAAGATTGCTTGAGCCCAGGGGTTTAAGGTCAGCCTGTTCAACATAGCAAGATCCTGTCTCCACAAAAAATACAAAAATTAGCTGGGTGTGATGGCATGTACCTTTAGTCCCAGCTACTTGGGAGGCTGAGGTGGGAGAATTGTTTGCACCTGGCAGGTCAAGGCTGCAGTTAGCCATGATGACACTACTGCACTCCAGACTGGGCAACAAAGTGAGACCATGTCTAAGGGAAAAAAAAAAAATCTAAAAGAAAAATTAAAGATAGCCAGACATAATCACATGTTAAGATGATTAAAATAATATGCCTAAATCGTTCACCATTTACAAAGATATTCATTAGAGTCTTAAAGATAAGATTTAAAAGATGAATTGTTTTCAGTAAATAATCTTGCATGTACATTAAAACATTAGAGTTCACTAGACCATATGGTCTCAAAAAACATTTCTCTCACATTAGGCTTTCCTCTTTCTTTAAAAATAAATGTTTTAAACCAACAACGTCAGTTAGGCTTTATCTGAGCCCCCAATTCTTTAAAAATAATCAGTAACTTTAAATTTAAAGATTTTTTTTCTGTCCCTTTTTTTTCTTAGAGGGTGGTTTGTATTTAATATAATATATTTAAAACAGGTACAATTATGATATTTCCCTAATTCCAATGTTTTCAATAGCAAAATAACATTTTTGTGACAATTGTAATGACTTTTTGTGAATTCTGCTTGTACCTTATATATGGGAACTATGTACCAACATGGAAATGTAGAGAAACCCAGCAATTTTCTTAGAAAGACAGACTTATTCCTGTCACAGTGAAGGTCACACGTATTCTCAGGCCTGTTGAACATCTGAAAAGCAGAGATTTTGAAGAGAGATTGCTTTTTTCCCCCTGTGTAGCATTTTGAAATATTTCTAAGTGAGGAAAAAATATGACAGGCACAGAAGTGATTTCAAAAAAAAAAAAAATGGTGGAGTAGGCGGCTCTAAGCTTCTTTTCTCACAACTAAAACATTTAAAAAACAATGAAAAACCGTCAGAACCAACTTTGTCAGAACTCTTGAAAACAGCCAAAGATTTACAGCAACCAAGTGAACCCTGAATCAACAAAAAGGCAACTTTAAAATGAGAGAGAGGATATGTGGCATTGTTACTTGCTCTTGTAACATCTCTTCCCCAGTTTGGTGGCAGTCCTAGTCCTGAAAACAATTGTCCATGTTGCTAGTGTGCCATCGTGGTCCTTGGATTCAGAAAAAAAAAAAAAAAAAAAAAAAAGCATGCCTTATTCATAAATTATCATGTAAATCTGTTCTTACCTACCTGGAGACAAGCTGAAGGACTAAGAAAATGTGCTCATCTCTGTTTCACTGGACTCACTAAAGGCCAGAAAAGTAATAGGCATTTTTTGAAAACACTGGTGAATAACAAACCACAGATATCTGGGGCAAAAAATCATGGCTGAGATACATATACAACAGAATTCCTAAAACCAGAGAGGAAAACCTGCTAGACAATTCTTTGGGAAATGAGGGTGTTCAAAGTCACCTGTGTAGATGGGGGACCTTAGAAAGCTATACACATGATGAGGACAAGATGCGTGATCAAAAGGTTTTGCAAAGATCAGGGGCTCTCACATTTGGCCAGTCTCTAGACTCAGTGCAAATCTGGCGAAAAGTGTCGAAGGAGAGCTGCAGCATGAAATCCACTGGCAAAAAGTAAGAGACACAAGTTTTGTTAGTTTGTTTTCTAGCTCCTAGTGTTCAAAGAAATGTATATTGAAACACTACATGAATACAGCTACAGAACAAAGGCTTCAGTAACCAACACACAGCAATGAATACAATCTCTGCAAAACAGATGGGAAAAGTTACTAGACAAATAGATTATGAAAGCTTTCAAAATAAAAACAAACAAAAAACACACCCTGGGAAAAGCAAAGAACCTGATTTCTAGAGTTACCACATTTTAATATTCAAATGTGCTGTTTTCAACAAATAACCACAGGGAATACAAAGAAACACACAACTATGTGTCATTTAATGGAATAAAGTAAATCAACACAAGCATTAGATTAAATAGATAGAGATTAAATAGACATTAGATTAAATAGACAGAGATTGTCTTGGTCCATTTTGTGCTGCTGTAACAGAATACCTGAGACTGGGTAATTTATAAACTCTAGAAATGTATTTTTCAAAGTTATGGAGGCTAGGAAGTCTAAGATCAAGTCACGGGCTGGTTAATTATCTGATGAGGGTCCCGTTCTTGCTTCCAAGATGGCACCTGTAATGCTTCATCTTCTAAAGGAGAGGAATGCTGTGTCTTCATGTGGCAGAAGACAGAAGACTGAATTCCCTCATTATATAAGGGCACCTAGGGCTGGGTGCGGTGGCTCACACCTGTAATCCCAGCGCTTGGGGAGGCTGAGGCAGGTGGATCACGAGGTCAAGAGATCGAGACCAGCCTGACCAACAAGGTGAAACCCCATCTCACAAAAATTAGCTGGGCGTGGTTGTGGGCACCTGTAGTCCCAGCTACTCAGGAGGCTGAGGGAGGAGAATCGCTTGAATCCGGGAGGTGGAGGTTGCAGTGAGCCGAGATGGCATCGCTGCGCTCCAGCCTGACAATAGAGTGAGACCCCGTTTCAAAAAATAAATAAATAACAATAAAAATAAATACATAAGGGCACCTAATCCCATTCATGAAGGTGGAGCTCTCTCGACTCAATCATCTCTCAAGGCCATACCTCCCAATACTGTTGGATGGAGGATTATCTTTCAACACTAATTTTGGAAGTGACAAAAACATTCAAAACCATAGCGATCTGTCCCTAGGCCCCCCAAATTCAGGTCCTTCTCAAATAAAAAATGTATTCTTTTCATCCCAAATGTTAACTCATTTTTGTACCAACATAAAAGTCTAAAATATAGAATCTCATGTAAATCAGATATTGATAAGACTTATTTTATAAGATTTTATAAGATTTATCTTGAGGCAAATTCCCTTTACAACTGAGAAGCCTGTGAAAATAAATTATATGCCTCTAAAATTCAATGGTGGAACAGGCATAGAATAGATTTTCCCATTATAAAATGGAAAATCAGAAAAGAAGAAAGGGACAATAGATCTCAAGTAAGCCAAAAACCCAACAGGGCAATCAAAATTAAATCTTTAGGTTTGTGAATAATGTTTGACTCCATGGCTTACCTCCTCAACACACTGGGCTACAAACTGAGTCTCCAAGGTCCAAAAGCATACAACCTTCATGACTTTGTTAGGCATAGCCCACAGCGCGGCTCTTGTGTACTGGAGTTGGGTGCCTGTGGCTCTTTATGAGTGGCATTGCATGCTGGTGGCTCCATAGTCACTGGATACTAGGGACATCCCATCCACCAAGACTCTACTAGATATAGGTTTAGTGGACACTTGCTGCAGTGGCTCTGCCCCTGTAGCAGGTCTATTCCTGAACCTCAAGGCTCTCTGAGGCATACTTTGAAATGTACGTTGAGGCAGCCTGCCTCCACAGCTCTGTACTCTGCATTCCAGCAAAATTAGCACCATATGAACTCTGCCAATGTTAATGGCTCTACCTTCTAAAGGTGCAGCTCTTGACTCACTCGGGCCTACCCGAGACATAGCTAGGATAGTTAAGGAGCACTGTGTAGGAATGTGGGGAGCAGAGATTCGAGATGGCCATGGATGTGATAGGAAGAGTATCCTTAAAGATCTTCAAGATGTGTTCAGATCATTCTCCTAATGTCTTGATAAGTAGCAAGTAACTTCCTTCTATCCACATTAATCTCCTTACCAAACAGGCACTTGGCCACCTCCTTTCTTTTCCCTCTGAAACATGCTTTTATATTCTTTACATAGCCTGGCTGAGAATTTTCCAAATCTATATGTTAAGCATTCCTTTTCATTACAAAGGTTATCTTTAAATCATTTCTCTCTTCTCAAATTTTTCTATAAGCAGTTAAGAGAAGCCACACAGCATTCTAAATACTTTGCAGTTTAGGGATTTCTTCTGGTCAATATCCTAGTTCACTGTCCCTAAGTTCTGCTTTCCACGAAGTCTTGGATATGGATATAATTCAGCAAAGTACTTTGCCATTTTGTAACAAGGATGGTCTTTCATCCAGCTTCTAATGATATATTCTTCATTTCCATGTAAGACCACATCAGAATGGCCTTTACTGTCCATATTTCCCACAAGACTCTGTTTACAACTACTTAAACAATATCTAAGAATGATTCAGTCTCTGTGTGAAGTTTTCTCTTTTCTGTGCCCTCATCAGAACCACCCTTCATTTTCCATTTATGGCAAAACAAGCTTCTCAAGAATTCACTTCAAAACTTTTCTAAGCTCCACTTGTTACCCAGTTCAAAAGCTGCTTTAATACTTTTAGGTATTTGTTATAGCAGCACCTCACTTCTCTGGTATCAATTTTTTCTTAGTCAATTTTATACTGCTATATCAAAATACCTGACACTGGAGAATTTATGAAAAACAGACATTTATTTATCACAATCTGGCAGTTGGGATGTCCAATACGAAGGCTCTGGCAGGATTCTTGTTTGGTGAGTGTTCAGTCTCAGCTTCCAAGATTGCACCTTGAATGCTGCATCCGTGGATGGGAAGAGCACTGTGTCTTCACATGGCAGAAGATGGAAGGGCAAAAGAAGAATAAAGAAGAATAAACTCCTCCCCGTCAATTTCCTTCACACTTGTTATAAAGGTCCCTACTCCCTTTTATAAGGGCAGAACCTCTAGACTCAATCAACTTTAAATGGTCACATCTGCCAATAATGTCACCTTGGAGGTGGTTTCAACATAAATTTTGGAGGTGAAAATGCATTTTAACTATAGGAAATATATTACAATAACTTTAAAATGTGTTCAAAGAGTTATATAAAGCATGGTCAAAGGACTAAAAGAAATAAGGGAAGTGTGGTATAAACACAATGACTATATCAAAGACATAGAAATCACAAAAAGGAACAAAACAAAAATTCTGATAATAAAATATAATTACTTAAATGAAATTTTATTAGAGGGGTACAAAAGCAGATTTGAACAAACACAAATCTTCAATTTAATCTTCGGTTGATTGAATATAAAAACATTTGAATTGGCCGGGCGCGGTGGCTCAAGCCTGTAATCCCAGCACTTTGGGAGGCCGAGACGGGCGGATCACGAGGTCAGGAGATCGAGACCATCCTGGCTAACATGGTGAAACCCCGTCTCTACTAAAAATACAAAAAACTAGCCGGGCGACGTGGCGGGCGCCTGTAGTCCCAGCTACTCGGGAGGCTGAGGCAGGAGAATGGCGTGAACCCGGGAGGCGGAGCTTGCAGTGAGCCGAGATCCGGCCACTGCACTCCAGCCTGGGCGGCAGAGCGAGACTCTGTCTCAAAAAAAAAAAAAAAAAAAAAAAACATTTGAATTTTGAGAGTAGAAAAAAAAGAATAAAATTGAACAGAACCTAAGGAACTGTGAAACACTACCTAGTAGAACAAAACACACATTACCAGAGTTCCTGAAAGTAAATCAAGAGAAAAAAAGAAAGAAGAATATTTAAAGAAACAATGGCAAAAGCCTCCAAAATTTTTTGAAAGACATAAACTTACAAATCTAAGAAATTCAATAAACTCCAAGTAGGAAATAACTCACATAGACACATACTGAGACTTATTATAATCACTCCGTTGAATGACAAAGATGAAAGAAAAACCTTGAAAAGAGCAATAAAGAAGTGACTCACCCTTTACAAGGGAATCTCAATAGAACAAAGAGTTTCTCTTCAGAAACTATGGGAGTAGAAGAAGTAGTAGGGCATATTTAAAGTATTTAAAGAAAAAAAATTAAGTAAATGAGAAAGACCCTTATCAGATAAACAAAAGACAAAAAGGTTTATAACTACTAGACCTGCCTATAAGAAATATTAAAGGGAGTTAATATGAAGTTCCGATGAAAGAACCCTTGACAGTAACTTGAAGTCATTTGAAGAAATAAAAATCTCCAGTAAAGGCAATTGCATCGGCAAACATAAAAATCAGTATTATAAAATTTTTGTTTTGTTACTCCACTTTTTTATGTCCTACATAATTTCAAAACTAAATATGTAAAAGTAATTATAAATATGTATTATTGAGCGAAAATATTAACGTGTAATTTCTGATAACAACATAAAGGGTAAGGAGACAGAACTGTGTAGAGTTAGAGTTTTTTTATGTTACTGAAACTTATAAATGTAATGTTTAGTGCAATCCCCATGGTAATCACAAAGGCAACTTCTAAAATATATACAGTAAAGGAAATCAGAAGGATATTGTGATGGATAATTTCTTGTGTCAACTTGACTGGACTATGGAGTGCACAGACACATTGTGAAACATTATTCTAGGTGTTTCTGTGAGGGTGTTTGGATGAGACTGACATTTAAACTGATAGACTGAGTGAAGCAGATTGCACTCCCTAATGTGGCTGCGCCTCATCCAATCAGTTGAATGCTTGAATAAAATAAAAAGACTTATCCTCCACTGGGTAACAGAGAATTCCTCTTGCCTAATCGTATTGACTCTTCCTTAATCTGAGCCTTCCAGACTTTGGACTGGTAGAGCCTGACAACAAGCCTCAAGATCCTCAACTCTTACCAATGAAGTAGGTCCCAGTAGTAAAAGTTGAAAATAAATTTGGCATCTGCTTTAATTGATTAAACAGCAAAATAAAGATGGACACTAATTCAGTAATTCTCTTTTCTATTCAATAAGATTATACATACATATATATATGTATATATATATATATTTTTTTTTTTTTTTTTTGAGGTGGGGTTTCACTTTGTCACCCAGACTGTGAACACAGCACACTGCAGCCTCAACCTCCCAAACTGAAGCAATCCTTCTGCCTTGGCACCTCAGGTAGCTGGGACTACAGGTGTGCAACACTATGACCAGCTGACTTTTCTATTTTTCTGTAGAGATGGGTTTTCCCATGTTTCCCAGGCTGGCCTCTAATTCCTGGGCTCAAGCAATCCGCCCATCTCAGCCTCCCAATGTGGTCGGATTACAGGCATGAGCCAACACGCTGGGCTGAGGACCAAATATGCATTTCATTGTCAAGAAGAGTAGATTTTCCACAGTTTTCCTTTAGTATCATGAAAAAGAGAACCAATTCCAGTGTTCTAGAAGTACAGTTCTGAATTTTTGGTGTACATAAAAATGTTAATTCCTTAAGTATCAGAAATAATTACCTGTGGTAGTAACGTTTTTATATATTTCCGCTAATTTTGTAACGCTATTTTTATCCTGAATGTTCACCATTCAATGTGTTATAATTTTACTCTAAATTTATAAAAGTTTTGGGTCTGTGTGTGTGTGCGTGTGTGTGAATGTGTGTGTATGTGTGTGCAGGTGCACATTATTGAAGTCTAATGTGAAGATATTTCAAAAATAAAGCAAGTAAAAATAGCGTAAGGTCCGTGTTTTTCATTTTGTGGATACTAGAATATCAGAATTTATAATATTTTTCTCTGTGATGCCTTTCTTAAGAAATGCGTCGGCCGGGCGCGGTGGCTCAAGCCTGTAATCCCAGCACTTTGGGAGGCCGAGACGGGCGGATCACGAGGTCAGGAGATCGAGACCATCCTGGCTAACACTGTGAAACCCCGTCTCTACTAAAAAATACAAAAAACTAGCCGGGCGAGGTGGCGGGCGCCTGTAGTCCCAGCTACTCGGGAGGCTGAGGCAGGAGAATGGCGGGAACCCGGGAGGCGGAGCTTGCAGTGAGCTGAGATCCGGCCACTGCACTCCAGCCCCGGCGACAGAGTGAGACTCCGTCTCAAAAAAAAAAAAAAAAAAAAAAGAAATGCGTCAACGTTGGTTGTTCCACTGCATATGCAAACAGATATATAAAGTCACTTCAAAAAGAGGCTTAAAAATGTCAGAATTTTAATGTGAAGTTGAGAGTGTTAGAGAAAAGTCAGTTTGGTATAAACTCTAAGTTTTCTCTCACATTTGAATATCATCCTATCTTTCATTCAGGTTAACTTCCTACATCACACTACATGGTACAGCCTGACAACATGCCTCAATATCCTCGACTCTTACCAACAGAGTAGGTCCCAGTTGTAACAATTGAAAATAAATTTAGCATCTGATTGAATTTCTCTTCATTTAAAATTAGATTACATAATAACTATTTTTGAGGCAACTTACCTTATATTTTCTGAGATGCTTATGTTGCTTTAGCTGAAAGTCTGGGGAAAAAAATAGGCAGATAGGAGTGTGATAATGAAGGAGATACTGGGATCCTGTTGGATCAGAGACCATATCGAAAACAAAATAATTGAAATAAATATACCAGAATTCTTCCTAAGTATATATTTGCTGATCTTTTCAAATCACTATGAGTTTGTCTTTGTTTGTTATGGATGAAAAGGGATATTTGGTGGAATTAAGTTTTGATATTATATTTCTTTTTCCTCATATCAGTTAGAAGCTTATGCAATACTTTCTGTAGGATGAGCTTATGCAATACTTTCTGTAGGACGAGTACTCTGGAAAAGAAGATCAATTAATACATAAATTTTTGCTGGTGGTATTGATTGGAACAATATTTTATATGAAATATAAAGTTGTCACTCCATTACAAGTTAGAATATGCTGCTTTTCTTTTCTTTTTTTTTTTTTTTTTTTTGAGGCGGAGTCGCTTTTCTTTAAAATATGAAATATGTTTTAAAATGAAGACAAGGATGAGGTAGCATCATATTGAGATAGCATTATCTGCAGATTTTCCTATAAATCTATAGATCATGCTTCAACTCTATGCATTTAACACATTCCAGTGCTCCCTTTATATTTAAATAATGGAGAAAAATCACAGATTTCTACTGACGCATTGTGTTTTTTTTTTTTGAAAGAAATAAATTTGAAAAATAACTGGCTTGCAATGCATACAATTTTATGTAAAAACCTTATTTAATTCATCAAATAGAATATTTTCAGCTGGAACAAAAATAGTTCCTTCTTAAGCTCCTAAAGAAAGATGCCACCTTAAAAATTATTCAGGTAAGAGTGATATGTGAGAAACTTCACTCTTTGACAATTTATCAGAACAACTGATTATGTACTTAAGCATGCATAAATATACTTTCTATACACATTTAACCTAACCTGATAACTTTTAACCCATAAACCAATTAAATTAAATCATTCCAAAGTGATCTTACATTGCTCGTGTTATAATAAGCAAGTTTTTCCTAGCATAACTATTTTTCAAAATTTTGATTGTATAGAGACTCGAGGTAAATAACAATATAATCCATAATAAAACGTATCTAAAACATAAAGTCCAAAGTTTACTTGCTCTGTATTTGTTGATTTTCATGTATGCATTGCACTCCTTGTTATTGATAATGGTGTGGCATTATTCAGACACAAGTAGTTTCACTTAATGGATTCACTGATAAATATCCGAGGGATTCCATTAGTGAGTTATGCTATTTAAATCACTCAGATATTTATCAGAGAATCCACTAATAATTGTATAATTACTGGATCATAATTTGTGCTAAAATACAAAGTTTTTTATCATCTTTTATTCCTTTCACTCATTCTGTCATTTATTCAACAAATAGTGACTTGGTGCTCCCTATGTGTCAGCATTGCTCTGGACTCTGATTCTAGCAGTGAGGCAAATACGCAATTGTTCTTAGAACTTCTATTTTTAGTGATAATGGACAAATATTAAACCAAGTAAATATTCTAACTACTTTTAAGTTTTGAAATACTTCAGAACTAAGGCAGGGAAGGAGAAAAGGTTTCCAGAAGTTGCAGAGTTTAATATTAAGTAGGGTTATAAGAGAATAACTACTAAGAAGATAATATTTAATCAAAAAACAAAGAAAAACGATAGTAATGTTGTGTTCTAGGGCAAGAATGTTGAAAGTATGTAAAAAAGAAAGTGCAAAGTTTCAGGGCTGAGGTCATATGTTTCCATTATGGCTTCAAAAAAGAAGCAAGAGAGAGAATAGTAGGATATAAGTAAGAAAACTAATGCAGGCTCAAATTATGCTGGACATTTCAGGCCTCTATATAGTTTATTTGTTGCCATTAAACATATTGGCAAAAAAAAGTAAATTACTTTTAATGGCAAAAATCGCGATTGCTTCTGCACTAACCTAATACAAGGGCGATGGAATTTATTGGTTGTTGCTATAATCACTAATGCCTTTAACAGAGAAAATGATAGACTCAAATCAGCCAATTGTTAATTGAATGCATGGTAGGAAAGTTACAATACATCCATGGAATTATTTAAAGAGACCGTAATTTCCTGGAAGTGGAATGTAATTGATGCTGATGATCTGGCCCAAGATCTGATTATAAGAGGAGCAGAATTTCAAATTGAACTGTTTTCTCAGCAAGTCAAAATCAGGGTCATAAAGAGAAAGGACAGGACCCAGAGACTGTCCTGGATCCTGAGATAAGTGATTCAGGAACATTAAGCAACCAGATCTCCTCGAGCCCTCTAAGCCTAAAAAACTGGTTCACTTCTCTTTTTTAGACTGTAACAGACCCCTGGAGAATTTCCACTGGACTCCCCTGAGGCAGATATTTTGCAGAAGAAAACTTCCCTCCATGAGATCTTCTCCCACATTCCCTCTTGGCAACTTAACCAGAAGATATGGTTAAGTTCATTTCCGTGGGCTTTAGAACTTCTGGACCTTATACATGAGAAAAGAGATCATTCATGGTTGGAGTCGCCAGACCTGGTTAATATGTGCCAAAAGGAAACAGAAAAAGCAGTCCTGGTGGCCACATCTTGCAATTACTAGACCAGAGTATAAAGCTGGATGAGAGAGACTTTGATGATATGAAGTATTAGGGTTTAAAAGGAACACCAAACTCAGTGGATTTCTAGAGCATCTGACATCAGTCCCAGTATGCCTTAGGCATGGCTCTTAGAAGCACTACGGATCACATTACATAGTGTCAAGTTTCCAGACCTGCCCTGATAGAGTGTTGTAGAACCAATATAAAGGCTGAGGCACTGTACAAGCTGGAGTGACTGTGCACTTCGCGATTCCCAATAACATTAGTTTCATTAAGTTTATAAAGATTGCACTTTTGACAGGCTTAACTAGTGGCTGTTGCCTATAGGCCAAGAAGGATTAGCAAATAATGCTGTTATGAAACAAATGTTGAAGATGATATACAATTCTAGAGGAGCAAAGGAAAGATTGTAGCATGTAATCAGTACAGAGAGATAAGGACCAACATAATTTCCATGCCAGTTATCAGCAACTCAACAATAAAGGAACTCTATTATGTAGAAATCTAAGACAATGGATAAGCTATCATCACAGTTTTTAGGGAAACTATAGAAAGCTTGCCAATAAGGATTTTTGTACATGTACATATATATTCAGAAAGCAGCTAATGTGGAGAAGCAGAAGGTCAATATCAGCCACTCCAGTGGAAATTTCAATCACTCATCTGCTTTCCAAGCCTGAGCCAACTTTCAGACTGAGAGTCCAACGATTAAAGCAGAAGCTGTGTTTTTCAGAGAAATGACCTGATGCCAGAGCAAATATATACTGTAAAGATAATTTTCTTCCTCTACTCAAAGAATCTATAGCCATAGGTACATATGGAAAAGGGAGCACTCACATTTTTTGTATAGTGTTGTGAATTGAAGGAAAGTCAACTTTTACCATAGCCTCCCTTCAAGAGTAGGTACATATGAAAATCAGGTAATACATTTAGTTTAACCACAAATTCATTTCACAGTGGATCCAATGAGTCCATATACGCACAATAAAACTTTACTTCCTGAATTCATAATTTAGATGTACATACATAGTAACTGGCAGGAGACTCACTCTAGCTCCTTGCAATGTGAATGAATAATAATTGTCATAGGAAAGGTCAAGGAAAAGACTGAAAAAGTTCTTTAAACCACAGCCAAGAGACTTCATAAGAGCAATATTGCCTTCCAGATATAATAGGAGAGATCAGTGCCATTTTTAAAAATGTAAAAAGTTGCAGAGGCACAGTTTCTACTGTGTTCTCATTTAAGTCACTTGCTTCATCATATAAAAATCTAATACATGATGACAGATTGCAGTGAACTACAGGACACATACCCAAATGGTAGTCAAATACAAAGCTGCTCTGACAAGTGTGATATTACTGGAATGGGTAGACTTGGGTATGTGATACTTGTTAATTTTTATTTTTAGTTGCAGAATTTTAATTAGACACTTTTTTTAAATAAATTTAAGTTTTTGATTGAAAACAATATATTTGCTTAAACATAAAGCACAGTATGTTTCTTTTACTGCTACAGGTGACAGTGTTTCTCAAGTTTATAGTGATCAAATTTGGTTATCCACTGAGTTCTAGGAAAGTCTTGAATTTTAATATTTTTAGACAGAAAGTTTCAAAGGCTTCTTTATTGTCAATAAGCTCTTCAGCTTGCATAAAAATAAAAACTAATAAAGGATTCCATTTCCATTTGTTATGTCTCACAATTTGTATTTTCTTGGATCCAGATAAAACGTTTCAAAATCTAACAAAACCCGTTACATAAATTAACACATAACATTTTTTCTAACTTTGCTTGTCAAGATAATCTTATAAACAATGTATAAATAAAATATAATGTACTAATTTCTGGAATTGATACCACATCCTGAAAATATTAGCTGAAATTAACTGGAAATAAATGTGCAAAGCTTCATGCATTACAAAAAGAAACATGTTTAGATGAAATTAACTAGGTTGTTATAAATACCATCTTCAAAATTATTGTTAACCCTACTAAAGGTTACAAAATGTTTTTATTAAAATGTATTCAATCATTTGCCTAAGTAATAACCAAAGTAATTGTCATACACAAACATATAGAATTTACATAATTAAATATTCAAAATATGAAAATGAAACATTAACTGCAAATTGTATAGCACTCTTTCATCTATTTAACCTCTCTGATCAAAGCAAGCTCATTCATATTTGTCAAGCAATTGTTCTTTGATTTTTTTGAACTTGGTTAAAATGACATTTTAATGAAATAATGTGGGCATAAAATGGAAAACAGTAATTAAAAGGCTTTTCTTCAATTATACATTATTAGTGCCTAGTTTTTCCTTCACTTACTGTTTACCTTTCCAAGGCTAAGACCAGAAGACATCTGGAGATTCTAAGGAGAGTACTAGATCTGTCAAATATTTCAATATACACTGCTCTCATTCTTCTTTTTCCAATAACCTAGTGTAATTTCAGTAAAATAAAAGTAACAGTAGTCAATGATAGACATTTTAAGCCTACTGGGGTGTGTGTGTGTGTGTCTGTGTGTGTTTGTGTGTGTGTGTGCATTTGGGTTCTCTTTTTAGAGAAAGGAAAGGTAAGAGTTGGTTTATGCTGTGTTTGGTCGTGTGCTTACTTAATACATTTTGTTTGAAACAACAGCCAAATAAATAGATAAATTAATTAAAATAACTTCAGCTAAATTGTCACACAAACTATATATATAAAGTTAAAACATGGATCAACATTCTATTCTCTTTTAGGTATTTATGAAGAATAAGCACTCTGTCTCATGGCACATTTTTGGGAAAAAAATAAAAAAGAATTTTAGTTTTCTAAATTCTGAGCCTCAAACTCCTGCCTCCATGCACAGCTACATTATTCCAAAGAATAACATCTGAAATATTATATAGTCAGATCATTATTGATTTAATGATGGCATTGGTCAAGATGTAAAGAGCATTCTGTAAACTAGCACACACAGCTCACAGCTTTCAATGTATTTTTTAAAATAGTATCTGTTTTCGTTTCTTTCTTTCTGTTTCTGAGACAGAGTCCTACTTTGTCACCCAGGCTGGAGTGCAGTGGTACGATTATGGCTCACTGCAGCCTCGACATCCCAGGCTCAAGCAGTTCTCCTGCCCCAGCCTTCCGAGTACCCGAAACTACAGACATGCGCCACCATGCCTGGCTAATTTTCCTGTTTTTGTTTTTGTAGAGATGGAGTTTCGTCATGTTGCCTAGGTTGGTCTTTCACTCCTGAGCTCCAGCCATCTGCTGCCTTCATCCTCCCAAAGTGCTGCCACTATAGGCTTAAGCCACTGTGGCCTGTCTATCTCTTTTCTTATTCTGAGCAGAGAACAAGAAAGCAACCATGGCAAGATCTGTGACATGGTAAACAAGTGCCGACGTAAACGTAGACATATCTAGATAATCTGTATTCCGTTTGTTTGTTTGTTTGAGATGGAGTCTCGCTCTGTCGCCCAGGCTGGAGTGCAGTGGCCGGATCTCAGCTCACTGCAAGCTCCGCCTCCCGGGTTTACTGAGGCAGGAGATAATCTGTATTCTAATGCTCCAGAAGCTCCATTATTTTTATCCTGGCCCTGCCCCAATCTTGATGCTCCCTTTTATTCTGGACTCTGCTCTGGAATGAATAGATATATTTATGTAGTTTTTGTTAAAGTTCTTGTCAACTATATTTTATGATAAAAAATTGCATTAAATTTTCTGTAAGGTATGCAGATACAGTTAAACATACTATTTACAAAACTGTACATTTTAAAGTTGAATTGATCCCTGCTAAGCTACATTGCATCTGTTTCTGTTTCTTTTCATTCTTATTTGGAGAAGTGGTGACTGAGGAAGAAATATTTCATTGTTGTGGTAGTTCCTTGAACACTAGCTTCTTATATTACTTGTAATATGTCAGTCCTAGAGCCATTTTTCTGCACAGGAGTTGGCTTCATACACATTTATAATGGCAGCAAGAAGCCTGAGTGTGGATGCTGAACTACATGCCACTTCCCAGCAAAGAAGGGAATACAACCACAAGAGGAATCTTCTTGACAAAACAAATGCTTCACATTGAAGTTATTTAAGATGTGGACTTAATTTCCATGGGGAAAGGCTGTATCGACATCAACAGCAGAATTCCAACCTGAAATGATGCAGAAATTCACTGCAAGTCAAAATTTGAAAAAGAAAACATGTAGGTCCTTAGTGAGTTATATTTTGCTTTTAGATAAAGATAAAAAGAACACATGAACTCTTTAATGAATGTAAAAAGTTGAATTCACATTAATGTCATACTTTGGAACACCTTGGGTATACTTTCAAGTTGAATAAATTATTGTTTTGATTGATTTAAGAAATAACCTCTGGATATTTCCAAACCTGTGTTCTTTCTAATGTCATTCAAATCATGTGTAGTAGTTTTCATACAATTCCGGTTTAAAGGTGGTTGTCTAATTTCTTAGTGGCTTTTCCTGAATGTTTTTATATCCAAAGCTATTGAAAAATGTATTTTATGCATTACAACAAAGCTAAACTTTAGTAATGACCCTGAAAATAGTTGTAAAGTGAATTTAAACATTTGAGAAATATTTTAAGGAAGAAACAGCAGAATAAATAAATAGTAAAAAATATTTTTGATGTGAAATTCAATATTACTCTATATATATATGGTATCTATCTATCAACACTCTCATGAAACTGCCTATCAAAACAAAAAGGACATAGCTCATACATTACAAGAATCAGTGAAAAAGATAGAATTGTTGAGCCCAGTTAAAAGTCTATAAGTTAATATTTGAGAATAAAACATTTCTTGAAAATTATATTGAAATATTTTTTGGATGAAGTTTTCTTAGTCTTAGAATATATATACTCTAAAAAGCAAATAGATGTTTATAAACTGTATTAGTTTCCAGGCACACTAAGGTGTTTCTGATGAAATATAAAAAATTTTATTATGACATAGATTTATTTTGAGTTAGCATATTATAGAGTGAACTGGAAGAGGGAGTAAAATTATAGAGTAAAGGGATGTTCATATGTATGTGTAATGTTTTCCACACTATTTAGTTATTAGAACTTGTTATGGGCTGAATATTTGTATCCTCCAAAAGTCATATGTTGAAATCTTAACTCCCAATATGATGTATTAGGAGGGAGGGCTTTCAGAGGTAATTAGATCATGACGGCTGAGTCCTCTTATACAACATTGGTATCCTTACAGAAGGAACCCCAGAGAGCTCTCTCATTTGCTTTCTGCTTTGAGAGTACCTAATAAAAAGGCAGACATTTGAAAACCAAAAAGTGAGTCCTCATCAGAGCTCCATTATTTGGCACTCTGATTTAGATTTTCACTCTCTAGAACTGTGGGAAGTAAATTCTTGTTGCCTATAAATCATTCAATCTACGGCTTACAACAACCCAAGCTGATTAACTTAACAAAGAAGATAATTCTCTTATCATATTTGATACATAATGAAAACAGGGAGTTGAGAAAAAAATCCAAAATAAATGAAGATTTGTGTGTATCGATCTGCATGATGATGAAAAAATATAACTCTGATATGTACACTGCAATGTCATATACATAGTTCAGAATCATGGACAGTCATCGAAAGGATGAATTATCAGAAAGGCAGAAATCTGAACAGTGAAAGAGAAAAAGATATATAAATATATATATGAGGAAATCCAAAGGGAATAAACATGAGTTAAAACAAAACAAAGTATATGTATTAGTCCATTCTCACATTGCTGTGAAGAAATGCCTGAGACTGGGTAATTTATAAAGAAAAGATGCTTAATTGACTCACAGTTCCACATGGCTGGGGAAGCCTCAGGAAACTTACAATTAAGGCGGAAGGCATCCCTTCACAGGGCAGCAGGAGAGAGAATGAGTGCAAGCAGGGGCAATGCCAGACACTTATAAAACCATCAGATCTCCTGAAACTCACTCATCATCACGAGAACAGCATGGTGGAAACTGCTCCATGATCAATTACCTAGTCCTACCCTTGACCTGTGGGGATTATGGAGATTATAGTTTAAGACAAGATTTGGGTGGGTGCACAAAGCCTAACTATATCAGTATAACAAATAACAACAACAAAAAAGAACGATTTTCCTGGTTATAGAAATATGCCTAAAGTGGCAAAGGACTGACTGGTGCAAATACAGTAGATTGATGACATGAGTAATGCACACGAGAAGGCAAGGGATCAAGAACCACCAACACAAAAAGATATATTCTAAATCTACTCTATCAGATCATCATTTTTGTTGTTGCTGTGAGCAGCCTATAGCTAAATCTGCAAACAAGGAAAACCACTGACCACATTTTTTATGCCTAGCCTTGATTTTCAGGTCATCTTCCTTTGTTTATTCACCCATCCATGGCGTAAATATTTGTTAATGTTTCATCTTGCATCCATTCTTGTGTCAGTCGATTAATGTCAATAAGGAGTTAGAATAAAAATTACTTTTTAGTGAAGGAGCAAACATTAAAATCCCATGTGTTATAAGCAACTGCAGGCAAATGTGCACAGTGCCACCAAACGAACACAAAGGAAAGGTGTATGAAGTTCCAGATAAGCGAAAGCATTTTTTCATAATATTTACTTTTAATTGAGTTTTGAAAAAGAAATAAAGGCATGACAAATTTAGCTTATTAGGTATATAAAGTTTAACATTTATTCTATGTAACCAGCCATTTATAAAATATGTTTATAATGTCATGTCAGGAAATCACAACGATATCTGTAAGATATAATTTAATTTAGTGTAACATTCATTAAGCTCTAGGTATATGTTTACATTACTTAGACAGATACCCTGTCTATTTATAAAGGCATTTTTATTGTGTGATATGAAATTGCACATTAAACATACACATAGAGACATACAAACACATACACATCAGAAAATTTACTTGCCAAAAAATTTTAATCTAGATATTAGTATTTTGTTATTAGCCTATTCTTATAGTATTCTCATATATAAACAGAAAATGTAAGGTTATTTGAAGTTAGCAAATAATTTGAAGTATTAAAACAATAGCAAACTAAGATATGATGAGAAAGAAGCCAAAGACAAAATATATGTAAAGAATGATTTGGAAATAGTGACTGCTGAAACTGAAAGCCAAATACATTAAACCCTTACTATTTTAAAATATCACATTTAAATATGACTTTCTTTTTAATTTGAATTAACTATGGAAGGAAGATTAGAAGAATGATCAAGAAATATTTTCTGGGCTTTCCAAAAAATGACAAACGACGTATTTGGCAGAATGTCAAGTGTCTTATAAATATTACCATGTCTTGTCAAAAAAGTAAAGAAAATTAGTGAAACAACTAATGAACTCTGAAAAAATAATCACCAAACACAGCATTGCCATGAAAGAATATTTCAAGATAATTTAATCAATTGGTGTATTGGATTCAGTCTGATAGGATCACAAAGTAAAGATTGCAACACCTAGGCAACCAGATTTTATAGGTTAATTTGACAGGGATAATATCTCTTAAAGATAAATAACCAACCCTGTGTTGTTGGGTGCACCATATTGATAAAGAATGAGCCTTGAAATCATTTGCCCTTAAAAGATTCATGTGACCAGCAATTGTCAGAATTTCATAGATTATAGAAATCTCCCTTCCCAATGACCTTGATATCAGTGGAGGTCATAGTGATGGTGACTCACATTTTGTTTTGTTTTGTCATTCAATAATTGTGAACCAAGATTTTCAGTGTTCTATGGTCAGAAAGCCTGGACCAGGCAGAAATATGATACTATTCACGAAGAATAGTTTTCAAAAGGTAGCATGAAACTAGCACCAACTGCATTTGTTGGAAGTTTCTTAGATGTTTTATTCTATGTGAAAACACAAACACACACCTTATAGAGAAGAATGTTTAAAGTCCTATCTGGTTTCAATCACGCTCTGCTCCATCCATACTTCTAAATAACAACCTTCCTCCCCGCTACCCACAAAAGAAATTTGGATGTATACCCAAATTCAGTATGTACTTATTTTTGTTCCTCATCAGTCTTTCAGCCCTATGCAGTATTAAACACACTTGACCATCCAGCCTAAAACCACGATACTCTCTGCACTTAACCTACAAGAAATTGCACTCTATTGGTTTTACTCATACAGATGGAATTGGACTATTTCAGTGTACGTTACTGATTTGTTCTTGCATACCTGGCATCTCAAATTGAAAGTTCCTGTGTGTTCTTGGGATCTACTTTACTTTAAGGTCCAAACAGTTTCCCGAGGAGATTTCCTCCTCGCCGGTGACTAGATCCGTCTAAGAATAGATGTTCTGCTAATGTGTTTCTTCTGAGTGTTATACATAACTCAATCTATACCAACTCTCTATCTATCTGTCTGTCTGTCTATCTATCTATTCATCTAATTTGTCAAGGTTTTCCAGAGACGGAACAAATTAGATATAGACATATTTATAAATACACAGGAGATTTTTTATTTATTTATTTTATTTTCATTTTCATTTTTTTAAGACGTAGTCTCGCTCTGTCGCCCAGGCTGGAGTGCGGTGGCGCGATCTCGGCTCACTGCAAGCTGCGCCTCCCGGGTTCCCGCCATTCTCCTGCCTCAGCCTCCCTAGTGGCTGGGACTACAGGCGCCCGCACCACGTCCGGCTAATTTTTTGTACTTGTAGTAGAGATGGGGTTTCACCGTGTTTGCCAGGATGGTCTCCATCTCCTGACCTCGTGACCTGCCACCTCTGTCTCCCAAAGTACTGGGATTACAGGCGTGAGCCATCGAGCCCGGCCAGGAGATTTATTATGGAAATTATATCAGGTGGTTATGGAGGCTACAAAGTCCCACAATTGGTTGTCTGCAAGCTGGAGAACCAGAGAAGGTGGTGTGGCTCAGTCCAAGCCTGAAGTTCTCAGAACCATGAAAGACAATAGAGTAGCTCTTATTTTGAGGCCAAAAGCCTGACAAACTTGGGGGTGAGGGGTTGCTGGTCCATGTCCTAGAGTCCAAAGTTCAGAGAACCTGGAGATCGGACGTCCAAAGTCGGGAGAAGAAAGATGTCCCAGCTCCAGAAGAGAGAGAGAAAATTGGCCTTTCCTCTGCCTTTTTGTTATTTCTGGGCCTTCAGTTGATTGAATGGTGCTCACTCACATCGCCTGAAGGCCAGTCTTGCTTATTCAGCACACTGATTCAAATCAGTCTCCCATGGTAACACCTTCATGTACAGACTTGGAAAAAATGCTTTATCAACTCTGGGTATCCCTGAATACAGCCAAGTTGACACTTCTAATTAACCATTATGCTATCTATCTACAAACTGAAAGTCAAATACTGAGCTCTTCATCTTTCTCCGTGTTCTCACTCAGTCTTTCCAATCTCATTATATGATATCACTATTTATTTGGGTGCTCTAAACAAAAATCAGAACATTATGTTTCATTCCTCCTTCTTTCTTAATCCTCACATCCAAACTATCACTAAATGTTGTTTCCAATGTTACCTCCTCCCTATCTTTATTTCCACTATCCTAGCCAAAATCATCATAGTATCATCACTTACCTGAAATACTGGAATAGCTTCCTAAATGTTTTACCTGCTGTATTAGTCTGTTCTCACATTGCTAATTAAGACATACCTGACAGTGGGTAATTTATAAAGGAAAGAAGTTTAATGGACTCACAGTTCCACATGTCTGGGGAGGCCTCACAATGATGGTAGAAGGCAAAGGAGGAGCAAAGGGACGTCTTACACGGTGGCAGGCATTGAGGACGTGTGCAGGGGAAGTGCTCTTTACAGAACCATCAGTTCTCCTGAGACTTATGCACTATCAGGAGAACAGCACAGAGACAAAACCATCCCCATGATTGGGTTACCTCCCACCAGGTCCCTCCCAAAACACGTGGGGATTATGAGAGCTACAATTCAAGATGAGATTTGGGTGGGGACACAACTAAACCATATCATTTGCTACCAGCTTGCTGCAAGGATGTTACTTTCTATTTCATCTAAAATACTTTAATCACACTAGACTTCAAGTTCCTTTAATGAAATAACAATTCCTCTTTGAAGACATTTACACATTATTTATTCAATGAGAAAACTCTCCTTGGCATACTTTGCCCATCTAACTTATGCTCATTTTTAAAGCATCAACTTAATCAATTTCCTTAGCAGAAACTGAAGTGGCCCCAGTGAGATACTCTTCTCAGCAACAGTTCACCTATATTGTCCACTGTCTTAGAGCTGTGGTTTGATAGTTGATTTTGCTAACTGAATATAATAGAAGTGACACTGCATGGCCCTTGAGGTGAGATAATAAGAAGTCTTACAGATTCCTACCTGGTCTTTTAATGTGCTCTGTGGATCCACTTACTATAGTCTAAAGGAGCATATGAAACCTCAGGAAGAAGCTCACATGAAGAGGAAAAAAATATTCTGATCAAAAGCTTTGTTGAGCTTACAATTAAAAAACAGTCTTACCAGTTAGGGACGCGAGGGAGCAATATTGGAAAACACTCCAATCCCAGCTGGGATCTTCCTGCTGACATTATATTGAGAAGCAGTAAGTTTATTTCTAACAAGCGTTACCCAATCTGAGAATCATAAGCACAAGACATGATTGTTATTTTAAGCATTGGAGTCATTGGAGTATTTATTTTAGAAAATTGTTTAAACAATCGTTAAAAAACAAAAAAATAAAAAAAAAAGAATAATCTCAAACACACTTTTTTTTTTTTTTTTTTTGAGACAGGGTCTGGCTGTGTCACCCAAGCTGGAGTGCAATGGTGCAATCTTGGCTCACTGCAGCCTCGACCACCTGGGCTCCAGCAATTCTTCTTCAGATTCCAGAGAGCTAGGACTACAAGCGTGAACCACAATACCTGCATTTTTTTTTTTTAATATCGAGACAGGGTCTCACTTTGTTGCCCAGGCTGGTCTCCAATTTTTGGGCTCAAGCAATTGTCCCACTTCAACCTCCCATGCTGGGATTACAGATGTGTACCACGATGCCCAATTCTAATATACTTATTTCATAGCAACATATACTTATCTGTCATAGAACTTTTTAAAGATCAAAATGTGTACTTTTATCTGAACATGATTAGGACATGGATATTTTTTGGAGAGGAAGGAATTATTCAGCTTACCACAATAGAGTCGGTATTTCATTGAAAAAGTAATTAAGAAATTCTTTAAAATTCTGGCTGGACATGGTGGCTCACGCCTGTAATCCCAGCACCTTGGGAGGCCGAGGTGGGCGGATTACCTGTGGTCAGGAGTTTGAGACCGGCCTAGTCAACATGGTGGAACCTCTCTCTAATAAAAATTTTTTAAAAATTAGCCAATCATGGTGGCGGGCACCTGTAGTGCCAGCTACTTGGGAGGCTGAGGCGAGAGAATCGCTTGAACCTGCAAGGGGGATGTTGCAGTGAGCCAAGATCACTCCATTGAACTACAGCCTGGATGACAGAGAAACACTCCATTAAAAAAAAATGTTCTTTAAAATTCTACCTGTTACCAAGAAGTCTCACTGTACCTGCAACACTCAGTACTCAGGAAATATCAAGGGATGGATAGCACATTTGAAATGATACTTGCAAACCTATTTGAGAAACACTGGTTTTCAAGGTCAAAGGCTTTACTTTGAGTTCTCGTGGCCATTATGTCCACTCCAACAGAAACAAACATTCCCATAAGATTGCATTACTAAGTATACTCTGCATCTGGACTTCTCACTCCCTAACCTTGACTCTGCTCTTTAAATAGTCTGATAAAGCCAAATAATATAGAAGTGTGTTGCTCTATGCCTACATTTATTAACAATAGGTTCTGTGGCCTTTTTCAAATATAAAACTAAAAACATTCTGCATGATTTTCAGCCCAGAGATCCAGTTTACTAGAAACAACAGCCATGTAAGGATGCTCTTGAGGCTCATTGGAGGGACCTTACTGTTAACCACAAACACTCAGAAAACTCCACTAAATTTATGTTTCCCAATTAAAACTTCACCTATTTACTTCCAAGATTTCCCTGCTGATGGTAGATCTAAAATGCAGATTTCTTCAGGTATTCCCAGAAGTACAAGTCATAACTAGGGAAAAACCTCTTCCAAGTAACTCAGAAAGTAGGAGATTATTAGAAATGAACATTTTCTGCCCAAGATCTTCAGATAGAGGCAGAAATGCGGGTATTTGCTGATAATTAGATTCTCCTTTGTTTCTTTATCCTCTTTTCTATGTTCAGTTTTCCATCTTTCTATTCATTTAATGTTTTTGAGGGTTACATTGATACTCTTAAGAGCTTTACCCTTAAACTTGTTACTTTGTATATCAGGAGGATATGCTGTATTAAATAGACCTACTAATATCAAAGCTCTTTTTCTGACAGACTTTTTATCGGGATCGAATATGTTCTCTTTGATGATTTCAGGTTGGAAAAAATCTTGGCTTAAAGACATTATTCAAAACTTTCTAATAATTCTAATTTTCATTCTTGTTGTATTCATAGGACTTTTTAAAATTCACTTTCTCCAGCATCTTAAAGTATTCCATATAACAACTCTTTTGATAACTTATGGAAATTCAACCACAATGAGTACAAGTCATGAGAAGTGTGATGGCAGCTATCACCAATAAATCTGAAAGTTCAATTGACCCTAGTGGTACAGATTTGAAGGAATTAACAATATTGTCAAATGATAAGATTCAATCTCTTCTCTGATCAAAAGGAGTTATTGTAGGAAACTCTGGAAGACTGAAAAATTACCACTTGGCCACCTACCTGCTTCCTCTTGACTTTGGTCCATACAGCTCGTCCTCCCACTCTGATATTTGCATAATCTTAACCTCTAACCCAACCTTCTTGTTAAAACTATATTACCCAAACAAATAGCAGTTAAAGCCCAAAATAATTCTTTCTTCTGAGACCCATATTTGACCAAACATTCCCCCAAAGTAGTTTAACATCTGCTGAAACCATTGGCAAAGCCCCAAGAATATTTTAATCACCCTCTCTCAAGTTAGTACACACCTTTGAAGTATTTTGCAAGCTACTATATTCTGAAAAAAGGGCTTACAGTTAATGACTTGTCAGTTTCTTTTTTTCCATGAATCTCAACTTTTACAGCCTTAAAGAGCACACATGACACACAACTAAACGAGGACATTATCTTTTGTTGTGTGTCTAGTCTGAGAATAATTTTTAATTAAACTGTTTCAGATGTTTGAGGATGAGTAATAGAAAATTTGTATGTTTAACTTGAATAACTAAATATATCTAATAAATTCACATTTCTTTCCATTGATATAAATCAAGAGCAACTTAGGGCAAGCACAAAACTAACCACAAATTTAGTAATAAGAAAAGTTCACTTTTTTTAACTGAGCTTTTGCTGTGAGTTGGGTCCTGTGCTATCTGAACATACAATTTCTCATTTAATTACCTTAATGCAAAGTATCACAGGGTCATTTTTCCCCAAAGTGATAATAATGCCATGATGACAATTTACACTAAGCATGTTTGCAAACATTTGCTTGAAATTTTAGCCAACATGGCATTTGTATAGTGTCATTGTATTGGTCTGTATCAATATGTGCTGAGAGATCTGGCAAGATGGCCGAATAGGAACAGCTCCAGTCCACAGCTCCCAGCCAGGCCAACGCAGAAGGCCGGTGATCTCTGCATTTGGCACTGAGGTACCCAGTTCATCTCACTGGGACTGACTAGAGAGTGGGTGCAGCCCATGGAGGGCAAGCATAAGCAGGGTGTGGTGTCACCTCACCCAGGATGTGTAAGGAATTGGGAAACTCCCTCCCCAAGCCAGGGGAAGCCATGAGGGAATGTGCCTTGAGAGACAGTGCTATCTGGCCCAGATACTACACTTTTCCAATGGTTTCTGCAACCCACAGACCAGAAGATTCCCTTGGGTGCCTACACCACCAGGGCCCTGGGCTTCAGGTGCAAAACTGGGCGGCCATTTGGACAGACACTGTGCTAGCTGCAGGAGTTTTTTTTTTTTTTTTTGTATCTCAGTGGCACCTGGAATGCCAATGATACAGAACCATTCACCCCCTGGAAAACCTAAAAGAAATGGACAAATTCCTGGACACATACACCCTCCCAAGACTAAATCAGGAAGAAGTCAAATCCCTGAATAGACCAGTAACAAGTTCTGAAATAGAGGTGGAAATTAATAGCCTACCAATGAAAAAAAGACCAGGACCAGATGGATTCAGAGCTGAATTCTCCCAGAGGTACAAAGAGGAGCCTGTATCATTCCTTTCGAAATTTTTCAAACAATAGAAAAAGAGGGACTCCTTCCTAACTCACTTTATGAGGCCAGCACAATCCTGAGACCAAAACCTGACAGAGACATACACAAAAAAGAAAATTTCAGGCCAATATCCATGATGGACATTGATGTGAAAATCCTCAATAAAATATTGGCAAAACAAATCCAGTAGCACAAAGCTTATCCACCACGATCAAGTTGGTTTCATACCTGTGATGCAAGGCTGGTTCGACGTATGAAAATCAATAAACATAATCCATCACATAAACAGAATCAATGACAAAAACAACATGATTATCACAATAGATGCAGAAAAGGCTTTCGATAAAATTCAACACTCCTTCATGCTAAACAAACTCAATAAACTAGGTATTGAAGGGATGTACCTCAAAATAATAAGAGCTATTTATGACAGACACACAGCCAATATCATACTGAATACACAAAAGCTAGAAGCATTTCTTTAGAAAACTGGCACCAGACAAGTATGGCTTCTCTCACTACTCCTATTCAACACTGTATTGGAAGTTCTGGCCAGGGCAATCAGGAAAGAGAAAGAAATAAAGGATATTCAAATAGGAAAAGAGGAAGTCAAATGGTCTCTGTTTGCAGATGACATGATTGTATATTTAGAAAACAACATCATCTGAAAACTCCTTAAGCTGATAAGCATCTTAAGCAAAGTTTCTGGATACAAAATCAATGTGCAAAAATCACAAGCATTCTTATACACCAATAACAGATAAACAGAGAGCCAAGTCATGAGTGAACTCTCATTCACAATTGCTACAAAAGGAATAAAATACCTAGGAATACAACTTACAAGGAATGTGAAGGACCTCTTCAAGGAGAGGTACAAACCACTGCTCAAGGAAATAAGAGAGGGCACAAACAAATGGAAAAACATTCCATGCTCATGGATAGGAAGAATCATTATCGTGAAAATGGCCGTACTGTCCAAAGTAATTTATAGATTCAATGCTATTCACCTGAAGCTACTATTGACTTTCTTCACAGAATTAGAAAAAACTACTTTAAGTTTTATACGGAACCAAAAAAGAGCCTGTATAGCCAAGACAATCCTAAGCAAAATAACAAAGTTGGAGGCATTACGCTACCTGACTTTAAACTATACTACAAGTCTACATTAACCAAAATTGCATGGTCCTGGTACCAAAACAGATATATAGACCAATGGAACAGAACGGACACCTCAGAAATAACACCACACATATATAACCATCTGATATTTGACAAACCTGGCACAAACGAACAATTGGGAAAGGATTCCCTATTTAATAAATGGTGTTGGGAAAACTGGCTAGCCATATGCAAAAAACTAAAGCTGGACTCCTTCCTTACACCTTATACAAAAATTAACTCAAGATGGATTAAAGACTTAAATGTAAGACCTAAAATCATAAATACCCTAGAAGAAAACCTAGGCAATACCATTCAGGACATAGGCATGGGCAAAGACTTCATGTCTAAAACACAAAAAGCAATGACAACTAAAGCCAAAATTGACAAATGAGATCTAATTAAACTAAAGAGTTTCTGCACAGCAAAAGAAACTATCATCAGAGTGAACAGGCAACCTAGAGAATGGGAAACAATGTTTGCAATCTACCCAACTGACAAAGGGCTAATATCCAGAATCTACAAGGAACTTAAACAAATTTACAAGAATAAAATAACCCCATCAAAAAGTGGGCAAAGGATATAGACAGACACATCTCAAAAGAAGACATTCATACAGCCAACAGACATAAGAAAAAATGCTCATCATCACTGGTCAGTAGAGAAATGCAAATCAAAACCATGATGAGATGCCATCTCATGCCAGTTAGAATGGCGATCAATAAAAAGTCAGAAAACAACAGATGCTGGAGAGGATGTGGAGAAACAGGAATGCTTTTATACTTTTGCTGGGAATATAAATTAGTTCAACCATTGTGAAAGACAGTGTGGTAATCCCTCAAGGATCTGGAACCAGAAACACCATTTAACCCAGTAATCCCATTACTGGGTATATACCCAAAGATTATAAATCATTCTACTATAAAGACACATGCACACGTATGTTTATTGCAGCATTATTTACAATAGCAAAGACTTGGAACCAACCCAAATGCCCATTAATAATAGACTGGATAAAGAAAATGTGGCACATATACAGCATGGAATACTATACAGCCATAAAAAAGGATGAGTTCATGTCCTTTGCAGGGACATGGATGGATGAAGCTGGAAACCATCATTCTCAGCAAACTAGCACAGGAACAGAAAGCCAAATACTGCAAATTCTCACTCATAAGTGGGAGTTGAACAATAAGAACACATGGACACAGGGAGGGGAACATCACACACTGGGGCCTGTTGGGGGGTGGGGGCTAACGGGAGGGAGAGCATTAGGACAAATACCTAACATAGATAACAGGTTGATGGGTGCAGCAAACCACCATGGTACATGTATACCTATGTTACAAACCTGTGCGTTCTGCTCATGTATCCCAGAATTTAAAGTATATTAAAAAATATGTCAAGTGCTTATTATCAGAATGTTAACAGAAAATATAGACAGAAAAAATAACTTTGGGCGTATACTCTGTCATAAACAGTGCAGTCACCAAATTTTAGTCATACTGTGCTCTTAAATCATATCTGATGTTTCTAAATTTTTGGAGTATTGTGCTTCTTTTAAAAAAATATCCATATACAAATGTTGAGATAGCCTGCAGCCTTTAAGTTGCAAAAAGGTGCTCTAAGTGGAAATTGTGTATAATTTTAAGATAACTAAGCAGTATACCTAGACAATAAAACAAGACAATTTCAGTAGCATAAGTCTTAGTGGCAGGTATTATAAATTACTTAAAAATTATATTCACTTTTAAAGAAACACTGATGAATTCACTAATAAGGGAAAGATTTTACACATTTTTTAAACATACTGTTAAACAGACACTATTGTAATGCTATAATGATATGCTATAATGATATCCTAGTAGGCGGCACATATTACACAGCATTTACCGTGACAAGGAGCATGAGAGCCTTTGTATAACTGGCTACAGGAGGATAAAGTGGTAAATCGTAGCACCACTGAAGCATGAATGTAGCCTAATTAACAAAACTGAAGCTTCTATACTCATGCTGTCCTTACACGTGTCTTCATTCACTTGCACGGTCTATGCCTTTGTGTTCAGTAGAATGTTGCTTCTCACTGTCATGCTGCAGTGTTTCTCGTCTACCTGCCACATCTTGAGTGATATCTTAAGGTGCTGTGCATGCAATTATTTTTTGCTCAGTAGTATTCTAATTAAAATCTACCGTTTAACTGAGCTTCTTCTATTAAAAGCATGTAGAAATGTCCCAGGTCTGGAATCACATTTAAAAACATATTTCTTAATTTCTTATAGTTATGCATGTAATTCCATTTATTTCAGCAAAATCCTAGCTAAATTCTTTTCTACAATTTTTAATACCCAAGGATATTAACTTACATAGGAGAGTAATACAGAAGAAAACAAATGAGGCTTACCTTTCTCGATGACAGGCAAAAGCACTCATCTCTGAATACTTTGGTTAGCCTCTCCGTCTTCAAAATATACATCAACCTTTCTCTTCTTTCTCCATTCAATAGAATGAAAAACTGTTTAGTTTTATATAGTTGCACTGTTGTAAGTCATACAAATAATATTATCTATATGAAATAGTGAAAGATCAGTTGATAGAACATCTTAAGTCCTGTTGTTTAATTACTGAAACCCGTTTAAATCTTCTGTGGCATAATTTGCTCTTTGAATCATGAGAGAGTGATTGATTACTTTTGGAATGTTACTGATTTTGAAGTTTATTTGATTCAATTTATCTTCATCTCTTATCAAGGAACAAATCTGAAGCACAATATATTTATGTGTTTGAATACCATAAAGCCAAAATAAAGTCTCATTAACCAATTCTTTCAGTGGCATTGTCACTGATTTTTATTTATGAGCTTCAGTAAAGGAGCCTACACAACAATGCCAGGTCTCTAGATATGTGGCATGATATAATAAAGTCAAGTGAGTTATTCTTATGCCACAACATCTTATCTACAACATGTAATGATGAACAAAATTCAATATATTGAACACACCTATGTATATATAAAATTCACTACATATGTACATGATATATTATTGTACATAAACAGATGCACTGAATTATTATTGATGACAGTAAAATGACACATTTAAATTGTTCAGTGTAATAATTCTGATATCTGTATACACTAATGGCACTATGATTATAATCAAAACAATAAGCATACCTTAACTTCAAAAGCTTTCTGTGATCCTTAAAGTCCTCTCTGTTGTTTATTTGTCAAGGTACAATTTAAAAAATAAAAAAAATTATGAAATACAGAAGAATAATTGAAATATATTTTCACCAGAGCCCGTAACTGATCATTATATTTTTCCTTCACCACCCATTACAGCACCTCAGGTGATGAGGTTGCTTGGTTGATGGGGTAATCAAGAAAAGCTCAACTCTGAGGGAGATGAGGCACTAATTTTCTTGCCCTATTGAGGTTTTCATTATTGCAATTGCTAATTTATTGTTATAACTTGGCAGAGAATCAACAATAAAATCCCTGTGCTGTAGACATATTTCATTTTGTAGCAGGAAGTATAACTCCTCTGATTAACTTTTTTTTTTTTGCTTTTGCCTGTTATTCTGTGGTCATGAGAATTCCAAAGTTGACCATGAGGCAGTCTTAGCTTCTCATTTCATGGAAACCCTACTTTCACATGGTAAAACCATCCCTGCCTAGGAATAAGAGCTCTAGTGCAACAGACCTTAACTTTACCATGACAGGAAGTGCAATTCTCCAAGTGAGTCACTGGAAATAGTGAGAAGGGTCGATCTTACTTTCATCTTTTGCTTTGTGAACTCATGTATTCTAGCCATTTAAGATCCAATGCCATATTCTGCCACTAGTTCGATGATATAACAGTCCCTGGAAAACGGTAAACGAGATTTGCTAAGTATTGTCCTCAAGCTGAATTCTTATCTTATACTTTGACAGTCTATCCTGATATTCTCACCATCAGATGCTGATGAGGGGTGTGCTATTTGGTGGGACTAGGGGAGCCCATGATCATTCATCCATATTGCAACTCCTTTCCTATTAAATGCCTCCCTTGGTCTGAGGTATGTAACACAAAATCTCCTGTAATTAAATCAGGAGCTCTTATACTGGTGATGGCAGAGATATCATTTACAAGAAAGGAAAACCCATATCAGATATAGGTGGGAGTATCCATAATAATACATTTATAATTTCTCAAAAGTAAATGATTTTATGAAATGGACTTGACACCAAGTGGTTAGCTGGCCTCCTTAAGAGATGCTGGGAAATAGAGAGCAGTAGAGGTTTCTGTGGTTGATAAATTAAGAACTCAAAACTAGCATGTAGCATGTCCTCTGGGTGAGAGGAAGGCCACACTGCAGTGTCCATACATCACACTCATCTTTGAAATCTTGGAAACTCTGTTCATGGATCCATCATACAAATTTCATGTGACAAAGAAGAGAGAGTAGCCGATGTCCACCTGTTATTTGTGAAATAACTCATTTCAGATGATCCTTTTCCATGGGCATTGATACATGATTCAAAGACCTACATATCTTTTTATTCTACTCTAATTGGTCCAATGCTAATCCTTTCCAGACTGTTTTGACTCCAACATTTAGTCTTGTCCTTTCTAATCCCCTAACTTATGAGCTAAGCCATTCACCACTGTCTGGGAGTCCATACATCTATTCTCATCAGGTCATATACACATATATACAGAATTGAATATCAATAATACAGCTTATTATGAAGTTTTTCTACCATTGATGTTCGTTAGGGTCACTGTTAAGTAAAGCAATAATGTGTCAGTGTTTTGTTGTTGTTGTTGTTGTTGTTACTGTTGTTGTAATTAATATATTGAGTCACAGTTTTTATGACTTACTCAGAACTTTTAATTCATTCTATTAAATGAATGGAAATCATACATGTAAGAAAGATGTAGACTGAGGAGAGAAAATAGGTCAAAAGAGGTAGATGAGGGGGCCTGGCACGGTGGCTCACACCTGTAATCCCAACACTTTGGGAAGTCAAGGCAGGTGGATCACCTAAGTTCGGGAGTTCAAGACCAGTCTGACCAATATGGAGAAAACCCGTCTCTACTAAAAATACAAAAAAAAAAAAAAAATTAGCTGAGCATGATGGTGCATCCCTGTATTCCCAGCTACTTGGGAGGCTAAGGCAGGAGAATTGCTTGAACCCAAGAGGTGGAGGTTGCGGTGAGCTGAGATCATGCCATTGCATTACAGCCTGGACAACAAGAGTGAAACTCTGTCTCAAAAAAAAAAAGAAAACAAAAAAGAGGTAGATGAGATGGGAGTTTGAGTCAGCTCTTTGAATAGTTTACTGAATTCTCTAGTGCTGTTTGAATTACACAAAATATATCATTTCCTTCATGTTCTAATTACTAGTATCCCTGCTTACCTAATTATTTTGTGGATCTGACAATACCATACGTCATGGTAACCAAGCTCAGTTACTTAATCTACTCTTAGCCTCTCTGATTCTACTAGGCTCCAGTTACATTTCAGAAACTATTATTAATTGGCAATTAGTTTTCTATGTCAGAAGATATAACCTTGCTCTAGAATCTTGGTATCTGGGGAAGGTTGTAAACTTTGGCTGAAAATTTCTGTTGATGCTCTTCCTTTAAAAAAAGTGGAGTTCATTTTTCCACCCATGTGAAATTGGGATGGCTTTGTGGATTGCATAAACCAATAAATGTGTTAGAAATAGTGCTGTTTCTCATAGTTTGAATTCTCCAAGAAACAGAGTCTGAAATGGAGGTTAGTGTGCATGATGTTTATTAGGGGATGTGCTTTGTATTAACATCTATATAGACAAGGGGAAGAAAGCAATGTTTAACAGAGGAAGAAGTTGACCTGCAAACAACTTACTATATCTTCAGCTGACCTGCTATGGAGCACTGGAACTAAAATGTCCTTCAGGGTCATCCTTCATTTAGCTAATATGACCAAGTCTTTCTTTATGCCTGGCCACCATCATTTACTGACTGTGGGTGTCCTTGATGGTAGGTTACCACAGGTACAGTAAATATCTGTAACTGACACAATTTTTTAAAGCGCTCACATGGAAAAACTTTTTGTTAACAGGATTTCCAACCACAAGGCAACATGTTTTTTGAAGAAGAATATGGATGATGTATTCCTATGCCTACCATACTGTATGACTTCTCAGGCTAGGCTTTAAAATCTGTTTGCCTCCTTTTAAATCTTTCAGAACACTCTTTTATTTGTTATTGTTTTTAAAGTTCCTGTATTTTATGATTCTTTAGCATGTTGGGGCCTTGTAGACCTGGGGAAAGGCTGCCTCCCCCAGAATTAGCTTGTTCCTGGACATAGCAAACAACTTACCTGTGATTACGCCTTTGATATGCAAACCAACAAAATCTGAGTTCATAAACTCCATCATCTGCTTTATCAGGCTCTTGCCATCCAGTGACACTATCTCCCTGCCCTAAATCAGTCCAGCACCAATACTAGGCAATGAGGGACCACCACCCTTATAACCCAGAGCCCATCAAAATTATTCAAATTATCCAATTCTAAACCTACTTGCCATTCATTCATCACCCTTTCCTTCCCATAATAACCACAATACAAGTTTTCAGCCATGCTCTTCCTTTGCTTTTTCAGACTCCTAACTGACCCTCGTGCCTCTCCATGTGGCCTACATGGTGTGGCATCCCCCATTCTTTTGGAAACTGTGAGTTACAAACTGCCTTTTTTTATTTTTTATTTTATTTTATTTTATTTTTATTTTGGGGGGGGGTGCGGAGTTTCGCTCTCATTGTCCAGGCTGGAATGCAATGGCATGATCTCGGCTCACTGCAACCTCCTTCGTCCCCCAGGTTCAAGCAATTCTCCTGCCTCAGCCTCCCAAGTAGCTGGAATTACAGGTGCCCACGACCACATCCGGCTAATTTGTGTGTGTGTATATACATACATATATATATATTTTAGTAGAGATGGGATTGCACCATGTTGGCCAGGCTGATCTCAACTCCAGACCTCAGGTGTCCACCCGCCTCGGCCTCCCAAAGTGCTGGGATTATAGGCATGAGCCACCATGCCTGGCCACAAATTTCCTTCTTAAATTACAGTCATCTTCTGATCTGTTGGCCTC
This sequence comes from Trachypithecus francoisi, assembly GCF_009764315.1. NCBI lineage: Eukaryota > Metazoa > Chordata > Mammalia > Primates > Cercopithecidae > Trachypithecus > Trachypithecus francoisi. The sequence continues at coordinate 11,337,001 of NW_022681459.1, forward strand.
ACCATACCTAAATAAAGTAAATCCTCAGGTACATTTTAAAACAACTCTATCTTCAAAGCCATCAACTTTTTGCAGAAAGATGGGCTGAATTATTGGATGATGAGAGACCATAAGCAATGAGAAAGTCTACATGGAAGAGAGCTGAAGCTGTCCAGTCAACTGCCGATACTAAAGCCCCCTAAATGTGAGAAAGAGCTCCTGGGACACTTCAGCCCAGCTGAACTCCCAGATGAAGGCAGTCCCACAGTCATCACAGTCAACACTGTATCTGCCCAGCCAGTCCTCAGAAGCATGAAAAATAATAAACCTTGTTTCAAGAAACTATGTTTGTGTTGATTTGTCATGTCACAATAAACCATCAGTCACTATAAACAAATAATCAGAAATTAGTGCCACAAGTAGTGGGCGGTTGTAGCAAAACCTGCAATATTTGGCACTGGCTTTTGGAAGTGCTAATAAGTAAGAACATTAAAGACAATCAGGAAGCTGTGATTGAAAACTAGAGTAATAGTAAATTAATTGTTGGTGGAGGGTGGAGCAGGAGAAAATAAATTGCTATTTGACACTGGGATAACTGGGAGAAAAGGACACACATGTCACATGACATCATTACCTACAGTAGCACAGAAGATGGGAAATGTATTAAATGAACTTATATATGAAGAGAACTTCAAGTAAGATATGAAAAATGCCAATTGGTTTCTTCTATTAATTGGTAGAGATAAAGATAAACTGAACTTTTTACATTTTCAAGCAGAATGTAGAAGACAATTTTGTAATGCAGAACTTGCTGGCTTGTAAAATAAAACTTTATCATCGTCAACTTCTTCAGTTGGGAAGTGGTTGACAAATTAAGAAGTGACCTCACGCAAAATTGAATTTCACCTAACTGGTCTCAGAACACTCGAGAAGTTGAGGCAGGTACTGGCTGAAAGGCTTTATGAAGGTAGATACGGAATGCCTTCATATGCTACTGGTTTTTCTTTTTCCTTGACTGATTATAGACTTGGTTTGGAAATTCAATAGACTAAGATAATACAATTTTGAACAGTGAAATGGAACATTAATTTATAGCAAAAAAAAAAAAATTCTAGGCCGGGCGCGGTGGCTCAAGCCTGTAATCCCAGCACTTTGGGAGGCCGAGGCGGGCGGATCACGAGGTCAGGAGATCGAGACCATCCTGGCTAACACGGTGAAACCCCGTCTCTATTAAAAATACAAAAAACTAGCCGGGCGAGGTGGCGGGCGCCTGTAGTCCCAGCTACTCTGGAGGCTGAGGCAGGAGAATGGCGTAAAACCCGGGAGGCGGAGCTTGCAGTGAGCTGAGATCCGGCCACTGCACTCCAGCCCGGGGGAAAGAGCAAGACTCCGTCTCAAAAAAAAAAAAAATTCTACCTTTATATCCTCAGAGAACTTCTAAGAGTGAATTTCTCCCTCTCCACCTCTTCCTATCTATTTGCTAAGGCAAGCGTAGTGATCTGATCGGGGTATACCTGACTCATGGATGTAGAACATCGCTATCTCAATCCAGCAGGAGCTTATGGCCTTTTTGACTGCCTGCCTTGTGTGTTGATATGGCTTGGCTGTGTCCCCACCCAAATCTCATCTTGAATTGTAGCTCCCATAATCCCCAAGTGTCATGGGAGGGACTTGGTGTGAGGTAATTGAATCATGGTGGAGGGTTATTCCCGTGCTGTTTTCATGATAGAGAATAAGTCTCATAAGATCTGATGGTTTTATAAAGGGCAGTTCCCCTGCACACACTCTCTTGCCTGCCACCATGTAAGATGAGCCTTTGCACCTCCTTTGCCTTCCACCATGATTGTGAGACCTCCCCGGCCACGTGGAATGGTGAGTCCACTAAACCTCTTTTTCTTTGTAAATTACCCAGTCTTGGACATTTCTTCATTTCAATATGAGAATGGATTAATACATGTGTTTATAAGAAAGTTCCAGGTTTTCTTTTCCTATGAGAATTTCTTCATAGGGGTGAGACTGGGAAGAAGGGAGCCTTTCCAGATTCTCTCCCTATAATTGAGAAATAAGGTGGCCCTATTGTCCCGGCTCTGTTCCATTTAGTTTAGATGGCAAGAGGCACCATCATAATTTCAAACTAACTGATATTAGAGTTTCTGCTTGTGTGTTTCATATAGCTCCCTTTAGCTAATCACAGATTCCTTATTTACTATTGGCTTGAATTATGAATAGATAAATGCCAGAATTTAGAAAGCAAACCTCACACTACTATGGCTCACAAAATCTTGGCATAATCTGTTATTTACTTTGAAAAGAGCAAGATGGTAATCAAACTATGTTAATTGTGTATGTGTGATCCATTACTTCATATTAATTTGCTAAATTATTCATTTTACTCTCCTTTGACATTCGAAATGCCATGAGGTTTGTTTTGTTTTGCTGGAGTAAGTCATCACTTTGGTTCGGAGATCTGGATATTAATATCTTATCTCATAGGTTATTTGGTAAATGGCATATATTTTTTCACTGAACATTTATCCCTTTTTAATTTTAATATCATTCTCTTTCAGAACATGTATGTCCCCATGTAGCTTATTAGTCAATACAGGGATTTCAAAAAAAAAAGAAAGAAAGAAAATGAGCGGCAAGAGTGAGGAAAGGATGTATTCTTCAGGATTCTTCAGAGAACCAGAACCAATAGGATATACACGGATGTATATAAGAAGATTTTTATGGTGGAAATTGACTCATATAATTATGGAAGCTGTGAAGTTCCATGATACGACATCTGCAAGCTAGAGTATCAGGAAAGCTGGTGGTATAATTGAGTCTGGTTCTGAATACCGGAGAACCAGGGAAGCCAACAAAGAAAAATCACAATCTGAGGCCAAAGGCCTGAAAAATAGGGAAGTGAGGAGTGTCACTGGTGTAAGTCCTAAAGTACTAAAGCCCAAGTACCAGGGGTGCTGATGTCGAAGGGCAGGAGAAGATGGATGCTCCAGCTCAAGGAGACAGAGAGATTAAGAACTTGCCTTCCTCCACTTCTTTGGTTCTACTTGAACCCTTCATAAATTGGATGATGTCTGAGTTAATTGGTGAGGGCATATCTTTCTTACTCAGTGTACTGATTCAAAAGCTAATCTCTTCTGGAAGGACTCTCACAGACACATGCAGAAATAGTATTTTATTAGCTATCTGGGCATCCTTCAACCCAATCAAGTTGACACATAAAATTAACCATCAAAGAGAAGGAGAAGAAAGCTTGAGGGACACGGGAAGATTATGATAAGAAGGACAAATGCCAGCGCTTAGCAGTGAGTTATTGATTACAGCTTCGTGGCTGCTGCAGAAAAGTTGTATTGGAAATGGTTCCAAGTACATGATGCCCTACTTACCCTATTATCTTCCAGATACTTTTTCAAGTAAGAAGATATGAGCAGAACCCTTTACAATTGTGCTCTTCTTTCTTTCTTTCAAAAGCATTTAACCCTGTGATTCTGTGTTTTCTCTTTGACTTAATTCAAATTATAACTGCTAGATATTTTCAGTATTAAGAATGTGAGTTTAAAATACTTTCCTAATTTTGATAAAGGTATTGTTTCTCATTTGATTCATTATTTTCATTGTTTAAGTTAATTTAAGTATAAAATAAGGGTGTGATTCAAGTTAAATAATTTGGTTGAATCCAATACTCAATCATAGTATACACAAACTAGTTAAATAAGAAGGATGACTTATGAATAAGGCAATGAAAGTTGATTTACAGATAATTGTTATTAACAAAATATTCAATAATTTTGTAAGTAATATTTATAAGTTATATAAATTTCATTCTACATAGGCACCAAATCTTTATTTATTTATTTATTTATTTATTTTTATTTTTTTTTTGAGATGGAGTCTCGCTCTGTCGCCCAGGCTGGAGTGCAGTGGCCAGATCTCAGCTCACTGCAAGCTCCGCCTCCTGGGTTTACGCCATACTCCCGCCTCAGCCTCCCGAGTAGCTGGGACTACAGGCGCCCGCCACCTCGCCCGGCTAGTTTTTTGTATTTTTTTTTTTTAGTAGAGAGGGGGTTTCACCGTATTAGCCAGGATGGTCTCGATCTCCTGACCTCGTGATCCACCCGTCTCGGCCTCCCAAAGTGCTGGGATTACAGGCTTGAGCCACCGCAAAAGTCTGGACTAACTAAATTTTCTGTTTTGTAATGAATTAGACATCTTAAAATATTTTTAATTGAAAGAGCTATATAAAAGTGTAATAATTAAATGCAGAAGTAACTATTAACTATTTTATGGTATAATTCTGCAAGAATGTCCTGTTTCTTGAGAAATTATTGCACCTAAAACTAAAAAGTTGAATTAATTTTTTTTTAACTTAAGGATAATTATTATAATCAAGATTTCCATATACTCAATTTTATACAATATAGTTTTTTTTCTTACTTGTCAGTAGAAATGCATTTAACTTTAACCATCCCAGGAATCCAATTTGGTTTCTTTTTATTAGAATTTCTTATTTTCTTTTTTAGCAATGAACACACTAGGGTTAGGCATTTGCCTTGATTAGAGCATTTTAAATATGTAAATGCTGAGTAAAAATAAGCAAGATGTTAAAGCAAGATGCTTACAACAAATTTCAATAACCCCAAAATATCTCAGATATACAATAGACTATATTATAATCTTGAGTATACTATTAGGAGAGAAATTATGCTTCATTTCCCTAATTAATTGCATTACATTGATACAAAATGCCAAACACTAAATAGTAAATATTAAGACAGCATTTGTAAGTAGTTTAAAGTAATTTAAACTTAATTAAATGGGAATGACACTCAATGAACACAATTATTCTGTTCATTGTGACATTTAAATGGTAATATTCACTATAAAAGTAATAAGTTAGATGAATATTTTCCAACTAAATTACGTTTTTAAATTTTAAATAGGCCTATAAGCATTCAAAATGAAGGTTATATTTGTAATTATCCATTTCAATTCATTTGTTTTATTTTTTCCTCATTTTTGAAAATGAGTGATATGTTCTCACATTTGTTACAACAATCTGAAAATAAATACTTTTAAATTATTTGAATAGACATAAATTTTATCTTAGCACTTGCTGAACACATTGTATCATTCAATTTAACTCTCTAAATCTTATAACAAAGATATATAAAGTAAGGACACTCAACAGATTTCCTAAATACAAATTACAAATGCTGTAATTCATGTTAATTCACAAATATTAATTCATGTTAAATTAAAAATTCAGAAATTATAAAATTATTTTATCCTACAAAAAAAATTCTACATAACAAAATAATAACCTGCATTGAGTTATTGTTTTTACTCCTAATATTCCTTCTAAATAAGCCGAACCCAAGCATAGTAAGGGACCCAGAGAAAAACATAAAGGTTGGGTGCAAACAACTAAAGTGAGTCTCCAGGATAAAAATTTCCAGATATTCCCAACACAAAGTGCTTCCCAGGCTGTAATGCCAACTGCTGTGTGATGAATTATTCCCACCTTCCAAATTCATATGTTAGTCCTAACCCTTAGGACCTTGGAATGTGACTATATTTGGAGATAGGGTCTTTAATTAGGTAACTAAGTTAAAATGAGGTTATTAGTATAAGCCTTAATTAAATAGGACTGGTGTCCTTATAAGAAGAGAAAAATAGGACACAGACTGATACAGAGAGAAGATCATATGAAGAAAAGAAGGAGACAGCCATCTTACAGCCAAGGAGGGAGGTCTCAGTGGAAATCAACCTTGCTGACACCTTGATCTTAGGCTTCTAGCCTACAAAACTGTGAAAAAATAAACTTCTGTTGTTTAAGCTACTTAATCAGTGATGCTTTGTTAAGAAAGCCCAAGAAAACTAATACAATAATGCATAAAAAACTAGATAATATAGACAATTGACTACAGTATTATCTATAAGGAATCCAGCCAAAGTCAGAGGGGTAATACCAGGATACTCCATCCTCAGAAACTACCAGGTAGGATGATTTGAATCCAGCTCTACGTAATTGAAATGTGTTCACTAATGAAATAAATATTATGTATCATTTATATACACCTGCATTATACACACACACAAGTGCACATGTATGCAAATACATAATTTTATATATAAAAGTAATACATAATACCTATATATTTATATGTTTTTTATATTTCATTTATATTTTCAAATATATACTAAAATACAAACTTCCTTTTTTTACCCAATTCCACATTCTCTTTATTGTTTTCCACAGGATCTTGATGATTTCCAATGTTTCTCCTGAATTTATTAGCTTTAAATATTCTATCACTATGAACCAACCTTGATACTTTTCTCCCTTACATTTCAATAATCATCCTTATAAGCAATTCTGCCATCTCAATACTTTTCTGTTTTTTTCTTTTCTTATATCAGCATTTTGAATTATCTAAACATTACTGGTTTTCCACAAACTGTGATGTAAGCTTTCTTCTTTTGTCTTTTTACATTTCTTTTAAAAAGGATATCTACTTTAAAACTTTTAATAATTTTCCCTCAGCTCTTCATTTTAATCAAACACTGCAAGATAACACTTCTAAGAGTGAATCCTACATTTTTAAGCAAAACTATTTTTAAAAATATAAAATATCATCCCTTTTTATTCAGATTTTAAGTTCACGGCCAATAGAACCATTTTTTTTTCATATTTGACTACTGTAGATGAATATGTGAGAAAAACCTGAAGCCAGGGTCAAAAAAAGTTATCCAATATGGCAGAAGTTTGGAGATAAACTGAGAACGAAAGCTAAGATTTCCTGAGACAGACAGGACTGTTTATCACTGAAGATGAATAGTGTTAAAATATCCTAGGAGAAACAGGCATTTGGAAAATATTTTATCTTTAACTGTTCAGTATTTTAATGCATACATAGGACCCAAATACACAGACAAGTAATTAGTCATGAGTTAAACAGGGATCTTTGAAATTCATCATTGTATTGAATAGGTGGAAGACATTTAAAATTGTTTAGAGAAACTCAACTACTGTATCCTGTGAGACACGAGTTTGTGGCTGTTTTCGTGTCCCAAATTGATTTTAATTTCAATTCTTATGTGGAAACTTACTGCATAAAAACATTAATTCTCTCCATAAAGAATAGTTAGTGAAGAATACTCTTAAAACATCTACTTTTTCTAAACAATGCCTTAAGCTCACTATTATAGTCATCAATGGAAGTACTTATATAATTTCAAATTTTTTCTTAAAAATAAGCAGAAATAATGATTCCAAAATCAACTTTGTTCTGCCATTAAATGTCTGATTGTTAATTAGTACCATTTAAATGTGACTTGGTGCGTGTTCTGTTTGTATCTGCAGTCAAATAATTTAATTATCTTCTAAATACTTGTGGGATTTTTTTTTTACTACAAATCCTAATGCATAAAATGTAATTTTGCTTGAGAAAGTTTGTAATAAAACTGGAATATATTCATAATTCTAGAAGAACTAAAAGACCTTTTAAAAAACATTCTATTAATACTAATTATAAAATGCTTACCTTTAAAAACATGGAAATTTGAAATTACATTTGCAAAAGTTATTATTGTTAAAGGAAGCAAATTTTTCAGGTAATTTAGTCACCTTGACAAGGATCATTATCACATCATTTAAAGTAGAAAAAATTATCTAAGCCTTTTAAAATAAAAACAATTACTTGCTATTCTTACTAAAACATTGTGCTGTCATGATACCATATACCAGTTCCATACTCCAAATATGTAAAAATGATACTTAAGGTTGCTGTGCCTATCATTAAAGCATTTTTGCTTTACTCTATTTCACTTCTCTCAGTCTGTAAGAAGCTTTAGTTATGCTCAACATATGTGTAAATCAAGTTTGGAATAATTACTCATGTCTTTTTTTAATTCTCTACTAAACATTATATATGTTATATTGCTTCATACACACAACGCAGGTAGCATGGGCAATTTTCTTACCTGTACCCCTTGTGAAGACTGATGCAAATCAAACTCCCAACCCATACTGTGGTTAAATGCTTCCCATTGAAACCAACTGGGAGTAGAGCACAAACAATAATGTCACTGCTTTACATTTGTGTCTCATTTCTTATCTACTTTGTTCTGCCACAAACACATTCCTGTTAAGCCAACCAATCAAGATCTACAGGAAAAACAGTATAATTTATTTATTACAGGCACCCACCAAGCATCCTCCTCACCCTTTAAAACAAATAACTTTGAACAAAATATGTATACACTAATGATCCACTGCCTAGACATTAAACATAGTGTCTTATAATTAAATATTCTCCTTTACATTTTTTATGAAATCTGAGCGAGGACAAATATCTTGACGAAGGCTACTGATCATAGCATTAATTATGTGCCTTACTGCATGACAAGTTGGTCTGTTATAAAATTATTTCTACTGAAATCAACTGCTTAAATGACCTTACCTCCAAGACAGTTCTGCCGTTTATGCAAAACCATTTATATCTAAAAATTCCAATTGGGATCGAAAATAGCAATTTAACTGGATTGTCTCCCTTTCATTCTTTAAAATACTCTAGTGTCATCATGAAAATTACAATTATGTTTAAGCCATTTTTATTATCACTATCTTTTTTAGTAAGTAGTGACAAATCGAAAGCACTCACAGGAAATTGAAATGCTGAAATGAATTGAAAAGAGTAAGCCAAGGCATTTTAAGAAAATGCTAACACAGAGGGAAATAAATCCCTTTTCTAAAAGAAGGATAGTGAATAAATTACATTGCCTTCATATTGGCTTTCAGATTGGCTTTTTAGCCTCCCACATACCCTTTTAGAGAATATAACATATAAAATTCAGCTGCATTTCTTTTTATCATTTTAATTTGAGCAACAATAACTGCTAGTCATTAGCATTTTAATTTTAGTAAAATTAACCATTATGTTTCCTCAAGATAAAGTGGCAGTAAATTACTAGAATAGTCTTCTTTTCATGATGAAATTACTCTATTTAATTGTTTAGGTTTAAAAGTTCATCATCTTTATCAAAGGGTCTGTTGTAGTAAAAGTTAAACCAGACCTTAATTAATAATTAATCTTTTCTGTAATTATGAAAAAATGCTCTTATTCATATTTAAATTATAGTTACTTAATGAAAACATTAAGATTTTAATTCTGATTCTTTTTGGCTTGAGGTCAGAACAAAATATCTGTGGAGTGGAGAGAATATGACAATTTTCGAGCTATATTTGTGGCATGACTTCTCATTATTCTCAATATAAAATAATCATGCCATTATCTTCTCACTTTATGTAATATTGAAATAACTCATTGATAAACAGATGTAAAATAAACCTTATGATCTCAAATCTCATACTTATTATTTGTGTTAAATTTATCTTATGGTCAAAATTCCCTTAAAACCTCTCCTCTATTGCAAAGGCTTTGAAAGGTGTTGATTTGTCCACGCCAACCTATAGGACAAATGATCCAGGTTTGGATTCATTGATGGATAATTGAACCAATCAGAATCCTCACTATTAACAATCAACTCTTATTGGTAAGTTTTATGAGCCTCTGCTTATCATATGGAACTAGCTTTTTGCAGTAGATGAGAAAAAGGGACAAGGAGAGGCTGTTGGATGTGAGAAAAAAATGAAGATTAAAAACTCTGACAATATTGCCAAGGCTCTGTATCTAATCATTTCTGAAACTAATTTATATATTTGTTACATTAGAATTGTATTGTGTTATTTATTATTATTTTATATTTACGCCTGAAACGTTTAATAGCCTGATAGCATTTAACATCATCTATATTAGATTTTACTGTTTGCTTTGCAAATGATTTTGCTATGGTTTGAATGTCTTCTCCAAAAGTCATGTTAAACCTTAATTGTCATTGTAACAGTGTTGAGAAGCATGATCTTTAAGAGCTCTTTTAGTGATAAGGCTCTGCCCTCATAAACGGATTAATGCTGTCATGGGGGAGTGGGTTCCTGATGAAAGGCATGAGGCAGAGGGCTAGGGGAAAAGGCCGTGGTTCTCAAGTCCCCTTCAAAATTCATATTAAAACTTAATTGACATCATAACAGTGTTGACAGGTGGTACTTTTAAGAGATGATTAAGTCATGAAGGCTCTGCCCTATAAATGGATTAATGTGATATCACCAAAGTGGATTAGTTATGTCAGGAGTGAGTTACTTTTGAAAGGATAGACTGCATTTGCGTGCCTTCTGCTATGAGAAGCCACAGCATGAAGGCCCTTTCAAGACTCCAACACTTTGATATTAGACTTTCTATCCTCCAAAACTATGAGAAATAAATTTATTTTCTTTATAAATCACCTAGTCTATGGTATTCTGTTATGGCAGCAGAAAACAAATTAGAACAGATATAAACAAAACTACAAAAATTTATAATTTTCAATTCAAACAGTGAAATTGTTCATGGATGGTGATACTTGACATAGGCTTTTTCAAGTGACAGACCCTATAAACATTAACATAGTTGATTCAACATAAGAATTAAGATGGACTGCCTTTCTTTATCAAGAATTGTTGAAAATCCTTTTTGTGCTGAAGATAAGCCACTAATTAAATTGCTACTTTCTGGGCTTTGGGAGTCATAGTTAGGTAAACAAGACTTAAGGAACTATAGTAGAGAACTGTGAATGTTGATGTGGGCTGGCTACTTCTTGTAGTCTTTAGTACTATGAAAAAGAAAGAATCCCATAGTCCAACTACGAAAAATAGTCAGGTAAACAGTTGAAATTCATGTTAATATGTGTCATAGAGGTACATTTCTGAACATTAATAGTGAGAATTCTGTTTCTCACTATGTTATTCCTACTTCCTTTTTCAATCGTTTCAACTCTTAATACAACAGGAAGGATAAAATGTGATTATTGTTTCAGTGCCCTTAAAATTTAAGAAAGAAAGCAACTCTATTCTTATACATATAAAAGAATAGCATTACTAAGTATTTTTTCCAACTCACAAGATAAATACAATTCAATGACTGTATAACCAGATATCAGAAACACAAAAGTTTAAATAAAAGTTCTTCAGTGGAAAACAAAAATAGTATTACACTGTGTAGTTTTAGAATCCAAGAACTGACTTCAGTATTGACATATTTGTGGCTTAATACTTCCTAAATTTTATCTCAGTAACATCTCTCATTGAATTCTGGCAGAATATAACAGTATGAATGAACATCAAGATCATAGGTCCTTTTCGTAATGAAGTGATGAATTGCCTTATTTCTTTTTACTTCCTTCTTCAGTATATCACTTTCAGTAAATGTTGAAGACCGTAATAAATTGACATCATATTTCCAAACTCTCTTCTTTATACCAAAGGTCATTTTGTTATGAGTTTGCTAGTAATTTCCAATAAGAGGCTATTGTCTAGATAATACTTAAAGTAAAATTTGTCACAGAGCTTTATTGGAGGTTGAATTAATGTTAATTATGCACAAAACACATATCAGCTTTGAAGTACACTTTTAAAAAATTAAGAATTGCATTATTTAAGGCATGAGTTTATTGTAATTAAGTATACATTTTAATTTAATATTAAATATTCTGTGCTGCCATAAAAAAGGAACATGATCATATCCTTTGCAGGGACATGGATAGAGCTGGAAGCCAATATCCTCAGCAAGTTAACATAGGAAAAGGAAACCAAACACTGCATGTTCTCACTTATAAGTGGGAGCTGAAGAATGAGAATACAAGGAGGTGAACTACACACGCTGGGACTTGTCAGATAGACAGAGGGAGGGAGAACAACAGAATAAATAGCTAATGCATGCTTAATAACTAAGTGATGGGTTGATAGGTGTGGTAAACCACCACGGCACATGTATAATTATGTAACAAACCTGAAAGTCCTGCACATGTATCCTGGAACTTAAAATAGAATTAAATTAAATTTTAAAACAATCCTGAAGTATATAAGTAATATACAGTTTAATTGGATCACACCTGAAGTTTCAAAAAAGTTTGAAACAACAATGAATACTGAATTATCCTTAGAAAATGAGAATAACTATCTAAAATATATAATAAAAAGTTAGCAAACTTGCATAAAATTACAGGTTTGTGGCTGAGTTCGGTGGCTCGCGCCTGTAATCCCAGCACTTTGGGAGACCGAGATGGGCGGATCATGAGGTCAGGAAATCGAGACCATCCTGGCTAACACGGTGAAACCCCATCTCTACTAAAAATACAAAAAATTAGCCGGGCGTGGTGGCGGCGCCTGTAGTCCCAGCTACTCCGGAGGCTGAGGCAGGAGAATGGCGGGAACCCGGGAGGCGGAGCTTGCAGTGAGCTGAGATCACGCCACAGCACTCCAGCCTGGGAGACAGGGAGACTCCGTCTAAAAAAAAAAAAAAAAAATTACAGGTTTGTACATTTAGCAAATCCATTTACACAAGTAGTGGTTGCTGTCTCTCTCCCAGCCACTCCAAACTAGCAAGGCCTTAATACAAGAATAAGAATGAGCCTCTAAAAACAAGCAAGGATTTTAATCTTGACTCCATCACGAAACAGCTGTATGAACATGGGCCAGCTGCTTTACTTCTGCAGCTTTGTCGGAATAATGGTAATATAATTAGGAAGAATAAATGAGATAGATCATATAAAGCCAGTTTTACTTTTTGCCTTTGCCTTTGCCTTTGCCTAATATGTACCCTTACATATTTGCTGTTCCAGTTTCTAACATGGTCATTATTATAGTTACTGTTATAAACATACACCCGTTACTACACAAACTTACATACATTCCAGTAATATACCATTGATTTTCAATTTCGGTAAAGGTACGTTTATTAAATATATGATTCCTGAAGCCACGTGCAGTTTATGGATTGTTTACTAATATTACTCTGTTAGTTAAGGTTTCATGCCCTTTTCAAACGTACATGTTCAAAACCAGAAACATTTGTAAATATATGTGAAATAATGTATAAGGAAAAAGACTTAAAATGTGTTTGGAATCCTGACTTTACCACCTCCTAGCTATGTGAGTGAGCTTAAGCAATCACCTGAATTCTTTGAACCTGGGGCACTCTATACTCTACCTGCACCTGAGTGTAGAGATGACAGGCATTCCTTTTTTGTTTGTTTGTTTTCAGAAACCCTGTTTAGATAAGTAGTCTGAGTGCTTCAAACCCAGCATGGCTACCACATTGTGGCCGCCCGGTCTTGCACTGTTCTATGCATAAAATGGCATAGTGGTCATTGATAGTGATCAGTTTGCAAGGCTGCCCTCCTGAAATCAGGGACCAGTCATCAGGCCCTGGGATACCCCTAGAGGCATGAATCTCAAAGTTTATGAGAGCATCTGAAATGAGTTGAGAGAGGATGTGCAGGAGTCAGAGTGCCTTCGAAGGAGAGACATGGAGACTGGAGACTGGGCCCAAATAGGAGTCAGGCTGGGCTCAGGACTCTTTACCCACAAAATACCCTGATCTCCAACTCTGTCAGGTACCATAAAGGACCTTCAATTGTTTACAAGAAGACACTTATAAATATGAAACTCTGTGAGACTTGCGGCCCAAAGTAGGAATCTTGCTTTCTCAGGTATGTGATCAGTAATGCTCTTCAGCTATAAAATGATAAATTAATATCTCATTGGATAGTACAAAATTGTGGGTTTTAAAGATGCTGTCTGCATAATGCTCAACACAGCTCTTGACATACAGCTGTATAGTGATAAGAAGAAATAGTTTCAAAGCATGCAGCTATTTCCAGAATCAAAAGTAGAAGCCAAATCACAAGTTCACAATTCTTGCATATGATCCCCTGCTGAACTGTAGCCTTGTACTGATTTATTTATACAGAGCTCTAATGGCTGAAAACTCCCCATGGACTCTGTCAATACCCAAATACATTTTTAAAATAAACTCCAAATATTTTTCTGAAAAAAAACAAAAACAAACTTGACAATTTGAAAATTGTAAGTCATTAGTTCTTGAACTGAATGTGTACCCGAATCATCTGAAGAGATGGTTAAAACATAGATTATTAAGACTTAATTCCAGAGTTTCTTTTCTGTAGGTGGGACTGAAATTTCTAACAAGTCATTAAGTGATTCTGATGCTGCTGGTACAGGCATCACAGTTTTATGAATTATTCTGATGATTGTATGGCTCTGAACTGTCTTTTCTGTTTGTTAGGTCAAGTCTAAATTTATATTCTATTCAAGGAATTCAGGGAAGGCATATGCCCACATAGCAGACCTCCAAAATGTTTTAGAAGGTAATCGTCTCTGGCCCATGCTCATCATCATTCTTATTCTATTGCTTTTATTTCCAATATATATTTGTTGTTATATAACATTTCACACATGCAAAACAAATGTGACCATTATTCCTCTTTCTTAAATTAGACTGACTGTAAAAAGGGCATGATAGTTGAAGGAGATCAATTGGTCAGGAGAATATGACTCCTAAATTTATCAATACAACTCACTGTTTTGGGAGTTCTGATTTGATGACCTTTCTCTCATAACTTCAATTATATTATGATCATTATTATTCTATGCCCCTTTATTAATTTTGTGATATAGTTTGGATAGTGTCCACCCCCAAATTTCATGTTGAATCGTAATCCACAGAATTGAAGGTGGTGCCTGGGGAGATGATTGAATCATGGAGGTGGGTTTCTTATGAATGGTGTAGCTTGGTGCTGTCCTCATGCTAGTGAGTGACTTTCATGAGATCTGGCTATTTAAACGTGTGTAACATTTTGCTCTCTCTCTCTTGCTCCTGTTTTCACCATGCATCATACCTGTTCTCTCTTTGCCTTCCACCAAGATTGGAAGCTTCCTGAGGCCTCCTCAGAAGCAGATACCGCTATGCTTCCTGTACAACCTTCAAAACCATGAGCTAATATAACTTCTTATAAATTACCCAGTCTCAAATATTTGTTTATTTCAATGCAAGAATGGCCTAATACATTTTGTAATCATAAGTAAATAAATATAAGTAAGACTATTATGAAATATTTTCAAAGAAAATAACTTTTCCACTAATATTGTGACAAACATTTGGGATCATAGATGTTTTTAAGCCAACATATTCCATTACTATATGTGTCATGCTAAAAGCGTATTTTACTTAAATGCCAATTAAATATGCATATGTTTCCAATCATAATATGAGATTTTTTGAGGGGGTAGTTAAGTAATAAGTTGAAAATACTATAACTATTTTGTTGCGATATTTTGTATAAAAATATTTTTCTTGAGAACCTGAATAGTTGGATTATTTTAAAACAAAATAAAACAAAACCTTGGTATTTCTTATAACAAATGAAATTTGAGACAATATTTTATGCTGGGCATGGCGGCTCACACCCGCAATCCCAGCACTTTGGGAAGCCGAGGCGAACAGATTGCTTGCATTGAGGACTTTGACATCAGCCTGGGCAACATGGCAAAACCCATCTCTACAAAAAATACAAAAATTAGCCTAGTGAGGTGGTGCGTGCCTGTGTACCAGACACTCAGGAGAGAGGCTGAGTTGGGAGGATGGCTTGAGCCCAGGAGGCAGAGGTTGCAGTAAGCCCAGATCTTGCCACTGCACCCCAGTCTGTGTGACAGAATGAAATGATGTCGCCAACAACCACCACCACAACAAAATAAATAAATAAATAAATAAATAACTAAACTCGTTTTATTTAATAACTTTGTTACGGAATTAAAATACTCAGTGGATATTTGAGGATGCCTTTCCAATTGTCAGAGCACCCTTTTACCTTCTGCCAGAGCTCCAGATTCTTTTTGAGGTCCATGTAAGTCTGGAATATTGATAACCATCCATCACACACCAGCTTGGAGAATGTAGTTTACTAAGCCTAATCACCATATTTCATCCTTCTGGCTCTATGAACTATATCCTGATTCATAACATGAATCCAAATGTAGTGCCTCTCAGGGTTTTTGTTAGCAATGCTATAAATGACAGTCTTTCTTGCATGGTATAAAGGTGAATGCGTATAACCTGAGATCTGCTTGTCATGACTTTTCCTTCAAAAGGAAAGCCACTCTTAAGGTGAAGCCAATTGTAGAGACTAACTATCAGAAATTAGATCTAGTGCAATAGTACTGAATCATGGGGCAGAGACTTACTTGAAGCTGACCTCTATTTGTAACATTATGAGAGTCAAGATAATCTTTTTTGGTTTAATTTGCTTAATATTACTTGCAAATTAAAAGATATTTTATGCTACTTTATATGTGACAGTATAGCAAATAATATAGATCTTGAAAATTCAAAGTGTGTTCTATATAAAGTCTAACTATAGGTATATATTTATTTAATAAGAAATTACATACATAAAAGCAAACTGTGCATATTTGCTACATTTAGAAAATACATCTGAAATTCAAGTCTTTCCACATGCAAAACTTCTAAAATTATTTGGACTGGCTTGTGTTATCAAAGTCAGGTAGAGAAGCACAGTTATCATAAACATTTCAAAGTAAAAACAATGTAGAATTAGTGTAAAATTATCAGAGACCTAAATGTGAGATTATATGCTTACTTTTTATTTTGAAGATTTAAAAAGACATCACATTTCATTAACTGTCTGAAAAGGAGTGCATAAAAATTAATTTAGAGTAGATGTTCCTCCTTGCTATTAGCTGACTGAAGGCTTTGCATCAAGACGCTGAGATGATATCTTTAGACCAGATACCTTTTTGATTAACTAATTTCCTAGAGGTTTAATAGATAATCCAGTAAAGTAGCTGCTAAGATTCAGTATACCAAAAGAATCTAATAGGTGCTTCTGGTAAAAATTTAAATTCGTGATCTCACATCCTTAGAAATTTTAAATAAGAGTGTCCGTAGTCCTGTCACAAAATTTGTAAAAGCAGCTTAGATATTTTAAATGCAATTTTTCTGGGGGACCATAATCTGAGAGACATGGATCTAGAAAAACAAATAGATAACATGCTGATTATTTTAGCAGATCTGTATGCCAGGGTTCATTCCATCAACTTACAATTTAATTTAATTTCATTTATTTGCAAATATAAATATATGTACATGTAAAAAGAAGGATACAAGCCAGGTGCGGTGGTTCATGCCTGTGAACCAGCACTCTGGGAGGCCAAGGACGGGCGGATCAACGAGGTCAAGAGATCGAGACCATCCTGGCTAACACGGTGAAACCCTGTCTCTACTAAAAATACAAAAACTTGGCCAGGCATGGTGGCAGGCGCCTGCAGTCACAGCTGCTACTCGGGGGCTGAGGCAGGAGAATGGCGTGAACCCGGGAGGTGGAGTCTGTAGTGAGTTGAGATTGCACCACTGCACTCCAGCCTGGGTGACAGAGTGAGACTCCGTCTCAAAAAAAAAAAAAAAAAAAAAAGGCTACAGTAAAAAGTCATGGCAATCACTTCAGTCCTTCACAGATACAATCACTATTGATAAATTTCTGTGTACATTTTGGAAATCTGCTATGCGTGTAAACTCAGCACTCTCACTTCTGTAAGTGATTATGAAACTACGTCAGGGTGAAACATTCTTATTCTTAAGATGAAGGCAGAAATAAACTAGCAGCATGCCTTTGACTGCAGGGTACACTCACCAACCTGACATCTATAACAGTAGCCATTTCCTCTCAATTATAATTAGCAATATTCATTGCTTCACTGAACAGAGTTCCCAACTAATCATGACTGACTGCAGTTAAAATACCAGTTTCTAGAATGGAAACTTAAATTGATATTTGAAATGTCAGCTTCTATTTGAAGAAATGATAGTTGACAAATACAAGTAATGCATGAAGAGTAGATGACGAAAATTGCTTAAGTATATACAGTAGACAAGAGATCATGACTCCTTTTGCTATATACACTAGATAGCACTGGGAGGTGAATTAATAGAAAAGTTTTTAATTTTACTCTTATCTTCTCATGATTAATAGTGGATTCATTCTAAAGAAGCTAAGGAGGCACTTGTCAGAAAGTCCGTAGAATCAGCTGTTAAAATTGACTTTGAACCTCACCAGTCATGTAATCGTGACCAAGCCGCTTAAATGGGTAGTTCTATAGCATCCTTACCTACAAAATAAACTAGTCATCACTGACACAATTTGTAGCTAAAAACTTGTTTGTTATTGTTTTTCCTGAAATAGATCTGTGTTTGTCTCTTCTCATATTGTGTTCGTATCCCTCACAAACTTTGAGTTGGCATCTAGCCCCTCTTCTCATTTCACCTTTTTGTGATTTCTCTCGCAGAAAACCTCTTGACATTTTACTGGGGCATTAAACTGTGGGTGAATATGTGCTCAGGAAGAGAGGAATTTATAGATCAAAGCTGGATAATTTTTAAAATAGCTTTATTAAGACATAATTCACACAGTATACAATAAGCCCATCTAAAGTACAAAAGTTATTATTTTTAAAAATATATTCACAGAGTTTTGTAATCATTGTCAAGATCTATTTTAGCACTGTCTTAGTCCTATGAGGATGCTATAACAAAATACCATAAGCAAAGTGACTTATAAACAACAGAAATGTACTTCTTACAGTTCTGCACCATTCAATGTTCATACCAGAAGTGGAGATTTCCAATATCTCCGTATCTGTGTTAGGCTATTCTTGCATTGCTATAAATTCCTGAGGCTGGGTAATTTATAAAGAAAAGAGGTTTAATTGGCTCACAATTCTGCAGGCTTTACAGGAAGTGTAGTGTTGGCATCTCCTTGACTTCTGAGGAGGCCTCAGGGAGCTTCTACTCACGGCAGAAAGTGAATCGGGAGCAGGCATGTCATGTGACAAAAGCAGGATCAAGAGAGAGCAACATGGGGGGTGGAAACTACCACACACTTTTTTTTTTTTTGAGACAGTTTCCCTCTTTTCCAGGCTAGAGTGCAATGGCGCTATCTCTGCTCACTGCAACCTCTGCCTCCTGGGTTCAAGCGATTCTCCTGCCTCAGCCTCCTGATTAGCTGGCTTTACAGGTGTATGCCACCACACCCAGCTAATTTTGTATTTTTAGTAGAGACGGGGTGTCTCCCTGTTGGGCAGGCTGGTCTCGAACTCTGACCTCAGGTGATCCACCTGCCTTGGCCTCCCAAAGGGCTGGGATTACAGGTGTGAGCCACCGCGTCCAGCACTACCACACACTTTTAAACCAACAGATCTGTTTTTTTGTTTGTTTTTTGTTTTTGTTTGTTTGTTTTTGATATGGAGTCTCACTCTATCGCTCAGGCTGGAGTGTAGTGGTAACCTCCCCCACCCTCCCCACCCCTGCATTCAAGCGATTCTCTTGCCTCAGCCTCCTGAGTAGCTGGGATTTCAGGCACCCACCACCACACCTGACCAATTTTTGTGTTTTCAGTGGAGATGGGGTTTCACCATGTTGGCTGGGCTGGTCTCGAACTCCTGACCTCAAATGATCTGCCCACCTTGGCCTCCCAGAGTGCCGGGATTACAGGTGTGAGCCACAGTGCCAGACCAAAGGCACAGATCTTGTATGAACTCAGTGCAAGAGTTCATTTATCACCAAGGAGATGGCCCAAGCCATTCATGAGGAATCTGTCCCCATGATCCAAACATCTCCCACCAGGCCCCGCCTCTAAGATTGGGGATTACATTACAACATGAGATTTAGGCAGGGACATACATTCAAACTATATCAACACATTCACCAATAGTTTTAATTACCTTGTTGCTCTTCAAAAAAAAAAAAAAAAAAATCATAGGCTCCCTCATGGGTATGAGATGGACTCTCATTGTAATTTTAATTTACATTTCCTCATGTGTCTGGGATTGAGCCTCTTTTAATGTTTTGGCCATAAATGCTTATATATTGTTCGTGGAAAAATGTGTATTTAGACCCTTTGCCCATTTAAAAATATCGGATGGTTTTTTCTTTTTTTTTTTTTTTTGAGATGGAGTCTTACTCTGTTGCCAGGCTGGAGTACAGTGGCGCAATCTCGGCTCACTGCAACCTCTGCCTCCCGGGTTCAAGCAATTCTCCTGCCTCAGCCTCCTGAGTAGCTAGGACTATAGGAGCACACCACCACGCCCTGCAAATTTTTTTTTTTTTTTTTTTTTTTTTAGTGGAGACGGGGTTTCACCATGTTGGCCAGGATGGTCTCAATCTCTTGAGGTTGTCTTTTTATTATTGAGTTACAGAAGTATTTTTATACAATGTGGAAAGAAGCTTCTAATCAGATAGATACATGACTTGCAAACATTTTCTCCCATTTTGTGGGGTATCTTTTCACTTTCCTGATAATGGCCTCTGATGATATCCAACCTATTTTATTTTTTGTTACGGTTACTTTAGATGTCATATCTTCAAATCTATAATCTAAAAATTCATAAATATTTCACCCTATATTTTCTGCTAATAATTTTATAGATTAAGCACATATATTAATAATTTTTATTCCTTTTGAACAAAATTTTATATATGCTGTATGAAACATGCCCAACTTTGTTCTTTTATGTATGGATGTCCAGAATATTATTCTTTCCCTTATTGATTTGTCTTAGAACCCTTGTTTAAAATCAGATGACTGAAAATGTGACAATTTATTTCAGAAATCTCAGTTCTGTTCCATTCATCTCTAGGTTTACTGTCTGTCCGTGAAATACTGTCTCGCTTAAAGTAGCTTTGTCTCAAGTTTCAAAATCAGGAATTGTGAGTTATCTAATATTGTTCTTTTTCGAAATAGCTTTGGCTATTCTGAGTAGATTGAATTTCCATATAAATTTTAGAATTAGTTTTAATTTTTGCAACTAAGATGACTGGAATTTTCATATATATTTTCCAATTTAGAGATTATTTCTATTTTAACAATACTGAGTCTTCTGATCTATGAACATGGAATATTTTTGAAATCACTTAAGTCATCTTTAATATTTTTTCTACCACATATCTTAGTTTTCATAATGTAAGTTTAATACTTCTTTTGTTAAATTTATTCCTAAGTGTTTAATGCTTTTTTCACTATTACAATTAATTTTTTAATTGCATTTTTATTGGTATTGTATAAAAAAGCACAATCGGTTTTTGTACATTGATTTGGTATCCTGCAACCTTGTTACATTTATTTATTAGTTCTATCTAGTACATTCTTAAATTAACTACTTAGATTTTTCTATATGCAAGATTATACCATCTACAATAGAAATAGTTTTACATCTTTTCCAATCTGAATGCCTTTTTAGATAGTCTCTTACCAGCCTCAAAAAGTTTACTTCTATTTCTAGTTTACTTAAATAGTTTTTTAAATCACGAAAGGATGTCAAAAGTTGTCAAATATTTTTTATTTGTCTTACATGATCCTTTATATTGTACTCTTTATTTTATTGATATAATGAATTATATTAAATGATTTTCAGATACTAAACCACCCTTGCATTCTTGGAAGAAATTCAACTTGGTTGTGGTATAAAATCCTTTTTATTTATTACTAGATTGCTAGTATTGTTTTAAGTATATTTTGTTTGTTTATACTTATAAGTAATATTGGTCTGTAGGTTTTTTTCTTGTGATATCTTTGGTTCTGACATTAAAAGCTTCTGCAAAATTGCTCGGTTTGTAATTGACAGTGTGCTGTTAAAGTGTCCAGCTATATTATTGTTGAGTTGTCTATTCTTCCCTTCAGTTTGTTAGGTGTTTTATGCATTCAGGGGCTCTCTGAGGTGCATATGTGTTTCTAATTGCTATACCTTCAATTGTGGTGATTTTTAAATCTTTATAAAATGTTCTTCTTTATCTCTAGTATCATGCTTTTCTCTAAAGTCTATTTTATATGAAATTTGTAAAGTGACTCCAAATGTTTTAAGGTTGCTGTTTGCATGACAAACCATTTTCCATCCTGCTACTTTCAATTTATTTCTTTATTTGAATATAAATTTTGCATCATATAGACAGAATATAGTTGGAGCTTTTTAATCTCTAGTCTGACAATTTCTACATTTTGATGAGATTGTTTAATTCGTTTTCATCTAATATTATTATAGATATAGTTGGATTTGCCTTTGCATTTTACAGCCTTTCCATATTTTCCATATCTTTTTTTGCCTGTCTATTCCTCTTTAAAGTTTTCTTTTTTCCATTAAGAGAATAGCTGCTAATGTTACATGTTAATTATTTCAACAATTTTTTCACTATAGTCTTGAGTTAACTTCTTAGTGGTTACACTATAACTTACAATATACTTTTTTTGAGATGGAGTCTCACTCTGTTGCCCAGGCTGGAGTGCAGTGGTGCAATCTCGGCTCATTGCAAGCTCCGCCTCCTGGGTTCACCCTATTCTCCTTCCTCAGCCTCCCAAGTAGCTGGGACTACAGGTGCCCGCCACCACGCCCAGCTAATTTTTTATATATTTTTCAGTAGAGATGGGGTTTCACCATGTTAGCCAAGATGGTCTCGATCTCTTGACCTTGTGATCCACCCGCCTCTGCCTTCCAAAGTGCTGGGATTACAGGCGTGAGCCACTGTGCCTGGCCTACAATATACTTCTTAATTTAAGATAAACTACTTCAGTTTTACACTAACTTTATTCTTGTGAGACATAGAAAAGGTGTTTCTCTATCGCCCTATCCCTTCTACTGTCTTTTTGTGCTATTCCTTTTACACATATTGCATTTATGTGTTATAAGCCCTAAATATATTACCATAATTATTACTTTATAATTTTATATCTGCTAAAGAAGTTAAGAAATAAGAGAACAAGAACATATGCATAGTGTTTGTTATCTTCATCTTCTTGTTTATTTTCTTTCTCTTCATTTGTTTCTGTGGATTTAAACAGTCATGGGAAGTCATTTTCTTAACTCAAATGTAACTTTGCTCCGGCCTGTCTTAGTTGTGCTGTTATTGCCAAATATATTACCTTTTAATATGTTATGGGCCCAGCAATACAGTTATATACATATTGTTTTATACCACTGATTTTTAAATCAGTTGAGAGAAGAAAGTGTGATAAATACTATCTGTATAGTGTTCTGTAGTTATATAGTTGCTATGACTATTACTTGCTTGTCTGGTATGAATTGGAATTACCATCTATGGTCACTTAAAGAACTTCTTTTACTATTTATTTTAGGGTATATCTGCTAGCAACAAATTCTCTCAGACCAACAAGATCCTGTAACTCTGGCCTGCTAGTCCCATCTCGGAGCAGGTGAACTCCAATTTGATGAATAAAAGAGTGGGACACGTTTAACATCTCTCACTTGTCAAATGAGAATGGTATATTCAAGAACATCGAAAGCTTAGGTCCAGTGACATTTGAACTTTTCATGAAAAATTAAAACTTTTTTTTCAGTTTTTGTTGTTGTTGTTGTTGTTGTTTTGAGACAGAATCTCGCTCTGTTGCCCAGGCTGGAGTGCAGTGGCGCAATCTCGGCTCACTGCAAGCTCCACCTCCCGGGTTCCCGCCATTCTCCTGCCTCAGCCTCCCGAGTAGCTGGGACTACAGGGGCCGCCACCATGCCCTGCTAATTTTTTGTATTTTTAGTAGAGACTGGGTTTCACCGTGTTAGCCGAGATGGTCTCGATCTCCTGACCTCGTGACCTGCCAGCCTCGGCCTCCCAAAGTGCTAGGATTACAGGCGTGAGCCACCACGCCTGACCTCTTTTGTTTCCAGTTTTTGGAGAGACTCTGTACTCCTCTGTGTAGTCTTCAGCAGCATCAGGTTGGAAGCTAAGCGGGGAATTCTTACTTTACCCAGTGGGTAGAATTCAAGGTCACTGTCAAAACTCCGTCAATAATCCTCTTGATGAATCTTGTGTTGTTTTTAGTGATGGTGTTGAGGCTCCCACTTGGAAAACCACGGACGGGCACCTGGTTGAAGGTGCGCTGCTCAATTCCTCCCGCTGCTTCTGGGATCCATCACTGTTCCAAACATGTCAGCGTGTCTACGCTCGCAGACCAGACGCAAAGCACAGGACTCTCTCAGCTTTGTAAATCCAATCACAGACCAGACGCAAAGCACAGGACGGTTTCTGATGCAGAATCTACTGCTGCTTACCAGCTTTGCAAATCCGAAAGATGAACTGTTTGTTTCCTGGAAGAATGCAGTTTGAACAGAGTAGAGAATGTATGAAACATTTGTGAAGGGTAATTTTTTGCCCTCCCTCTATGACGAAACTAGGAACATGAACATTTCAGATTCCAACGGTGAGCATAGTGGGAGGGCAAAAACTTCAGGATATTAATAATATTTATCTGGCATATTGTGTATGAACAGAGAGAATGAAATAGAAGAGAATATTGGGGAAATGTAATCATATGTCATTCATCACAAAGACTGCTAATGGTAGAATCTTAGAATTACAATTAAGTAGCTTTCTTCTTCTCCAGCCCTCGCCTGTCCCTTGCTTCAGGATTCTAAAGCAAGAGTATATTTAGCATAGAAACTTCCTCTGAACTATGTGCTGTATGAGTTGGTGGTTTTATATACACAGGTTCACCCTGACCCCTCCAAAAATGGTATCAATCGTATTAATTTTATTTTCTTAAAATCTTGTTATGACTTTTCATAAGCACAGTTGTGTTATGCTCTTAAATATATAAGATCAATTCTTAAATCACATCAAGATGTAACATAATATAGTTCTTTCATAATAGATCCTCACCAATTTTTCTCAAGTATTCTCTATTGCCCCTGCCATAAACTTTTTGGCCTAAAAAAAATGAACAGGTGTTGTGATGGTAAGAAGCCATGTGGGTGTTAATGTCTCTTTGCTTTCTGCAGAGAAAGAGAAAGTGCTTTCAAAATTTCAGGCTGCCAATCGATTTAGCTGGCACCTGCAGACTACACTGTCACAGTATTTCAAGAGCAGGCACGTTGCCATCATAACAGATGGTTATGCGTATTGATAGCCAAGTGATCATGTATGTACATTGGTTATGAGTGTTGAAGGCAAGCTACTCAGTTAAGAAGGTCAAATGTTAGTTTGTCCAGAGCTTCCACAATTAATATTAACAGGGATAGCTGTCTACTCATCATATCTTATTAACTATTTCCTTATTTACTTCTTGAATAATTATAGAGATACACCAATGAGATCTTTATATTGTAATGAACAGATTACAATCCAATGGCATAGCAGATGCCCTGAATCCAGTACAGAAATAATTTCAATAGCAGAAACATTAGAAGTGCATATATAAAGTGAATGAATATTTTGGTCATATATTTAGTTTTTTTTATTTTTTATAAAAAGGGACTTGATGTGAAACATTTCTCTCCAAACTCTCTTTCAAATTTTAAACAAGGCTGTCTAGCCACCTCTTATATAAATAAAAATTGCTTATTAATTTTGCAATGTCACTACATGGTTAAGAATCTAATTCAAAGTAGGCAATGTGTGATTCTTACCGGTTATTTTTTCCATTCACATAAGCTAACTTCAAATTACACCGGCTTAACCTGACCTCTTTCAATCTATCAGATTTAAATATGACACTAGTATATAATTGTGTATTTATTTTGCTTCAAAAAATTTGCTATGAATCAGGGAAAAAAAACAAAATAAAAAACTTATTTTTCTCCTGGTTTTTAGTAGCTTGCAACCAAAGAAACTAAAACGTTTTTAGTGAAGAAAAAAGAAATGAATGTACAACAATGTGGTGTTGAGCTCATAAAATGAAACCGCAAAGTATGGTGCTTTGGCACACTTAGTGCTTTCAACTAAAGGAGACTGACTGGAAGGGCTTCAGATGCAAGAGGTTATCTCTGATCTTTTCTCATCCTGCTTTCTTCTTCCCCCGTTGCTTCCTTAAGCTGGTCATAGAAACTAGAACTCCTCTTCCCCAAAGCAAGCCATAAAGGCTAGAGAGGACATTTCTGATCCGCCTCCCCTGAAAATGGGCCATAAGACCCTCATTCCAGTCGGGGCCTGCTCCATGCCTGGGGGGAAGAAATGCTACACAAAGAGGCCAAGAAGAATTCCAATAAACAGGCCTTGGCAAGTCTTCCCTAGTCTATTTCCCTTAGAGCATAGCCTTTTTGTTCAATCACATTTCTACATGGCTCTCTATTCTTCATCAAACCTATACATACAAATACAATGTCTGAAGGCTCCCATGTCACATAAAACTTTTATTAAATAAATGTAGGCCGGACGCAGTTTCTCACACCTGTAATCCCAACACTTTGGAAAACCAACACGAATGGATCACTTGAGCTCAGGGAGACCAGCCTGGGCAACATGGTGAAACCCCATGTCTACAAAAATATACAAAAATTAGCCAGTGTGGGGGCACACACCTGTAGTCCCAGCTACTTGAGAGGCTGAGGTTGGAGGATTGCTTGAACCCAGGAGGTGGAAGTTGCAGTGAGCTGAGATTGCACCACTGTACTCCAGGCTGGGCAACAAGCAAGATCCTATCTCAAAAAAAAAAAAAAAATTGAAAAGTTTTTAAAAATTAAAAAATGAATAAATGTGTTATGCTGTTCTCTTGTTAATGTCTTCTGTTATAAGGGTGTTAGCTCTGTACCTTAAAATGGATCAGGAAAAGGTATTACACCTTTTCACCCCTACATGTTTTAGTGATAAACTTAATAAAAACTCAGAAAACAAGGGGAGTATGTGGACTCTCTAGAAAAGGTAGAATTTGCAAATGAAAAGGTAAGAACTTTTTAATCAGATGAAGGGAAAGGGAGTATTTTCTAGGGAAGAAAAACAGCATAAAGGTCCAATGAGCTAAATGTAATATGAGTTTAAGACAAAAGAAAACAGAAAAAAGTTTACCTCAAATGAACCTACACTCTTATAATATTTTGTTTTTTGAATGACTGAAATCTAATCAGCTTTCTAAAAGACTGGCATTTGATAGGTTGCCTAATAAATCTTAGAAACAATGTCTACATAGGCATGGAAGGGGCTATATAAGGATATACATGTGAAAGAAGA
The DNA here is from genome assembly GCF_009764315.1 of Trachypithecus francoisi. Classification (NCBI taxonomy): domain Eukaryota; kingdom Metazoa; phylum Chordata; class Mammalia; order Primates; family Cercopithecidae; genus Trachypithecus; species Trachypithecus francoisi. The sequence goes on from NW_022681459.1 coordinate 11,363,892, forward strand.
TACTAGTCTGCTTCATCAGATATGAAGTAATATGATAATAATATTGGTTAAATAAGTTTGAATACATTATGATAGTGGTAATTACATAATAGTTGACATTTATTTGGAACAATCAGTATGCTAATTGCTTCATATGCATCATTGCACTTAATACCCGTAGTAAACCTACAAGATACTCAGTGTTTTGTTCACAGTTTAATAACAGCATGGCACAGCTTAAAGAAGTTAAACTACTGATACAGAGTCTTACTTAAATGAAAGAATGGACTGTGGATTCAACCTCAAGATTGCTTAATTTCAATGTTCATGTTCTTAACTACTACATGAGGCTGGAGAAATAAGGACAAAATTCAAAACAAAGTAAAACAGTTTTAAACTAACAATGATGGAAGGATAGAAACTAAAGGATTGAAATATCTGAATTTTAATCATAGATCTGCCACTTTCTAACTTTGAATCTTTTCCTAGCATTGATTTTGACATTTCTAAAATAAGGATTGTTTATTTCGGGGTCTGTTTCTTCCCTGTAAAATTCTACAATTCTTGAAGGACATCTGAGGTTGACTTTCTGAGACTGGTATATTAGGAATTTATGTATCAGCGTTTTAGTTTATGTTATAGATTGAATTAGAGGTTACCCACTATGTGATATTACATGATGATTTCTTTAACCACTAGATTTTAAAAACTAGTTTGTAGAATGTGAAGAAGCTCACATATATATGTGTGCTGATGTGAGCACAGAAGACAGGAGCTCGAAGTTGCAGAACAAGCAAGAAGAAGGGATAGCTCTTTTCTGAAATGTAAGGGGGCTCAGAGGGACATCACATTTTTTTTTTCTTTTGAGATGAAGTCTTGCTCTGTCGCCCAGGCTGAAGTGCAGTGGTGCGATCTCAGCTCACTGCAACCTGGGCCTCCCGGGTTCAAGTGATTCTCATGCCTCAGCCTCCTGAGTAGCTGAGATTACAGGTGCATGCCACCATGCCTGGCTAATTTTTTGCATCTTTAGTAGAGACAAGGTTTCACCATGTTGACCAGGCTAATCTCGAACTCCTGACCTCGTGATCCCTCGAGGCCTCCCAAAGTGTTGGGATTGCAGACGTGAGCCACCACGCCTGGCCAGGAACAGGAACAGGGACATTGTATTTTTACAGAAGAGGAAAAATAAAATAAAAAAGACATTTGTACCTGGTTACCCAGAACTAGAATTCTTAATCAAATTATTGTTATTAAAAATAATGTGGGCTGGGCGCGGTGGCTCAAGCCTGTAATCCCAGCACTTTGGGAGGCCGAGACGGGCGGATCACGAGGTCAGGAGATCGAGACCATCCTGGCTAACACGGTGAAACCCCGTCTCTACTAAAAAAAAAAAATACAAAAAACTAGCCGGGCGAGGTGGTGGGCGTCTGTAGTCCCAGCTACTGGGGAGGCTGAGGCAGGAGAATGGCGTAAACCCAGGAGGCGGAGCTTGCAGTGAGCTGAGATCCGGCCACTGCACTCCAGCCTGGGTGACAGAGCAAGACTCCATCTCAAAAAAAAAATAAATAAAATAAAATAAAAATAAATAAATAAATAAAAATAAAAATAATGTGGCCATTACCAATGCTTATGTAATGTCATTGCAATTTTGGCTACTCTACCTAAAGTCAGCATTATATTAAGAATTGGAGAAACTAATAAGAGAATAGAATAGAGAGAGGCAAGCTAGGAGAAGGTTTTTCAAAATTTAAGGTGCATAGAGATCACGTGGGAACCTTGCTAAAGTCTATACTCTGATTCAGGATAACTTGGGTGGGGTCTAAGATTCCGTATTTTTAAGGAGCTCCTAGGTGACCCTCATGTTGCTGCTGTTGAACCACACTTTGGGCAGCAAACTGCTGGGAGTCTACTACAGCCATCCAACACTGAGATGCGAAGGACTTGAACAGGGTAATAGGATTAGAGTGGAGAGTTGTGGGTAAGGCTGAAAGGAAGAGAAATGATGATATTTTTTAAAAAATAAAATAAAGTTAACCTATGGTGTCAGAAATGTTTGTTTACAAGAACCCATGCAGCAAAATTATAACTCCAGATTTTAAAACACATATGTGTATTTGTTGTTATTGAGAATGTCATCCACTGAGTACAACTGAATGTGTACATAAGAGATGGGTTTTACTCATGGTTGCACTGAATTCGAAATATCCTAAGGGGATGTGGCTTGGCTCTGTGTCTCCTCCCAAATCTCATGTTCAATTATGATCTTCAGTGTTGGAGGAGGAGCCTGGTGGGAGGTGATTGGATCATGGGGGTGGATTTCCCCCTTGCTGTTCTCATGATCATGAGTGAGTTCTCACGAGATCTGGTTGCTTTAAAAGTGTGTAGCACTTCACCCTTTGTTCTCGCTGTCTCTGCTACCACCATGTGAAATGTGCTTGCTTTCCCTTTGACCTTCTGCCATGATTGTATGTTTCTTTTTTTTTTTTTTTTTTTTGAGGCGGAGTCTTGCTCTGTCGCCCGGACTGGAGTGCAGTGGCCGGATCTCAGCTCACTGCAAGCTCCGCCTCCCGGGTTTACGCCATTCTCCTGCCTCAGCCTCCGGAGTAGCTGGGACTACAGGCGCCCGCCACCTCACCCGGCTAGTTTTTGTATCTTTAGTAGAGACGGAGTTTCACCGTGTTAGCCAGGATGGTCTCGATCTCCTGACCTCGTGATCCGCCCGTCTCGGCCTCCCAAAGTGCTGGGATTACAGGCTTGAGCCACCGCGCCCGGCCGGTTGTATGTTTCTTAAGACTTCCCAGTTCTGCTTCTTATATCTTATACAGCCTGTGAAACTAAGCCATTTAAACCTCTTTTCTTTAAAAATTACCCAGTCTCAGATAGTTCTTTGTAGCAGTGTGAGAACAGACTAACACATAAGGTATATTATTTAAAAAAAAAAAAAAATTGTGAGTATGCCAATGATCTTTAGATTCCTTGGACATGAAACATGAATTTTGTGTGTGTGTCAACCAGGCCCTCTTTTTCTAGGGAGGCTCGGCACAGTCAGTTTTTCAGCCTTCCACTTGGAATGACGTGTTTGCTCTCTGTTTAGACTCACAGGCAATTTTGTTAGTTTCTGTGAGATTCCTGTCCATACTTACTCAACATTTGACTCTGCACAGCTAGTCCTGCTATTTCTTCCTAAATACTAGATCTACAATCTTGGAAACATCAGCCAGGTGAAGGGGTAATATGTATTATTAGGGATCGACAAGCTAGATTTCTACAATAATTTAACAATTAACAGGAAATAAACCATTGAATCAACGATACTATTCTTGTGCATAAAATAACTCCTCATCAAAATAACAAAATGTAACATATAATAGTTAATTCATCATCAAAAGCTGATATTGTATAATTTGGTGAACAGTCACACATTTGGGAGGACTTAAGAAACTCAGAATGATGGACGTGCTGGACTTTGCATATTAAACACAAATTTTAAATAACTTTCGCCAAAATAAAACTTTCTTTCTCTGCTTCAAGCAGATAATACTAATGTTTCCTAACATATAAAGTTGTTGGTGTTTACATAACATTAACTGTTGCATTACTTCTTGTCTATCGCATTTCCTTTTTCTTAGAGCACTTAGTTTAGGAAACGTGTAATGTTAAATTCTTTCTGCATCCCTTTGAAATGTAAATCTTTTGAAAACCTCTTGCCAGTTTTACAACCCAGGACTGTCTTTCTCAAGGACCTGGGAGCTATTCCTTTGAAAGTCATCATCAGGGAAAATAGCATCCTATCTCCCTGGCTCTGTGGGAGGGTAGGAGCCGACAGTCAGCCTAACTTGGAGCTTAACCACCTCCATTCAAGAAGTTAGGAGAAAGTTTACTTTTCTGGTTTTTAATTAATTAATTAATTTTAAATTAAAAAATAAATATTACATGTATGTATCATGCACAACTTGAAGTTTTTAAAATATGTATACACTGTGAATGACTAAATTGAGCTATGTTATGTTAGCATACAGATTGACATATGCATTATCTCACAAACATCATTTTTATGGTGAGAAAATGCATCACAATTGCACTTGTAATCTACTCTTCTATCAATTTTCAAAAATATGATACACTGTAATTATATAATAACTCTATATAAATATATATAAATATAGTCACTGTGTTGTAGAGTGGAGTTCTTGAAATTATTCTTCTTGTCTAACTGAAATTTTGTATCCTATAACCAGTATCTCCTCACTCCAGCGCCAACCCCCAAGTCCCTGGTAACCACCATTATATTCTCTACTTTTATGAGATCAACTTTCTAGATTCTACTTATGAGAGAGATGGTGTGGCATTTGTCTATTTGTGTCTGGTTTTTGTTTATATACTTAGCATAATGTCCTCCAAGTTCATCCATGTTGTCACAAATGATTAGATCTGCTTCTTTTTTAAGGTTGAATAGTATTATTCCCTTCTGTAATTTTCCTTTGGGTAAAAACCAATTAACAAACATAGAGAAAACACATTTGCAAACTCAGGAATAACTTAATGTGCTGGATACATCTCATTGATCAACCTCCCGCCAAAGGTCCTCTAATACTTTTCCACTAGCTCAGCTCAGCATTTACAAACGCTCCCGCCTTTTGTGTTTCAGAACTGAGTATCCAGACCTGCTCTGTGCTCTGTTCCCTATTGCTGGCAATAGTGTGGGAATAATATAAATTTGTTTGCTCATCTTGTTCTATTTTTTTTTAACATACCAGATAATGTGACATTAAAGAAACATAATCACGTAAGGTTTCTCTGATAACAAAATCTAAAGAATATAAGAGATTATATTAATTCTACATCCTGCTATTGTGAATATTCTACCAAAGAGACATTTTTTCTTGTAAATGATCTCTATCTGAGATATTTCTGTGTTTCTTAATTATGGATATTGTCTACTTTTGCATTTTACTAATATAGAGCGTAAACTAATAGACATACAAAGGTATGAAAGTTTAAAAAAAGATATTCTGTTTCCACTATGGATAAAAAGTAAAGTAGAGCATAAACATCAGGCTATATTTCTGGGGTCTCCATTTTATTGCACGAATCTATATGTCACTCATATGCTAATACCACACTGTCTTGGTTATTGTAGATTTTTAAATAAGTTTTCAAATTGTGAAATGTGAGTCTTGCAGCTTTTTTCTAGTATTGCAGGATTGTTTTTCTTTTTCTTTGAGACAGGCTCTCTCTGTCGCCCAGGCTGGAGTACAGTGGGGCAATGTCTACTCACTGCAACCTCCATCTCCCAGGTTCAAGCGATTCTTGTGCCTCAGCCTCCAAAGCAGCTGGGATTACAGGCGAGTACCACCATGCCTGGCTAATTTTTGAATTTTTAGTAGGGATGGGTTTTTGCCATGTTGGCCAGGCTGGTCGGGAACTCCTGGCCTCAAGTAATCTGCCCGCCTTGGCCTTCCAAAGTGCTGGGATTACAGGGGTGAGCCACCACACCTGGCCTCTGTATGAAATTAAAAATAAGTTTCTATGAAGGCATCTGAGGTTTTGATAGAGATTAAATTGAATCAGTAATCAAGCAGAGGAATATTATCAATTTAACTATATTAAATCTCCATTCCATGAATATGGAAATTTTTTCCATTTGTTTAGGTCACCTTTAATTTATTTAAAAATTTGTTTTTAGTTTTCAGTGTGCAAGTTTTGCAATTCTGTTAAATGTGTCTTAAATACAGCAGATTCCCTTGAATAATTTTTTCTTCATTTCCTATATGTCTTTAGGACAGTTTTCATAGACTTTGAATTTTTTTTTTTTTTTTTTTTGAGACGGAGTCTGGCTTTGTCGCCCAGGCTGGAGTGCAGTGGCACAATCTTGGCTCACTGCAAGCTCCGCCTCCCAGGTTCCCGCCATTCTCCTGCCTCAGCCTCCCAAGTAGCTGGGTCCAGAGGCGCCGCCACCACGCCTGGCTAATTTTTTGTAGTTTTAGTAGAGATGGGGTTTCTCTGTGTTAGCCAGGATGGTCTCGATCTCCTAACCTCGTGATCCGCCCACCTCGGCCTCCCAAAGTGCTGGGATTACAGGCATGAGCCACTGCGCCCGGCCTGAATGTTTTTAATTTTTAATAACTTTTACCAGTTGTCGTATCATTGAAAAGGGTCTGGGAACAGAATGCTGTTACTTTTTGTTTGGTTTACCAAAGTTCCATCCTATAATGGACAATTTCAAAGGTCAGCAAATGCATTAAAGGTAAATTTCATTCACAATTTGGGTCTCACAGCACTTGTGATGTCTCTACCCTCTGAAATTGCATTATTTTAGTCAACTTTCTCTTCAGTACAGAAAGACACTCATATCATTTTCTTTTTCATGTCTGGGCCCTTTTCTGCAAATTGAAAATTTCAGAAAGTTCACTTCAAAGATATGGCTATTCATGTTCAGCCTTTCTTGATTGTTTTCCATGTAGCTCTCCTTTTCTTCCTCTTGTTCCTCTTCCTTATCTTTGTTAATTTCAATATATTTCCCAAATTACACAGTAATTTCAAGGGTGATATAAATAACTTATCTTTTTGAACCATTTGAGTGTACCTGTCCAACATAATGTCTGATCACTCCCTGGAACAAATCAGGACATTCTCCTGTATAACCACAATTTCACTGCCTCTTTCTGTTACAGGTTTATATTTCAGGTGACCTTGAACCTTCAAAGAGCTTTGGGCAAGATATGTATTAAGCTACTTATCCTTAATGGATAATATTTTCAAACACTTCATATATAACTAAGCAAGATAATAAAACAATGAAAGTAAACATTTAGGGGTATGTATCATAGAGAATAGTGAAAAAGATAACTCCTTGAAGAGATAATCAGTATAAACAAAGAACATTCAAGTGAGAACATTAATTACTTTGGCCTTTCCCTGTCCCATCATTGCACATTGGATATGAGTAGGCCAAAAACATTGGTTTTGTATGATCTAACCTTACTTATCAGCCTTTTGTGGATACTGCTACATACTATCCAGACTCTCTGGATTTTAATTTCAAGACCAAGCATAATTTAAACTTTGTGTTATCTCTTATGGGACAAGGTTAATGTAGCCTACATGGAGAAAGAAAGAAGGAAATTTCTGCCCCCCCCCACCAACAGGTGTGACGATTAATATTGAATGTCAATTTGATTGGATTGAACTATGCAAAGCATTGTTCTGGGGGTGTGTGTGAGGGTGTTGCCAAAGGCAATTAACATTTGAGTCAGTGGACTAGGAGAGGCAGACCCAACCTCAATCTGGGTGGACACCATCTAACCAGCTGCCAGTGTGGATAGGATAAAAGCATGCACAAAATGTGGAAAGACTAAACTGGCCTGAATCTTCTGGTCTTCATCTTTCTCCTGTGCTGGATGCTTCCTGACCTCAACATTGGACTCCAAGCTCTTCAGCTTTTGAACTCTTGGACCTACACCAGTGATTTGCCAGGGGCTCTCAGACCTTTGGCCACAGACTTAAGGCTGTGCTGTCTGCTTCCCTACTTTTGAGGTTTGGGGTCTTAGACTGACTTCCTTGCTCCTCAGCTTGCAGATGGCCTGTTGTGGGACTTCACCTTGTTATCATGTGAGTCAGTACTCCTTAATATATTGCCTTTCTTTCTATCTATCTCTCCCATCTACCCTGTTAGTTCTATCCCTCTAGAGAACCCTGACTAATACAACAGGAAAGGTGGATTACAGCTTAGAAACCAGTACCCTGCAAATATATCATTTGTTTTTTCACATTACTCAGCCCTTTTCCACTTAGAAGGCCAAGTGAATAGTTATGGGTTCAAGTGATATATGTTAATTTGGGAAGCCTAGAGTAATCAGCACCCATTTCTTAAACAACTTTTTTCTCACCTTCACAATTAAAAAATGCATGTATTCCAGGTGATGCTACTACAAAAGAATGGAATATTTATCAGCCTGAGTATAAGAGATTTCGTTTCTATTGCTGTGTAACAAATTTCCACAAACTTCATGGCTTATAACAATACACATGTATTTTGTTTATTTGTTATTTTGTGTATATGTTAATTTGTTTTATTTTTATATCATAGCATCCATGGGTGAAAAGCTTGCATAGGTCTTACCTGAGTCCTCTAATCAGTATATCACTCTGGCTATGTTGAATTTTATCACACACTTTTTCAGCATCTATTGAGACAATCATGTAGTTTTGTTCTTAATTCTACTAATATGTTATATCACATTAATTGATGTTTGCATGTTGAACCATCCTTGCATTACAGGAATGAATCCCATGGGTAAATAAATGGCTGTGGTATGTGATCCTTTTAATGTGCTGTTGGATTTTGTTTTCTAAGATTTTGTTGAGGATATTCACATCTATATATATCAGGGTTACTGGCCAATGGTTTCCTTTTCTTGCGCTACCTTGGGCTTTAGAATCAAGGAAATGCTGACCTCATAAAATAAGTTTGGAAGTATTTTTTCCTCTTTAATTTTTAAGAGTTTGAGAAGGATTGCCATCAATTCTTTAAATAGTTGGTAGAATTTATCAGTGAATTCGTGCAGTCCTGGACTTTTTTTTTTTTAGAACTTTTTGATAACTGATTCAATTTTTATACTAATTGTAGGTATATTCATATGTTCTACTTCTTCTGAACTTAATAGCAATCTACAGATTCATTGTAATCTCTATTAGGCTACCAATGTACCAATAACATTTTTTTCAGAAATATAGACAATAATTCTAGAACTTTTATGGAACCACAACAGACCATAAATAGTCAAATCAAACTAGATATCCACATGCAAAAAAGGAAATAATTTAAAAAAGAAATTGGATCCTTATCTTATACCATGCATAAAAATCAACTCAAAATGGATAAAATACTTAGACATAAGATCTGACACAGTAAAACTCCTAAAATAACTCCTATGGAAAAAACTTCTCAGCACTGATCTTAGTAACGATTTCCACACACCAGGAATAAAAGAACTACTACAAATCAATTGCAAAAATCAAACAACTTGACCCAAAATTGAGCAAAGCAGTTGAATCTACATTTCTCCAAAAACATACAAATGTCCAACAAGTATATGAAATGATGCCCAGCGTCACTAATCATCAGGAAATGAAAGCAAAACCACAATGAGGTATCTCCTCATTTATGTCAAGATTGCTATTATAAAAAAAGTGTTGGCAAGAATGTGGAGATATTGGAGACCTTACACACTGTTGGTAGAAATGCAAAATGGTGCAGCTTTTATGGAAAACAATATGGAGGTTCCTCAAAAAATGAAAAATATAACTACAATATGATACAGCAGTCCCATTTCTGTCTATTTATCTGAAACAATTGAAAGCAGTGTCTCAAAGTTCTTTGCAGCACTACTCACAAGAGCCAAGATGTAGAAACAACTTAAAATTTTCACATATTCACCAACATGGATAAACTTTGAGGACATTACACTAAGTGAAATAAGTCAGTCGCAAAAAGACAAATACTGCATGATTTCAATTCATGATTCTATAAATCTGAAATAGTCAAATTTATAGAATCAAAGACTGAAATGATGGTTGCCAGGGACTGGGGGATGGGGAAAAAGAGGAGTTATTAATCAATGGATATAATGTTCAATTAATGAAGACGAGAAATTCTAGAGATCTGTTGTACAACATTCTATCTATAGTCTACAATATTGTAATATACAATCAGAAATTTAAGAGTGTATATCTCATGTTCTTATACAAGAAAATAAAATAAAATAAAAAACTTTGCATTTTGATGGGTTATTTTAAAGAGGGATTAAGCAATATTCTCATTTAAGTTGGCTGCTGTCAGAACAATGGGCACATTTCTTGAATGTGTGCCATATTTATTTTATTTTTTTAAATTGGGATTAAAGTAAGCTAGAGTTATCATACGTAAAGGAAATTTTGTGAGCCAGGAAAACATTTTTCATTTGTGACAGTCAGTTTGTACTAAATAATCAGTAAAATGAAGTTTGTATTTTTACTGCATTGATAAGTATGGTTGACTATCTTTTTATTTTTCAAAATTGTTTAGTATTATATTTGTAGTTTATAATTACATGTATTTTATCATATAAAATAATAAGCCAGTCATTTAATTTTATTGCTAAAATGAAAAGAAATAACAAAAATAATAACAAAAACTAAAAACTATGTTCAAAACTCAAGGAATCCAGTCAAAAATTTGTGGACTCAATTATATAAATTGAGTCATTTTTGTCATACTAAACTAAATCAATCAACTGGCCACTGGAAAAAACACTCTGGACACACAGCACCTGTTTCAAGAATTAAATTTTCTCCAAGTCCAGCTGCTGAAACTACCTGTCAGAACTTGAATTTTATCTAATAGCAACTGAACCAACATGTTGTGACTCTAAGGCTAGTTTTACCCACTGCTGTCACTCACAAATCAGAGCTTGCCATTTCCCCAGTACATTACTGGTGATGATCAACTTTCTTTCAAAACAATACAAAGCATTTCTTTCTTTTTCTTTTTTGTTTGTTTGTTTGTTTCTTGGTTTTTTGTTTGTTTGTTTGTTTCTTGGTTTTTTGTTTGTTTGTTTTTGAGACAGAATGTTGCTCTGTTGCCCAAGCTGGAGTGCAATGGTGCAATCTCAGCTCACTGCAACCTCCACCTCCTAGGTTGAAGCAGTTCTCCTACCTCAGCCTCCTCAGTAGCTGGGATTACAGGCATCTGCCACCACGCCCATCTAATTTTGTATTTTTGGTAGAGACTGGGTTTCACCATATTGGTCAGGCTGGTCTCCAACTCTTGACCTCAGGTGATCCACTCACCTCGGCCTCCCAAAGTGCTGGGATTATAGACATTTCTCCTTTTAATAAAGCCTCCAACCTTCCTTTTGCTCTTCAGACATACCAAAGACCACCTGGTTTGTGTATATCCCAAATTGCAATTCTTTCTTTGAAGTAAAATATTAAATTTAGAGATGTATTGCAATATTTTGTTTTGACTTCAACATAGTAAAATATAAAATAAATATTTTCTGAAATATATTTCTCTTTTTATTGTTTAAGCTCTTAAGGTGCAAGTCTTGACATACATTGTATATTTGGAAGAATATTTCAGCTGCCTGTTTGTTTGATTTGCCACATGTGTAAATGACTAAAACACAGTGATACAAAACAAATAAAACACCTTCCATGTGTTAAATTAGGTAAACGAGTATTTGGAAGAAAGTTGGATAAAGTATGGTGACTTTTAGAGTGTCCTTCAACTCTAACTTTGAGAAGCAGAGCGCGTTGTGTAGGCCTAGGTTTCTGGGGGAAGACCAGAAGGTTGAAATACATCAGGGAGCTGTCACACACACTCATCATTAGATATCCAAACAGTACACATTTTGGTGATTGTTCGCTGGGGAACTTTGGGACCTTGGCCCCTTTACCCTCTCACTATAACTCTGGATTTCAATATTGAGATGATTTCATGGAACGACTTGGTATATAGGCCTGGGGTCACCTCATGAAAATTCCTCAAGTAGCCCATGTGGACAGTTCTGAATCCTACGCCTTACGTGAGAAAGGAGCTTGATCCTGCAGCAGACTGTTTACACTTGGATATTTAGTAAGACAGTGTAACATCCTTCTTTTTATAGAATACAGTGCTCAGAATTAGTTAAGTTGCTGCCATCATGGAAAATTATCCTTTTTTGTTCAGGTTAACTAAAATCATTTAGTTTTTTTCCAAATTTTTTCATTTAAAAATATTTTAGGGCCAGATGCAGTGGCTCACACATGTAATCCTATTACTTTGGGAGTCCAAGGCAGAAGGATCACTTGGACCCAGGAGTATTTGACCAGCCTGGGCAAGATAGTGAAACACCGTCTCTACTGACAATTAGGAAAAATAATAGCCCAGTGTGATAGAGCACAACTGTAGTCCCAGTTACTAGGGAGGCTGAGGCAGGAGGATCACTTTAGCCCAGGAAGCTGAGGCTGCAGTAAGCCATGATGGGGCCATTGCACTCCAGCCTGGGTGACAGATCGAGACTCTGTCTCAAAAAAAAAACTTTTTTTTTTTAACATGTGAAAACAGTTTTAATTTAATATTGTTAGGTTTTCTCCAATAAATATCATTTTTCATAATTCCATGTAAGTAATGAAACCATATTAGAAAGGAACAATGTTCTACCATTTACTTGAAATAAATTTTTTTCTTAAAATTTTAAAATACATTGTATTTATTTCTTTGCTATCCTGGCAGATATTTTAAAAATATTTTATAGTTTACGTAAATACTATCGGTCAGATTCTGAGTACTGTGTTACCATAAAAATTTATGGCGATTTTTAAGTTAGATTAAGCCTCCCACTCCAACCCTGTGTAGGCATGTGTGATCAAGGCAGCATTTCTACTACAAACAGGTAGAATTAGTAAATCTAATTCTTCCAAACACAGTTTATGTTAAGTGACACTTTAGATTTACTCACATCAGTTCTTTTTATTATCAATTTTGGTAAGGTTAAGACTAGATTTTTGAATTCTAACGTTTTATTTTTTATTTTTATTTTCTATCACCAGTTTTGTGGCCTGTATCCAATCACCAAAGTCATATTAAGTAATTTTTCATTATCTATACATGTCAAAAAAGAGACTTCTAGCCTAATTTGTGGCTAAGATTCATAAGCAACCTGCCTACTAATAAGCAATTGTGCTTTAGAAAGTGACTTTAGAGTAAATTGATTATTTATGAAAATGGACTAGTATCTGGAGCTAAAAAAAATCCATGAAAGAGAAATAATCCATTTATATATAGCTACTCTAATAACAGAACTATTTTATAAAGAAATGATTTCTTATTTACTTTGTTATCAGTTTATTAGTAACAGAAAATGCCAACTGAATCAAACCTTTTGTGTGTGGAAGTTTATGATAAAATATAAAAAATAAATAAGAGACTTTCAAACATGTAAACAATAGGAATAGCATTTCCTTTTCTGAATATTTTTAATATTTTTCACTTATTTCAAACTTAAAAAATCCTTAATATAATTTACAGGGTCCTAAATAATTGTGTATATATCCATTATCCCCTCATGTTTGCTAGGCCATAACCTTATAGATCATTACAACTCTTGAATGTGTTGTGCTCATTGCTGCCTCAGGATTCTGAATACTGCTACCTTAAAGTAGAAACGCCTGTCATTTTCTCCATTTGAATGACTCCCATTCATCCAGTTACATTACAAATAATTATTTTAATGTCATACCCTTAGAAAAGACTTGTCTGAGGCCTTGGGCTAGTTAACTCTCCCTAAGATATTTGGCATTGTACTCTATTTCAAGTAATACGTATGTATTATTATGTAATATGTATGAATAGGGCAAGATAAAAAGACAGTAAATTATTTTGGAGACCAAATAATTTAGAAAACACAAGATAAGCGTCTGATACATATTTAAGGAATTATTGATTTTGCACATTTTATTCCCACTAGTCTATAACTCTAAAACACAAAGGCAATGTTTTCCTTGTTCACTAATACAGATACCGCTTCCATACCAGTACTTTACACATAGTAGGCTTTAAATTATAACTCATTGAATGAAAGAATGAAAGAAATGGATATGTAAAATGAAGTTTCTGGTTTTCAATCTGCTAAGCAAAAATAAGAGTTTGAAAATCAAAAGAAACATAGCTTACTTAATTGACCCACACACAGTATACCGAGTAATCCATTTTTAATACCTAGATCAAAATAATAGTTTTATAATAAATTAGTTATTAAAACAGTTACCCACTATTTTCCATTTTAAAATAAAGATAAGTCAGTGATATAGGTACAACATGTTACACAAATACATTGTCTTTACATGTTATATAAATGCAATCCTTTACACACCAACTGAACAAAAAAAATTAGGCTGGTGTTAAAACATATTGAAATTCAAGTTAGAATTCCTCCACACTGCGTGTATATGCTTTAAAAAATGTATTTACAATAATTCAATATTGACAGCCAATCTTAAATTGACAAACAGGAAAATTATTTTTTGATTTGTTAAAAAACTTTATTGTTAAATTCAAAGATGGTAAATATGTATAGAATCTCTTAATCTCTATGATTAATGCAATAAATGTTTATAGCCTTTTATGTTATTAAATAATATGTTCAAAAACAATTGACCTATGACACAATCAACATAATTTACACCGTAGAATTCAAATATATGACTAAACACCATAACTTATGCATCTTAAAGTTTATTGATCCATTATTTTATAGCCTTGCCTTTGTCTAGGGAGATTTCATTTCAACAGCTAAACTATAGCAGTGATCATGAATTAGATGTTTACCAGAAAAAACCTCTGCTCAGTTGTTCCCAGAGGAGTGTTCATTTCTCCCTCATTGTGCTCTAGTTCACACGCAGAGGAATTACCCAACCTGCCACACATGTCAGTAATAAGATCTGAGAAGCCCCAGAGAGAGAGAGAGAACCAGATTTGGAGCCAGGGACAGAAATATCTTCATCATCGTTTATGACCAAAACTTCTATATTACTTTACTATAGGGTGGACTAATGATCATGAATGCTTCGGAATATTTATAAATACCACGAGGAAATGAATGTTTTTATTATATTGAGAAAAATACTTAAAATTTTAAGTAAATTTATTTATCTTTTAATATCAGCTGTTTGCAACATGGAAAAGGTTTAGTTTTGTGTATAACGTTGTGTTGAGTATAGGTAGAGATCATAAAATGATCTCTTACAAAATAACTCTGGAAATTAAACTGTTTTAAATATGCAAAGGAAAATTAGCGTATATCAGTGCAATTTCCTAGTATGTGATACATGTTAAAGTTACACTTACATAAACACCTGTTGTGAGTGTACTCCCCAGTTTAATTGCTTTTAAAGGTTTATGTCTCTGCACTGAAAATAGTTCAGTCTTGACATTTAATTTTGTTTCTCTTTTATAAATGTCTTATAAAAAAGAGAATCAGTCGTGTTCTTATTTTTTGTCTAAAATCTGTCCTTGTTAGACACTACAAGAAAAGTACATGGATTGATTTAATTTTTGCTGTGGAGTTCTCATCTACATATATTTTTAATAAAATTTCAATAAACAAATTTATACAAACTTCATACTTCATCCATAATGTAACATCAATTTACATAATAATTCCAAACATATACAGAGAAATTAAACTGGCAGCATGAACAAATTAATCAAGAAAGTTAAAAGATGTTCTTTCTATTAGAAACAAGCAAAAAGATGTAGTTTCATCTTTTGTATTATGTCTTAAATATCCATCTCAATCAATTCATGATAGGTTTTTAGATATGTAATTGATCTTGCCTAAACTAACACAACTTACATGTATTTTAGTCCAATACTCTATATTTTATATAATCTTTCTGCTCAGAAGGTTTTTAAATTTATTTTAAAGATAACTGATTAAATAAAAATCAGCTAATGGCATTTAGAAACCTAAATCATCAGCTTAATGTCTTCCTTAATTCACATGCTTCAAAATATACAGTCTATAGGATTAACAACCTATACACAACAAATACGTAATGAGCCAAATTTCTGCCACTCACTATAATTTACATGAGTTTTTGATTGGGACGTAAGCTACTCAAGAAGTGAAATTCCAACATAATAAAAGTAACCTTCAGGTCCTAACTTCAAGAACAGCCCTGTTGCAAAGATGACCTCCTGGCACAAAAGCTTCAACAGCAGAGATTGTGGCCATGGCTGCCTCACGTGTAATGTTCGGTGAGGCAGTGGCGACCCCAACGGAGTCCAGATGGCCAATTGTTCTTCATGCTTTTGAGCATTGTACCTGGAAGACTAGCTTGAAATTGTTCTGGAAATCCAGTAGCATATGACTGTCATTTCTGGGAAATTTTCTTTCATTATTATCTTGACATTTTCTCCTCAGTTTCGTTCATCCTGTCTTTTAGTAATTTTATTAGCTGGAAGTTTGATTTTCTTGAGTGATCATCTAAGGATTTTATATCTTCATTTTTACCTACTCTTATTGAACGATTTTTGTCCCATTTTGAAGGCTTTCTGAATTTTAACTCCAAAATATCTATTTAAAAAATTATAATTTTGAGGCCAGGCATGATGGCTTATGCCTGTAATCCCAGCACTTTGGGAGGCCAAAGCAGGCCGATAGGTTGAGCCCAGGAGTTTGACACCAGCCTGGGCAACATGGCGAAACCCCATCTCTACAAAAACTAAAATATTAGCCAGGCATGATGAGGCAGTCCCAGCTACTTGAGGTTTGAGGTGGGAGGACTGCTTGAGCCCAGGAGGTCCAGGCTGCAATAAGCCATGACCGAACCAATGCACTCCGGCCTGGGTGACTGAGCAAGACTGTCTCAAATAATAATAATAATAAATAATAATAACAATGACATCATATTATTGATGTCATTTTCATGCATGGTATTTATCTCAGAACATCATATTTCATACTTTTGCATATTGGTTTATGTAGTAAAATTTACATAAAATGAAATGCATATAGTTTAATTGTACAATGTAATAAATCTAAATAAATGTGTATACCTTTGTAATCCACATTCAAATAAGATATAAAATACTTCCAATAGACCATCACTTCCTTCCAGTCAATCCTGCATTCCAAAAGAAAAATCTGTCCCAATTCATATCACCATGAAATGGTTTTGTCTATTTTTGAACTTTATAAAAAATAAGTCATACAATGTGTATGTTATTGTGCTTGGCTTGGTTTCCTCAATAAAATGTTTTTGAGATTTGTGTTATTTCAATTATCAGTATGTATTGTAATTTTTTATACTACTGAGTAGTATCCATTGTACGAATATAATATAATTTTTATCTATTTTTCCTTAAACTTTTGTGTAGTTTCCTTGTTTTTTAAAAAATAATTTTGGAGTTGGGCGTAGTGGCTCACACGTATAATCCCAGCACTTTGGGAGGCCAAGGTGGATGGATTGCTTGAACTCAGCAGTTTGAGACCAGCCTGAGAAACATGGCAAAACCTCGTTCTGCAAAAAATACAAAAATTAGCCAGGTTTGGTGACACATGCCTGTGGTCCCAGCTACTTTGGAGGCTGAGGTGGGAGGATCACTTGAACCTAGGATGTGAAGGCTGCAGTGAGCAGTGACTGTGCCATTGCACCTCAGCCTGTGTGACAGAGGGAGACCTTGTCTCAAAAATAAAAATAAAAAATAAAATTAAATAAAATTAATTTTGAGGCATCTCTTATGAATAAAGCTGCTGCAAACATTTCTCCACCAGTGATTATTTGGGTATTCTTTTTTATTTATCTGAAGGAAATTATTAGAAATAGAATGGTTGAGTCAGCAACTAGGTAACTGGACAATTTTTCCAAATTGTTTAAACATCATATACTCCCATTAGCTGTGTATGACAGCTCCAAATCCCATTTATCTGCAACAGATTTGAGATAGAGATTGTAATTTTAGTCATTCCAGTGGGTGTGTAGTGATATCACTTTTTGGATTTAATTAGAGTATTCCTGATAATTAGTGATGTGAAGTATTTTGTCTTGGTTTAGTTCTAGAGTAGTAACTAGAGGGAGGGGGCTCTAGGGTGTCCTCGGTTACACCTATGCAGAGCAGAGCCTCCAAAACATGGAGGTGGAAGGCAGTGAGATGGTGCAATCTTGGCTCACTGCAACCTCCACCTCCGGGTTCAAAAGATTCTCTTGCCTCAGCCTCCCAAGTAGCTTGGATTACAGGTACACACCATCACATTTAGCTATTTTTTATATTTTTAGTCAAGACGGATTTCATTACGTTGGCCAGGTGGGTCTTGAATGCCTGACCTCAGGCATCCACCCACCTCAACCTCAGCCTCCTTAAGCACTGGGATTACAAGCTTGAGCCACTGCAATCAGCCTGGTTAGATTTTTTTAAAAATATAATTCTTACAAGTAAATGATTGTTTTGCTAAGGAGAGGGCCTGTCATCCTCTTCACACAGCCATTCCAGAAATCCCACATTCTCCCCTTCTTTTTTGAAGGACATCTTTTTGAGATATAAAAATCTTAGTTTGCAGGATATGTTATTTTTGTGTATTTTTTCCACTAATTTGTTTGGTTTCAAAATTTAAATATGTCATTCTTTTAGTGTATGGCTCAAGTTGTTTTTTCTTTCTTTCTATTTATGTAATGTGGTTTGCTTATTTCCTAAAGTGTGCATACACGTTTCTCTGTCTGATAGGGTAAGAGTGATTGGTGATTCACATTCCTTCTGTAAGTCAATTTGAGCATTAGTAGGTTTTGTGCTTTGGTTCTTGTTCCAACTCTTCACCTCCAGTGGCACCAGAACCTTTTGATTTGAAATACTTGAATTGTAAGTGGGTTGAAGTTTTGGGTTTTTCAGTTTACAGTTGATTCAACTAAATGCCCCCAAGATGGGCTACACTGTATTTTTTTCTGCCTTATAGCCCCTCATCCAATGCCCCTTTTTAAGCAAAATTGGAAGAGACAGCAAACCAAGTGCAAATCTGGAAGTATGAACCTACCACAGCTCTCTTCTCAATTCTACAAAGCTTGATTTTAATCTAGAATTTTTGTTAGTGAGGCTCCCCTAAATCCACTGTTATTTAACAGCTCTGAGAGTTTGCTTCCTGGGAAAACCACACTTCCATATGTCCTATGTTGTTTGAGATAAATCAATATTTGTAAAATATAATTTAAAATATTTTACATGACTCATTTTTAATGTGAAAGAATCAAAACAAAATTTGGCTGTATAGATTTTCTTTATGTCATGTCATTTTATTTTATTTTATTGCAATGAGATAGGGTCTCACTCTGTTGCCCTGGCTAAGTGCAGTGGCACGATCAGGGCTCACTGCAGCCTCGACTTCCTGGGTTCAAGCAATCCTCCCACTTCAGCCTCTTGAGTAGATGAAACGACCGGCATCCACTACCATGCCCGGTTAAATTTTTTTTTTAATTGTTTTGACAGAGACATGGCCTTGCTTTTTTGCCCAGGCTGTTTTTACATTATTTTAAACTCGATGTTTTGAATGTCTCTAAGAAAGACATACATTTTTTGTTAATATATCTATATTACAAAAGATATACGCATGGATACACATACATGCATACACACATATAATCACAAAAAATGTGTGTATGTATAGTGTGTATATGTGCATGTATATATGTAGTATATACACATGCATTAAAATGTATATGTATTTTAATTATACCACTGAAGAAAAGAAGTGGAGGGAAAACACATATGTATTCATTAAACATGTATACTTAGAATATATTATGGTCTTGTCTTTATTGCTAGATTAATTTTTATGTATGACTGTGTCTCACTTTCAGTTCTGCAAACCTGGAATTAACTGATTAACAATGCCAATGCAAATATATTTTCTTACTGTATAATTATAGCTTAAAATTAGAAGTTCCATTTGTTATTTTTAAATGCAGAAATTAGCGTGTGCCAGAAGAAAATCATTAAATATCAATTCAATTAAAACAGAGATCAGTAAAGAAGAATTTCCTTGTGTCACAGAAATAAGGCAGTGCTGATAGAAAATATACAGAGAAGAAACCCAAGTAACTCTTAATAAATTAAAACAAACAAAAAAGAATGTAACTCTCCCTTTGATCTTCAGAAAAAAGACCCCCTTCTGTGATTGAAAGGAGAGATACATTTTTAACTAAAGTCAATTATAGATAATAATTCATCATTATAATTGAGTTTTTGATGAGAGGCAATGCGTTAGTTTTCTATGGCTGCTGTAACTAATTACCACAAACCGGGGACTTAATAGAACAGAAATTTATTCTCTCTAGCCGTGGAGACTAGAAGTCTGAAATCAGTATCACCGGACCAAAACCAAAATGTCAGCGGGGCCATACTGCCTCTAGAGGATCTAGGGGTAGACCCACTTATTGCTTTTTTTTTTTTTTTTAAACAAAAGAAGGAGGTTTAATGGACTTACAGTTACACATGGCTGGGGAGGCCTCACCATCATGGAGGAAGGCAAGGAGGAGTAACTCACATCTTACATGGATGGCAGCAGGTAAAGAGAGAGCTTGTGCAGGGAAATTCCCACTTCCCATCAGATCTTGCGATTTCTTGCTCTTTTTGGCTTGTAGTGAGTACAGGCATTATACTACTCTGGTATCTATCCCTGTGGTCATGTTGTCTTCTCCTCCTCTGTCTATATCAAATCTTCCTCTGCATTCATTTTATTAGTGTAAATGTGATTGTACTTAGGACCTACCTTCATAATCAAGGATAATCTCCCCCATCTCAAAATCCTTAATTTAGTAACATCTGTAAAATCATTTTTTCCATATAAAGTAACATTCAAAGGTCCTAGAAATTAGTATGTGAATATCTTTTGGGAGGTCATTGTTTCAATAATAATGGGTAAGAATCAATTCTAGAACATATATTGTAAAAAGGAACTATTTTTTCAAAAAACTTTGATTCACAAAGAAAGTGAATATTTTTCCTTTCTCACATGTATAACAAAAAGTGGACAATACTGAAATAAATATCAATTTTGTTTAAAGGGCTAACATGAAAACCATTCATGTTTTTCATTTTTTATGTAAATTGGAATGTTTAGATGGCAATGCTTATGCCTATTAAGATGCAATTTGAAGGACTATATTATGATGCTATGTGGGAGAATTATGAGACTTCTTTAACACAGTGTTCCAAAGTGAACATCATTGCTATTTCGAGTTTCTATATCTTTGCTGTTGTGCTACATAGACAAGGTTGTTAATATACATTTTAATATTAATAAACTGCTTAGCTTGCATTTGTAATGGGTACAGTGTCAAGCACTGTAGTTCAGAGCACTTAAAATATCACTGATTGATTTACAAATGCTAGCCAGTTTCGGTCTTGCATGTAGTGTCTGTGTGTGCATGTAAACAAATCAGATGCCATAATTTTATTCTTTATCTTAAGTTTGGCTAGGAATCTTCCCCCTTTTAAATACTATTCTAATATGAATTGCCTGAGACTTCTCTTAGAGAAAAAAGTATCATGTTTATTCATTACGGAGCATTCTGTTTTCACATTTTGAGCTTAAGAAAAAACGTACTAAAAATAATTTGAAAGAACACATTTGACGGGGGACTAATATCCAGAATTTACAAGGAACTCAACCAGTTCAAAAATAAAAACAATAACAACGAAAACAAATAACACCATTAAAAAGTGGGCAAAGGACCTGAGTACACAGTTTTCAAACAAAGATATACTTCTTAAAAAGACAAAACATAGCAAATTTTGGAAAGGAACTCAAATAACAGCAAAATAACAAATAATCCACTTTTTTAAATGGGCATTTGATCTGAATAGACATTTCTCAAAAGAAGACATGTAAATGACCAACAAGTATATGAAAAAATATTCAACATCATTAACCATCAGGGAAACGCAAATCAAAGCCACAATGAGAGATCATCTCACACCAAATAGAATAGCTATTACAAAAAAGACAAAAAATAACACATGCTGGTGATATGGTTTGGCTGTGTTCCCACTCAAATCTCATCTTGAAATCCCACATGCTGTGAGAGGGACCTGGTGGGAGGTAATTGAATCATGGGGGCGGGTCTTTCTCATGCTCTCTCTTTGCCTGCTGCCATCCATGTAAGATGTGACTTGCTCCTCCTTGCCTTCCACCACTATTGTGAGGCTTCCCCAGCCACATGGAACTGTAAGTCCAACTAAACCTCTTTGCTTTTTAAATTGCCCAGTCTCAGGTATATCTTCATCAGCAGCATGAAAACGGACTAATACAACTGGAAAGATGTAGAGAAAAGGGAACTCGTACATACTTGTTGATGGAAATGTAAGTTAGTACAACTATAATAGTGTGAAAATCAGTATGGAGATGCCTCAAAAGCTAAAAATAGAACTACTATATGATGTAACAATCCAACTACTGGGTATATATCCAAATGAACGGAAATCAATATGTTGAGGAGATATCTGCACTGCCACATTAATTACAGCAATATTCACAGTACCCAGTATATGGAATCAACCTAAGTGCCTGTCAACAAATGAATAAATAAAATTGTGTGTGTATATACACATATATGCATATATACATATGTGCATATATACATATATGTATATATGTGTGTGAATATTATTCAACCATAAAAAATGAATCATGTTTTATGCAGCAACATGAATATAGCTGGAGTTTATCATATTAAGTGAAACAACTCAGAAAAACAAATACTACATGTTCTCACTTATAAGTGAGAACTAAATAATATGTTTACATGGATATAGAGTCTGGAATAATAGACACTGGAGACTCAGAAGGGTGGAAGTGTGAGAGGGAAGTGGATAATGATAAATTACTTAATGGATACAATGTTAATTATAGATACACTGAAAGACAAACATATCTATGTCACAAAATTACAGTTGTACCCCTTGACTTTATAGAAATAATAAAAAAAGAACCTGAGGTAATGGTGCATTTGAATCAGAAAGTTTACTGCAGTCAGTATAATTTCCAAAGATGAAAAGTTTAATGGAGTTTGTTTCTTCATTGTAGTGCAATAGCTCTGTTCTTTTTTTTATTGAAACACTTATAACCTTTCTCTATTTTGACCTACAAAAGTACATTTAAAAGAAAAATGTAATCATTTCATTATAACTATCATTATAAATCTATGTTAGAATATACAAATCACAAATCTTAGACTGTATAATGTTGAGTTTCTGTCTCATAATGTGAACATAACATAATGTTAAACATTGTTATTTTCTAAGTGAGACATTGTCATGGCTTCAATCTAAATATATTTAATGAGAGACCACAAACAATGTATTTTGACAAGTGGTACTTAGTCTATTCCATTATAGCCATGAACAAAAAGGGAAGAATTTTAAATCCGGCTTCTCTCTAGATTGAGTTGGAAAAGTGATTCCAAATCATGTCAATGGGCACTTATTAACCCCAATACATGTTAAAAAATCAGATGACCAGAAAATGGAGTGTTAATGTTTAAAAACTGAATCTTGACAGGGCAGTTTATAAAAAGCTTATTCTCTTCTGCCTAATGTAGCTATTAGTAATGTAGAACTGAAAAAGAAACTAATTACACCTTAGGAATTAGAGGAAATAGCAAGATATCAACTTTTTATGTACATCTTTTTAAGAGTTAAATGCTGCTTTCTGATTTCAATATTTTAAAGTCATTTGTAATTTTCTAATTGAAAAAGTCCTATGACTTCATTATTTATATTTTTTATTTGACAAAATTTATGATACACCTTCTGAGTATCAGGTATTGTCATAGGCCCTTAATATGTCATGAAGATAAATATTCATTTTCCTGAAAATTTCTTAAGTTACAGTTGATATACTCTACTAAGTGAAATAGAGAATAAACATAATAAACAAATAAAACATATAACTGGCTAGATAGTGGTAATTTCAATTCAGTTTAATCAATTCAGTTGGATCCACAAACAATTTTTTTGGCATTCTTGTCAGGAAGCACATTCACCAATTTAAATATGCAGAGAAAAAATACAGTCTTCAAACAATTTTAAGTATTTTTATTTAATCTTATGGGACAAAAAGCATGGCAATCCTAAGATTTTGCATTACCTTCTCCAACGCAAAAAAAAAAAAAAAAACAAAAAAAACACTCTTTTTCCTATGATAATGTATAAAATACATAAAATATAATTCAATTATTTTGCTGGACTTAATATTTAATATGAGAAAATGCACTGTGTGCCATATTGGAATAAGGTTACCATGGCAACCATGTGCTTTGTGAAATACAAAAATTATTTATGAGGTAAAATTCCATAAAACATAGGTCTTAATTAGAAGCTTCCCAAGAATTTCTATGTTGTGCAACTTCTTATTATTAAATTTATTTTTTATTATAATAATGATATACATTAAATTAGTGCCATCTCTTCAGTGTTTACAGCATTTATAGCATATTTATTCTCTAAGGAAGAACCCAAGGCACCAGAAGAAGTAAACACATTAGAAACAATAAGTTAAAAAAAGTTTCTTTATACAGGAGTTGCTTTTATAATAATTTTTTCTATATATTTTTAGATTATTTTCTAGCACATCCATAGATAATAATTAAAAAATTAGTCATCTCAAACAACATGCCTAATATTAACACAAGTAATAGTATTATTCACTTTTTAAAAATTTAATAGAGGTAAGTAATATAACTGTGATGTAAGTCACATGAATTTATTTTACAAAATTTTATCATCTCACTTATAGAGGTGGCTGGTGTTTGTTAATAATTTGTAAAAATGAACTATAAGGTTTTTATGACAGTGCTTAAAGATAATGTTTTTCTACTTAAACTGTGGAAAGACTGTCTTATTTAATAAAATAATCCAAATCTGAAGACGTCCATATATTTCCAAAACATACTTTCTTGAAAACTTCCATTACATTTCTTATAATGTGACAATTTTCTTGAAAAGGGGTGTGTTCACTCCTTTTTATGATTCTAACTACTTAAGTGGAATAGTTTTCAAAATTTTCTTTGCATTGTTAATAATTTTATGTGTATAATTTTAAATACAAGATCAGTTTCTTTCACTACTTTGACCACAGTGGCGACTAGAAAAACATGTAAATAGATCATTACTCTAATTTGCAAAGAGTAGGCTTAACATATTCCTAGATAATTTCATGTGTATTTTATTAGTAAAGTAACTTGATAATGTCTAGTCTTTTTTTTTTTTTTTTTTTTTTGAGGCGGAGTCTTGCTCTGTCGCCCAGGCTGGAGTTCAGTGGCGCGATCTCAGCTCACTGCAAGCTCCGCCTCCCGGGTTCCCGCCATTCTCCTGCCTCAGCCTCCCAAGTAGCTGGGACTACAGGCGCCGCCACCACGCCTGGCTAATTTTTTGTATTTTTAGTAGAGACGGGGTTTCACTGTGTTCACCAGGATGGTCTCCATCTTCTGACCTTGCGATCTGCCCGCCTCAGCCTCCCAAAGTGCTGGGATTACAGGCGTGAGCCACTGGACCCAGCCTATCCTGTCTTTTAATAGGTCTTAATATCTTAAGCGTTTTAGTCAAAAGTAATAAAAAGACCTCGTTGGCATCCGTATATTCCTTTCTTTCTTTCTTTCTTTTCTTTTTAAACAGAGTCTCTCTCTGTAGCCAGACTGGAGTGCAGTGGTGCAATCTCGGCTCACTGCAACTCCTGCCTCCCAGGTTCAAGTGATTCTCCTGCCTCAACCTCCCGAGTAGCTGAGACTACAGGCACACGCTACCACGCCCAGCTAATTTTTGTATTTTTAGTAGAGACTGGGTTTCGCCATGTTGACCAGGATGGTCTCGATCTCTTAACCTCGTGATCTGCCCACCTCCGCCTTCCAACGTGCTAGGATTACAGGCTTAAGTCACCGCACCCGGCCCCAAATTTTTAGCATAAGCAGTTTTAGCTTTATGGACTTCAGAGAGTGGTTGTTAGATACAAAAAGTGATTAGTACAGCATGACTATAATTTTATTATTATTATTTTGAACACAATAGCTCTAAAATTCTCAAAATTTTAAAGCGTATCTTGTTGCTTAAGAGCACATGACATGGACTATTTGTCCTAGATGCATTTAGGGCATTTATACTCAATTTTCAGGGTAACGAATACCCTCTCCTTAATCGCTTTCTGGAAACTTCTATCCCAATAAAACGAATAGTCAACTTTTAAAAGAAGTAACAATTTATCTTATAAATTGAGATTTCCTGTGAGAATTTTAAGTGCACAGTCTTAAAAATACTAATGTACAGTTTTTAAAAGCTCTCCTATGTAAAGTTAAAAGAAAATATTTTATGTGGCATCAGAAGGTATTAGAAGCCGTTTGATTTATTTTATATTTTCATTTATTTTGTGCTTATATTTTTGTTCTGCTTTTAATGTACCATGATAATCTAACATACAAAATACTCATATCTTTATAGAGAATTCAATAGTAATAACTAAATATTTTACTAAAATTAAAAAAAATATACAGGCCAACAAGAGCCTAATCTGATCATGTTATTTTATGAATAATTCATAAATGTGGCACTTTGAGAGGTGTACTTTTCTGAAATGACAGTTATTGTTATCCTCTGACGTGGTTCATGAATGTGATCAAGGATTCATTTACCTAAGAAGCCTTTTAGAATTTACTAAAATAACAGAAACCTGCGTTATAGCTCTAAATTCATGGAAAGTTTCTTCTTTCTTATTCTAGTTTTCTTGTTTTTATTCTAAGTTTATAGCAATAATTTTTCTAAATGTCACACTGACATTATCCGTCTCTCTCTAGAAGAAACCCCAGGCTCCATGAAAAAGTGCTCTGTCGATTTCTCTCATCATTGTACTCAGATGACTAACGCAATGCCAGGCAAATAGGAATAAGCAATAAATATTGTTGGATGAATGGCTGAGTGTTCTCATTACTGCAAACAAATTAAGTTGATTTTTCACAGAATTCTTCAGGTATGGAAATCATTCTATTTTAAGGTCAGAAACCAAGCAGGAAAACAAAATCTAATAAAGTCTTAGTTATATTTCTTATTAAGGTATAAAACTCAGAAACGTGTTTTCAATTCTACAGTTACTTCATTTTAGAATTTATTGTGATTCAAAATTTTAGCATTTACACATTTGTACAATATTGCCTTCTGCATAATCACTGTAAATGCATTTAATTACATTCAAATCATAACATTAAAAAGTATTATATTATAAGTGTATGGTAGTATGTTAGAGAAAAAACGTAATGAACTGACTGGAAATTGTTAGGAAAAATGTAGATTACATTTTAACTAATCTATTATTAAAATTTGTTTTCTCTCACGATATATTGTGAAACACTGCTGTGTATTTACCTTATATTGGAATTACAATTTGCTCATGATTTCAAGTCTATTATTACATGTGTTACATGAGAATATTTAAACGGTGCAATCTACCTCAATTATTTATTGTCCTATATGCATACTGCAGAAGATCCAAAAATACGTCATTTTTTACATATGTAAAAAAATCTCTAAGTTAGATAAACAGTCATCCTGGGTAGCTTGAGAAGTGATACAAATAAAACAATCACCTACCAACAGCAACAATAAAAGCCTATTTGTTTTTAAAGTAAATTCCAGTTTAGATAAAATAATTTAAGGTGTCGTGTCACATGGGCTATGAACAATCTTGCTTTTGAAATTACTGCTGTTTTATAAAACTGAATCTATATGCGAGTGAGGACTGTTATAACAGCTTAGATAATGGGCTCATTTAGTGATAAACTGTTTCTGTAGTTCAAATATTTAGTATTTTACATAATATCTGTTTTGTTACATAAAAGTTCTCCAGTCATTAATGTACGTACTGGACATAAACATTTCTTTCTTGAGATTATATTACTTGATTGTTATTAAGGTCTTTAGTTAATATGTGCCCTGTGAATTTGTTAATATTATCTTAAGCCATAGAGCAACTCAGCCAAGCTAAATCCTACGCGCGATACTAAATCCTTCTCATGTTTAACCCCCATATTCAGTCATATTCCTGTTTAATATTCAATATTCATTCTAGTACATTCATTATATGTCACAAATTACTGCATGTCTCTCCATATCAACTGTGACTGCCTTAGTTAAATTTCTCATTGTTTAAACTAGATCATCCAGTAATCTGATAGAGCCATACCTTACTTTATCGTGCTTTGCTTGATGTGCTTCACAGACACCATGTTTTTTTTACAAAATGAAGGTTTGTGGCAACTTTGTGTCAAACAAGTCTATGGGTACCAATTATTTCAATAGCATGTGTTCACACGGTGGCTCTCGTGAACTTTTGGTAATTCTCACAATAATTTAACCTTTTTCATTATTATTGCATCTATTCTGGTAATCTGTGATCAGGTGATCAGTGATCTCTGATGCTACAATTGTAATTGCTTTGGGGCGCCATGAACTGTGCCTATAAAAAACAGCAAACATAATTTATAAATGTTATATGTGTTCTGACTGCTCCACTGACCAGCCATTCCCCAATCTCTCTCTCTTTCATTGGGCCTCTCTGTTCCCTGAGACACAACAATATTGAAACTAGACCAATTAGGCCGGGCGCGGTGGCTCACGCCTGTGATCCCAGCACTTTAGGAGGCCGAGGCGGGTGGATCACGAGGTCAGGGGTTCGAGACCAGCCTGACCAACATGGTGAAACCCTGTCTCTACTAAAAATAAAAATAAAAAATAAAAAATAAATTAGCCGGGCGTGGTGGCAGGCGCCTATAGTCCCAGCTACTCAGGAAGCTGAGGCAGTAGAATTACTTGATCCCTGGGGGCGAAGGTTGCAGTGAGCCGAGATCACGCCACTGCACTCCAGCCTGGGCAACAGAGTGAGACTCCGTCTCAAAAAAAAAAGAAAGAAACTAGACCAATTAACAACCTTACAATGGCTGCTAAGTGATCAAGTGAAAGAAAAGACTGGTATGTCCCTCACTTTAAATTAAAAGTTAAAAGTGATTACATGTAATGAGGACGACACATTGAAAGTCAAGATCGATGCGTGCTAGACCTCTTTGGCTAATTAGCAAAGTTGTCAGTGTAAAGGAAAAGTTATTGAAGGAAATTAAAAGTACTACTGCAGTAAACACGTGAATAATATCAGCCTCGTTGCTAATACGGAGAAAGTTTGAGTGATCTGGATAGATGATCAAACCACCGTAACATTCCCTTATGTCAAAGCCTAACCCAGAGCAAGGCCATAAACCCTCTTTAATTCTATGAAGGCTGAGAGGTGGAAGAGAGCTTCAGCAGAAAAGTTTGTAGCTAGACGAGATTGGTTAATAGATTTAAGAAAAGAATCTAAATTCTTTATGCAATCTCCATAACATAAAAGTACCAGGTGAACTAGTGTAGCAAGGGCTGATGTAGAAGCTCAGCACATTATCCAAAAGATCTAGCTAAGACTGTTGATGAAGGGGGCTACAGTTAACAATAGATGTTCAATGTGAATGAAACATTCTTCTATTGGAAGAAGATGCCATCTAGTACTGTCATAGCTAGAGTGAAGTCAATGCCTGGCTTCTAAATTTCAAAGGACAGGCTAACTTTCTAGTTAGGAGCTAATACCGCTGACTAAGTTGAAGCCAACGTTCATTTATCATTCTGAAAATCCTAGGACCTTTAAGAGTTATGCTAAATCTGCTCTGCCTGTGCTCTACAAATGGGACAACAAAGCCTGGATGACAGTACTCCTCTTTACAGCAATGGTTTACTGAGTATTTTAAGTCCACTGTTGAGACTTGTTGTTCAGAAACAAACAATTGCTTTCAAAATATTACTGCTTATTCACAATGCACCTATTCACTAAGGAGATACCAGGAGTTTAAGGTTGTTTTCACGTCTGCTAATACAACATCCATTTTGTAGCCCATTGATCAAAGGTTAATTTCAAATTTCAAGTCTTATTATTTAAGAAATACATTTATGAGGCTATAACTGGCATAGGCAGTGATTCCTCTGATATACGTTGGCACAGTACATTGAGAAGCTTTTGAATGGAATTCATCATACTAAATGCCTTTAAGAACATTTGTGATTCATGGAAAGAGGTCAAAATACCAACATTAATAGGAGTTGGAACAAGTTTGATTGCAACATTCACACGTGACTTTGTGGGGTTCACAACTTCAAAGGAGGAAGTAACTGCAGATTTGGTGAAAACAACAAAACAACGAGAATTCAAAGTGCAGCATGAAGATGTAACTGAATTGCTACAGTCTCATGATAAAACTTGTACAGATGAGGAGTTATTTCTTACTTTGGGTAAAATACTATAAAAAAGCACTGCATGCTACAGAAAATTTTTTATAAAAGAACGTGTCAATTAATGCAGCAAACTTAATTGTTGTCTTGTTTTAAGAAATTTCTACAACTACCCCAATGTTCAGCAACCATTATCCCTATCAGTCAGCAGCCATCCTCACTGAGGAAAGACTCTCCACCAGCCAAATCGTTGAGACTAACTGAAGGGTCAAATGATTGTTAGCATTTTTTAGTAATACATTATTTTTCTTTAAGATATATCTATTATTTTTGCAGACATAATGCTATTGCACACATGATAGATTATAGTATAGTGTAAATACAACTTTAATATGCACTGGGAAACCAAACATTTGTGTTACTCTGTTGCGGTATTTACTTTGTTGCAGTGGTGTGGAACAGAACCTGCAATATCTTCTGGGTATGCTTGTAATTGATTCTTCAACCTGAAGTTTGTCCTAATTCCATTCTGTACTCCTCCATGCTTTCAAATTTACATACACATACTGAAGTGCGAAATTATCATCTGAAGAGAAAAAGGACATTTAAAATCATCATCACAACAATAACAGTTAACAACCTGGCAAGATTGAGATCACTGAAGTCAACGAGTTGATTGCAAAGAGGATCAAGCCAATTATAAAGCGAGTTTAGAAAGAGGAGATTGTTTTGAGTGTGTGTGGAGCCTAACAGTTGCCTCCTAGAGGAGTAAAATAGAAAAATAAACCAGGCATGGTGGCTCACACCTGTAATCCTAGAACCTTGGGAGGTGGAGGTGGGAGGATCACTTGAGATCAGGAATTCAAGACTAGTCTGGACCACATAGTGAGACCCAATCTCTACCAAAAACAAGCAAACAAACAAACAAATAAGCAGGATGTAATGCCATGTGCAGCACTTGTAGTCCCAGCTACTGGGGACACTGAAGTGGGAGAATCGCTTGGGTTTGAGGCTACAGTGAGTTATGATCACCACTGCACTCCAGCTTTGGTGACAGAGTGAGACTATTTCTTTAAAAAGAAAAGGAAAAATAATTCAATTTCCCAGGAAAAGACATGGATTTTTTTTTTTAAGAAAGAGGAAGTCAGTACAACTATTGTCATACTTTAATTTCACCACTTGCTAGCAAGTATTATCTCAGGTGAGTTAATTGCCTTATTTATTTAGCAAATATATATTGAATTTCTACTATGTATCAGTCCAGACCCTGGTCTAAGATCTGGAGATTCAAATATAGATTTCTTTAGTTTGGAGTATTTTTCTCACTTAAAATGTTTAGTTTGATTATTTCAATTAATGGAATATCAAATACTATATACTTCCCTCAAATATAGTGAGGTCAAGTCATATATGTGTATACATCTATATCTATCTATCTATCTATCTATCTATGTACATACACACGTATATATGAATTTTTAAAATTTTCATTATACAAAAGTTGTTTTCTCCTTTCGAGTTGTTCTTTCTTTCATGTGGCCAAACTATAAGATTGAATGAGGCAATCAAAACCTGTGTGCTTGAAGGATTATGGTAAGAAATCACTGTTCTTTTTTTTTTTTTTTTTTTTTGAGACGGAGTCTCGCTCTGCCGCCCAGTCTGGAGTGCAGTGGCCAGATCTCAGCTCACTGCAAGCTCCGCCTCCCGGGTTCACGCCATTCTCCTGCCTCAGCCTCCGGAGTAGCTGGGACTACAGGCGCCCGCCACCACACCTGGCTAGTTTTTTTGTATTTTTTTAGTAGAGACGGGGTTTCACCGTGTTAGCCAGGATGGTCTCGATCTCCTGACCTCGTGATCCGCCGTCTCGGCCTCCCAAAGTGCTGGGATTACAGGCTTGAACCACCGCGCCCGGCCGAAATCACTGTTCTTAACCCTGGCTTTTGGGGGATATGTTGGTATGTTTAAGATCTCATGAGAATGAACTGGCATAATCAACTTTAATTATCAACTCTTTGTCAGGTATCCCAGAGGCGTGGAAACAAATGCCCTGCCCAGCTCTAATCTTGCCTCCCAGGTGAAAGGGTGGAGGGGGACAATGATTCAAGTGCCTAGGAATCTTTTAAATATCAGTTTGTTCACCCAAATTAGAAAAATGATAAATAGGTTATTGAGACTAGTGTCTTGATCTGAAAATGAACACACATTTTCTTGGAATATACCTAATTCTGCAGATTAGTTAACTATTCAATCTGAGGTTACAGATTTTGTGAACATGAAGTATGGTGAAAGAGAAGAAGCAAACCAGAGCTTCAATCTAACTGGTTATGGTTTAAATGTATGCAAATTTGATTTACTTTTGTTTAGGTGTTTCCTTTCAGTTCTTTGTAATATGTGATGCAATCCTAAAAGTAATCTTTACAATCTCTCCATAGTGCCTCAAGCCTTCCCAATCAGCAGATGATCTTGTCTTCTATGTCAGGTATTCTTGCAAACTTCTTAAAAAACTTTGGGATCACATGAGCCTGTATTAAAACTCCCATCTTCGGTGTTGGAATATGAGATTTAGGGCAAGTTATTTAAACCATGTGTGGCTTAATTTCCTTGTTCTCTTAACCCAAGCACAGAAAGTTCTAAAAATTATTTGTTCTTCCATTTGTATTTCTATATATATCCTTACCTTTTCTTTTTATTATAGAAAGTGAGGAAAGGAGCTATATTTATTCTCTCTTAAGACTTCCCTTTGTGCTCTTGATTTCATCCATTGCTGCTTTCTAAGAAATGTTACTTTCTATTATATTTTTGTTTTCTTTTAAAAAATTTCTTCATTCTCTCTTGCCATTTGAAACTTCTTAGTCTACAATATGGTCAGCATCCTTCCTTATTTTCTATTGATTTATCTCCTCACTATACTATAGCCAATCTCTTTATTGCAAAAATGATAAAATATTAATACAGTCCTACCATCTCTATATTCTCATTTGTTAGTGTACGTTATCATAAATTCTGCTTCATACATTTTTTCTAGAAACTGTCTTGCTCAGTTCACGAATGGAAACTTAATATCAAAATGTAATGATTTGTTATCTTTCTTTATTTACATTTACCACTGATTATAAGTTAAACATCATGTTCTTAAAAGTTTCTTCTTTCTGTGTCCAAGACTTTGATTAGTCCTGTCTTATATTTTACATTTTCTAAATTAATTTACTCCAGTGTCAATGCATATTTTAGTCCAAATGCATCAAGATATTAGTTTCTCTAAATTATAATCTTCTTCAGTTTCTTTAACTATTTCAAGCATTTTCTCTCATATAGAATCTGACCCGATGGTTTTAAATATTATTCAGGAAGACTGTTACATAAATATCCCAGTTTAACTCTTTTTTCTCCATATTAGATGATCTATTTATCTACTGATAATTTTTTATCCATGATCCATAGGTGCTTTAAATTTACCTTTGGAGTTTCTATCTCAAATATCAATATGAAATGGCTGTTATGATAGTAACATAGATATGTCTGTGATAGAATAGCTTTCCCCAGAGATGTCTGTATACCAATTCACAAAAGTTATGAATATGTGGCCTCATATGGAAAAAAAAATTGTATGCAGGTGTAATTAAGTTAAGGGAAATTATCCTGAATTATACTAGCAGGCCTTGCAACCACAAGCATCATTAAGAAGTGAAGGCAGGAGTGTCAGAGTCAGAGGAGATCTGATGATGAAAGCAGAGGTCAGATTAAGGCCAGGAAAGAGCAGTATGGCGAGAAGTGCAGATGATATATAGTCGCTGCAAAAGGAAAAAATTTCGCAAAGGCAAAATGATGATATATAGAAGCTGCAAAAGGCAAACATTTTGCAAAGGCAAACATTTCCAGAAGAAACACAGCATAAGCAACGCCTTGATTTGAGAACTTCTGATCCCTGAAAAAGTGAGATAATGAATTTCTATTGTTTTAAGTCACTGCCTTTATGGTAATTAGCAATAAGAAACTGGTTTTGATACTGAAAGGGGTGTGCTGATATAATAAATATATTCTTAGTATACGATTTGCATATTATAATAAATATAATAAAAATGTGGAGATAATTGTGGGCTTGGGCAGTGGGCAGAGGCTAGAAAATCTTGAGAAACATGATGGTAAAAGCCTAGATTGCCTTAAACAGATTATTTGTAGAAATGGTTCACAAATCTTCTGAAGTGCTCAATGTGAGAAGCATAGTAAAGGTAAATACATAAGAAAATAAATAAATAAGGGTGTGCGTGTGCGTGTGTGTGTGTGTAGCTTATAAATCGACTGTAGAAATACGAACATGAAAATAACCACTGGTGAGGGCTAGAAGAAATGACGATCATGGTATTGGAAATTGGATGAAAGGAAATCTTTGCTATACGGTTGCAGAAACTTTGGAGAATTGGGTCTTACAGCTATGTGGAAAGGAGAAATTTTTCACAGTGAAATTGTATATTTAGCTAAAGAGACTTCCAAGCAAAGTGCTGAATGTGTAGATTGGTTTATTCTTGCTGCTTCTGTGAGAATGTGAAAGGACAGAG
Organism: Trachypithecus francoisi; assembly: GCF_009764315.1. Lineage (NCBI taxonomy): Eukaryota > Metazoa > Chordata > Mammalia > Primates > Cercopithecidae > Trachypithecus > Trachypithecus francoisi. The sequence goes on from NW_022681459.1 coordinate 11,398,230, forward strand.
GTCGTTTGAGGAAAGAACTGAAAAGAAAAACAAGAAACAGAGGTTTGATACTTTGGGTAATTTTCACATTGCAAAAGACACTGTAATTAGAAAACTCACTGTCAAGAAAGTCGGCTGTGAAGAGAAAGCCAGGGTGTGGCTCTACAACCTTTTGCTAATGTGTGGAAAGAATCAAAAGGCCAGAATATTCCATCACACAGAGGGTTCTCTCAAGAAATTAGACATGTGACTTACAGATCCCTCAGCCACCTAAGCAGAAACCAAGAACAGAGATGATCTTATGCAGAAATATCTGTAATGGAGGCTACTATCCAGTGGAGTGAATCCCCAAAACACTTATTGGAAAAACAAATGGTTCTTAAGGCTGTTGTATTAGCAGAAACATTGCCAGCTTAAGCTAGAAGGAAAAGAGAGAAGAAACAACGAAAGAAGGCTGTTGAACTCTCAAAGTTCTGTAGACAGGAAATAGGTAGGTAAAATTACTTAACTTTCATTTAAAAGGAAGGATGACTCACAGGATGGAGCATCAGACCCAAAGGCTCAGAGAAGAAGCTGAGACTTAAAGAGGATTATTTCTAGACCCTGAAACCTAATGAAGTTTTCCCTGCTGGATTTTGAAAATGCGTAAGAATTATGATTCCTTCCCCCTCCCCCCATGTTCTTCTCTTTTGAAAAGAGAATGTCTATAACTGTATCCTGTGCTAGACCAAGCATTGGATTTTGGAAGACAACTTGTTTTCTAATTTTATAAATCTATAAGAAAAGAGAAATTTTGTTCCAAGATGGAACATGTCCAATGTCTCACATATTTCATATTTAGATAATTTACATGACGAAGTTTGAAACTTTTGAGTGGGTGAGATCTAGATGAAATTTTACACCTTTAGTTGATGTTGTAATAGGTTGAGACTTTTGAATATGTTTGGAGAGGTGAATATAGTTTCTGTGTGGGATGAATGTGACTGTTTGGGGGTCAGAAGGAACGTGTGATAGAAAAGTGCCCCTTTCCCCCCAAAAGATCTCCCTGTTGTAATTCTTGACATTTTTTAATACGTTAACTTACATGGCAAAATGGATTTTGCAGATATGAATACAAAAGTATCTTGAGATGGGAAGATTATCCTGGATTATCTGGGTGTGCACACTATGATAGAAAACCCAGTGTCAACAAAAGAGGGTGGCAGAAGGATCACAATCAATAGATGTGAAGATGGAAGCAGAGATCAGAATGATGACAGAAAGAATACAGGAGGCTAGGAATGCAAGTGACTTTTAAAATCTAGAAAAAGCAAGTACATTAATTCTTCCCTACATATTGTAGAAGGAATAAAACTGCTTACTCGTTTTAAACTTCTGACTTCAGAACTGTAAGATGATAAATATTAATATGTTTAGTTTCAGTATAAAGAGTTTATAATTTGCTATAGCTGCAATAGGACACTAATACAACTTACACTAATACATGAGGTATAATTATTTATACCTCATTGTTGTGATGAAACCTGTCAATCATAAGACTACATTAGCTAAAGCATTAGTCCAAATTTGCTCACCTATACCCCAAGTGTAAAGACAGGTCTTACCCACTCAGCATACATTTTAATTTATAAGGCCAACCTACAACCTACCCATGAGAGAGAGCAAAAGTTAATAAGATCAGTAGTAATTACCATAAATTTTATTAAGAAATTTCTATGAAGTTGAAATCACTAATTCCATTAAGTGAAAATTATTCTAAAAGAAATTGAGTCAAGAGTTGTCTTGTTTACCCATGTTGCAGAAAATGGATGATTATAAAGATGTCCATTTTACAAATTACTTAGGTATACTTATACATATATATACTCCATCCTGTGAGTCATAGTTCCTTTTTAATGGAAGATAGTATGTGTTCACAGTTAAATAATTTTACCTACCTATTTCTTGTCTACAGAACTTTGAGAGTTCAACAGCCTTTTTTCATTGTTTCTTCTCTCTGTTCCTTTTAGCTTAAGCTGTCAATGTTTCTGCTAAAACAACAGCCTTAATAACCATATATGTATACATGTACATTTTAAATACATATATGTATATATGTATAATTGTACATAAATATTGCACACATATTTGTGTACAAATATTGTACAAGTATACATGTATACTTATACATATTACTATGTATACTTATACATAAAATACTTGTAATATATATAAAATACTTATACATAAAATACTTGTAATTATGTATAATACTTAATTATGTAATTATGTAAAATACTTATACAAGTATTTTATTATACATAAGTAACATATATAACATTATTATAAAAGTATATTTTATAACTGCATAAAAGTATATTTTGTAACATATTATAAAAGTAATTTATACATTATATAAATATTATATAAATAACATATATAACACTTACACATTATATAAGTAACATGTATGTGTTATATATGCTATAACATATACAAGTGTCATATATGTTACTTATATAATGTACACATTTATAATATGTATATAACTTTTAATATGTATATAACTTAATATGGATTTCACCATATTAAGTTATATACATATATCAAATATATAATATGTATATGACTTCATGTTTAACTATTTTATTTTGGGGATACTAATATAAATAAATTTTTTCTCCATTTATAAGTTTTCATTAGAATGATAGGGATAAAGAAACCAACATCTTCTTTGAAAGTTTCTTTGATTAATATCCCTTTGGAATAAGAAAAAATTAAATCATATTAGAATTTCTGTTATTTTTAATCCATTACATCTTCATATAATGTGTAATTTAATTAAAAAGAATAAGTCCCAAAGGTTTTGGAGCCAATCACGCACATACTCAGCATCCAAATTCTTAAAAGAAAACAAAATTGTTTCATATTTGGCTGGTTGTTTAATCAGGGGAATTAAGAATGTCTGTCAAAACGACACATGCATGCATCCTCTGATCACAAAATGTAAGTTATAGGATTTTATATCAAATATACACACTATTATTAAATGCAACATTATTTGCAATAACAAAATATAGAAAATCAAATAAGAATTCATTTCTGTAAAATATTAGTCAGGGTTCTGTGGAGACTGGAGAAACAATAGGATGTGTGTCCGTGTGTGTGTTTGTCTGTGTGTTTGTATTAAGAAACTGAGTTACATAATTATGGAGGCAAAATCCAAATCTTCAGTGTTACACAGATAGGCTAGAGACCTAGAACATCCAATGGTAAAAATGAAGTTCACAGGTAAAATTCCCTCTTTCTTGGGGAAGCCCCAGTCTTTGTGTTTTGTTTAGACCTTAAACTAAATGAGGCCCACCCAAATTAAGAAGGGAAATGGGTACTCCAAGTTTAGAGATCAGGGAACCAGTGGCGGAGTCTGCCGGTTGCTGAGCATATCTGTTCCAATTATATGCTCTAGAACCAGAGAAATAACCACAGATGGGCTCAAGGACAATTAAACCGACTGTGAGACAGACCTTAGCTAAAACTCCATTGATCACCCAAGCTCTTTAAACACGTTATCTCTGACTAGTGGACCACAGTAGCATTCTGGGTCTCTTAAAATTTGTGTTAGTTCAGAGCCAGTGTCTAGGGGGCCCTGAAAGTTCTGATTAATTCCTTTTCCAAAAGGTGCAATTAACCCACAAAAAGTCTTAGATCCCTTTGGATAAAGATAGGAGAAATAGTGCAAATTTTTGGCAGTATACTGAGGTCATTCATCCAAACAATTTGGCCTTCCATTCATTCAGAGGGATCTGGGTCTGAAAGCTGGCTCAAGTCTGGGAATTGATTGACAGGTTGTTGTGACTCTATTTTATGATTCAGATTAGACTATTTTTCACTTGATCTAAAAATTTTCTGCCTATACAGATCAAGTAAGAATGTAGTAAGCCTCCTATTTCTTTCATTTCTAGAGGCACCATGATTAACTTATCAAAGCTCTAGGACTGCTCAAGTCGGATTATTCTGATTGTTGTTTTGACTCTGCTTTCCATTGTGGTAACAACAACTGCCATTTGCAGTTGAGAGCTACAGCTTTGCTCTTGTGACACTGGTATCCAATTACTCCAGTTACATTTACATTCCCAAATCAGTGAATGCAGGTCCCACTGTAAGGTCTGATCTACAGAGAAGGACAATAACAGAGCATTACAGTAGAGCTAGAACACCCCTCAAATATTTGTTTTTTACAATTGTAATGAAAGGTATGTTATGATGGACCAATGGGTCTTAAATAACCAAAGTGGGAAGGCAGGTCTTCAATGACACATTCACTCTAATGTTCCAATCTCGTTAAGTCCTTGAATCTCTACTGTCTGTTAAACCAAGGCAGATCTGGGCATTTCTCAGTTAATTACTGGGGGCTACCTTTTGATCTATGTTTTATCTAATCGACATCTCCCCCAAAAATAAAATCTGGTGGAGCCTCTTGTAATTCCTTGAGCCGCAACATTAAATGCAGAATCTCTGGTTAGTGGGCCCATAGCAATAAGGTCAGCCTGATCCAACCGTAGGTTTCCCCCACCATTATCCCATATTCTTAATATCCACTTTCACACCTATATCCCAGATTTCTGTCTATATCAATTAGAAAACTCAGGTAGTTCTTTAGAAGTGTAGCATACTTCTTCGTACATCATACTTTTTACCTCACCTTTAGGGGACTGCTGGAAACTGAGTCTAGGTGTAGGTGAAGGTGCAAAAGGAATGTTGAATTAAGTCTCAAGGAGAATAGCATGTCTTGCCAGGTAATAGCCTCAACAAAGGTCATTACCATTTTCTCAGGCATTGCAGAGTTAATACCCTGACATGGAGGTTAAGAGACTGCTTCTATTGGAAAAAGAAGACCAAACAAATTTTAGGGGGTAAATATCACCTGCTTTATCACTGTCTTTCCATATGTCCCCATTCCAACTTTTAAGATCCCATTTCTTTTCTTCTTTCTTTCTTTTTTTTTTGTCAAGATAGAGTCTCGCTCTGTAGCCCAGGCTGGAGTGAAGTGGCATGATCTCAGCTTACTGCAACCTCTGCCTCCTGAGTTCAAGCAATTTTCTTGTCTCAGCCTCCCAAGTAGCTGGGACTACCATCATGCTTGAACTCAGGAGGTAGATACAATGTACACTATTTGTGTCCTGGTTATAGTAAAAGGACAGAGTTCATCACTGTACAATTTATTCATGTAACCAAAAAACACTCATACCCCTAAATCTATTGAATTTATTTTTTAAATTCTATTTCTTTAAAAAAAATTACGGATACCGAATAGTTTTATGAGGCGCATAGGATATTTTAATACAAGTATACAATGTGTAATAATCAAATAAAGGTAACTGGGATATCTATCTCAAACATTTATCATCTCTCTGTGCTAGAAACATACCTCATGATATCAAAATCTGTATTAACAAGGATTCTCCAGAGAAACAGAACTAATAGGATGTCTGTATATATAGAAAGAGAATATAAAAAAATCTTGCTCACGGGAGTGTGAGCAGGCAAACCCAGGAGACCTAATATGCAGTTCCAAAGGCTGGCAGTTTGGAGACCCAGAAAAGCAGATGGTGCAGACAAAGTCTGAAGGTAGTGTGTTGAGAAATTGAATGACTAGGGAGATACCAATTTTTTTGTTGTTCTAGTCAGGCCTTTAATTGATCTGATGAGGCCCAACTACATTAAGGAGTGCAATCTGCTTTACTCAAACTTTACTCACTAAAATGATAATCTCATATAAATACACATCCCAATTAATCACATAAAATTCACTGTCATAGGAAGAAGATGGATGCTAAAAAAGTTCGGTGAATATTTGTTGAATATTCACCCCACAACTTGTTGAATACAAGGTCAATGTGCCAAATGTAAATTACTTCCTAAATACAAAAGAAAAGCAATTATATCAGAGAAATTTAAATTATCTCATCCAAGTGACCAGAGTATAATAATACAGCAATAAATTATACTGGCTGCATGTGGTGGCTCACTCCTGTAATCCCAGCACTTTGGGAGGCTGAGGCGGGTGGATCACCTGAGGTCAGAAGTTTGAGATCAGCCTGGTCAATATGGTGAGACACCATCTCTACTAAAAATACAAATACAAAAAAAAGTATATGGGCATAGTGACACACCACAGTAGCTGTAGTCCCAGCTACTCAGGAAGCTGAGGTAGGTATTGAATTGCTTGAACCGGGGAGGTTGCAGTGAGCCGAGATCACGCCATTGAACTCCATGCTGGGTGACAGAGCAGGGAGCAAGACTCTGCCTCAGTAAAATAAAATAAAATAAAATAATAAATTATACTGACAATGTGTGTCACTGAATGTGACAGAAAATCATCTAGTATTACTCCTGGTAGTTATATATAGCCTAGAGTGAATCATGGGAAAGGAATCAGACAAACTCAACTACCGTCTATTATTCTTCAATAATACTGGTGAGACAATGTTGCCAAATTAAGGAATACTACAATATATGACAAGTATGAATAAATGCAATGAAGTTTCCTGGGTTTGAGAATAGATAAGAAAATATGAATATTACAGAACTTTTTGACACAAACATAAAGGGTCTTAGTGAAACTGCCTTTGCAAAATTAGAACTGAGACAGTGACAGAGATCTGACCTAACCAACGCCATCTTGCTTGTAACCTCCAAGCTGTCCTTGTTCATTGCTGGACCTAAGCTGAACTAACTTTAGGAGGAACTTAGTTTACAGTGTATAGGTTAAAACAAAGATAATAACAGCCCTCTCCCAAAACAAACTTCCTTCTTGTTTGGGGACTAGACTGCCTTTGTAGGACTAATAAATTAACCAAAAAAATAGAAATTAGGATTTAGGAGTCGTGCAGCTGAAGGCTACAAGATTCTGAACCTCCCCAAATTGTTCCTGGTAATAACATCACTTTTTTTTTTTTTTTTTGAGATGGAGTCTCGCTTTGTCACCCAGGCTGGAGTGCAGTGGCGTGGTCTAGGTTCACTGCAACCTCTGCCTCCTGGGTTCACGTCATTCTCCCACCTCAGCCTCCCCAGTAGCTGGGACTACAGGCGCCCGCCACCACGCCCGGCTAATTTTTATTTTTTGTAGAGACGGGGTTTCACCATGTTAGCCAGGATGGTCTCTATCTCCTGACCTCATGATCCGCCCGCCTCAGCCTCCCAAAGTACTGGGATTACAGGCATGAGACACCGCGCCCAGCAACATCACTATTGCAAAGGTGAAAATCAGTGCTTGAGATATTTTGCAGGCCCTGCATTTGAGGAATCAGCTGGTACCACTTGGATGGATAAACGGGCTCATCTGGTCTTGTGTCCCCCACCCAGGAACTGACTTAAGGCAAGACAGCTATAATTCCCTATAATTTCATCTTCGACTCAACCAATCGGCACTCCTGACTCACTGGCTGCTCCCCGCACCCACCAAATTATCCTTAACAACTCTGATCCTCAAATGACTGGGGAGACTGATTTGAGTAATAATAAAACTCCAGTCTCCTGCGCAGTTCTGGATGAATTAGTCTTTCTCTAATGCAATTTCCATATATTGATAAATCGGCTCTGTCTAGGCAGAAGGCAAGGTGAACCCAGTGGATGGTTACAATGGTACCTGCAATTTATTCACAGACTATGAGCAAATAGTCATGTTAATATTTGCAGAGTAAAGATAAAGCAAGCATGGAAAACTTAGTATGCAGGTGATCAACCCTAGGGCTTGAAAAAGAGGGCCTTAACATTTCCACCAGCTAGACCAAATTCTAGGCAGACTTCCTCCTGCACCTAGGTCCCTGACCTCTTATTCCTTAAATGATTTATTAAAAAAAAAAAAAACTTGTAATTATACTTTTTTTTTTTTTTGCTCTTTTGAGATGTAAATCTTTTTAAAAACCTTTTGCCAGTTTTAAAACCCAGGAATGTCTTTCTCTAGATCTGGGACCTGTCCCTTTGAAATGTAATCATCAGGAAAAAGCAGTCCTAAGTCTTAGTCCCTGCGGGAGTGTGGGCACATATCACTCCAGTGTAACTTGGAGCAAGGCTAGAAGACATTCTGTCATAAAGATAGAAGAAAATTTACTTTTTGCTGGAGTAAAGCCAATTAGCCAATACGCGTGACTTGTTTACAGAAAAATAAAACACATTTGCAAATAATGCAAACATAATGTGCTGGACATATCCCCAAGATCAACTTCCCATCTCACGTCCTCCACGACTTTTCCACTAGCTCACCCTTCTCTCCTGACTTTTCCAGGAAAGACTGACACTTAGAGTGAGAGAAATCACCAGTAAGTATTCTGTGATCATAATGAGGAAATCCATTGTGAGGGCCTAGGGAGAGCTTTCTCCTTAGTCCTATGAAGATTTACTTAAAAAAAAAAAAATCAACTCCCAAATGGCAGGTTTATACATGAAAATGCATACAGATTCTATGTGGCATGTACACACGGAAGCCTTCAGAACGAAGACCCAAACCCTCAACAAGGTACAGAAGTTTATATACCATCCTGAGGTTATAGAAAGAATGCAGGCTCAGAGCATGACCCAAAATGGGTTCTAGTGGTAAGGCAGTTTAAAGGAGGGAGGAAAGAAGAGGTTTGGCTAGCAAATCTAGCCAAAAGAGAATAGATGATAAATGGTTCTTTTCAGACTTTTGAAAGTGTCAGACTGTCAATCTCTCCTAGATGTGGAAAAGGCCCTGAAAAGGAAGACCTGGCTGCATTAATGGAGATTCTCTACAATGCAAATTTTCCCCACAAAAGATACCTCTTCAAGGCCACTCTGTCTGGTGGCTCTCAGCAGCCTTTTAAAAATATGTCAAAAAATGCATTTGGGGGTAAAACATTTTGGTTTTCTTCACCATCATGGTTTTAGTCTTTATTTTTGGTAGCTCACCTAGCAGCAACATCTCAACAGATTTAGACCAAAAAAAAAAAAAAAAGCAGCATTTCAACAATTGCTATATATTCATATTATAACTCTGAAAAAGTAGTCATTTGCCTCCTGGGGAAGTTTACTGACTGTATATTGTGTATTACAAAATGTTATTATTTTTTATTTCTTTCAAGTTGTTTCAAAGATATATTTTTTGTTTAATACATTCGGTTGGCTCCTCAATTTTTCTCTTACCATATTTCCATTTCTTTTCTTTCCCCATGTATAGTTATTTTATATATTAACTTTGCCTGGAGCCTTGACCGGTGGCTAATCTATATTTTTTTAATTCAATCAATGTTTAAGAAAACTGCCCCCAAGCTACTCTAACACAAAACCTTTTGATGTAATCTAATCCATAATCACCATCTGGAAAGAAGTTAACAGTTCTGATAAAATTCTTAAAGCGTCAGGAGAAATTATATTGCATTGAAATTATATCAATGATCAATAAATTTAAAATATGATAATTGTTTTCTATTTATTCACTATTAACATTTGAAAGGATTGCTTTAGTTTGACTTTTTAGTTCTGTCTACATGAATCAGAAAGGGATAGGGTTTCTTCTTTCTTCTCTTAGAAAATATAGGAAGAAATTTAAGAAAGAGATTATTTTATATTTTAATATCGAATACTAAAATCTGGACATTCACACCATACATAGTCTGCTTTATCTTAGCTATCAGCACTTGGAGTAAAAATTTAGCCTATCAGGGGACACTGGAACAACATAACTGTCAATCATCCCTAGTTCTGAACAATCAAATCCATTTTCGCAAAAGTTAAAGAGTTACCAAGTACCCCAGAGCAGTTCCACTATTCAGCTGGCTTTTTCACTGTTCTTTTTCCATAACCCCATCTTCCCCCCATGTATTTTCATTTTGCATTTTAACTTTACCTGGAGTATTTGGCTACTCTATATTTCATGATCCAATCAATGTTTCAAAAAAAAAGGCCCCCAAGCTAATCTAACACAAAACTTCTGGTGTGATCTAATCCATAATCACCATCTGGAAAGAAGTTAACCCTTCTGATAAATACATTAAAATTGTTCTTAAAATTTGTAAAGCTATTTAAACTTTTTTTGTGGTAATACCACAATCTACTCTATCTGCTGTCCGTCAAGAATTCAGTGACTATTTATTGGTCAGTAGTTTCTTTTTTGATGTAACCTAAAAATGAATACTTTCTTCCTGTAGAATGTCTCTTTCAAGAGTAGACTGCAGAACTGGCCTATTAGATGTCATTTCCTTTAAAGCAAAATTATAATAATTTTTTTACATATTTATAAAGTATTTGAATGCTTTTGTATAATATGATGCACATACTCTATTTCATTTTAAATCTCATTTCAATTACTTTTTTCAGATTAAGGCTATCAACCCGAGTGAGTACGTGTGTATGAATACATTTATGCAATGCATTTATCCGAAGTTCTTCCCTGCCTTCTTCCTTCTAAAGAAGATTTAGAATCTTGACTTCTTCAAAATCCAACTCCTGGAGGCATTCTTCTCAACTCCTATTGTAGCAGAACGAGCCGCGGACAAAACCCCTCAGACACCAAGATAGTGAAGGGAGTGGCTTTAATCAGTTGGGAACATCGGCAGGCTAGTATCGTAAAATCCGAGCTCCTCAGGTGCTCAACTTCTGTCCCTTTTAAGGGCTCACAACTCTGAGGGGGTCCACGTGAGAGGGTCGTGATCGATTGAGCAAGCCAGGGGGTACGTGACAGGGGCTGCGAGCACCGGTGGTCAGGGTGAAACAGAACGGGAGGTTTCACAACGTCCTTCCGTACAATGTCTGGAATCTATAGATAACAACAGTTGCTAGGTCAGGGGTCGAATTTTAACTACCAGGCTTACGTGAGGCAGGCCCAGGCCTGGTTTTGGGTCTGGTTCCTTGGTTTCCGGTCTGTTTCCTGAGCACCGGGCTACTTGCCTTTAGTTTCGTTTCTCTGTCTTTTCTGAGTCTAAAACAATATGAGAGGGTCTCTCTCCTCCCTCACTATAACAATAGAATAAAAATTGGGTGTAAGAGAATAGAAATGTCAATTAGGGGACGAAGAGTTTACTTTTATAAGACTAAATTCATTCTGAGTGCAGGATGACTACAGATAGCAAATTCCACACAGCTTGGGGTTGGGGCTGAGCAGAGGTATGCTGGAACAACCAAGGCTTTAAAGAAAAGATGACAGATGTAGGGGAAAGAAGGGCTAATTAAGAATTAGAATTTGTATACCTTTCGTGTTTTAGGGGAAATACAAGAAAGAAATTGTTTTCTTTCGAAATTAGTTCACGAGACATAAATTTTCCAGTAGATGTAAGCTTTTGATGTACACAGAGACAGACATTTTGTAAGAAGGGTGTACATCAAAAGTAAAATTCTGTGCCCCCCAACAGACTCAGTGGATCCGCCTCTTGGCCAAGGTGATCTCAAACTTGAAAAACATGTTTAGTTCATGATGGAAAGAAAGATCAGACATGCCTCATTGGAACCCCTGCCTTTTGGAATTTAGGCACAATTAATGAGCATTAATATTAAAAGAGAGATGATGACACTGATAAAATGGATTATTTATAGTAATAAGATACCAAATTCCAATCTGACTCTGGTATAACATCCCATGACAGATAAAAGACCATGAACAAAATCAGAGTATTTTACCCCAAAATATATTTCTTTGAAATATGTTGAAATTGCCCTGCAAAGGCATCGCTCATGTGGGAAATTGCATTCTATAGAGACTCTACTTCCCTTTCTTGGTCTTTTCTGAATCCAAGAGAGATTTAACCAAGGCTTTAACACCTTTTAAGATCCAATAAGAGAAATTTACCGTTTATTCTCTCTGAAGCGGCTACTTAGAGGCTTCATCTACATAACAACAACCTTGGCTTCCACAACCTCTCTAATCTTAATCTAATCACGTTTCTTTCTGCTGACTTCAATGAGGCAAAGCTTAATTCATCGAACCAATTGCCAATCCAAAAGTCTTCAAAGCCGCTTGTGTCCTGTAGCCCCTTTCAGTTTGAGACGTCGGCCCATTCCAGGCTGAACCAGTGGATCACTTACACGTATCGATTTATGTCTTTGCCTGTAACTCCTTTCTCTCAAAAATGTATAAAACCAAGTTGTAACCCATCCACCTCCAACACATATTCTCAAGACCTCTTGGGACTTGCGAGGTCTGGGCCATAAATCACTCATATGTGGCTCAGGATAAATCTCTTTAAATATTTTACAGAGTTTTACTTTTTTTGTCAACAATGGATTTTCTAAATTAATTAATTGCTTCTTTTATAAATAAAAGTTTAAATATTGAAAACTAATAACTGACTTATTTCAAGATATAAACAAGCTCATACATTCATGGAGGAATCCCTCTTGTGAGCACTGCTATTTTATGGTAGATTTGGAGTCACTTAAAGAGAAGATGACTCACCCACTCTGAGTGGAGGACTTTATTGAATGTAAATGAGAGAATGTAAAGGAGCCAGTTCAGACAAACTTTAAGAATACGCAGGATATTTTAGGAAGAACAGAGGCAAACACACACAGAAATAGGTAGTATGGGAACATGATTCTTCTCTGCCTTGTAATCAGTGTGTTTGGGTTGTATTGTTAGGGGGAAACAGTCCTGATCCAGATCCCAAGCCACAGTTTTTGGATCATGAGCAAGAAAGAATTCAGGGCAAGTCCATAGAGTAGAGTGAATGCAAATTTATTAAGAAAGTAGAGGAATAAGAGAATGGCTATTCTATAGACAGAGTAGATCCGAAGGCTGCCGGTTGCCCATTTTTGTGGTTATTTCTTGATTATATGCTAAACAAGGGGTGGATTATTCATGCCTTCCCTTTTTAGACCATATAGGGTAACTTCCTGACATTGCCATGGCATCTGCAACTGTCATGGTGCTGGTGGAAGTGTAGCAGTGAGGACAACCGGAGAACACTCTCATTGCCATCTCGATTTTGGTGGGTTTTAGCCGGCTTCTTTACTACAATCTGTTTTATCAGCAAGGTCTTTGTGACCTGTATCTTGTGCTGACCTTCGATCTCATCCTGTAAGTTAGAATGCCTAATCATCTGAGACTGCAGCCCAGAAGCTTTCAACCTCATTTTACCCAACCCTTACTCAAGATATTCGTTGCTCTGGTTCAAAGGTCTCTGACAGTACTAGTTTGTTTCTGTTTTTGTATTTTTTTTCTATTCATATTGATTTTAGAATTAGTTCATAGATTTCTACAAAAAAAGTCTGCTGGGCTATTGCTTGGGATTATGTTGAAGCTATAATATAGATCACATTTTGACAAATAGAGCTCTTAATAATATTATGAATTCTTATCCATAAACATATTTATTAATACTTAAATCTTTAATTTTTGTTTGTAACATTTTATTTGTAGTGTGGGATTCTTTCACACCATATGTACAATCTCTCAGTATGTGTTTTATATTGTTGGTACAGTTATAAATGCATTTTTTTCAATTTCTGATTGTTCATTGCTATATGTAGATATATGTAGATATACAATGTTTGCACATTGATTATTAATTTTGATACTATGCTAGTAGGTTTCTAAAATAGAATTTCTAGGATTTCTTATATAAATGATCAAGTCATTTGTAAAACAAAAACCATATTGATGTATATTCCATCTCACAAGCTTTTCCCATTGAGATATTGGCACACTCCATTGAGTGCAGGGTCAGTATTGTCAGCCTTTAAATATATGAAACTTTTCTAATGCATTGACCAAAAGTTAACTAAATGATAATTTCTGTTTTTAAGAATCTTAAGATCTGTGGTAGTTTGTGATACAGTAATATCAGAACAGATTGAAAACAAATTGTTTTATCTTATTCCATACCACACTCTTCAGGAGGCATGACATGATGCACATTTAAAAAATAGAGAGTTAGCTCTACTTTCTTCAAGGAAGAATATCTACATAAATTATTCAGAACTTTTTACATGGGGGATTTGTTTATTCTGACTCTACTTATTCAACGATTTTAATGTCAGCATGGACTTAAGGTTATTTATTTTATACTTGGTGTAACACCTGCTAATCCATCTGCTCGTAACTAAAGGCAGGCAGCATATGCTTTTAATTGATTTGATAAATATATTTTAAAGAATGTCTTTAAATGTGCACTTATCATATATGTTCTCATGATTATATTCTGGTGATGCATCCCCCCCACAGACATATACATAAATTCCTGATAATTAAGAAATTTACCTTTCTTGCCCTTATCTAGTGAATTTTGACGTGAGATATTAAGGAGGCAAGGAAAGAAGGAGTGGTGGAGAAAGGTAAAAGAAGCCAACACCATAGCATTTAATTGGTCCATTAGGTAACTCATTCCTGCACCAACTTCTTAGCAAATCCAGGTGATAAACAGTTGAATTATAACTTATGAGATATATTACTTAAAACAAAAATCCAGGCCAGGCATAGTGGCTCACACCCGTAATCCCAGCACTTTGGGAGGCCAAGGTGGGCGGATCATGAGGTCAGGAGTTCAAGACCAACCTGACCAACATGATGAAACCCTGTCTCTACCAAAAATACAAAAATTAGCCAGGCGTGGTGGCTGAAGCAGGAGAATCACTTGAATCCGGGAAGTGGAGGTTGCAGCGAGCCAAGATCGCACCACTGCATTCCAGCCTGGGTGACAGAGCAAGACTCTGTCTCAAAAAAACGAAAAGCTCTAACCCAAATTAATCTTTTGACTTTTAAGCAAGTCAAGGTTTATCAAGCTAATGATAAATTCAACTTCAGTCATACTTGGAATTCGTTGTCCCTGTCTTTTCTAGAAATAATTAAGAATGTTATTTATATTCACACGTTTATTTTTTTTAAATGGCTCTTCTGTTTCCATACATGATGGGTTTTTATGTCAAAATAAAATTACTACAAAATTTTGATATGCCAAATATAGACTATTTATAAGCACCTGAATTTTTTAATTCTTAGTTCTGTGTCTTTGTTTCATCTAACATTTTTAATCTGTAGTTCTGTGTCTCTGTAGATTTTGCTTAAAGTTATGTGCTTTAGATGACATCCATTACTTTTACTTTTATGTTTGTGTAAACTAAGGTTTTAGCTGTATTTAGCAGTAGTCTCTAACATTTCTCCTGCTACAAAGACAATATCTTTTTATACTCCCTGCAAGGGTCAAACGAACTCAAACTTAACTAAACTAAATTAAACAATACGGAACATAGGTTTTTTTTTGTATCTACCACACAATGCTTTCCTTTTAAAATAGATCTTTTAGTTCTTTTAGTGTTGTTTCTCTTTTTTTTTTTTTTTTTTTTTTTGAGACAGAGCCTTGCTCTGTCACCCAGGCTAGAATGCAGTGGTGTGATCTTGGCTCACTGCAACCTCTGCCTCCCAGGTTCAGACAATTCTCCTGCCTCAGCCTCCTGAGTAGCTGGTACTACAGGCCCCCACCACCATGCCTGGCTAATTTTTGTATTCTTAGTAGAGAAGGGGTTTCACTATATTGGCCAGGCTGGTCTTGAACTCTTGACCTGGTGATCCACCCACCTCAACTTCCCAAAGTGCAGGGATTACAGTTGTGAGCCACCACGCCTGGCCCTCTCTTCTTTTTATAATAATATTTGCTTTTTATAGTTGGGCTAATAAAATTGAAATTCAAAAAAAGAACTATTTATGTAAAACCTCACCCCTTTTTCTCTCTCTGATAACCAAGAGATTGTGTTCTCTGATAAAGCAGTAGCATGCAGGTTTTATCCCCAGGCTGTGTCCTCAGAGGTTTAGTGCTAATTTCTAAAGTTGCTACATAATAGGAAAGAGCACAGGACTCCCCAGCCCAGACGACCAATTATGTTATATAATATTAATACAAAAAATTAATTAGCTTACTATCCTCACCTTCAAAACTGTAGGATCTCAATTCCATCCTACTTCCCAATGTTTCCTCTTATCTCGTTGTGTTCACAAATGAGAATCTCACACACATTCTAATTTTAGATGTCTTTTGTATTCCATTTTCTTTAGCACCAGTGTGTAATTCCATTGCCTAGTCTCATCACCACTTACGGTAACAGCACCATCTTTGAAGATGTGTTGAGTTGCTCCTCCACCAGTACTATTAGGCAATTAGTTGCCTAATGGACCAATTAAACGTTGTTGTGCCACTGCTTTGTACCACTCTAGATCTGTTGTGACACTAGATGCTGCTGCCATGCTCTAGGCAAATACGGGAATAAATACCTGTTCCAAAAGAAGTACTTTCTGTGACTTAAATCTTATAGCACATTGTGTAACTTAAACCTCACTTCAAAAAAGGGTCATATTTCAGCCTGGGCAACATAGTGAGACCCCTTTTCTAAAAAAAAAAAAAAAAAAAAATAGAGCAGCGGTACATGCCTGTCGTCCCAGCTGCTCAGGAGGGTGAGATGTGAGGATCGCTTGAGCCCAGTAGATCAAGGCTGCAATGAGCTATAATTGTCCCACTGCTCTCCAGCCTGGGCAAAAGAACTAGAAAAAAATAGAATGATATATTTAATTTATGCCTCCACACATAATTTTAAAAGGATCTGAGACAGTCAAGATTTGGTTTACCTGGGATAGGTGGCAAAGGCTAAGTCATGTGGCTTAAAAAATATAGAATACATCTTTGTATCATGTAAAAGATGTCTGAAGGGAGATGTTCCAGGGCAGATACATCCTTCTGTCTTGGTATTCTGCCATCCTGTTCTCAGCAATGACCTCATAGCCTAGATAGGCAAAGGTGACACCCTGAATTCAAGCCATCATATCCACACACAAGTCAGCAAGAGTACGATAGTATACACATGGACATAGAAAGTGGAATAATAAACACTGTTGACTTGGAAGGGTGGGAGAGTGGTGGGAGGAGGGATGAGAAATTTAATTTAATGGGTACAATGTACACTATTCCAGTGAGGGCGCCACTGAAAGTCCAGACTTCACCACTATATATCTGTGTAACAAAACTTTACTTGTACCCCCTAAATATATAAAAAATAGAAATACAAATGTAAAATAAAAAAGACACACACATACAAAATAAAAGCATTGAACTACACTCTTAAAAAAAAAAAAAGACAGGCCAGGCGCCTTGGCTCTTGTCTGTAATCCCAGCACTTTGGGAGGCCAAGATGGACGGATCGCGAGGTCAGGAGATCGAGACCATCCTGGGTAACACGGTGAAACCCCGTCTCTACTAAAAAAAAAATACAAAAAAATTAGCCGGGCGAGGTGGCGGGCACCTGTAGTCCCAGCTACTCGGGAGGCTGGGGCAGGAGAATGGCTTAAATCCGGGAGGCAGAGCTTGCAGTGAGCCGATATCGCGCCACTGCACTCCAGCCTGGGCGACACAGCGAGACTCCATCTCAAAAAAAAAAAAAAAAAACAAAGACAAAGTGTTCAGTAAATGTTCATTCTACCATGGTGCCCACCGCATTGATGCTAGGTTTGGCTGTAGAACATGCTTTGGTCAATGGAATTGTGGTAGATGTGAAGACCAGCCTCAGATGGCCTCTGTTCTGAGCTTGGCCCCCAGAATAAATAGATGTATAGCAGAAAACCATAATATCTAGCCCAGAGCTAGGACCAGCTGAAGAACAGACACCTAAATGGGCCCAGCCCAGACGAACTGAAGAGGAGACCTCCGGTGAAAAGAAAATTTCTCCTTTTAAATATCATGAAGACTTTGAAGTTGTCAATTATAGACAGAGGTAGTTGACTAACACAGATTATTCTGCCTCCAACAACCTGCATAGATTTTCTTCATCCAATATTATGCTGGTAATACCACCAAGTGGTATGTTTATCCACAACCATAAACTCAAAGCAGTTCCCAAGTCCTCTCACATAAGATACATTTCACATAATTCAAATTGCAAATTTCAGAATCATCATCCACCAGGAATTTTAATTTCTTTAGGAGGATATGCATTTTACCTGCAGTAGGAACTTTAATATACCAAATATGTACTTATAATCCTTTAATTTATTTTCTGTGCTTTTATTCATGATCAACTTTTACACCTAATCTTTTTTTCCCTTACATTTCTAAATTTGTCTGTGCAAAGGTTCAAGTTTTGTAAACAAGATGGTGTTACAACTTGAACTGTTTACTAAACATCCTTATCTTTATTATTGTTGCTGTGTCCCTAACCAAAAAGCCCCACTTCCTTTACAGCTTCTCTACTATGGGTCACTCGCTGTGTCTGTCTACTGTCTATGTTATTAATGATGCTCTCTGGATGGTCAGATTAGGGATAATTAATATTTGTCTCCTTTATATGTTTTTCTGTACTTTCCACATTTTCTACAATGCATGTGTATTGCTTATTATTGAAAAAATTACTAAATATTTTGGAAAACTATGCAAAAATGGTTTAGCCTTCTCTATTTATTGAGGTCATAAAGTTACTATTGGAATTACTTTATTGGCATTAACAGGCAAATCGATTAAGGCTTTAAAATAGCTTTTGCTAAATCTGTCATGGCATTTTAATATTTTTAGATTAAAAAATAAAGCCCAATAGGATCAGTACAAATTATTGGGTTTTAATTCCTAGTATCATCAAATTTGCTGAAGGCAAATTAGAATGCCAACTTAAAAAGCTGGACTTTTAAGAGTTAGTAAAAGATATATTAATTAGGAATGTTCAGTTCTTGACCCATTAATACTATTCTTTATAAATGCATTGGGAAATATTCATTTAATACTTCAGCAGTTTTACTGTCCTTGCGATCTCATTTCCTGTTTCATGCTGAAGGGCTCTAATTTCTTCCTTGATTAAACTTTTGCTATGATAATAATGAAAAATTACTTTAATTATGAGAAAACTTCATCCATAAGGATTTGATGTCTTTCTTATTGTGATCTTTATTGCCTTTCTGGATCACTCCATCACGTTTTTGCCATGTCTTAGTTAGATGTTTTCTTTTCCTGAAATGGGAATTAACATCTTTTATTTTATTTTAATTTATTTAATAAAGTACATTTATTATTTTCCCTATTCATTAAAATCAGATGTACAATAATTTATCATTTCAGTTTATAATTAATGGCTATGCAGTGATATACAGAACCCGAAATTCAAATCACATGGTTGCAAATAAGGACGTTTGAGTTTCCTCATTCTAATGTTCAATCATATAATAAAATTGCTTGTATATCTACACAGTCATCTCCTTTTTGTACATGTTATTTTGTGTCAATTGTTATAAATTAGATATGCATCTATTAGTCTGTATGAACAAGAACATTCTCAAATTAATTTTTAGTGCCCAATAAGACAGAATGTGGAAGAAAAAATCAGGTTAATTTAATTCTACTATTTCCTGGCTCTTTCATTTGCTCTTTAAGCCCCGACCCTTGGCCCCTGCCTCTATTGCCAGCCTCAGTTTCTTGTTTTTCAATATAGATATTAAGTGGTAGTTACTTTAATATGGATAATTTTCCTTCCTTCCTTCCTTCTTTCCTTCTTCCTTCCTTCTTTGTTTTTCTTTCTTTCTTTTTCTTTCTCTCTCTCTTTCTTTCTTTCTTTCTTTTTCTTTCTCTCTCTCTTTCTTTCTTTCTTTCTTTTCTTTCTTCAGATCACTTGTTCAACTTTGTTGTTCAATGTTGGGAATATCATTCTTTTTTTATTCTATACTCTTATCCGTGGCTATGACCCCAATACTATACACCAATGATTCTACATTTATATCTTGAGTGTAGACCTTTAGTTTTTCAGATACATATATGAAATTGCTTGAAGTTGTTCTTCAGTGATGCCATAAAGCCATCTTAACTCAAATGAAAGTTAACCCTTTCCCTCCCCTCTACCCTTAATATTAGTGAATGACATCACCCTCCAAATCTTGAGCAGCCTTGTAAGTTTCTCTTTCTGACGCCTATTCCAATCCTTCAAATCTTTTCACAGGTGCCATCTGAAACTTAATCCACTAAGTTTTCAAAGTCTATACTTTAAACTATTGTCATCTCAAATTTGTATAAAAGGGACATTCCCCTTCAATCCATCATCTTCATTGCAGACAGAATTTTTTGATTAAAAATCAAACCAGATTATGATTTTTCTCAGCTTTAGATTACTTTGCTGGCTTTGCAGACCTCATATGCCATATAACAACTTTTTTTTTTGGTCATGGCTCC
This sequence comes from Trachypithecus francoisi, assembly GCF_009764315.1. Classification (NCBI taxonomy): domain Eukaryota; kingdom Metazoa; phylum Chordata; class Mammalia; order Primates; family Cercopithecidae; genus Trachypithecus; species Trachypithecus francoisi. The sequence continues at coordinate 11,418,323 of NW_022681459.1, forward strand.
ACAAACTTTGCTGTATCTTCCACTGTCCACACTACACGATTATTACTCTATTGCCCTGTCTGTTCCAGATTTACTGGCCCTTTAAAATTCATACTTTACAATGCCACATCCCCTCTAGCTTCAAGTATTACCCGTAATTAACCTTTTTCTAGTTAATTTGGATTCCTTCATCAAGTCTCACCACAAAATCGCTACCTTAGGGAACACAAGAGAACAGGAGAGTATGCAAGGACATGGTCGTCATAACTTTGGACTGAAAAGTTAAGGAATGATATAATTTAAGTACAGCATTAATGACAGTGTAAAATTAACAATAACAATGGTTAATATTTGGAGCACACTTGTCAGGTGCTGACTTACATGCGTCAGCATGGATTATCTAGGTGATCCCTACAAAAGCCCATGAAGGCACTATAAGTAGCCTCATATTTTACAGATATTGAAAGTGCAACTTAGACATAGTAAGTAACTAGTTCAAGGTTACACAGTTAGCAGGAGGTGAAGACAAGGGGCAAATTCAAACAGCTGAATAATAAAACCTCTGTATGTGTCCCACTACCATGTAGTTTCAAAATCTGGATTCCATTGCAACTCAAAAATCAAGAAAACTTGCTCTGTGTCATAAGAGCTATTTGAACTCTTGACATTGCCAAAGCTAAAATGCACTCTAAATGTTTCTTAGATCACCTCATATTTCTAAATGTCACCTCTGACTTTGATTAGGCAATCTTTTCTTGTGCAGATTTATCATCATCTTTGTGTTCTGGAATAGTAAAAATCATGTCAACTTACATGTGAGAAAAGGCATTCAATTAAAACTTAATTAGAATAACAGCATGCTCATTTTTTCTTGTAATATCTTTGGTTTAATGATGGAACAAAATGAGTTATTGACAGAAAAAAAACAAAGAAAGTAGTTTTGCATCTGTAAATTAAGATTAAAAATACAAAAGACAAATATTTATATCCTCTCTTAAATGGTAGTGCTAAATCATAAACAAAATATGATTTAAATTGAATGTTTGTGAAAAAGTTATAAAAATGCTTACATTTCCTCAGATTATAATACATGTATACAATTAACAACCTAAACTAAAAAAAGATCCTGACCATGCATTTTTAGTACATCTCATGGAACTCATAATGTTTTTCCCTATACCCAATACAGTCTATTCAATATTCAGAGAAAGGAATCTACTGCTAATGCACTTGGGCATTGCCACAATAATATATTGACATAAAAGTATATTCTCAGCTTTTCCACTTATCACATTGTAGCCTGGTAACAAAGCGTATTTTGAGTAGCTATGGTTTACTTTGTTGTGGAGTAAATCTGTTTGTGGCACAAAATTAAAGGGAGGCTGGTAGTGCCTATTTACTCTGCAAATCCAGACAACTAAGACATTTTGAAAAGATTGTATGAACATAGGCTTGTATACTAAAATCTTGTAAAAAATTAAGTTGAAACCTGCAATTTTATGTGTTAGACAAACTTCATCAATCATAACACTAGAAACAGTAGAATTATTATTCCTCTAAAAGCATCTGCTGCTCATTTAGTGATTAGGATAAGTGAGGGATTCTGACATGGTTTGAATATGGTCCCCAAAATTTCTTGTGTTGGAAACTTAATCCCCAATGCAACAGTGTTCAGAGGTGAGACCCTAAAGAGGTGATTAGGTCATGAGGGCAGAGCTCATTCTTACTATTGATTTTACCAAGTGAGTGAGGGTAGGTTATCACAGGAGTGGGTTCCTGCTAAAAATATGAGTTTAACCTTCTCCCTTTCTTGCTGTCTTTCTTGTACACATGTGTGTGTGTGCTCTCTAGGTCTTCTACCTTCCACCATAGGATGACACAGCAAGAAGGCCCTCACCAGACACAGGCCCCTCAACTTTGGACTTCCCAGTCTCAAGAACTGTAAGAAATAAATCTTTGTTCTTTATAAATTATCCAGTCTTAGGTATTCTGTTATAGCAACACAAAACAGGAAAAGACACTCTCTGTAGCACTTGACAAGTTCAGTAAAGCCATGTGGTCTTAATTTCTAACAAAGTCATATTGTGCAGTGGTCAAAGTGAAAAGAACAGGAGTTTATGGTTTGAAAGTAGACTGGTAGGTTCACAATATACCAAAATTTTCCCTTCTCTGACATTTAGTCACAGCAACGACTCTTCAGTATTGGGTAAATATTTAGGGTTTTGCGTCAGTTTAGAGGGTCAGAGAAAGGAAATGTAGCAGTAAGAGAAGAAAATAGGGTGCTTCAAATTTTGCTAATGGGAACAAATGGGGTCACCAACAAATAATTTGGGAAAAAGTGTTATCATATTTTAATATTAATTAGTTTGATATTCTATTGACCTTTTATGTTATCAGGTAACATTCACATTACTTACTACTTACTATAGGTTGCAAATAATATTTTCTTGCATGAACCATAGGATTCAAATTCTTTGACAGTTCAAGAGAGTTAGTATTCATTTGCAACTAGAATAAATCACTTGACTTCATAAGAGTGAACAGGGAACAGACAGACACTGATGCTTATGAAGAAAAAACAGCACTATATAGAAAAACAAAAGGTATATTCCCAGGATAGCATTCTGATAGAAAGTATCTTTGAATCTCCCCATTGCAAGCAGTGAAAAACATCTTTTAAGACACATTGCAAGTAGTGCTTGAGTAATATCGCTATATCAAAACATGCCATCATTTAAACTTATCTGAATCATCTACAAATATACAGACTTTTCAGTTATATATCATTTCATCAACTTAGTCATTTTACTATAGTCTTTGTCAAACTGAATACTCGTGTCAAAAAAACCCATAACTTCATAAAAGATGTTTGAAGATGTATAAAAGTATTTTAATGAATATTTTAATATTATCTAAAATTCCAGGCATTTATAAATAATGGTTTGGCATTTTGATTTAATTTAATTTATTTGTATTTAAATATTTATTGATGTATAATGTGCATACAGGGGTACATGCACAAAGCATTAATGTAAAAGTCAATGAATTATTACAAGGGAAATACATGTGTGCAACGATGAAATAGAATGAGCTCTGTTCTGCCCCTGACAACCATTTCCTCCCTCTTCCTTCCCAAAGGTAACCACAATCTTAAGAAGTAACGTTGTAGATAAACTTTGGCTTTTTAGACAAGTGTTTTTTAACAGAACATTTTAAACATATATAAAATCAGCAAAATAGTATAATAGACCTGACACCCAGCCTTGGCAATTACTAATCATGTACCATTTTTGTTTCATCTATACTTCGACCCATTCCCCACCCCTGCTTTATTGTTCTTTCTAGTTATTTTTTGTGAGATAAGATGTATAAGCATCGAAATGTACAATCTTAACAGAACGTTTTTAACAAATTAATATACTCCCATAACCTTTTCCCCTTTAAAAAATAGAATTACCTCTATTAACAATCATTAATGTGCTTGTAAATCACCTGGAAATATTATTGAAAATCCAGATTTTGATAAAATAGATCTAGTTTTTTTTTTTTCTGAGAATTTGTATGTCTAACAAGGTACAGATCCATGGAACACATGATAACTAAAATATCTCTTCTATCTGAAGTACGTAAAATTAAGAATAACTGACCTCAAGTGAAAGGAAAAATCAAAATACATGTGCAATATGTCATCTGTAGGAGCATGTGCTTAATAATAACATGAATTGATGAAACAATTTTATAATGATTTTAATCCAAAATTAGTAAAATCCCTATTATGGTTTCCATAGAAATGCTCCTTCAGAGTAAAAAAAAAAAATAGTATGAGAGGGCAATGGTTAAAAACAGTAAAGGTTTGGATGTAGATGTCTTTTAAAGTAAGTAGCAGATTTGGAAGTAGATGTCTTATTAAGTAAGTAGTAGACTCCTCTTCACACCCATAGGCGGCCTTTGCAGAATCACCTAAAATTCAGTCATTTACACATCAATTGCACATACTTCTCACAGCTTCCCTTTGAAATGATATTTTAATACCCTTACAAAATTTAACTCAGTTTTTTTAATAAAATGAAGTAACAAAACTTTTATATGATATTATACATTCCATTTATATTAAACTTAAACTTACATAACTTTATTAGGCAGTGTCTGTGTGTCTAGTACCTGATATTCCTTGGGGTTCCACCATTTGCACAGGTACTACAGCTGAGAAGCAGGGATTCACCAGACAGGGTATTCCTTGCATCTTTTTCTTTCTCAGGGCATGAGTTAATCAGTCAATCAAGTCATGTGAGAATAGACCATCCATTACCCAGCAGAGAAGTCTCATTCCCTGGCACTCTTCTCAGAGGAGGAAAAGACCAGAAAATCCTTTTGGGGGCATTTCCTGAAACAAGAGCTAAGGGCCGTAAGGGGTGAGGGCTCTGATCAGAAGGTATAAATTTCTCGGAAGGGAGAAATGAGGCAGTCATTCTGAACCTGGAGCTCCATCATCCTTTGTCCCATCTCATCAAGGAATTTCTGAGGGGCTGTTCTGGAGCATGTCTGGATGGTGGAGGTTGGGGAACAGTGTGGGCTTTGATGGGACTCAGGTAAGTTGTGTCATGGGGAGGCAGAAAGTCAATGCTAAGCATCTGGGATGGTGTCCTTGTGTGTAGTGGGTTGCCTCTTTGGGTTCAAGTCCAGTTTCACTACAGAATGGGCTGGAGAGTCTGGATGACTTCTAGATTCCCAACTCTGATGCTCTGGGGATGGGGTCTGGAAGGAGCTGAGTCTCAATGTCTTCGGGAAATTATGGAAAGTCTGTTTGGGAACTTGGGAAGACCTGGTGCCTGAATGTTTGATTTGCTGTAGTGGCCACATATATCCTTTGCAGGCAGAGAGCTGGATTTGCATTCACATCAACACAACCATGACCCAGAGATTGAAGTGATCATGGCAGATGTCTTCATGGCAGGTTAGGGTACATCAAAAGAGAAAATTTCAAGCCTGTTGACTGTCAGCTTGACAATGAAGGTTGAGTTCTGACCCAATGCTTGGTTGCAGGCTGGGGCCAATCAATAAACCCACCTCCCATCCTTTAGCTGCCCATGAGGTGAAAGGGAGCCCAATTTATATCTTGGGAGGCTCTGCCATTTGCATGGACCACATCTCAGGTTTGTTCTCTGCCGGCTGACTTGTGAGAACAAATTCAGGACAGATCTATATTTTTGGATGTGTGGATGGGCATTACCCCGTCAGGTTTACTGATCCTTCAAGTCAAGTCTCCTGGGAAATTTCTGTAGTAGAACCTTCCTCTGCAGCTCTTTTTACTTGCAGAACAAACTATGTTAAGTATTTGTGTCTCAACTTCCTGTCACTGTTTGGAGGAGGGGAAGCAAGGGCACAGTTGTCATTCACATTTTGCTGTGAGGAAAGCATTGAAGGTCTCACAGACTTTGCTAAGGCTTCTTCTGTCTTCATGTCAGAACAAGCTCCCAACCCCAAGCACCCCCATATGGTTTCTTGATGTACAATCAAGATGTGCTTTCATTTGTAATCCACTGCTCTTCTGCCTGCCATATGCAGTTTCAAGAGATCCCCACACACCTACCTCAGTGATCCTCCCGGAATAGAATGAGCACCTGAGTGAGGAACTCTGGAGGATGCTGAGCTCTTTGTGTATTTCTACTGAGTTTCTATATCCACCCTTGAAAAGGGCTGTGGATACAGAGTAAAGGAGGAGACACTGAAATTCCATTGTTCAGGGTTGGTTTCAGCCCCCCAAGTTTCTTGCCTTTGCCTTCATTTCTCCTGTCAGTCTTGGTAAAGAGCCCTGGGGTCTGGAGTTGTTGGGGTTTCCTTCATTCCCGGTTATGCTTCTCTTTCTTTCTTTCTTTCTTTTTTTTTATTGCGGCACTATTCACAATAGCAAAGACTTGGAATCAACCCAAATGTCCATCAGTGACAGACTGGATTAAGAAAATGTGGCACATATACACCATGGAATACTATGCAGCCATATAAAAGGATGAGTTCGTGTCCTTTGTAGGGACATGGATGCAGCTGGAAACCATCATTCTTAGCAAACTATTGCAAGAACAGAAAACCAAATACCGCATGTTCTCACTCATAGGTGGGAATTGAACAATGAGATCACTTGGACACGGGAAGGGGAACAACACACACCGGGGCCTATCATGGGGAGGGGGGAGGAGGGAGGGATTGCATTGGGAGTTATACCTGATGTAAATGACGAGCTGATGGGTGCTGACGAGTTGATGGGTGCAGCACACCAACATGGCACATGTATACATATGTAACAAACCTGCACGTTGCGCACATGTACCCTAGAACTTAAAGTATTATTTAAAAAAAAAAAATTCTTCTCTTTCTTATTTGGCCCAAGGGTTATGGGAAAGGATCCCATCCCAGTACTTCACTGAGCATCTTCTGGTCCTGGCCTTGTGTTCTAAGACCTGATAGTTCTTGTACTTTCTCTGTGGGTTGAAAAGGAGGAAGGTCAGTGGGTCAGTATTATCACAGGCAGCTGCACAGTATACAGATGAAGAGATGTGCAGGGCGAGAAATAGGGAAAGAGGTGTGGAGCTTCCAAGCCCTCCCTGGACATTGCAGGAAACTTCATGTTTTCAGATATGCAAGAAGCTCTTTTGTTGTTGTTGTTGTTGTTGTTGTTGCTGTTGTTGTTCGAAACAAGTTCTCCCTCTGTCACCCTGGCTGGGGTGCAGTGGTGCAATCAAGACTCACCACAGCCTTGTTCTCCCGGGCTCAAGTGATCTTCCCACCTCAGGCTTTCTAGTAGCTAGGACTAAAGCTGTGTGCAACCACACCTGGCTAATTTTTAAATTTGTTGCCCAGATGCAGGTCTCACTATGTTGCCCAGGTTAGTCTTGAACTTCTGGGCTCCAGACATCCACCTTCCTTGGCCTTCCAAAGTGTTGGGATTACAGGTGTGTGCCACTGTCCCGCTGCATTTTAAATATAAGAAAGTTCTTTTTATATTTGTGTTTTAATGTTTTGAATGTGTTCAGTATTTAATTTTATATCATATTACATAGCTGTATTGTGAGAAATAATGAGAACCAAGGAATAATGCACAATTTGGGGGAAGTAATATTTCCTTTTCACATTAATTTGTGTAATCATATAGAGTGAATAAATATTTATGTAATGGTTACAATGACAAAGGAGGTAACATTAAGAGTAAGAAAATAACTTTGATTTTTTTTTGGTCCCATTTATCCTTTTTGGGTTTATCACCTACTTCTAAATCTCTTTGCACCATATTCAGATAATTCACTGTGAGTTCTGTTGCCCACTGTCCAAAGTATCTTATTTATATATATTTTTTGAGACAGAGTCTCACTGTGTTACCCAGTCTGGAGTGTAGTGGTGTGATCCTGGCTCACTGCAACTTCCACCTCCCAGGTTCAAGTGATTCTCCTGCTTCAGACTCCTGAGTAGCTGGGACTACAGGTGCACACCACCACACCTGGCTAATTTTTGTATTTTTAGTAGAGACAGGGTTTCACCATGTTGGCCAGGCTGGTCTCGAACTCCTGACCTCATGATTCACCTGCCTCAGCCTCCCAAAGTGTTGGGATTACAGGCGTGAGCCACAGCACCCGGCCCAAAGTTTTTTATATCTGCAATAGTCACTCATACCTTCTGCTCTCAAAATTATTGTCCTTTGAGTTTGATATAGCCAAAGTTGCTTCGTTATGCTACTGAAACCTGTGCCATTAAGTGATGTTCTTGGAGTTGTAGCTGACCACTGTCATAGCTTTTACAAGCACTAGCTCTAGGTATATAGCTATGACAGGCCTGGGCCTGGAGTTTTGTTTTTCTGTTTTTGTTTTTTGAGACAGGGTCTGGCTCTGTCGCCCTGTCACCCAGACTGGAGCAATGGCAAGATCATAGATCTTTGTAACCTTGATCTCCTGAGCTCAAGCAATCCTCCTGCCTCAGCCTGCTGAGTAGCTGGGACCATGGGCATGTTACACTATGACCAGCTCTGTTTTTTATATTATATTTTATATTCTATTTTTTTAATACTTTTTATAGAGATAAGGTCTTGCCGTGTTGCCTAGGCTTGTCTTTAACTCATGACCTCAAGCGATATTCCCACCTCAGCCTCCCAGAGTACTTGGATTTTTGGTGTAAAACATTAGCCCCAGCTTAAAGTGTTCTTTTTTTTTTTTTTTTTTTTTTTTGAGGCGGTGTCTCGCTCTGTCGCCCGGACTGGAGTGCAGTGGCCGGATCTCAGCTCACTGCAAGCTCCGCCTCCCGGGTTCACGCCATTCTCCTGCCTCAGCCTCCCGAGCAGCTGGGACTACAGGTGCCCGCCACCTCGCCCAGCTAGTTTTTTGTATTTTTAGTAGAGACGGGGTTTCACCGTGTTAGCCAGGATGGTCTCGATCTCCTGACCTCGTGATCCGCCCGTCTCGGCCTCCCAAAGTGCTGGGATTACAGGCTTGAGCCACCGCGCCCGGCCTAAAGTGTTCTTAATACTGATGAAACCTAGCATATGTTTACCAACTGGACTCAGTTTCTTGGAATTGCAGTGTGCAGAGACTATTCTGTGTCTTGTGCTTAATAAGAAATAATCCCACTCTCCTTTAACTGTATTTCTCTTTGACTTTATTCTCAAAACAATCCTACCATTCAATCTTAAATTTTCTAAACAATTTTTTCAATTGTTGGTCTTTTATTTTCTGGAGCCCCAAACCCCAGGTTCCACCACCAAGTCAGATAAAAGTTCATTAAGGCTGGTCTTGGGAACAATTTTAGTGACATTTTTAAACTTGTTACTTCCCTCTGACGGCCAAGTTAATATTAATGAAAAAATTAGTAGGTCTTATTCACAATTTTCTAAGATGATTTATTACCCAGGAAACATTCTCTTAAAGCTCTAGACATTTATTATCCTGTGAATTATCCATCTATTGTCAAAGAAAAAAGTATAAATACCAGTGACTATAAGAAAAATGAAATTCCTAGGCAGTATTGAGACACAGTTGAGATGACTAAACATGAAATAATAAAAGAGGGAACATCTCCATTTTTACCAGATTTTTGTTTTATCAGCCCATCTTTTTTTTTTTTTTTTTTTTTTTTTGTAAATATGAAGTACATACTTTGGTTAATCTAGATCTGATTTTTTTTTTTTTGAGACAGCGTCTCACTCTGTTGTCCAGGCTGGAGGGCAGTGGCGCCATCTCGGCTCACTGCAACCTTCACCTCCCTGGTTCAAGCAATTGCCCTGCCTTAGCCTCCTGAGTAGTGGGGATTACAGGCACAAGCCACTACACCTGGGTAATTTTTTTGTATTTTTAGTAGAGACGGGGTTTCACCGTGTTGGCCAGACTGGTCTCAAACTCCTGACCTCAGGCAATCCACCTGCCTAGGCCTCTCAAAATGCTGTGATTACAGGCATGAGTGACTGTGCCCAGCTACCTGAAACTTTTTTCAGGTAGTTTTGACAAAGGAAAACAGAAAAAGCAGTCGAATGTTGCCAAAAGATTGCTTGAAACAATGCATCACAGAATTTAAAATATCAGATGCATAAAACATAAGAAAGCAAATTCAGAATTGTCTTGCTAGGTCAGGAGTAAGTACTTCAGTGCTTAATAAACCAGACAAATTGAGAGATTTCAGCAGAAAAGATGGAGTGTTAGGAAGACATGGTGAGATATTTATACTGAAAGTTTTACAGTTTCAAATTATACCAAGGTTTATGGTGTACAGATAGTAACTGTCAGATGTGGATAAAAAATCATATTTGATAACTAGAATGATCACAGATGTTCAAAAATGCAGAAAGGTTCACAGAGTCCACAGAGGATACTCACATAAAACTTCTAACAAAGGCAAAGAATGTATTAGAACTAGAGGAAGAGATTACAGGTAAACATCTGAGATGTGAGAGATAACCAGGACTAATCCATCTCAGTGTCTGTATTCACACAGGAACATACATAGGCTCTGAAATTAATTGTCAGTGCTTAATAAGAAATAATCCCACTCTCCTTTAACTGTATTTCTCTTTGACTTTATTCTCAAAACAATCCTACCATTCAATCTTAAATTTTCTAAACAATTTTTTCAATTGTTGGTCTTTTATTTTCTGGAGCCCCAAACCCCAGGTTCCACCACCAAGTCAGATAAAAGTTCATTAAGGCTGGTCTTGGGAACAATTTTAGTGACATTTTTAAACTTGTTACTTCCCTCTGACGGCCAAGTTAATATTAATGAAAAAATTAGTAGGTCTTATTCACAATTTTCTAAGATGATTTATCAGTTGAAAAGTTGAAAAGGGTTGGTTTCAGAGGACTTCTGGCAAAAGCTTCCAGCTGACTCTTTTATGTGTCTCTTGTCTAATTTCTAGGTGAAAACTATCCATAAACATAGTGGGCCTGAGAGTCACCAAGAGAATTTGGGACTTTAAGCAGAACATGACGACTCATTAATCAATTAGTGACTTAATTAATTAAACTACTTCCCCTTATTTTAGCCAAGTATCAAATTCTGATGAGAAATTCCGAGAAATAAGGATAAATATCTTCCAGTCCAACTGTTAAATAACTGGCTTACGCAATATTCTGCCCCCATAGTGTGAATTTGTTGAAGTCATTTGTTAGACAAAGAGTTGAGTAAAGTTGTGTTAAAGTGGTGTCAGCTGCTAAATTCGGGAAGGTAGTGCCTAGAACTTGGTGATGAAATTAACAAGGAGACATTAGGATTAACAGATGGCAGTGGACTCAAAGATGCCAGTATTTTTATGCAGGCATGTAGTCATATATTGATTCACAAGAAGTTGAGGAAAGTGACAAGAAGGCGTATTCTAATTTCCAACCTTAAAGCTTATTTCGAACTTGAATCCGCCTTTGTAAGGATTATTACAGTGAGATTAGTTTAATTGCCTGACTCCGTCTTGCTTCCGGCCTTGTAGGCCGATTGTCCTCCCTCATTCCTGGGCATAGCCCAAGCTAACCATGGAAGGAATTTAGTTTATGATCTAATGTTAAAGCAAGAATGATAATATTCCCTTCCTAAAACTGATTCTCTCCTTGTTTGGGGACTGAGACTGTTTTTGTAAGACTATTGAAGGCTACAAGTTTGGGATTACAAGTGGAGCCTGAATTCAACTAAAATGTAGATATACAATCATCAGCTATTGCACTCCAGCTTGCTTTTTCTATAACTCCTTACTGCTCAGGCGTCATGTGGCCAGAGGTCTCAAGTTTGTGACGTCTCCAGTTGCTCCTGTAGATAGCATCATTACTGTGGAAGCTAACATTGGTCTTTTGAAATGTTTTTCAGACTTTTGTGCTCTGGCTCACTGATTCCACCTGGATCCAGGACTCATGACTTGACTGGTTCTGTGGCCCCATCCAGAGGCTGACTCAGCCACAAGGATTGTTTTCCACATCCCTAGGACTTCATACCTCATCAACCAGCAGCACCCATTTCCTAGCGCCCTGCTAGGCAAATTATCCATGAAAATCCTATACTCTGAGTTCTTGGGGAGATGAATTTGAAAATTAACTTCCATTCTTCTGCTTGGCTGGTTCTGTGATTATTAAACTTTGTCTTTGCTGCCAAAAACCTGCTATTCTCAGTGCATTGGCTTTTCTAAACAGTGGGCAAGATGAACCCATCAGGTAATTGTACTGCCTAGTCAATCATTCATTTGTGAATGTAATACTCTCCTTACAATTATTCAAAACAAAAAAAAAAACAGCTAAAAAATTCCCTCTTCACAAAAAATGTGTGCCCTTGAGTTAGAAATCATCAAGATAATTCTAAACAGTTGCTTTATGTAGAATTGCCAATATTAAATCATGAGCTTTCAGTAAACTACTTTGTAATCTAAAACCTACTTTGATAATTGCAATTTTATAAATATAGGCAGGCAACAGTCACAAGTTTGGAAACTAAGTGGCAAATATAGTGTGCTTTATGTTTGGTTACTTAAAGTATGAGCTCAATGTCTATAGCTTAATACAATCTGAAATTTAACTTACAGTTCAAGTATACCTTCTCCATGTTATGGATGATGCACTGCTCACCAATACACTTTGCTTAAATCACAAAAGATTAGGTAATATTAATGCCATGAGACTTTCCAAATAAAGAATTTCCCATATATATGCTGATTGATAGCCACGAATTCATTCAAAGCTCAGGGAAAAGCTGAGTGATGTCAAGCAGTTGGCAACTATGCAGATTGATCAAAGTAATACCTCATTGCTCTGGAGACAATGACAGGAACTCATGTTGAATTTGACAGGTCCACTGACATTAGCTCTAATAAGACCACATTTCAGAGCGGTTGCATTAGGCTACAAACTGAGCTGCTCCCTGCCAGTAGTCCTGGAACAGGAGAAATGATTCATGCTATCAGATACTGCACAGACAAGCAATGAGTATTTACTGCTTGAATGAGATATAGTAGACATGCTTTATTTCCTCCATAATCTTCTTTGAATTGCATTTGCCCAAAACATCCCACTATTTCAAACAAATAAATACTATCCAAAGTATGTCTCCATGCTCACGGATCTTGTGGAGCTATTTGTGTCCAGGCCTCATCTGTTATGGCCCCAGAGCTTTAGCCTTTAGACCCATGACCCATGATAGCATTGGATACTCATAATTAAGTACACAACTTAATCAAATTAATATGCTCAAATGTGTGATATCCAAAGAAAACAGTAGACAGAATTCTGAGAACAAAGATTCCTGTGTAAATGCTGCATAGTGAAGGCTGTCATTGAGTTCAGGCTTAATCCGATGATTTGATTAGAGAAGGGGCAATAAAAGGAGCAGAATATTTCAAGCAACAGAAAATGAAACAAAATCATGAAAATATTAAAGACCGCAATATGTTAAATGTTCTAAGTGATGCCTGCTCCAAAAGGAATTGTTTGCAATTTAAGGCTACAAATCATATTTAGGGAGGAATAGAGTTGGATGACTCAAACAACGAGAGAGACTGTTAACGCCTTGAAAAGCAGGAGGAAAATCCCAACCTCAGCAATGTATACATTAAAAAAACTGTGAATATTTTTAAATTATGCTATGAAATAAGAGAAAAGCTTCTATTTTAGGGAAAGTTGATCATTTAGTATTGTGAAAAACTGATTGGAGATTAAAGAGCCAGGAGGAGTTAAGATGACTATGACAAAGCCAGTTTGCCAGCCTGCTGCCTCTAGGTAAGTTTTTATTCCAGTCTAAGAAATTATCGGTAAAAATGGAAATTATGCAAGAGACATAAATGAAATGTCAATGAATAAGTAATGTTTGATGATCTATTTAGTGCAAAGAAGAGACTAATAAGGGAACTTTATTTTTATTTTCTCAAGGGGGTTTTAATTATGAAACAAGTATTAGCAAAACCTGAAATGATTTTTTTTCTTAAGTTGGAAAATGTTGAGAAACATGTTTACTTTTGTTATTGAAAGGCTGCACATGTCCTCATCTTTTTTAAAAAGTCTATCCGGGATTTTTTTTGTCAGATTTTTAATCTATATATTATACAATTTATTTCAGATCAAACATTTAATTATACTACTTTTCTAGGCTACTTTTTTGGCAAATTTAGATATATATTGCAGAAATTCTAAAGAGAAGAGTATCGTAAATCTTAATTTCTCTATCATATAGCTTCAATAATTACATCTATTTTGCCTTTTTGTATATCTCCACTCAGTCCTCTCTCCCTATCTTAATTATTAATATCTTAGAGGTTTTTCTAGGTGAAATTTTTTTTTTTTTTTTTTTTTTGAGACGGAGTCTTGCTCTGCCGCCCAGGCTGGAGTGCAGTGGCCGGCTCTCAGCTCACTGCAAGCTCCGCCTCCCGGGTTCACGCCATTCTCCTGTCTCAGCCTCCGAGTAGCTGGGACTACAGGCGCCCGCCTCGTCGCCCGGCTAGTTTTTTGTATTTTTTAGTAGAGATGGGGTTTCACCATATTAGCCAGGATAGTCTCGATCTCCTGACCTCGTGATCCGCCCGTCTCGGCCTCCCAAAGTGCTGGGATTACAGGCTTGAGCCACCGCGCCCGGCCTCTAGGTGAAATTTAATTAATTAATTAAGTAGTTTTTGAGACAGGGTCTCACTCTGTCTCGCACGCTGTAGTGCAGTGGCGCCATCTCAGTTCAGGTTCAAGTGATTCTTCCACCTCAACTTGCCAAGCAGTTGGGATTACAAGCATTAGCCACCATGCCTAGATGATTTTTTTTTGGTATTTTTATTAGAGTCGGAGTTTCACTACGTTGGCCAGGCTGGTCTTGAACTCCTGGTCTCAAGTGATCTGTCTGCCTTAGCCTCCCAAAGTGCTGGGATTACGGGCGTGAGCCACCACCCCTGGCCCTAGGTGAAATTTAAACATCGTATCTCTTCCATCAACTTTTAGCCTTCTATGATGATTTTTATTTATCTGGCATATTTTTACATATTATGGATATTGAAAGAGGAGATAAGTTGTACTAAATTTTGGCAAGAAGGCAAATAAGATGTGGAACAGCAGAGATTCTCTGAGGAGAAAGTCTACTGATAAATTAAGAAAACTTTAAGGTGAAAAGATGTTGTTAAGGGAAATAAATAAAATCAAAGGCCCACTCACACTCATCAAAATGTCACTAAAACATACTGGTATTCATCCTCTACCTAGGTAATTTAAGACAGATCAGTCTACTTACAGAATTATGGTCGTTAAAATAAATTGCCAGTATTTGCCTATTTCCAAGGTAACCAAAGAGGATTCAATTTCTTGCCTGTTGCTATTTCTGTCCTTGAGGTTGTATGATGGCTTTAATTCTTTTTTTTTTTTTTTTTTTTGAGACGGAGTCTCTCTCTGTGCCCCAGGCTGGAGTGCAGTGGCACGATCTCGGCTCACAGCAAGCTCCGACTCCCGAGTTCACACCATTCTCCTGCCTCAGGCTCCCGAGTAGCTGGGACTACAGGCTCCCGCCGCCACGCCCAGCTAATTTTTTTGTATTTTTAATAGAGACGGGGTTTCACCGTGTTAGCCAGGACGATCTCGATCTCCTGACCTCGTAAGCTGCCCGCCTCAGCTTCCCAAAGTGCTGGGATTACAGGCGTGAGCCACCGCGCCCGGCCAGCCCTAAGTCTTGATTGTTCACTATAAGACCCAGTCCTAGCCCCTTCTTCACTGCTTGTCGTGTTCTCCTCATATGTTCACATTTGATGGGTAGATATAAAATATAATGCTGCCTGCATAAGCCATTCCTGGTGGTTTAGACCTAATGGAGGTAATTAGGTAGGTAGCATTATATTTTCCTAGTAGAACTTTTATGCACCTCAGTGATTCCTAGGGGAGAATCTAGCATTACCACTACTAGCAAATTAAGAAAAAAAGCAATATAAGGACAGAATAAAAATCTACTTTCATTAATTTATAACTCAGCACTGTTCAGAAAAAAATTATCTGTGGTGGATACATGTGAAGGTCTTCTCTAATTTTAGATGATAGCCTGCAAACTAACATTTAAGCCACTCAAATTGTGAGGCAGTATGATATTCATTAGAAGACATGCCAGCTGCAACAAACACCCATTAGTTTGCCATCAAATGAAAAGGCATTCAATGATTCCACTGCTCCCAAAGGTTCTAACACAATCTTTAACATATAAATCTTCTTGTTATTCAGTCTTCTGAATGTTTAGGTCAGGGAAACTTTAAAAGATTTTGAAAGAATATAGTAATAATCTTGCTTTCTCTATGTAAAATCTTGAGTACTTACTGGATGTATGGCCTGCTTAAGCATTGAAATATTTTTTAAGCCATGTTAAATTTTCATGAAAAAAGGTGAGAAGTATATTTTTATAGACTTTGAGATGTAACAAAAATGACTCACTTTGGCTTAAAATGTAGAGAATTGGCTTCAAATACAGAGAATATATTACCTCTAATTTCAAAAATTGCCAACTTAGGTGATAACTTCAGAGGTCTCTTTACTTAAAAAGAAACCCCCAAGTTGTTTTCCAGGACAGAATAGATTTCTCCTCTTATTTTCAGTCAATTTCTGAGAAGGAGACTTGAGTTAAAGATAAAGATGGGATAATAATCATAATCAAAAATAAAGATGAAATGAGTATGCATCAAAGGGTGTGTGAGTGCTATGGTGAGTTTAATTTTCATCATCTACAAATAAACAAATTAAAACTTACAAAAGTTCATTCTTACCTAAGATCTACCAATTTATGAACGTTAAAGCCAAAATTGAGAATGATTTTAAATTTTATTTAAATTTTCCCAGTATAATCTATTTTTAATATATTCATTAAGCATAGATGTATTTAGAAGCTATTAGATAAATCACATTAGATCTTGAGGTTTAAAAACGAGTGAGACAACCCCACAATGAATGTCATCCAGAAAGGCCAAACATAAAATAGATGGTTTATTAATGAACGAATGCTAAATGAAAAGATACAGATATGCCTTCGCATGAGACTGCACAGGGGAGATGTTAGCAGTGGTGAATCCATACAGGTATGCAGCAACTCAGTTCTAGTCTCCTCAAAGGAAATAATTCGTCCAACGGGCATAAGGCAGAGTAAGAGACCGAGGCAAGTTTTTGAGCAGGAGTGAGAGTTTATTTAAAAGTTGTAGAGCGGGCCGGGCGCGGTGGCTCACGCCTGTAATCCCAGCATTTTGGGAGGCCGAGGCGGGCAGATCATGAGGTCAGGAGTTCGAGACCAGCCTGGCTAACACGGTGAAACCCTGTCTCTACTAAAAACACAAAAAATTAGCCGGGCGTGGTGGCAGGCGCCTGTAGTCCCAGCTGCCCAGGAGGCTGAGGCAGGATAATCGCTTGAACCCGGGAGGTGGAGGTTGCAGTGAGCCGAGATCCTGCCACTGCACTCCAGCCTGGGTGACAAAGCGAGACTCCGTCTCGGAAAAAGAAAAAAAAAAAGTTGTAGAGCAAAAACAAAAGGAAATAAAGTACACTTGAAAGAAGGCGAAGTGAGCAGCTTTAGAGATCCAAGATCCAAGTGCCTCGTCTGACCCTTGACTTAGGGTTTTATACATTGGCATCATTCTGGGGTTTGCAGTTCTTCCCCACTGATTCTTCCCTTGGAGTGGGCTGCCCACATGCACAGTGGCCTGCCAGCATTTGGGAGGGGCTCCATGCACAGTGAGTTTACTGAAGTTCTGCACATGCTCATTTCAGACGTTTTTCCCTTCCCAGTCAAGCGTTCCTAGAGGAAGGTTATCTACCAGTTAAGCTCTGCCATTTTGCCTCTTAGTGCACATGCTTGAGGCCTCTCACCCAGCTCCTGCAATCTTATCAGGCAGCTGCTAATCACCAGCTTCAGTTGCTTTCTTTTTTCCTTCTCTTTTTCTTTTTTTATTTTATTTTATTTTATTTATTTTTTGACGGAGTCTCGCTCTGTCACCCAGGCTGGAGTGCAGTGGCGCTATCTCGGCTCACTGCAAGCTCCACCTCCCGGGTTCCCGCCATTCTCCTGCCTCAGTCTCCGGAACTTCTTTCCTTCTACATAGAGAGTAGGGGACACCTTTATAAAATTTCATCCTGCTTTTAAGCAAATGGGGGAAGGCAGACTATTTTGAAATCACAGGGAATCATTTAACAGAGGAATATGTGCATCTACAGCTAACGAAAATGTTATTTTCTTTCTCTATCCCTATTCCTGATTTTATGTACTTTTGTTATTCATTGTTTTTAATATTTGGTTTAGTTTCTTTTGAGACTTACATAGGAGCTGGATTTTACGGCTTTAAAATCTCTAAATTAACCATGGATATTTATATAAATTTATTATATGCAAAAAATCCGAAGAAGAAAATTTATGTACTAATGAAAATGAATGATCTATTTAAAAAGCAAGCAAATTGAAAATGGAAATGGCTATAAAATTATTTCATTGGTCAACTGGCAAAATGCTCTCAGCAAATTTTCTGACCTATGAATGTAAGCATTTTTAAGTATCATTGTACTATTATATAAATTCTACTGATATTATGCTAGCAGATTTCAAAAACCTGTCTCTTTTTTGCCTGTTATGAAGGTAGGAATAAGACGTTGTGTCAGAAATCCACAGTTGCTTCTGTAGGGAAAGAAAAAAAATCTTTTTTCTCTACCCATTTTAGTTTCAAGTTCGAAGCTCTGTAATGTAGACTAACAAAATGCAGATTAACAAGAAAAATCCACCATGAAGTTTATTAGTGTGCACATTGCACTTACACACAGGAACACTTAGTGATAAGTAGCTCAAAGGGTGATTATAATTGGAGTTTATATAGCATCTTAATGACAACAAAAAAATTGTAAATTTTTAGGGAAGTGACAAGATAAAAAAACAGGACTCAGTTTTTAGGGTAGCAAAGAGTAGAAAGGTAAATACATGGAGGAAACTAATGGAAGAAAGGGCTTGTCATGCTGGTTCTGGTAGTGCTGTATCTGGGCTGATAGGGTTTAGAGTTGTCACAGATGACTGGTGATTGGTGATTAACTTATTTCCTTCTACATAGAGAGTAGGGGACACCTTTATAAATTTTCATCCTGCTTTTAAGCAAATGGGGGAAGGCAGACTTTTCTTGTATCTACGTCTCAATTACCTTTAGCTCAAAATAAACCTATGTCAAAGTGGTATATTTTAGGATGGCATATTCTGTTTCTCTTCACTTGAAACTATTCAATAATCAGTTACAAAACCAGTTAGAAATTGAGAGTAAGTTTTCGTTATAGACTTTTCCAAATATAACAGGCCACAAATGACCTAATAATATTTATCTGTGTTATACATTATCTGGTACAGTTAACTCTTTTTTCAGAATCCCATTCATTCAAATAATTTATTTAGAAGTAAACAAAACTAAAAATTTCAAAGAAAAGTCAAACAAAAGAAAAGGAAGAAGAATTTTCTTCCAAGACATGTAACTCAATTATTTATAAAATCATTCTCTCTAAGTATCTAGGATTCTTGAAAGACCTTGTTTTGCTTTCTTTGTTTGAAGTGAAGAGCTGGAAATAAAATCAATAGGATTACTCCTCCTCAAATTATTCTTGGAAGAGGCAAATAAGTTCTGCCTACTCTTTAGCCTTAATGAAGAATTGAAAGCATCACAAAGTAGCCAAAGTTTGAGGCATGAATCTCTAAAGAATGTTCTGGCACAGATAGTTCATATTCACAAGTTCCTATTGTACGCTTTTATTTTAAAATTGTGAAAGTTATTGAAACTCGGATGATTAAACAGTCTTCAAAGCATGAGTAGCTTATACACTTTATATAACTGCTATGAATATTCCCTTGAATGCTAGTGGAGGAAGGGTTATCCACAGCTACTGTAGAAGTTTTAGAGAATCACATTCTAAGGAATGCACAAAAGAAAATTAATAAAGCAACTGCCAGAAATATAGCCACATCTTAAGAACAATCTGACAGAAAGGAGAGTCTCCCAACAATTGATGTAGAATATCTAAAAAGGGAATAAAACTATAGGACATAGATCTTGGGAAAACAGTATTTCTCAATTAGCTAGATCCAGGGAATATGCAGCTTCATTCTTTTATTTTAACATGAGGTCTTCTTAGCAGAGGCATTTAGCACCATTGACAGGCAAATGTTGTTAAATGTTATATTAATATAATTTATTTCCTTTAACCTGATGTCATCCCCCCCCCAGGAAAACTTCTGCTTAAAATGTATCTTTTATTTGCTTTCTGTAATTAAGACATTTGCTGGTTATCCTAATGGATTTTATACTGCTCATTATAATTCAGCAAACTGATAGACAGGTTTTACATCAATTTTTGAATTTTACTAATATGAGTCAACTTTTGAGAGACTGAAACTATCTCAATAGTGCCAGAACAATAGAGCTAAAAAAAAAAAAAAAGCCCACCTAGACTATGAATACTGATAACCACTTTTACATCAAACTAGACTATTTGGTAAACTTCTGCCAGAAAAAAACCAAGATTACAGTCCCCTTTCAAATCACGTTATTTACACAATGGACAAATCAAGAAGAAGGATCAGGCAGAGTATAAGTATACATTAGGGCAGTCAAAAACACTCTTTATGAATGCTTTATTTCTCCATAAAGTTAATGTATAAAGTCATACACAAAGACACACCCTCTCTCACCATCCCCATGTGATTAATGGAGATGTTCATTACAACAGTATTATCTTTTATTTTTAAAATGTAAGTAGATTATCTGATCTTTACTAAGGAAAATTGTCATAGAATAGCAGAAGGAATTTCAGTTTGATTAAAAGATGAAGGAGGTCCAAATGAATGAGAAATATATAAGAGGTAGATTGGGAAATTGGAGAGAGCAGGTTCAACTTCTTAGCTGTCAAAATCTGCCCCAGTTCTGACATACATTTAATCATTCATAGACTAATAGAGCCATGGCTTCAAGCACTGAAAAACAGCTAAGACTTTATCCAGCTTCTAAGTTAACAAGGTAATTTTCACAGCTTCATACATGTTGGCAGAGGACACAAGACTCCTGGGTTAGACACAATAGCCTTTTTTACATTAAAGCACAGCATGTAGCATGAGTTTCACATTCTGGTTGACTCCTGTTATCCCCAAGTCCCACTAAGCAACACAGAGCAACCCAGGTAGATCCTGCAGACAAAATAGGCTTACATTACTAATAAGAAACCCCCAATCTTTCAAAAGCAGATGGTAACAAACTTGCCCAGCCCATGTGCCTTAAAGAAAGACGTTTCCTTTTTTATTCTGGAGGAAAAAAACGAAAAACAAAAACACCTTTCCTCTGTCCTGAAGGAAAATGCCATTTCTATCCTCTAATGCTGTTTGCTATATAAGCGTATTTGAACATATGTAATGGGATAAATGCCATCAATGACTCAGTTTAGAAGACATGCAGAAACACAAGACCCATTGAGATTTGTCTCTCAACTCATAGACAATACTCATTGACCTTCATTGTAATGTAGGCATACAATTCAAGCGGAACAATATATACGTAAGGGAGGTTCTGCAGAAAAACTTCATGTATAATGATATGTTTGCCTTCGGTGGTCTTTTTTTTATGTTCTATCTTCTAATATATACATATATTAAATACATATTAAATATATGTATATTCACTAAAAAATTTTGTGATATATATCTTTATATATATTATTTATGTGTATTTATATATGTGTATATATATATAATTTGGCAATTTCTATCTGTTTTCTTCTTAGAAAAACATTTAGAAATCAAAGTTTCAAGTCCATAGACTTCAAGTGACTCTTCATATCGTAGGCGTCAACGGCTAGTTTCATGACTCCCGTTCTTGTAAAAATACACGGAACCATGCCATGAAGGCATAATTACTAGCAAAGAGAAATAACACCATATGTGTCAAATGGGTTATGACAAACTCATGTCTGCATCCAAAAAGTTATTTAAGTTCAGTTTTCAGGATCTCCTCTACCTGAACATGGCTCTGTGTCATAGAGTGCCTTAACCTTGGTCTGTCTTCTTTTGTCACAAATATACAATGTATAAGATGAGACATTTTTGACTGCAGTTGTCAAAAATTTTGGGTCAGCTAAGATGCGATATTTTTCATGATGTCTACTATGCCACTACATCCCTTCTGTTTCTCTTCCCCATATTCTATCTTCTCTATTTCCAACACCATACTTTTACAGTCAAACTTATTGTTGGCTTCTTTAAAATCCAAAATCCTAAATGGCAGGGGCTGTAAAATTTGTTTGAGAAGACCAAGCTCCATAAAGTTCAGTCAGTGTTCATTAAATTCAACCTAATGATTACACAGTTTTTAAGTATAGCTGTTTTCCATAGTAACCTGAACACTTGACTAGCAGGAAGGCAAACATATTCTATTTGATTTATGTTTATTTAAACTTGACCCTTGTTTTGCTTTATAATCAAAACAGTACAAGGCTAAGTTATTGTCCTTTCAATTTGCAATCGAGCAATTTTACCTACCAATGTTAAATTAAGTATTTGACTGCAAAATAACAAGGAAAGATCTTTGCTTCTCTACAGACTGCAGGAGGCTTTTTGGCTGAAAGCTCAGCACAAGAGAAGTTTGATAGCATTGATCACTGCCTATTCGCAGATCATTCCAATAGTCATGGTAACCAGCAACTAAAACAGTAGGGGATGTCCAAACTGTACCTTTTCTCCTACTTATCTTATTTTGTGTCCCTAATAGGATATTGCAGTCGTTGTGTTCCAGACTAAATCTGATGTTACGGAGGGTCTCTTCATGTATCTGCAGGTGTGTTGTAACTGAGAGAAAATGGGAAGCATTTCTTGTCATTGCTCTTTTAATGGGATCTCTCTGGGTGAACTATCAGTAAGCCAAAACCATTGAAAAGTCTCAAGGCAGAATATGTATTATGAAATAGAAAACCAATGTCTTTATTGGGTGCAGAGTATTTTCACTAAAAAACTTTGTAATTAGAAGGAACATAGTGATTATCTAATGAAGTTAACCCATTTTATAAATATAAGGGATTAGCTCATGAACTTAACCAATTTTTAAATCTGAATTAAACAAATGATTAATAAAATAGTTACCTCACCAAAAAATAGAAAAAAAACAAAGGCCATCTGAATCCTTTACTATTCCACAAAAATTGTTTTTCTGACTTATTTCCATGAACAGTTATCTGACTGCATTAATTTTTAAGTGTTAATATATTTGGATAAGATAATATACTTATATATGTTAAAGACATTAAAAAGTTAAATGGCAAAAGATCTGTTTTGGATCTATACTTTTCATCTGTCCTGGTTCTATTCACATACACTAGCCAGTGTAGCAGCAGCTCACTTTACTAGTTTCCTTGTGTTTATTCAGAATTTCTCTGTAACATATTTGATGTTCCCATTCTTCTATGCTTATAATGCCTAAAGTTCTGGACACTTACACCCCTACCAGAATATGGTGGAAATGATCCCTTAATTCACATACTGCGTGTGTAAAATATACACACATATATGTATTATGTATCAGATATCAGTATATATGTGTTATATAACACATACTCTCTCTGTCTATCTCTAACTCCCTCCAGCATGTCATTTAATTGTATGGATATCTATATTTTATATAATTATTCAACAAATCTTAGATTTGTAAATGGTTTTCACTTTTGTGCTATTACTGTTTTGAACATCTTTGTACACATATTACTTTCTTTGTGTGTACATATTAACCTTAGGGCAAATTATCACAAGTGAGGGTGGTAAATCAGTTTTAATATATTTGTCATTTGGTTTTATACTTTCAAATTGCCCTTCACATGGTCAGTTTTTGCAACACAGAGGGGTGTGTGTGTGTGTGTGTGCACACGTGCACATACATGTTTCAGTTTCTCATTGTATCATCTCTAAGTTTGAATTTAGAATGTTTCTGGCTTGTTAGTTTTTGCACAGACTTTCTTGACCATACATTTCCATTGTGAATTTCCCCACATTTATTTATGAATTCTCCCTTATAAAGCTCCTTATAAAACCATCAGATCTTGTGAGAACTCATTCACTATCACGAAAACAGTATGGAGGTAACACTCCCATGATTCAGTTACCTCCTACAGGGTCCCTCCCACAACATATAGGGATTACAGGAACTACAATTCAAGATGAGATTTGGGTGGACACATAGCCAAAGCATATCACCCAGGTTTTCTGAATCAACTTTTTAAAGAAGTGTCCTTATATTCAATGCATAGTTAAGTTTGGCTTTTTTATTCAATCTGAAAATACTGTTAATTTAATGAGTTAAACCACATCATAGTGGAAAAGAAAGTTATAGTTAGCTTGAGTTGTGTCATATTGTTATGAATTATGTTTTCTGTTTATATGTCTATCATGTAAATACGGTATGTTCAGTTTTTCATTTGTTTGTTATTGTGTATAGTTCTTTCCTGATACCTAAGAAAGTTTAAAAGTTTGATCTAGTGGTTACATTTATAATTATAATTTTAATAATACCATTAGTTACTTTTTTAGAAGATATTTATTAAGCCTTATTATAATTAATAAATACATTTTCTCTTTTTATCTTCTTCCTCATTTTCCTCTGCTACATGATTTTAATGGATTTAATTATCTTTATATACTAATAAATATGACTATATTACTTTACTTTTCAACTGTAAATATTCTTCAATTTGCTATTCTATCAGAGGAAGCAGGAAATTATTTACTCATTAGCCTTTTTTTTCCTTCACCAATAACTTTAACAGTTATATTTACACTCTTATTCTTAATTCAATGGTAATGCTTAGTTCCACGGTAACTTATTCTTGGTTCAATGGTAAATATATATGTATATTTGTGTGTGTGTATATACATATATATACACACACGCACATATATATCTTAAACTTACTACCAGTATTTTTGCCTTGTTTCTACAGACATTCCTTGTTTGTCTTATTTAGAATTTTAGAAATTTCTAGGAACCCGAAAAAAATGTATATATATATACACATATTATTTGAGATAAAGTTGCTTTATTTGAGACAAAGTTTCACTCTTGTTGCCCAGGTTGGAGTGCAATGGCACAATCTAGGCTCACTGCAACCTCTGTCTCCCAGGTTCAAACAATTATCTCCTGCCTCGGTCTCCCAGCTAATACAAAAAAAATATTTTCTGTATGCTCAGAAAATATTTTTCTGAGTGATTTAAAAAAGTGATTTTTAAATCACTTTTTCCCTGTGATTTATACTGGAAAAGCAGTTTACTTTGATGAAAAATTATTGATTTATACTTACTATTTTTGTGTCTTTTTTTGGTAACTGTGTCTTTGAAGAAATGTGTGAGTGTATTTTATTTCAAGGGAGTTTTTATGAATGATTTTAAATGATAATTTTCTGCCATTTCTGCCCTATTTTCTTCATCTGGGACTCTGTACATTCAATCTTTTTCGTCTGTCTTCTGTAGACTCTGATATTAAATGCCTGTGTTTCAGGTTACAGGACATTATATGACAATAATAATCTGAGCATTTTATTAATCTAAAACAAATTATACTTTTTTTTACATTCTGTTAGCTCTTACTTTTTCAAGTAGTTTTATCTTGTCTTTGAATTTTTTAATTTCTAGTTTGCTGTGCACTTTCAAAGCTGTAATTTTATACATACATAAACACACACACTATATATTGTATAACTAATTAAATATACATTGTACACATATGCATATGTATATACAAATATGTGGATTCATATACACATATAGAGCCATATGTATTCATACATGAATACACATGGCTACCTATTTTCATATATATACAGATATTAATACTGAACTGTGTATGCCTCTATACATATGTATATATGTGTATGTATGTATATACACATTTATGAGTTTATTTCACATCCACAGAAATGTATATGTGTGTGTGTAGCTTACATACCTTAAATGTGTGTATATTTATACAAACACACATGCACACACTAATACTGTTTCATCTCCTCTGATACATGATAGAAATAATTTGTAAGTACACTTTGCCCCCTTTTTTCCTGAATGCCTCTATGTGTCAGCACAGTTCAAGTTCCTTTCATATTGCTCATTAGTGATCAAGCTTCAATTTGTCAGACTAGCAAAATGCGGAAGACTCCTGGAGTATGAGCAAGGGTCATGTTAACCTTCCAATCTTCACAACCTAAACACTCCTTTGTTCTCGGTTGCACAGAGATTGCTTTCAATAAACTTGGCCTGTGAGATTGATTGAGTGGCTCCATCTTCCTGCTTCTTGAACCAAAACAAATGTAGGAAGCCACTTCCGCTAGCACAATTCACCCCAGTTTCTACGGTCAGTTTTGCAAGAGAGATTGCACTCTGAAGCCTTCATCTCCAAGACCGTCTTATCAATTTTCAACTTGTGTGTGTGTGTAAGCAAACTCTTTTTCTGTAAGGGTTTCTCTTAATATCTTAGTTCTGGCAATCTTTATTTGTATTCTGCTTATTGTATTTTGAACACTGTATTAATCTTTTGATAACTGAAAAATTCTACTTTTTTTGCATTGTAATAGTAACAAAACAGTCATGGAACATTTCTTCCCCCAACCCTAACTGTATATTATTATTAAAAAAAACTTTATATTCTGTCATAATTTTAGTTTTCAGAAAAGTTGCAAAGATAATCCATAGGATTCCCAAATACTTCTCCCCATCTCCCTTAATATTAACATTTTATGTTACTATGAGAAATTTATCACGACCAAGAAATAAATATTGGAAAATTGCTATTAACAAAAGTTCAGATTTTATTAGAGCTTCACCAGTTTTTCAATGATTGTGATTTTCTATTCCAGTATCCAGTCCAGGATACCACAGCTTGTCTCCATAATTTACTGTACCTTTGACATTTCCTCAGTCCTTACTTGTTTTCAAAGACCTTGACAATTTTCAGAATCACTGGTCAGGTATTTTGAAGAAGTCTTCTAAATTTGAGTTTGAGAAATTTTTTTCATAGACTACATTTATGGAATTTTGTGACAAATATCACAGA
Organism: Trachypithecus francoisi; assembly: GCF_009764315.1. Taxonomy (NCBI): domain Eukaryota; kingdom Metazoa; phylum Chordata; class Mammalia; order Primates; family Cercopithecidae; genus Trachypithecus; species Trachypithecus francoisi. Next base: position 11,444,823 of record NW_022681459.1, read on the forward strand.
AAGAAAGTGCCAATTTTATCCCATCTTATCAGGTACACATTATATCAAAATGACTTAACACAGATTATGTTCCTCTCAGTCACTTGGTTAAGGTAGTGTTTGTCAGGTTTTTTCCAATATAAAGCAACCTATTTTATCCCATTACTCTAGGGAAGCAAATAAGCAAGTCCAGCCTATACTCCAGAGTGGGAGGGATTATAGTCAACCACCTGGAGGAGAAAGAATCTACACATGTTATTGGGAATTTTCTGTAAGGATCATGTATCCTTTATCTTCATTTATTCCTTAGTCAATCGTATATTTATAACACTATGGACTTATAGATCTTAATTTTTTTATACTGGGTTATAATCTTATACTTCTTTATTTATTTTGTTGCTCAAATTTCTCACTCTTTTGGCATTGGGAGCTTTTCAGGTTGACTCTGGTGCCCGTTTGACATACTCTCATCCTTCTGTCTCTTGATTACTTCCTTCCCTTCTGCCATTATGGGATATGACATGTTCATTCTATATTTTGTCTTCCCTAACTATAGATTTGACTGCTTCTCATAAGCATCCTTGTTTCTTTGACTGAAAAGGTATTAGAATCAAGATCTGGTGTCCGGGTGGGACTGTTGAGCAGTTTATAAAATAGGGACAGAGGTCTGGTTCAGATGATCTTGGCTTTTGCTAGAAATCTCAGTCTTCAAAGATAAAGATTAAAAATATCCTCTTATTGTGGAAGTTATATTAAGTATGTTAATCTGCTTGGGTTGCCACAAGATACCATAGGTTTGGTGGCTTACAAAAACAGGAATGTATTTTCTTGCAGCTCTGGAGGCTAGAAGTTCCGAGTTAAGGTGCCAGCAGGGTTTCTCCTGAGGCCTCTCTCTTTAGTTTGTAGACTTCTTGCTGTGTCCTCAGATGGACTTTCCTTTGTGTAGTCGCACATGGAGGGAGAGAGAGAGATCTCTGGTGTCCCTTCTTCTGATTAGAACACCAGTTCTATTGGATCAGGACCCAGCATTACAACCTCCTTTAATCTTATCTCCTTAAAGATTCCATGTGTGAATGCAATCTCAGTGGGATAAGCATTCAATATATGAACTCTAGGCAACACAATCCAATCCAACACAATAGGGAGAGAAGGCGGGGAAATTCTGGGCAGAAGAGGGCAGGTCCCCAGCAAGTACGCCACCCTCAAGCTGAAAAGCCTAGAACCATGGCCCAAAGTGAGAACTTACAGCCCTGCTTTTCTCCTTCAATCTTGTATTTTCCAAAACCACCCATGGCCCTGCCTGCCCCTATTCTGTGCCTATAAAACCCCTGAGCTCGGCCAACATGGAGAGGGGAAGCAACTGGACGTCAGAAACTACAGTCAGACGTCAGAGAGAAGCATCTTGACTTCAGAGGGATAGCTTCACAGTGTAGCTTCAAAGAGGAGCCGGACTGGTGAGGGCAGGACTCCAGGGGAAGATTACCTTCCGGTTCCATCCTCTTTTCAGCTCCCTTTCCTGTTGAGGGCCAGTTTCACTGGCAATAAAATCCCCCGCAATTACCATCTTCAGTTTGTTCATGTGACCTCATTCCTCCTGGACACCGGGCAAGAACTCAGGGGCCACAAGTGTGGGTACTAACGGCTGTCACACTGACTCTCTCCACTGAGCTGTTAACACTGAAGCCATCTGTGGACATCAAAGCTAAAGGGGCAATGTAACACTTCCTCTGGGGCGTCAGGGTTGGTGGGCACTCTGCCCTAGACACTGCCATGGGGCCACGATGGAGTTCACTTTTGCCAGCGCCCAAAAGCGCTTGGCTTGGCTCTTGTACCTGCTCACCTGCACTCCCCTCTCCCGTGAGGGATGGAGCAGCGAGTGAGTGGAGTTCACCCCTGCTGGTGCCCATGCATTTCAGTTTCTGCCTGCGAAGGGGTCAGGGAAATATTCTGTTTCATCAACACTGGGAAAAGCATTAAAGAGTTGAAGAGCAATGCACTTTTCCATGCCTTGCAATACACCATCTACAGAGGAATTCATAACCAGGGAATTTGGCTGTTTCAGCAGTAGAAGAAACTAACAAATGATCTGAGTTGAAAATATGACTTTAACCTTTTCTTCTTGTTTTATGACAGGCCCTTAATACATTAACCATAGTTTGACATGTATGACCAAAACCTTATTTTATATTTTTACTTTTTGAGGAAACTTTCCTCATACATCAATGCTACTGTAGAAAATTGAAAATATGAATGAAAAATTAAACATCATCTACCACTGAGGGCCTTGAGATTACTTTGAAACAGATTGTCAGCCTATTTAAATAAATTATGAAAAAAAAAGTCATTTCTGTTTTCTTTGGCAAATATATTGTATTATATGTGCTCTTCAAAATACCAGTAGAGGTGCTTGCCTTTCCCTGCTATAGTAGGTAAGAAAGGCATCAAATTGAATATAAAATGTGATCACTTTTTCTTTTACTCTACTTCTTTGCACAGACTTCCCAGTAAAGTCAAAACAAACAAATAGATGTTTCATTAATAACTTTATGAGTGCTTCTGTAAAACCTGATAAACATTTAGAAACAAATTAAGGGAAGCGAACAAATAATGAGACCAACAGATGCACACAACAATAAAAGCAATCAACATTGATTCTAGTTTTGCATGATGGTCTTTGGTGTCTTGTCTGTGTTTTCTGATGATTAGTGCCTCAGGAAAACAATTTACAGAAATCAGTGTTGCAATTATTTTCTGTGTCTTTTTAGGGGTTGGAGACATTGCTAAAACTGTAACTGACAAAGAGATACATCTGCACATTTTACAAATTGATCAATTATTGTGTTTTGTTTAACTATTTTCAAATGCAGCATTGTGTGAAAGCTACTACAATGAACATTTTATTGGAAAAAATCCAAACACTTAAAATATGTGCTATATTTTAAGAAATAATTCAGTGACACATGTAAATCAAATGATTATTTTCTGTTAAAAAGTTATATACAATATAGTATGTACTTATTGTACTAGTAGTCTTATTTTTATTACTTACTATTATTTATTAATCTATTCTTTTTTACTTAATTTATTATTGAAGACATTTAAATGTCCTAATCTATCTGCATTTACAATTGAGTATAAAGATACATCACTCAAATATAACTAAGATATGTTGTAAGTATTTAGTTACCAATTTATCTCCTTTCCATTATAGTAGCCCTTGATGCATTGTGATTCTTGGACACTTAAAATAAGAAACACATGAGGCAAATTACATACTGATGTTCCCAGTTGTACAGTACGGTATTTCGTGGGCTTATACCAAATAACAAAGTACCTACCTGCTGGGATATCCTCTCCAGATAAAAATGGTATCTTCCGGCCGGGGGCGGTGGCTCAGGCCTGTAATCCCAGCACTTTGGGAGGCCAAGGTGGCGGATCATGAGGTCAGGAGATGGAGAAGATCCTGGCTAACACGGTGAAACCCCGTCTCTACTAAAAAATATAAAAAATTAGCCGGGCCTGGTGGCGGGCGCCTGTAGTCCCAGCTACTTCGGAGGCTGAGGCAGGAAAATGGCGGGAACCTGGGAGGCGGAGCTTGCAGTGAGCCGAGATCGCGCCACTGCACTCCAGCCTGGGCGACAGAGCGAGACTCCATCTCAAAAAACAAACAAACAAACAAACAAAAATTGTGTCTTCTCACTCTGTAGGAAAAATGGACTGACAAAAAAAAGAAGCTTTCTCTCTGAGGAATGTGAGCGCCCTTTAATTATCAGGCCTAGAATGGAATTGAAATATGATAGTGTGTAACAGCAGTGAAGTCTCTCTGAGACCTTGAGCTAAATATTTACCTTGTGAAGCCACTTGTTATTGGGCTTCCGACTAAATAACACCACGTATTCATAAAATGCCACATATTAGACACCATAACTAATACCCAACAGTTCAACAATGTTGAACTTAAATGTTATGTCTGTATACCAGTGAGAATTCCTCCCAAACAATTGTGTGTCAGCCCACTCATTGTTCCTCCTTACCTTTAAAAACCTGCTTGCAACAACTGCTGAATAGACCACTCCCCAACGCAACTTGGAATTGTGTCCCCAGCGGCTGTCCTCAACCTTGAATCAAAGAAACTCTCTCTATAAACCTTGTCTCAGTTTCTTTCTTTAGGTCAACAAGGAAAACGATTTTAACTCTCACTAGGTGGTAGTCAAGTGGCCAAGAACAGCAACATTGTTGTTAAAGCAAAGTTTCCCATAGACAAATGGGTTATTTGATTTTAAACAAACATTGATGCACTTCATAAATACGGCAGTGTCTGTTTGAAAACCATAGCAATGTTTTAGAATGAAAAAAAAAATCGACATTTTTATTCAGTAACTAATTTCCTTTCCTACTATAACACAAAATTTTAAAATTACATGTAACAAAGCAGAATGGTATATTTGAAGTATTGAAATTTATGATTCACAGGGAGATAAAAGTAAAGCAGTAAAGCACTAAAGCATGTAATTCTATAACCCATTATCTTTAACTGAGCAGTTGGATTTATTTAAATAAATAATCTGTTATCTATTTTTATATCTCTCTGAACTATAATTGGGAAAACTCCCTATCAGTAATTAACTGACTTTGCAATGGGATACATCATCAATCACTTGAAAACAATTTGTGAATTACCTTGCCTATCTCATACATTTGGACATATATTAAAAGTCATTAAAGTTATCATTATAACAGTTGACAATAGACATAGATACAGGCGTCACCATTTGTATCTATTGCTAGCTGGTGTAATAAATCTCAAAACGCCAGGTGTGGTGTAATCCCAGTCCTTTGGGAGGCTGAGGCTGGTGGATCACCTGAGGTCAAGAGATTAAGATCAGCCTGACCAACATAGTGAAACACTGTCTGTACTAAAAATACAAAAAAACTAGCTGGGCGTGGTGGTGGGCACCTGTAATCCCAGCTACTTGGGAGGCTGAAGCAGGAGGACCGCTTGAATCCGGGAGTCAGAGGTTGCAGTGATCCTAGATCCAGCCTGGGCCACAAGAGTGAAACTCTGTCTCAAACAAAACAAAACAAAACAAAACAAAAAAGATAAAAAGACACACAATATGGATAGGGGAGAGGAAAGTGAGTTAGAAGGCAAAAGAGATATAAAGGTTGCCACATGTTTCAGGACAAATTCCATTAGAATATCTTCAAGGCCCAGAGTCTGATTAGTAAATTAAAGGACATTTATTTATGAATGTTTATAATATGATATCTGCATATTTGCTTTCACATGAAATTTGAATTATTTTTAAAGCAAAACTCAGATAAAATTATTTCATGCATACACTATTTAGGAAATTCGCTTTGCTTTATAGCATCTCTTTTATAGACAGTATACTACACATTTTGAGAGATTGAACATATGTAGGACACATAATCTATCCTCACATTTGTGAAGCTTCCAAACAAGTTTGGTAAGGTCATGTATTTCACAATGCATTACAAATTGAGTGTATGGTAAACACATGTGCTTATAATTTGTCAGACATTATTGTATACAGTTTACGTCTATGCCTTTACAATGCCCTACACAAAGGGACAAAGACATGGAATCACAAAGCTAGGATGTAAACTCAGATAAACAGCTGAGCCTGCTTTCTTAACTCAATACTATTGTTCAAAATCTACTCCAGAAGAGGCATTATAATGGGAATATATAAAGCATAAGGTATTTTTCATTGATTACTAGAATTATCAGTGGAATCATAGACAGAATATAAGACTGGGAAGATAGTGTTTTCATAGCTATGAAAGTCAAAGAAAAGAATTTGATTTGAATCTGTCATCACTAATAAAAATTTGGGGAGGAGAAAAAATATGCAAGATGATTTATTATCACATTATTGGTGTAAATTTATTCGATTAATTAATTACATATTTGCCCCTTAGCAAACATGGTGAAATCTCTTCTCTACCAAAACTACACAAATCAGCCACGTGTGGCAACATTTGCCTGTGATCCCAGCTAATTGGGAGGCTGAAGCGGGAGGATCACTTGAGTCTGGAATGTTGAGGCTGCAATGAGCCATGATCACACCATTGTACTCCAGCCTAGATGACATAGCAAGACCCTGTCTCAAAGTGAAAATCAAAAGAAGAAATTAGAATAAATGGGACAGTCAATAAGGAGGCTAAAGGGATCTAGTCTTAATAATAAAGCTAAACAATTGCTAGAATTAAAATCACTTTACAGTTGTTCTAAGTAAAAATCAAATTGCTATGAACTCAATGTTTGTGTTCCTCCAAATCGTGTACATTGGTGCTTAAATCCCCAATGCGATGGTATTTGGAATACCAATTCCAAATTGTATTTGGTATTAAGGTGAAACCCTAATAAATAGACTAGTGACATTATATGATAAGACAAAACAGAAATGATCTCTCTCTTTCTACTCCCTGCCATGTCGAAATACAAGAAGATGGCTATGTGCAAACAAGGAGTGGGGTCCTCATCAGTTACTGAGTGCCTTGACCTTGGCACTCAAGTATCCAGAACTGTGAGAAATAACTTTCTGTGGTTTAGGCCATCCAGTATTCTGTTACTGTAGCCCAAACTAAAACACAAACTGATCTGCAAGAAATTTAATTGACTGACAAGATAAACATGAACACTTCTTAAAGGAAGACAGTTAAATCTAAAAACTCAACAGGGTAACGCTCATAATGTCTGGCATGGAATAAAGATTAGTTGACATGTGAAGAAGCAACAGTGTTATCCATAATTGGGAGAAAAATCTGTCAATAGAAATTGTTACAGAAATGTCAGAGATGAAGGAATTAACACACAAACTCATTAAAAATTTTTTAATGCAAAGCTTTTAAAGAAACACTGAACATGATAAGAAATAAATTTAAATTATTTTTAAATGGAAGTTTGTGAGCTGATACATATAATGCAGTAAGAAAATAAATCATCAGATTAATTTATAAACAGATATACAAAGGAGAATAAAATGTAAAGTTAGAGACATAACAATAGAAATCACAGAGAAAAAAATATTTTTTACAAATGAAAGAGCCTGGTGATATGTAAAGGAATATTATAACACCAAGTGTAAACAGAAACTGGGAAAGAGATGCATGTCAGAAAATATTTGAATAAATGATGGCAAAGCATTTCAAATTTGATGAGAATTATAAAACTATGGAAGTTATTAAATCTATGAAGCTTAAAAAACAAGCAAATACTAGAAATATATTGAAAAATCAAATCAAGACACATCAAAATCAAATTGCTGAACACCAGCATCAGTGAGAAAATGTTATGACCGTGGCTAGGAGGAAAACACATATATTCAGTGAAAAATAAATACAAGTGAGATCAGAAACATTGTTGCAACATGTTAAAACAGAAGACAATGAAGCAGCCTTTAAAAGACCCAAAGAGAAAGACTGATTCATGGAGATTGTATTGCAATTAAAATATATTTCAAAAAGGAAAGAGAAAACAAGACTTTTAATAATATGGAAAGAACTCCTAAAACTGGACACTAAGAAAACTTTCACATCAAGAAGAGTAAGTTCTTCAGATGAGGAAAATAATATAAGGCAATCTATGCAGAAGGGAAACGCAAAGTCAATAGTAAATAGGTAACCAAATATAAAATTTTTTTCACAATTTTGTTTCTTTAGACGAGAAAGAAACAAATGTATGACAGGATTTTAAACAAATTTGGATATTAAACATATAACAAAAACGTCAAAAAGGATGAAAGGGATGTTTGTATCCATTAAGTTGTATAATATTATTTGAAAGTAGATGATAATATGTTAAAGATGAAGCTGCAATCTGTAGACAAACTACTAAAATGTTATATAAAGAAATATCTCTAATAAGGCATTAGTGGATATGAAATGAAATACTAAAGAAAATAAAACAAATGCTAGAAGAGAGTTGAAGACAGAAATATGACAGGAAATAGATTTTTTGGTAATAGATATCGGAAAATAGATTTTATGTCAGAATAGATTTTTTTTTAAATGAGAGAAAGATGCTTTTTAGTGTCTACAAGAAGCTCACTTTAAATATAAAGATTCAGATAGGCAAAAATGAAGCAATAGAGAAAAATGTATATCCTTCCATTAACTTCAAGAAAGCTGGAGAATCTATATTAATTTCAGAGAAAACAACTTCAGAAAACAGAAATTTATGAGGGATGAAGAGAGACATTATATGACAAAATAATTAATTCTTAAAAAACATAATTCATAATGTGATTGCACTTGAACAAAGCATCAATAATTATGATGCAAAAACTAATTAAAAAATGGAGAAGTAGATAAAACCAGTATTGTAATTGGAGACTTCAACAGTCCTTTAGTAGTAATTGATAGGCAAGCAAGCATAAAATGGGGATACAGTTAACCTGAAAAGCACTATTATCAACTTAATTTAATTGATACATTTAGAACATTCCACCACAGCAAAAGCAGAATGCACATTCTTCTGAAGTTCACATGTAACATTAGTTAAGACAGACTAGTTTCTTGGCCATAATGCATACTTTAACAATGTTTTATAAAAATAGAAACCACACAAAGTATTTTCTCAAATCTTAATGCAATTTAACTAGAAATCTATAATGAAAGATAGCTGAAAATTCCCCAGGTATTGGAAGTTAAACAGTTAAACACTTCTAAATAATACATGGATCAAGGAAAAGGTCTCAAGATAAATTTTTAAATATTCTGAACTAAGTTAAGATAAACTACAACTTAACTCAGATTTGTGGAATGCAGCACAATCAGTGCTTTGAGGTAAAGTTAAAGCATTAAATGGCTGTATCAAAAAAGAAGTAAATCAAATAAACAGTCTAAGCTTCTGTCTGGGAAAAATAGAGGAAGAAGATAAATTTAAGCATAAAGCAAACAGAAAAACAGAATACAAATAAATTAGAGCCTGGGCTATAAATGCAGATATATATATATGTGTGTGTGTGTGTGTGTGTGTGTGCACGCGCATGCGTGTGTGTTTGAGCATGGCTGGCTGTTTTTTGTCCTTGACTGCAAATCTTTTCCAAGACTACATTGTCTTGGCTGTACATCAAGTAAAGTGTGGGGACAGTGCCTCCCTCATGAGGATTGCCAGGAAGAGCCTTTGTAATTGCCTTTGGTCAGGGCTTAAAACAAAACAAAACACGCACACATAAATTTTTGGTCATATACTGGATTCCTCACAGATCTTAGAAAAAAATGAATAACCATAAATATTCATTTTAGAAAAAATTAAGAAACCTAAAATCGATATGCTAAGTATATAACTCAAGGAGTGATAAAAATTAAAATTTAAAAATCTAAAGACTGTAGGAAGAAAGATATAAGTGTAGAAATTAGTTGAAAAGAAATGGACCCCAAACATAAAATATTTAGAAACACTAAACCATGAAAAAATCTCTTGCTAAAAGTTCAATGTTCTACTCCAATGAGTTTGTATTTTTGCAGTAACAAAAGAAGAAGAACAAATCACTTTAGAAATAAATACATATATGAACATAAAACATACATACTATTAAATATGCCCATGAAGAAGTAGAAAATCTGGATAATTATTTAGCTGACTAAATTTTGAAATCATTAAAAAGCTTCCCACCAAAAAAAAAAAAAAGATAATGCATAGATGGTTTTCTAAATGAATTTTAGCCAATACTTAAGGTCTAAAAGTTTTTTAAAACTTTTTCCTTTCCACAGATTTTGGGGAACACGTGGTATTTGGTTACATGAGTAAGCTCTTTAGTGGTGATTTGTGAGATTTTGGTGCACATATCATCTGAGCAGTGTACACTGAATGCCTGTATTAGTCCGTTTTCATGCTGCTGATAAAGTCATAACCAAAACTGGGTAGAAAAAGAGGTTTAATTGGACTTAAGAGTTCCACACGTCTGGGGAGGCCTCAGAATCATGGCGGGAGGTGAAAGCATTTCTTACATATCAGTGGCAAGAGAAAAATGAGGAGCAAGTAACAACAGAAACCCCTGATAAACCCATCAGATCTCAAGACTTATTCACCATCATGAGAATAGCACGGGAAAGACAGGCCCCCATGATTCAATTACCTCCCCCGGGTCCCTCTCACAACACGTGGCAATTCTGGGAGATACCATTTAAGTTTAGATTTGGGAGGGGACTCAGCCAAATCGTATCAACCCAATTTGTAGTCTTTTAGCCCTCACCCCTCCCAACCTGTCCCATGAGGAAAACCAGTTATTATACAAAAAAGATAATTGCACATGCATATTTATAGCAGCACAATTCACAATTGTAAAAACATGGGACCAACCCAAATGCTTATTAATCAACAAATCAATTAGTCAATAACAAAATTGTGGTATACACACACACACACACACACACACACACACGCATATAGAGGATGGAATACTATTCAGCCGTAAAAAGGTCTAGAAAAATTTAAGTTCTGTAAAATGCAGTAGAGAATAAAACAAGAAGGGGAAGCCTCAACTAATTTTGTAAAACTAGTCCAACATTGTTATCAAAATAAGCCAAGAACACTATGACTTAATAAAGTTACAGGTCATTATCATTTAAGACCATATATGCAAAAATTCCATCTCAGATAAAAATAAGACTAGGTTATAACTAGATTGGAATATTTTATAGAAATAAAATATTAATGCATGTTTTAAAAATTAGTAAATTAATCTGATAAACAGAATATATAAAGAGCCATATGGTTATCTTAATAAATACCATATAGTTCTATAAAATCCAACATCTGTCAAAATTTTTAAAATATAAAATAAATATTTTTCAATTTAGTAATAAAAGTTAGCAGTCTGAATCTTCTGAAAGGTATCTGTAAAACCAACAGTAGCTGTCATACTGCTGAAATATTAAGAACATTCCTGTTATGATCAGATAGAAAATAAATTGCATGCTGTCACCTATTCAATATTCTTCTACGATAATTTTGTATTGTTGTAGTAATATCAGAGGAAAGAAAATATAAATTCCATATGGATAATTAAACAAAATGTGATTTAGGAACACAAGGTGAGCTCTAATGAAATAAAATAATGTGATGAGCACGAAGTCGGAATATTGGCTTTCCTGGGGGGCAGAGAGGAAAAGAGATGTGATGATACAATCAGGAATCAAGACAGGAAATTTTAGGAACATGGTAACATTCTGCTTCTTAAATTTGATGGTGAATATGCTAGTATGTATTTTATTGTTTTAAACTGGATACAGAAGTTATCTGTACATTTGTATGAATAATATATTCAGTAATAAAATTTTTCATTAAACTAGGAAACAAAAATAAGTTTAAGGTTACTCAATGTCCAGTTCCGGGCTTTCTTCATCTGAATTATATTGCCTATAAATGATAATTCCAATCATTATTTTCTTGCTCATCACAATATTTCATTCAAAGATAAAACCTTTTTAGATAATCCATCCTTCAATATAGCTAAATACCTGCTCTTATCTATTATGCAGAACCTGACGATTTCAGCCCAATCATAGGAGTTGAACCAACTCATTCCAGGTCAGAATTAGTGAACATTGTGTATATCCCTATAATTACCATTTTTAAAGATCTCATTAGGGTAAATTTTTCCGAAGTTGTGAGTACTGCTTTTAGAAACAATAATTTTGATTTAAATTCTAGTATGTTAGGATGAAGGGGAGTGAAAATAAGGTCAAAGAATATGTAAATTGCCCCCAATACTATTTTAAAATTAAGTAAATGTCTTTACTAAAATGCAACAAAATCTTAAAATATCTTAATTGTATTTTTTAATATTTTACTAGAAAAATCACTAAGCATTCTGTTGACTAGATCAGTATTTAATTTTTAACCATTTCCCGAAGACAAACATCTCTCTTAAACTTTAAGTACTGAAGTTAACATGATGTTAAAACAATTTTAGGAAAAATAATGTCTACCTTTAAAAGGTACTTAAGCATGTTCTTATAGTATTGTTTATATTCAAATTAATTTATACTCAGTATATCTCAAAGATTGAAATTAAAAAAGTATGTGGATCTACATTAGTGAAGACATACTGCCCTCTTTTGAATAAAGTAAAATTTCAGGGAAACACGGTTTTTTACAAAGTAAAATCAGAGTGCATAGAAAAAATAAATGCGGAGATGATGGTAAACAAAGAAGATTACCTTTCTCATTTTATAAAGACTTTAAGAATGCTGAATTTGATTTTATTTTCTCAAACTTTTTTGTACATGTGTTTGTTTAATTTCTTGATAATTCTTAAATGCATTTGAACACAGATTGCAGTTTAAAGAATATATCTATACATATGGAAACCCTTGTCTTAAAGATATCTAATGATTGTTTTAAGTAATAATTCTGATACTCTCTGCAGATTCCACCTGAAGTAATTTATTACCATTTTATTATAGCTATTATTCACCTCTATGAATGCTGTTTTTCTTGACAAGTCTGTATCCATAGTTTAGCAACAAGGCCAGAACAATAAACCTGTCACTGTGTGGTACACTGTGGGTACAAGTTTATGAGATTGTCTCCATGTAGATGGTGACCTAAAATGTATTCCAGAATGTCATAACTCTATTAACTTTTTCTCTAATTTTGTAATATTTGAATATTCTCTTTTAAAAGAATAAATGTGGACATTTTATAATTTTCTTTTTTTTAAAGAAATACCAACACTCAGCATGACAAAGGGAGCTAAATCCTCATTCTCTATTCAATATTATTGCTATAGATGTTTTAATTACCTGATTTTTTGAGTGAAAGTAGATGAACAGAGAATTTGATAGTCCTGTAATAAACAAATTTGTTGCAATCACTAGCTTAAATAGATATAGTACTCAGTTAAATTAATTTTAAAGATGAATTTAATTATTTCCATTCATTAAGCCCTATTCTGTGATGTCAAACTGTTTCTCTGTGAAGAGTGAAAAAAATAGTTTTTTCTGCCCTTTGATTTTTGACCACGCTGGCAATGGAAAATTAGAAAAGCATATCCCTTTTTGTGGCCAAGTGTGAATGACTTACCAAGATAGCCAACAATTAAGAAGTTTCATTGGTAAATAAGAATGAAAATGAGATTTCAATGTACAATGAATCATCACTACTTCTATTGAACAACGATGGGCATCTTCAGTTCCTGAACAGGATGGTCAAGAGAATCATCAACGGGTTGGGCATTTCAGAAAGAAGATGGAGTGTGTGTTAGTGGAGGAAGCTGGCCAAAAAAGCAACAATCTAGTATAATTAGGAAGAGGCTTTAGAAAAGATGGGAATGGAGACAGAGTTCAAAGACACAAATAGGAACTAGGGTAGAAATTGGTTATTTATCATGCCCTCTAGAGAAGAAGACTATACTTAGTGCATATTCCCTCACAATTTACCCATATCTCCAAGAAAATCAAAACAAAACAAAACTTAACATGACGATGACAACATCAACAACAAACTCTAATATCCGTAATTTAGGGCATGACCTACCCAACAAGATAAAAATAGTTCCTCCTGACAGACTAAAGACTCCAACTTTACATCAGACCCCTCACAAAAAAATAATCAAAAGGATTCCTAGGTTTAACTGGATATTGTGGACAAGAAGGTCAGTATTTGTCTGCAATTCTAAAACCCCTTTTTTCCATTGGCTAAGTTCTCAGTATAAGACTCTTTTTTTGAAATCCAAACATAAACAGGCCCATTAGAACCTATAGAAAGCTCTTCAACAGCCTTCTTTTCTAGTCATCTCTACCAAAAAAAGAAGCTTTTTTTTTTTTTCTGTTTATACATATGTGATCTGGAATCCTTGGAACTTTAACTCAACTTCATGGGAAACATGAAAACACATTTTTTTATTCTAACTCCATATTTGACCAGATTGCAAAGGTTCATATCCTTTGCTTTAGGGCAAGAGCTGCCACTGCAAAACCTACTGATGCTCCTACGGACTTAGTCCGAGGCTCCCCATTGACTTCACGGCTCCTCATGCAGTATATATGTTATTGATACTTCTAACTGAGAAAATATTACACTTTCAAGCCAGTAGATTAATGTCTTCTCAGAATCTCTTATCTTCTCTCTTCCACATCACTATTCCTGCTATAACACCCAAAATCCTGCCACACTGGGCCTTACCAGAAGGGAATTCTCACTGTTTTCTTACTCAGGGAAGTTTCTTTATTGTACTCAAATTTATTAAAGATTCCCATTGAGAACCCTGACCTAATGTTTTTTTGTTGAGGGATCATGCCTCAAAATTGAAATTGGAGGTTAACCAAAAGGATATGCTATCACTAATAAAAATTCTCCTCTATTTTACAGTACTTTACATCAGGTAAAATCAGCCCAGATGGCAGATATTATTGCACCTACTAGATACTAGAAACTGTCAACTAGTCAACAGTCATAGACAAAGCCTATATACAAATCACAGATAACCTTCTCAAGTAGTACTTGGCTTTGTTATGTTTTGGAAACAGAGGATGTTACTTTCTTTTGCTGGGAACTCCACCAGAAATAGGCAAGTTAAGAAACTTTAATATTCATGTCTACTTCTTAGTGAGGGGGTTATTATAGAAGTTGGGACCAATGCAACAAATTACTGACACAAGTAGTAGTGGACAATCTCATTGTTCTCTATTTCTTGATGTCCAAGTATGGTAGCTTCTGAACTGTTAATAACATGTCATGCTATATTTGGTGGTACAAAGATAAGGCATGCAAAGTAGAATAGGCTACGCATTTTCTTTAAAAATGTTACCTGACTCTCTACAATGGGACTTGCTATCATGGCTTGTATTGGGCGGTTGGGGTTCTTGTTCCAAATTATCTTTGAGGACCTATTCGTTATTCTCATTTTTGCCATAGTGGTCATGATGTTAGCTCATTGCTTTACATCCAGAGTCTTAAGTGCTTCTCTGTAGCTGCCCTCTTGTCAGAAAATCACCATCATAATACAATCGCAAAAAGCTCAAGATCTATTGATGCAGTTGATTATGGAGACAACTGAATGATCTCAAGCAGTAAAGACCTGGATCCCTAACCTTCCATTTATTGGTAAATCTCTTACAAATGAAGGTAACAAAAAGGGAGACTGAGAGACTGAATATACAATGGGCAATTATGAAATACTGTAGGGTAATCGATCTTTGACCCACAAGTTCTACAGCAACAAACCCAGGAAGGCAAAGCCTATTCTCGTTAGCAGTCAGCACAGAAGGATTAAGAACCCGTGACAATGACTACTACCTTCCCTATTTTTATCCCACTTCCAGCTCAGAGCCAATCATAGAGAGCCAAATATGCTTTCCAAACTAATGGTATATTTCAAGTTAGCCCTCTTCAGCTTCTCCAGGCCAGAAACCTCCCATCAGAGCATTCCTGAAACTTTCTCCTGTGTTCATTATAGTGCTTTCACACTCCTCTCCTTGCACTTGGGTCTCCACCAAAGGCAAATGATGGCAGCTGAATCCCCTGTTACATGAAGTTACGACTACTTGACTTTTGTGTTTCCTTATTTATGTAGACGTCATTTATTGCTATATCTGCATTCAATAGCATCTCTTTCTAATCTATTCTTCTTTCAGGATACAATCTTTTATTTTTATAAGTGTCTTATTTTCACGGATCACTCTAATTCCCTACTCATAGATAAGAGAAGTCTTCATCTATGTCCCATTTAGTATTAAGGATTCACAATTCATTATTTGATTATCAGTCACAAGAATAGTGACTGGCTACATTATTTCTGGGGCCCAAGTCCCCACCCTCATTAACTGTGCGATCTTAGGTCAGTGACAACTCATCTATGCTTTATTTTACTTACTTATATTTACTCATCTATGCCTTATTGTGTAATGGGAATAATGACTCTATTTTCCTGACAGTCTTGAGATAATTAAATGAGATATTCTTGAGATATTAAATGAGATAATTAAATGAGATACAGAATATAACATGATTCTCTAATGCACAAAAAGCATGTAAAATACAGCTATTAAAATGCTTATAAAAAGTAGCTATTTTATTGGCTATTATTATCAAATTTAAATATCTGACAACAGATATCTAACATTACAAGAGCTTTCTCTTCCAGCTAAAAGCATTACATTTCATCATTTCATGAGTCAATTTACTTTTACTGAAAATGTTAAAACATAAACTCACATAATTCAAATATTTTCCGCTTTAATTAAGTACCTATGGGTAATGATTAAGATTTGAAAGTAGAAAACCAAAGCATTAGTTTTCTGTTGTCCTAATTACATAAAATCCCCTTGAAAACCAAGTCTAATTTACATATTGTCATTGCATCAGTGACTTTGGTTTCGATACAACAATGGACAACTTTTTTTTTATAATCCACCCTGTCCTGTACTTTCCCCACTTAACTAATCTACAGAAAAAATACATATCATAAAGTGCTTTCTAGTAATATGCATCTCACCGATCTTACCTTCAATTTTGTGTCTCTGTTCATTTTCATTTTCTGCAGTTACCAAGTACTACTTAAGAAACTTTGAAACTGTGCATACCAAAACCCTTTCAAGAACCAATTTTAGTGTTTACTAAACACTAAACTGTAGTTAGTTAATAATAACCACAGCTATACTAAACATTTCTCTTGAATATAATCTCTTTTTTTTTTTTTTTTTTTTTTTTTTTTTTTTTTGTTGAGACGGAGTCTCGCTCTGTCGCCCAGGCTGGAGTGCAGTGGCCGGATCTCAGGTCACTGCAAGCTCCGCCTCCCGGGTTTACGCCATTCTCTCGCCTCAGCCTCCCGAGTAGCTGGGACTACAGGCGCCCGCCATCTCGCCCGGCTAATTTTTTGTATTTTTTTTTTTTAGTAGAGAGGGAGACCCCCTGAAACTACTGCTACAGAATAAAAGATGAAATGCTCCTGATTATTGTAAATACAAAGTTGCATGCAGGATTATATAAAGACAATGCCAGGATGGACTCCCAGAATGAGCCAACAACGTGTGATGTGCTTCCCCCTGCAGAGAGCCTATGAATGGACATGCAGTCAGGAAGGTTTCACATTACCAAGATTCCTATTCCAGAAAAGCAGATGTTCATAGCTCTGGGAATGGAATGCGACCCTTGTGGAGAGCCTATAAACGAATGTATGAGGGGCACCTGTTCACATGGATAACATGGGGTTATAAACACCCTTATCTTGCCACGGCTCTTCTAGGTCTCTTTAGGGTTAAGGCATACTCCTTTCTGAGAATTGGTGGTCTAATCGGTTCTCTGGTTTCACATCCTGTTTCTATTGATTGTTTGCAACCAGCTTTTGTTGCAACTGTTACTGCTGATTAATATCTTGCTAAACATAAGTTATGGATAGACTGTGTTTCTGTTTTAAGGCTTTGCTAAAAATTGCTGATGCATGCACTATATTGTAAATTCTCATCTCTGTGTACTGTACTTCTGCATACCGATGTTACATTAAAGAATTACTTCATCCCCATGTGACCGTCTCACCTCATAATCAAATGACCATAAATCCCTCACTAACCTACCCCCG
Organism: Trachypithecus francoisi; assembly: GCF_009764315.1. Classification (NCBI taxonomy): domain Eukaryota; kingdom Metazoa; phylum Chordata; class Mammalia; order Primates; family Cercopithecidae; genus Trachypithecus; species Trachypithecus francoisi. The sequence goes on from NW_022681459.1 coordinate 11,462,357, forward strand.
CCCTCACTAAACTTAATAACAAATGCTGGTATAGCCAGTGCATTGGCAGCATCACAGGACCAGAAGGCAGTGAACACCCTAGACCCAGCTTTCACTATCTCGTGAGTGTCTTTTATTTCTCAACCTGCCGATCCACCTAGAAACAAAGAGTGAGCCCTGTTGCACTGCAGGCTGCTGGCCAGATTCCGCAATATAACTCACTAATTTTTAGAACTTACCATAATCTTCAGGGAAGTTTGTACATAAATTTTAAATCACATCACCATCATAGTTTCTTGACAATTATTAAATGAAAATATAAGAGACAGGAGTATTTCTATCTTAATACATTTATTTAATTATTAAACTGGCAACTACTGTGTAAAGCTTGTTATTTGCCTCACTGCAGAGTGAAAAAGTAGTTACATTAAAGAAAAAAGAGTATACACTGAAAGTTTAGTGTATTACAGAAATGTTTGATGACTGACAGCAGCAAAATCCAGGGTGACTCTATCTATACAATAAAAATAGGCACTTGCTTTATATTATCATCTCCAAGAATTTTCATTCTTATTAAGTGATACAAAAGTATACTCCTTTCTGTTACCTGGAATCAATGATTATTTCCAATTATCATCATTAGTCTTTTGAATAGAACTGTATTTCATAAGTGCTTTCTCAAAAAAGAATGTATTTTACATATGAATATAAAATTATACTAAATTTAAATGTAATAAGATAATATAAAAGGGCAGATGGGTCTGGGAGAGGTGGCTCACACCTGTAATCCCAGCACTTTGGGAGGCCTAGGCTGGTGGATCACCTAAAGTCAGGAGTTCAAGATCAGTCTGGCCAACATGGTGAAACTCTTGTCTCTACTAAAAATACAAAAAAATTAGCCAGGCATGGTGGCGGGTGCGCCTGTAATCCCAGGTACTCGGGAGGCTGAGGGGGGAGATTTGCTTGAACCCAGGAAGCAGAGGTTGCAGTGCATCAAGATCACACCATTGCACTCCAGCCTAGGCAACAAGAGTGAGACTCTGTCTCAAAAAAAAAAAAAAGAAAAAAGAAAAAAGAAAAAAGAAAAAAGAGAAAAAGACAGATGGAAGTCAGGAAATTTTACATGCAGAATTTTTTACGTAAAATTTAAAAAAATGAATGATGCCAGGATTTATATCATTTTGAATTATATCTATTTCCACTCAAGTGCATTAAATAAAAGAGAAAGATCAAAAACTTAAGCAAGGAAACACAACTTTATATTCAGAAAGGTAAACTACAGCTATCTTTGACAATTTAACTACAAAATTTTATAATAACCACATTTTCAAAAGATTAGGTGTAATTTTATATAATACTAATATAATTTATTAGACATGATTTATAGGCTATTAGAAGTTTGACATGGATAAGTGTACTAAAAGCATTTTGAAGTTGCTAAAATCAAAATATCATGTCCTCTTTATATTTTTATCATAGTAATAAGATAATAGGTTCTTTAGGTAATGGAAAGAAATTATAAGTGTGTTATAGGTTAAAACGAGAAAATGTATACATTGTGGATATAAGTAGGAAAGTATCTTTCCAGTATTATTTCTATTCCATAATATCTCAAAAAGTTTTGCACAGTTATTTGAGTTTCTCTTTCATAAAACAATAAACTGGATAGTTTTATTGGTTGTTTGCTGATTTTATATGATCTTATATGACTAGTAGATAATATACTGTACTAAAAATTTTGGGAGAGAGGCAAGTTCAGTTGGAGGTTGATGTTACCATGTAGCCTCTATGTCCAATAATTCACACAAATGTTTATAACTGTTGGTGTTATAGTGCAGCCTGTATTTATTTCTAATAACTCATAAAAATATTTATAAGTATTATGTTTTCTTCCCAAGCTTGAGGAAATTATACTTTACTATTTAATTGATTAATTGAATAAAATACAATACATAAACTTCTGTTCAAATCATGAGTTATATGTTTGTTTAAATGCCAATAAACCAAATTATCAGCCCACAATAACTCAGTAGGTAATAAATATATTATAACTAATGAATAACTGAAGTTTATTATAATTTAATTTAACTGATTTCCATTTGAATCATATAGATTTGTCACTTTTTAATGGGTTCTGCTGTTTTAAATAGAGCTCACTATTCTCAAAAAGGTAAGTTTATCTGAAAATGTCCATATTTGAATCATAGAAGAATGTAATGCTATTTTTGAAGTGTATTTAATGTATCTGTTCATAAGCTTCGCTGAGATAAATTGCAAATGGATTAAAAAATATTCCTTTTACATTAATTTTTGGGGGGTTGTTGAGTGCAATTTTCAAAGTATTTAATTTTTGTAATTTTTTGTAGCTGTTGATTAGTGCATTTTTTATGATATCAGAAAAGTTGTTCATCGTAATAAACAAACCCTGTCTTCAGCCCTGTGTCACAAGTGCGCTTCCCCAGGCAACACTAGGGATTGAACAAAATGGAGAAAGGACAAGGAAACAGAAAAAGGAGATTTGTTGCTCAACTGAAGACTTTAAAGGTGCAACTTTCAGTAGATGAAATTAGCTATTGGACTGAAACAAATTGCTATGGACTGAACTGAAAATTGCTGTCTTCCCAGAATGCATGCATTGAACCCTTAATCCCCAGTGTGGTAGGGTTTGGAGATGGGGCCATTGGAAGGTAATTGGGGGTCTAAATGGGATCGTAGAGGTGAAGCCCCCATGCTGGGATTAGTGTTTTTATAAGGGCATGAAGAGACCAGAGTGCTCTCTCTTTGTGCCATATGAGGATAGAAAAAGAAAGCCAGCTGGACCACCAGATCTGCTAGTACATTGATCTTGTATTTCCCAGTCTTCCAACCTGAAAGAAATAAATGTTTGTTGTTTAAACACCCAATATATGGTATCCTGGAATAGCGCATCTAAGTGACTATGTCACAAACAAATCAAACATATAAATCAATATTTTGATTAAAAACAAAAATGTGAACCTTTATAATTCTGTCAAAAGTTCCATCATCACTAAATAAATGTAATTTTTTATCAATAAAAATCGGATAATTAAATTACTTTAAGACTCTAAGTCATAAACCACATTTAATTTTTGATAATATAAATCTAGAAAGCAATATATTTAGTCTAATAATTTAACTATGTCAAAATGCTATGAACTTGGATTAAAATTGAATTTAATAATACAATTTTTAAGGTAATCTGGAAAAAACTTGCACGATATTTACTTTTTGTAATTTTCTAATTTTTAAGTCAGATTAATAAAGCTAGATATAACAGTCTAATGAATGTCAATACAATATGACGCCGTAAATACAAGATACTGTTAACGCTTAAAATAACAAATGGTAACAGTAGAATATATAGTTGCCTAGATTCATCATTTAAGTCAGATTTTAGAAAATTTGAATATCTCAAGTTCCTAAAGTAAATCTTATACTTGGGATTAGCAGTAGTGATTCTAACAATCCATACAAAATGAAAACATTATATTGTAAATAAAACCATATAATTTTGATTTGGATAAAGGAGCTAATATTTGCACAAAATATTATTTCCTACATTAGCAACATGGAAAGAAAAACTGGAATTATGTTTTTCTAGACTAGCAGTATTGGTTAACTTGTAACAGCTTAGGTCTTAATGGGATGTCGTCAACTTCATTTAGCTGTTTCATTTTGTCATTGTTACTGGAGTCCACTACTCTTCCTGGATTTCTTCCTGTCAATTTTTTTTCATGAAAAGCAAACTAAGAAATATGTAAGAATATTTAAGCAAAGTACAGGATGTATCTCTTTACACATGAACCTAATACTATAATAATATAATTTCTCTAATGATTATTTTAATAAATCAATCATCTAGAGTTATCTATAATGAATATATCTTAGGTTTGCAAGAAGGTGATGTGTAGGGAGACCCCCTGAAACTATTGCTACAGAATAAAAGATAAAATGCTCCTGATCATAGTAAATACAAAATTGCATGCAGGATTGTGTAAAGACAATGCCAGGATGGACTCCCAAAATGAGCCAACAGCGTGTGATGTGCTTCTCCCTGCAGAGAGCCTATGAATGGACGTGCAGTCAGGGAGGTTTCACATCACCAAGATTCCTATCCCAGAAAAGCAGATGTTCATAGCTCTGGGAATGGAATGCGACCCTTGTGCAGAGTCTATAAATGGACGCATAGGGGGCACCTGTCCATATGGATAAGACAGGGCCATAAATGCCCTCATCTTGCCACGGCTCTTCTAGGCCTCTTTAGGGTTAAGGCATACTCCCTTCTGAGAATTTCTGGTCTAATCCATTGTCTAGCTTCACGTCCTGTTTCTATGGATTGTTGGTAACCAGTTTTTGCTGCAACTGTTACTGCTGATTAATATCTGGATAATCATAGGTTATGGAAAGACTGTGTTTCTGTTTTGAGGCTCTGTTAAAATTACTGATGCACATAATATTTTATAAATTCTTGTCTCTGTACATTGTACTTCTGCATACAGGTGTTATGTTAAAGAATTACTTCATCCCCATGTGACTATCTCACCTCATAAGCAAACGACCCTAAATCCTTCACTAACCTACCCCCGCCCTCACTAAACTTAATAATAAATGCTGGTATATCCAGTGCATCGGCAGCACCATGGAACCAGAAGGCGGTGACCCCCCCTGGACCCAGCTTTCACCATCTTGTATGTGTCTATTATTTCTGGACCTGCCGATCCGCCTGGGAACAAAGAGAGAGCCCCGTTGCATTGTGGGCTGCTGGCCAGATCCCACAATAGTGATGATGAACCATTATGCAACAGTGAGTATCTCACTTTAAAATTTAAAGACACTGCCTGGACAAATTTAAAATGCAAATTTCACATCCTAGGAATTTAGCTCATGGTTAGCTTTCCTGAAATAATTACTTCCAAAAGTACTGAATAACTTACTGAAATATTTTTTCCTAGGCAAGCATTATATTCTCTTTTAATTTCAAAGCATTCTTATTTATGTATTTTAAAAGCTATTTAATTTACCGAAGTTAGATTACTCATCAGCAAGCTTCTAGAAGGTATTAAATAAACTAACGCATCTAAAGCTCTTACTGCAATGACCAGCCAATAATGACCATTCAGTACACATTAGCCATTATTAAAATTACTCATTCATTTGTAATTTAAAACATTCTGAAGCCTGACTACAATAGAGCCAATTTTGCCTTCATTTTTTCCTCAACCTTCCTCCATGTACTTCTATTGCAACATTCTCAAAATGGCGTCATATTCAGAGATTATTTTAAACTCTGAGATATTCATCACTTCTAAAATTGTCAGGTCTTTTATATCTCCTCTGGGTTAACAGTTAATGAAGATTCTCAGCAGGGTGTTAAGGTAGTAATTACAGCAGAAGTTTTGAGCTGCAAGAGCTGAGTTGAAAAGCAAATTCTATCTCAATCAAATCCCTATCGAGAAAGTGAAAGCAAAGGAAAGTGTAGTTGCTACACTGGAAGGGTATCTGTAATGAAAAGATTTAATACTGCTGCTCTTATACCCCTGGAAACCCCTATTCTCAAAAAATTTCGACTTGCATATATATATATATCCATTCTTAGATTTCCTATGTATTCTGCTCTTAGGATATGATCTACTGTAATTAACATTTGAATAAGATGAGATGGGTAAGATTATTCTTTTTGTTTTTATTTTTCTAATCACTACAGTAAGTATAGTTGCCATATACAATTTGAACACGACTGAAGGTTATAAATAAAGCAGTAAAAACAGGTTGTATATTACATGCTATAGGATGATATACTTATTCCAGCTAAGAGCAAAGTCATCTTAAAATGTATGTTTAGATTTTGCTCGTATCTAAATGTTTTATAATACTCATCAGGATCTTACAGATGAACAAGTCGACTTCCATCAGTAAAATAGCTTCCGAAAATCTGAGTGGCAAAAATACCAACGCACAAATTGTACTGATTCTAAGACTGATTTATACAATGTGAAAAGTATTTTTCAAATGGAGAATAATAATAATAGAAATAACAATAAGAATAAATAATAAAAAAAGACAGCCTTCTACATAGATGCCCTCTAAAGTAGAATTTGCCTTTCCCAGATGTCTCATTCTCAGGCCAAATATTGGACAAGCTTTAGCATGTGAGTCACTCATTGACTTAATGACATTTTTAGTTACAATTCAAATTGAAGTAGTTTAATTTTTAATGAGATAATAACAACCAGGTAACATTTTCCTTAATACAAAATGAAAATTATGAAGACTCCGGAATGAACTACTTGATTATCTCCAGACTTGTAACTGGAGCAAAGTATACAATGTAGTTTTATTGATATTTTCTTTTATTTTCAAAGAAATTAATTTAACACTTAAAACTTCAATTTTTCAAATAAAAAAAGACTTTCATGATGTTGAAACTGTTTCTATGCTTTAATGTTAAAATTAGAAATACTTATATCAAATTCATATCAGAAGAGACTTTGAATAACACGTCTGAAAGGTGTTCATAAATGATGCAAAGTCATGCAGCAGGTGCCATTTGGGCAGGCGAAAGTTCTGGAAGTTAAACTTTTTTTTTTTTTTTTCAGATGGAGTCTCATATTGTCACCCAGGCTGGAGTATGGTGGCCCAATCTTGGCTCACTGCAACCTCCACCTCCTGGGTTCAAGTGATTCTTCTGCCTCAGCCTCCTGAGAAGCTGGGATTGTAGGCACCTGCCACCATGCCTGGCTAATTTTTGTATTGTTAGGAAAGATGGGGTTTTGCCACGTTGGCCAGGCTGGCTTGGAACTCCTGACCTCAGGTGATCCACCCACCTCACCCTCCCAAAGTGCTGGGATTACAGGTGAGAGTTACTGCAACTATCCAACATTTTTCATGAATATATTAATGAACTAAACTGTAAAGTAAAATTTTCATGGCACACAGATTGGTTTGGAACTCATCCCTGCTGCTGCTTTTTCCAGATGTTCATTCAAAATAGCTATGTCATTTGTAATATCAGTTGGTCATTGAAAACTGCTGCATTGTGCTGAATACAGGGAATATTCAGTATTCATCTATAAATTTTCACTTAGAAGGCATAATTCATATTACATTAGATAAATTTCTAAATATTGAGAAAACTTGGCTGTTAAGATGTCATTCTTATCTATTTGTAAAATTGGATTCTTTCCCAGTATTTACTTCCTCATCTACAGGCATGGTCAACAGTAACAAAACACAATCGGATTTTTAAAAATGAGCAAAAGGACTTAAATAGACATTTAGCCAAAGAAGATACACAAATGACCAATAGACACATGAAAAGATGTTCAATGTCACTACTTATTAAGGTAAAGCAAATCAAAATCACAGTGAAAGCAATTTGGTGATTCCTCAAATATTCATATGATTCAGCAATTCTACTTACGGTTACGTAAGATTATTCATAATGGGCAAAAGATCGAAACAATCCAAAGGACAAAAGGTAGAAACAACCCAAGTGTCCATTGAGGAATGAATGGGTGAACAAAATGTGCTACATATAATACATTAATGTTGAACCAAATGTATTATTACATAGAGATGTTATATATTATATATATAATATATGTACATACACACATGTATTTATATTTAAATTATATACATAAGTTATATATAATTTTATGTAATTTATATATAAATATTAAATTATATATAATTTATACATATAAGTTTAATATTTATATATAAATCTTAAATTTATATATAAATTATATAAAATTTACATATATAAAGTAATTTATATACAATACATGTATATATGTACATATGCATATATATACACATATATGCATTTTTTTCCTGAGACAGAGTCTTTCTCTGTCACCCAGGCTGGAGTGCAATGACACGATCTCAGCTCACTGCAACCTTCACCTCCCGGGTTCAAGTGATTCTCCTGTCTCAGCCTCCTAAGTAGCTGGGATTACAGGCATGCACCACCACAGCCAGCTAATTTTGGTGTTTTTAGTAGAGATGGGTTTTATCATATTGGTCAGGCTGGTCTCGAACTCCTGACCTCAGGTGATCTTCCCACCTCAGCCTCCCAAAGTGCTGGGATTACAGGTGTGAGCCACCACGCCTGGCCAACATATGTGATTCAGCCTTAAAAATGTAGACAAATTCTGACACACGTGATAACATGGATGAACCCTGATGACATGCCAAGTGAAATAAACCTGTTAGAAAAGGGCAAACACTGCATCATTCCGCTTGTATGAGGCTCCTTGAGTAGTCAGATTCATAGAAACAGATAGAATGGTGGTTGCCAGAAGCTGGGAGGAGAAACACATGGGCTTAGTGTTTGACGGGTACAGGGTTTCAGTTGGGGAAAATGAATAAGTTCTAGAGGCGGATGGCAGTAATGCTTGTACAACAATGTGCATGTACACAACGTCACAGAATGGTACACTTAAACATTATTAAAATGGGAAATTTAATTTTGTGTATATTTTAACACTGCACATACACACAGAAGCATGGACTTTGCATGACTTTAATTTACAGCAAAATTTTATCCCCTCAAAACCACAATATTTTCGGTTTTATTCTAAGAATCAGCAAAAACTATTCAGCGGGCAAATGTATTTATTTTTTCCATGAAGAAAAACTACATAAAAGTATAATATGGGAATAATTGTCCTACAAAGTCCCAAAAAGAGTCCATTCAATTGTCCTCTCTTGAAAAGGATTTAAATGAGCATTAGCATCTTTATAAACCAAAGCAATTAGTAACCGTGCAGTTTTGTCCTTTCCTCAATATGTGATTAAAGCTACATTTATATTCTTTCAGCTGGCCACATTTCTTAGTCAAATGAAATTTTTCATGTAAATGATTCTCCAACTTGAATTGGACCCACTCAGAAAAATTTTCTTGTCAGAAATGCAAATCGAACAGCGTCTTAAACAGAAGCACTATCTTGGGGGAAAAAAAACTCATAATGTATACTGAAATCTAAATGGCCACCTCTTTTTACAAATAAGCTCATTCAAATGTCATTCAAATGTCTTTCAAAACTTGTTGCTTTGTCTGTGAAAAAGATACCTGTGCTAGCTGGTTAGCACTGGAGTTTTCCTAATGTTTTGCCCTGTCAGTATTTCCTTATCAACAAATGAACTCGTGCGACGGTACATGCAGAACTGAAACACTGCAGTGATTATGCATTAACATCTAATAGTTTTATTGTTCTAACTTTAGCTTCATTAAAGTAATGCCACACCTAATTTTTTAAAATATTTAACTCAAAGTAAAAGGATCTGATTTCAGGAATTATTGTCCAAAAAAAGATTGTCCTAATACTAACGTGACATAACGGGAACAGCAGTGGCCTGGAAGTAGAGACCTATAGATTCTTTTTGTCATAATGAGCTTTGTGGTCTTGAGAGTGGCACCCTAATATCTCACGATGGCAGTGAAACCTGTTAAATAAGAAGAAATTGAAAGAAAGAGTGTAAATTTAATAGCAAGACTTTCTGGTTTGAGCACTTATAACACCTTTTAAATATAAGAACTTGAGGAAGAATCTTAAAGTCTCTCAACCATTTTATATAATTAGGCAAAGGTGCACAGTTGAAATGGACAAATCTGACCCATTTTTTTCACAGCTCGGGAGGTTATACACTATTTCTACATCAAATGTTCTAGACAGAATACCCTGTAGGAACAAGCAGGGAGAAAATATTTCTAGGCATTTTAAAGGTCTGGGTTTAATCTGTGGAATAAGATAAAGGTCTTAGTTGCACTGTCCAGGAGATGGCCCTAGCCTTGCCAGGGAAACCTTGCAGGTCAGCACTAATATTCCCTGAGATGTAATCAGAGTCGGGAATAAGAAATTGCCCTAGTGCCTTACCCAGTTAAATATTACTTGAAACCCAAGGTTGGAGTTACTGTTACAATAAGCAAGCAAAGAAATAAAGTCAGAGAAAGGGAAAGAAAACAAGTTTAAAGGGGTGTGATGATATTTTTTCCTCACAGAGTTTATTCCCATCAAACCTACATTTCCAAGTACTATAAAGTAAATTAAACAGTGTAAAAATAAAAAAAGGTCTTTCTCTAAAACTTTGTGGCAAAGCTATAAGACAATTTTAGGCCTAAGATTTCTTGCAGCTAAACCTGATGAGAGAGAGACGTCAGTCAAGGTGAACACTCTTTTTCTGTCTCCACTGGGAATCTGAGTGAGATAGTCAACTCATCAGGATAAAAACCAATAACCAGCAATAGGGTGGAATGATCTTATAAAAACCTTGGTTCATTAAGGAAAGTAAATACATTTCTTGCTGTTATTTTCTTCTTTTTCAAAATTATTGTACTTTAAGTTCCGGGATACATGTGCAGAATGTGCGTATTTGTTACATAGGTATACACGTGCCATGGTGGTTTGCTGCACCCACCAACCGATCACCTACATTAGGTATTTCTCCTAATGCTATCCCTTCCCTACCCCCCACCACCCAACAGGCCACAGGATGTGATATTCCCCTCCCTGTGCCATATGTTCACATTGTTCAACTCCCATTTATAAGTGAGAACACGTGGTGTTTGATTTTCTATTCCTGTGTTAGTTTGCCAAGAATAATGGTTTCCAGCTTCATCCATGTCCATGCAAAGGACATGAACTCATTCTCTTTCATGGCTGCATAGTATTCCAAGGTATACATGTGCCACATTTTCTTTATCCAGTCTATCATTAATGGGCATTTGGGTTTGTTCCAAGTTTTTGCTATTGTAAATAGTACTGCAATAAACATATGTTTGTATGTGTCTTTATAATAGAATGATTTATAATCCTTTGGATATATACCTAGTAATGGGATTCCTGGGTCAAATGGTGTTTCTGGTTCTGGATCTTGAGGAATCACCGCACTGTCTTCCACAATGGCTGAACTAATATACACTCCCACCAAGAGTGTAAAAGCATTTCTATTTCTCCACATCCTCTCCAGCATCTGTTGTTACCTGACTTTTTGATGATCACCATTCTAACTGGTGCGAGATGGTATCTCATTTTGGTTTTGGTTTGCATTTCTCTAATGACCAGTGATGATGAGTTTTTTTTCATGTTTGTTGGCCACATAAATGTCTTCTCTTGAAAAATGTCTGCTTAGATACTTCACCTAATTTTTGATGGAGTTGTTTGTTTCTTGTTAATTTGTTTAAGTTCCTTGTAGATTCTGGATATTAGCCCTTTGTCAGATGGATAGATTGCAAAAATTTTCTCCCATTCTGTAGGTTGCCTGGTCACTTTGATGATAGTTTCTTTTGTTGTGCAGAAGCTCTTTAGTTTAATTAGATCCCATTTGTCAGTTTTGGCTTTTGCTGCCATTGCTTTTTGTGTTTTAGTTATGAAGTCTTTGCCCATGCCTATGTCCTGAATGGTATTGCCTAGGTTTTCTCCTAGGGTTTTATGGTTTTAGGTCTCACATTTAAGTCTTTAATCCATCTTGAGTTAAATTTTGTATAAGGTGCAAGGAAGGGATCCAGTTTCAATTTTCTGCATATGGCTAACCTGTTTTCCCAGTAGCATTTATTAAATAAGGAATCCTATCCCCATTGCTTGTGCAAAATTACCAGCTAGCATCATAATGACAGGATCAAATTCACACATAACACTATTAACCTTAAATGTAAATAATCTAAATACCCCAATTAAAAGATACAGACAGGCAAATTGGATAAAGAGCCAAGACCCATTGGTGTGCTGTATTCAGGAGACCCATCTCACATGCAAAGACACACATAGGCTCAAAATAAAGGGATGGAGGAATATTTACCATGCAAATGGAAAGCAAAGCAAAGCAAAACAAAACAAAACAAAAACAGGCAGCAGTTGCAATCCTAGTCTCTGCTAAAACAGACTTTAAACCAACAAAGATCAAAAGAGACAAAGAAGACCATTACTTAATGGTAAAGGGATCAATGCAAGGAGAAGAGCTAACTATCCTAAATGTAGATGCACCCATACAGGAGCACCCAGATTCATCAAGCAAGTTCTTAGAAACCTACAAAGAGACTTAGACTCTCACATAATAATAGTGGGAGACTTTGATACCCACTGTCAGTGTTAGATCAACTTGCTGTTATTTTCTATCTGTGCTAACACTGGATGATTTTCCTTTTTTCAGAAATAGAAATTAGAAAGCACTAACTCTTTCCACTGAGATTATGCTCAGTTCTAGGTCATGTGTCCTTTGGCCCTTTTGTCTAACACGAGAAAAGTCTCTTTTAATGCACTTGGCATCAAGTTTTCACAAAACAACATTGTGATTTCACAAATGCTTTACTAGGAAGCTAAAAATGAAGTAGTGTGATGGTATTTTATTTTAGATCAATTCATGCAAGCATAACCTTACATGGTAGACTAAAGCTTCATGAAGTCTAGTTTGATTTCTATAATCTGGATATTTAGAGCTACTGATTTATGAAGACTGATTAGAAACCTGAATTTTAGCTATTTTCCCGTCAGGCATTTTGTGATGTACTTGTTTCTTGCAGTTGATGTTCCCTCCTTTGAGAAGCACAGAAATAAATACCGATCAGTGAAACAAATAACCACGGGACAATGATGTAGGTATTTCTCACATAGAGAACAATGGCAATTGGGTTCCTGTCCACTACTGTGTCACAGGTTTTCTGAAATGACTTCCTATGCTGCTGTACCACCAATGACATTTATAATCATCTCTATTCTTTCTGAAGGAAGATGCCTGGAGGATGTGAGTTCTTTGATTCGAAGAAGCTCACGGTACTCTGTAAGATTCTAACTATAAATACAAAACATTAAAATGTTTGCCCATTATTTTCCACTATTTTCACTCCTGTTTATTGAAAACTAATGAGATAATGCGTTTTCAAAGCACACTTAAATTATTGAACTTAAAAATACGTAACCAAATTATCATACTCCTAAAGCAATTTTCAATCTTTTTAAAGTATAAAATAGTACCTGAAAAAACCATAATGCTTTTTTAAATTTAATTTTTATTTTTAATTAGCACATGGTATTATACATATTTATAGGGTACAGTATGATGTTTCAATGCATGTTTATATAGTGTAATGGAATCCAGAAATTCTATTACTGGGTATATCCAAAGGAAATGAAATTGGTAGGTCTAGCAGACAACAGCACACCCACGTTTATTGCAGCACTATTCACAATAACCAATATATTGTATAAACTTAAATGTCCATCTAATGATGAATGGATTAAGAAAATGTCATACATATACACAATGAAATACTATTCTCCACAAAACAGATTGAAATCCTGTCATTTGCAGCAACATGGGTAAATTTGGAGGACATGAAATGAGCCAGGCACAGAAAGACAAACACTGTATCATCTTACTCATAGGTTGAATATAACCTGTTACTTCTTAGGCAATAAATAGATGGAGATATTTTTTGACTTAAAGCTTTGTTAGAGTATCAATGTCGAGCCACTGAAAAATCTGATGGAATAGAAGGTGTAATACTAAATCTAACCTCCAGCAGATATTTAGGACAAAACACCCAGGGTCCTCGGGCTACTTTGGTCTCATAGTGAAATTCTAGAGTTTACATTCTTGAAAAAGGGATTTCAGATGTCATGTTTCCTTTCTTTGTCTGATATGGAAAGTTATAGGCCAGGTATGGTGGCTCATGCCTGTAATCCCAGCACTTTGGGAGGTAAAGGTGGGCGGATCACGAGGTCAAGAGATTGAGACCATCCTGGCCAACACGGTGAAATCCCGTCTCCACTAAAAATACAAAAGTTAGCTGGGCGTGGTGGCTAGCACCTGTAATCCCAGCTACTTGGGAGGCTAAGACAGGAAAACTGCTTGAATCTGGGAGGCGGCGGTTGTAGTGAGCTGAGATCAGGCCACTGCTGCACTCTGGCCTGGTGGCAGAGCAAGACTCCATCTAAAAAAAAAACAGAAAAGAAATAAAGAAAATTATATAGATTATGCAGGTGGCTAAACTCTCTCATCCTGCTCAACATATTAATTAAGTCCTCCTCTTCCTCATTTCATTTTATACATCAGCTATCAGTCAAGTTGGGAATGACATGGTTATGCTTTCACTCTACCATGCTCATGATGACTATGTGATTACTGGGTCATTTTGTAAGGGAAATTACAATCAGTAAGGGACAAAGATTTATCTTAAATAAACTCTTATGCTATTATTTCAGAATCCGGTCATTCTGTGTTTGTGTGTGTACCGTCCCCTAATATTAGATTTCTATTCTAATTATATAGTTAGGAATAATTTTGACAGTGTTCACCGTAAAAATATATTTTTAGGTATTTTTAACTAAATTATTTCTATGAATACTGTTACAGCTGGAGGAATCAGGGGGATAAATCACTTAAATTCCACAAGAAATATATAGGCTTAAAGAATAGAAAGTGGGGACAATGAAAACTACTTTCTGGCTCCTTCCAACTCCAAACGAATATTTATAAATACATTACCATAATATATCGTAAACATCACATATGACATTATACATAAAATACATGTTAAATAAACATATATATACAGCATACGGTACATAATAAAACACAAAATTATGTGTATGTCTTTATGTATATTTATAATTCTTGATCGGACAGTGAATTTTGAGGATCTAAATTAGTGAGGTAAGGATTGTATGTTATGAAAGGACCTACTCTGTGCAGAATAACAAAGCATACATTTGAGAGGCCTTGAAAGTGTTTAATTTTTATGGAATGATATTATAGTGGATTGCCCAGACTCAGAAACTGATGTGATGAGAACTTGCCCACTTATATCTAAAAAGGGTAAAGAAAATTAAGGGACAAATGTAAGGCCTCTAGAATAAATATATTTTATAGTCTTTTTATGGCAGAAGTGGTATTAAATGCCAAAGAGTGACTGACCTTTTGAAACTTTTGTCATTTTTACTAATTATCACTTTTAAATAAAAATTTTTGAACTTGACTTTGAGGAAGACAAAGTTTGTCAAAAGGCTGTATATTTTGCAATTGATTTTCAATTCATGACAGAAAAATATAAAATAACTACTGCAATATTAAGTAAATTTAAGGAGAATCTTTGTGATGGTAGGTGAATATGATTCAAAATATTTAAGCCACATGTCTTCAAAAGAAGATTGTAAAATAAAAGATTTAATAAATTAATAAAGTTTATTTAAAATTAAATAATAAATAAATAAATAAATAATAAAATTCAAACAAGAACGTATTTTCAGTTTTTTTCTGTAAGAAGACAAATTAGAATTGATTAGTGTATTTTGTTGGATGTTTATTTAACAGGTGTTGGAGTATTGGAGGAGAACTAATATGACCCAGTCCCCAAATAAATATTTTTCTATACTAAGTCTGAAATTAGCTTATCTCTGTGTTAATAATGGAATAGATAACTAGAGGTTCCTAGTTCATCAAGCATATGTAAGAAAGAGAAATCAGAAAAATAAATTCTCCATGTTTTTATTACTGAAGTAAAACAAGTTTATATTTAACAGCAGCATAATCACAGCAGAAACTACGCCAAATGCATTTTACTTTGGACACATTGTAATTTTCTATATCCTCACTGGATGAAATCATACTCATTGTTTGTTGCTTTTTTGAAACCCCATATGTTGAATTTGCATATGCTAATTCAATACTGAACACACATTTCTTCATAATATATAAATATGATTTCAATATTTTGAAGACAACACATATTTTTGATTAATATTGGCATTTGTCCAATGAGCTGGAAACTTGACATTTGACAAATGTGAAAACTCTATTAAGAAAAAGTAGGAAGCATGTGTGCCAACAACACACAAAATAATTTATTTAGAACTGAATATATGTTAGTCACTATAAGAAGTACTTTATCTGTGGTATCACATTAATCTTCAAACAATTCCACGGTGTACTGCAAAACCCATTCTGATAAACTAGTACTAACAAACTTGAATTCAGATGAGCAATCAGGCTAAGCCCATCAACACAGTAGACTTACCCCACCACCATATTTACTTAGATTCGTGAGAAATATAGGTCAGTCAACAACACAGCAGAGTGAGAGCTCAGGCTTTATAAATCCAGTTTCAGATTCCCCAGTCACTCCTAATTTGGGATCTAAGTGATCACAAGAAAGTGGCCAGAATGAGCATGGATGAAATAGAGTAGTCATCCTTTCTAAGCCTTTACTGCTTTCAAAAATCCCTAATCACTTAGTTCTCCCTTAGTTCTCCCACTGGTACTGGGCCAGTTCTTATCTTCTAGGGCAGCTGCAGCTCAACAATAGAATCTTGTAATGAAGTTCTGGTGTTTGATCCTAAACATAGTAACATAAGCTGGATTCTTATTTATTTTGGGTCAGATATGATGACGTTCTTATAAAATACATTCTGTAAATAAAAACATAATAATATGCAATGAAGATATTATAGAAATATGAAAGCAGTGTTTAGCACACCAAATATCAGGAAATATCATTGTGTCGACCATGCCAAGAAAAACAGCCTTTTCCAGGTACCTTGAAGAAAGACAGCAAGTATATATTGCGGTCCTTCCAACGCAAAAGGAAAGCAAAAGTTTCTTCCTCCCAACATGGGAATGGTAATAAAAAGCAAGAATCAAGCTGTTTTAATCACCTTCTATTCCAACTGTTGCCGAGTGGGACTCCTACCCTGGGGTTTTGGTGAGAGCAGAACACGTGACCACCCAACTCTGAACAGGTAGGTTGACAGCAGTTTATTAGGCACTGATAACTCACAGCCCTCTGGAGGAGGATGCCACGTGCATGCAGGGCCACAGAGGACTTCTGCTCAGGAACAGAATAACAACCAGGGGTTGTAAGAGACAGGCTTTGTAGAATCAAGAGAGTGAGATTTCCTCTGGTTTCTGCAGGAGAATGTGAAGAGCTTGCTTTAGTGACTCTGTAGCCTGGCAGGGAGCCAAAAACTGCTACTTGACAATAAGCTAGAACTGTGCCTGATCGCCCTGGTGAGGAGAGTCATTTGACTAGAAGACCTTATCCATGGAAGCAGAGTAGAGAGGGAAACCTGTGGTGAAGCCATCCAAGGCCTTTCCAATTTTACCAGATGTCAATGCAGCACATGTATTGAGCTTTACTTTTAGACTTTACATCACACAAGTTTATGATGGCACATCTGTCCCATAATCCCATTGGACATCATGAACAGCTCTCACGATATGTGGCACAACAGAGGCTGCTGGTGGAACCAGATTATTCAAGTCATAATAATCAACTTAGCATCCAGGATCCATCTGCTTTTCTCATAAGTGAAGCATGGTTGCTGACAATTAATTTTCCTCATTGAATCATTAGTGTTACCAATAATGTTTGATATTCATAATGGAAGAGATTTTGGGCTATTCTATAGCTTTCTAATTACACATGATCAATTAAAATTGGCAAAAGATGTAAGTATTCACTATCTAACTATAGGTCAGCTGCAGTGAAGTCCTCTATTCTTACATCTATTTCATTTATGGAATCTATATACAGATTTTTTTTCTGATTTTCTAAATTTTTCTTTTACCATAGCTATTACTTTCTACCACACAATTACCACACCTTGCATTTTGACTTTCTGCCCTCTATTATTACTTCATGTCCTTCTAGAGATATTGCAGTTCGTCATGACCCAGTTTCTGATTCTCCCAACAAGCTGTGTTACCTTCCTTACACCATTCAATTGCATTCATTTTAGAAGCTTTGGCTCCTCTGCTGAGAATCAGCAATTATATTCTCCAACTTCTACTTAAAAATACATATTTATATATTTTAATTGTCAAATAATAATTGTATGTCTTTATGGTATACAACATGATATTTTGATAGTTATACATTGTGGAATGGTTAAATCCAACTTCTATTTTTAATACGATCTCCAGAAATTTTCAACAGAACTTTCCCTACAACTAACCAAGAATGATTTATTCAATATCCTTGCATCAGAATTTTGTCAGAACCTCTCTCTCCAAACTTTCCCTTACGCAAAGTTGCTTTTGACATATTGACATGAGGATGTGGTGGTCACTCCTGCTTCTGATATCCCTCTGCAACAGGCTCTTCACTCTACCAGCATCAGTGATCTTTACTTGAAACTGACAAACTAACTAAATAAAATAGGTTTCATCTAGTACCAATTTATTTATTTATTTATCTTATGAAAGCATATAGAATAGGAAGAAAAATGCATTATCCATAGCAACAGTATATTATAATTTCTGTAATTTTCAAACAAAGTTTCCAAATGTTCCCAAATTATTAAGGTTGGGACACACATCTTCAAGAAGGAAACTGAGTGGGTTCCCAGAGATCAACACAGAGAACTCAAGAGACGTTTTGGCTTTTTAACCTCGCTAGTTATGAAGTCTTTCGGTAATATTGACTATCTCCTGTTTTCTGATGCAGATGTATATTATCAATATGAGTGATATATCATTTGATTAAAAAATTACAACAATGGGCACATGTTTATAGTAACCTAGACCAGATTCTCACTTATCTTGGATCCCTTAATTAAGAGTTGAAAGAAATATTTCATCAAGGACCTTTTTTTGGCAGAAATATTTGTTAGTCACTCCCCTCCTATAACTTGCTTGGCAGTTTTTAATCCTATTTTTGTTGCCTAAGAATTTCCTAAAATAAAATTAAATATACATATATGTTTTCCCTGAATAATTCTGTCTGAAACTCAAAAAAATCTTTCAATCTACTATTCAAATCTATTATTTGCCCCAAAACCAATCAGAAAACACATCTTCTGGTACTTTTTTGTACTCATTGCCTCTCCCCATCTGATCTACTTTCTTTCTTGATCTTTCAACACGCACATATTAGACCTATAATACCTTTTGTTTTCCAGTTATTTCCTCTACACAATTGCTTCTTTTTGTATTTTTTTACTTCAAATTGTTTCTTTTGTTTGGTTTTCATCTCTTTATTCAGATCTCAACACTGGCCATTTCCTTAGTTCATCTACAAAAATCTCCTTCTATGATTTATTTATTTATTTATTTTTGGAGATGGAGCTTTGCTCTGTTGCCCAGGCTGGAGTACCATAGAGTAATCTTGGCTTACTGCAACCTCCACCTCTGGGGAATTCTGCCTCAGCCTCCCGAGTAGCTGGGACTGCAGGCGCACACCACCATGCCTGGCTAATTTTTGTACTTTTAGTAGAGACGGGATTTTAACCATGTTGGCCAGGCTGCTCTTGAACGCCTGACCATGTAATTCACCCACCTCAACCTCCCAAAGTGCTGGGAGTACAAGCGTGAGCCACTGCGCCTGGTATTCCTTCCATGATTTATTAACCTACTCTTGACAAAATTGATCTGTTACTCCAAGGAAAGCTGAACTAGGCAGCATCTG
Organism: Trachypithecus francoisi; assembly: GCF_009764315.1. Lineage (NCBI taxonomy): Eukaryota > Metazoa > Chordata > Mammalia > Primates > Cercopithecidae > Trachypithecus > Trachypithecus francoisi. The sequence continues at coordinate 11,481,759 of NW_022681459.1, forward strand.
CCTGTGATTGTGAGAGACCTAATTCTGAAGTCCACAATTCAGGATCTTTCCAGAGTCTCATGCAGAGCTTCTTCCTACATCTCCCCAGTTTCCCCTCTGGCCCAGAGAAGATAGTTTCTGCACTGATCTTCTTCTTTTTCAAAGCTTTTCCTTATCACTAAACTCAGTGAAACAGTCATCTGGCTTCAGAGACTTCCTCTCCTTCATGCAGAAAAGTGATTAAATGATGTGTGCCTTAAAGAGAATTTTATATCTCTCCTTTTATTTACAAAGTATAAGAACAGTGATAGATGTTGTTTGTTATTGTTGCTTATGTCCTTATTTACATCCTTGGGCCTTTTATTTTCTCTCCTTAAACATCATGTATTTACATCGAGTAAACCAGGTGCCTACCTTCAGGCAGTATTGTAACATAATATTTAATTTTTAATTTATGGAATATAAAAAGAATCTCCACCAAAATCTCGATCACTAGTTGACCTAATGGATACAATTATCTTAAGAAGCTAACTTGATCAATTATTTAACCATATCATTATTTTTATAGATAACTGAGGTATGGCATTTTAATAATTAATCAGGAAAGATACATATAATTTAATATCTATTTTGGAAAAAAGCTTTCATTTGGGTCTGAAGATCATTAAACAACAAAATGTTTAAATTGAATTGGCACAACACAAATACATATACATGCTTCAAAAGAGATGGGTGAATTTTTACAATACAGTGAAAAGAGGAACTGAACTAAGGAATAGATAATAAGTTTTTCAGCTAAAGGAAGTTATTTGGTTCCGATACCCAGAAATACCCCATAACTCTATCTGTCATGAAGGCATTTCATCTCTTACTGACAAATCTCAAAGCAGCATGTTACATTCCCATCAAATTAAAGCAAAGACCAGAGCTTCATTGACTCAAGAGAGAATCTATACCTGGTCAATGAACTGTCATTTGTATCTTGTAGAGCATATTAAAAGAAAATAAAGATTCCAATGTGTAGACATTTCATAGATTTGTGGTTTTTTGCTGTAAGATATGTAGATTTTATGAGTTTTATATACATCGTTTAACATATGCTTTGGAACATTGCATTAATTCTGAATTTTAAAATCAGAAGACATGGCAATGGATAAAACATTTATATGCCTTTATATCATGAAGATATAGTTCCAGCTTTGTAATTTTGGTGACAAATAAGTAATAACTTTTTAAGTCAGTAAAAATATTTCATCTCTTTAGTCAGTGTTTGTGAAATAGAATGATAGAGAGAGATGGAGAGATAGAGAGAGAGAGAGAGAGAGACAGGGGCAGGGTGAGAGAGGGAGTGAGTGTTGTGTTGCTGTATAACTTACTGTTTCATATATACCATCTAGGTTTCTCATAACTACCAATAGCTTCCATGGAAATTTACTTTAGTGGTTAGTGATGTCAGACCACTGCAGTGTAACAGTTTTCACTCCCAAATTATTACATGACACACTAGAATTTTCACTTGCAGATGTTATAGTTTAAGTCAGTATTGATTGTTCTATCCTTTTAAAGATCAATTTCTTTTTCAATTTTTATTACAGGCTCAGGCAGTACATGTGCAAATTTGTTACAAAAGTATATTGTGTGATACTGAGGTTTAAAGTATAAATGAATCCATCTCCTAGGTAGTGAGCACAGGTAATTTTTTAGTTCTTTCCTCTCTCATTCTCTCCCCACTCTTGTTTTCCCCAGTGTTTATTGTACTCATCTTTATGTCCATGTATAATCAATGTTTAGCTCTCACTTATAAATAAGAACATACAGTATTTGCTTTTCTGTTTCTGCATTAGTTTATTTAGGATAACAGTCTCAAGCTTCACCCATGCTGCTGCAAAAGCTATGATTTTATTCTTTTTTATGGCTGCATAGTATTCCATGGTATATGTACTACATTTTCTTTATCCAGTCCAGAGTTGATGGGCACCTGCGTTGATTCCATGTCTTTGCTATTGTGAATAGTGCTATGATGAATCTACAGATGCATGTGTCTTATTGATAGAACAACTAAATTTCCTTTAGAGATATACTCAGTAATGGAATTGCTGGATGGAATGGTAGTTCAACTCTTAGTTCTATGAGAAGTCTCCAAACTGCTCTGCACAATAGTTGGGCCAATTTACATTTCCTCTGAGAGTGTATGTGTTCTCCTTTCTCTGTAGCCTCACCAGCATCTGTTGTTTTTAAACTTTTTAACAAAGGCAATTATGACTGTTGTGAGATGGTATCTCATTGTGGTTTTGATTTGCATTTCTCTAATGATTAGTGATAACTGGCTTTTTTAAGTTTATTGGCTGCTTGCACGTATTCTTTTCAGAAGTGTCTGTTCATGTTCTCTGCTCACTTTTTAATGGAGCTGTTTTTTGCTTGTTGATTTAAGCTCCAAAAAACTGAAGAAGAGAGACCCCAACTTAATTCACTCTATAAAACTAGCATCATTGTGATACCAAAACCTGGCAGGGAGATAATGAAAAAGGAAAACTTCAAACCAATATCTCTGAACATAGATACAAAAATTCTTAACAAAATATTAGCAAACTGAATCTAGCAGCACATCAAAAGTTAATTTCCCACCATCAAGTAGGCTTTATCCCTGGGATGCAAGGTTGGTTTCCACATATACAAACCAATAAATGTAATTCACCACATAAGCATAATTAAAAACAAAAAACATGATCATTCCAATGGACGCAGAAAAAACTTTTGATAAAACTGAATATTCTGTTATATTAAAAACTTCAACAAACTAAGCATCAAAGGAACATACCTCAAAATAATAAAATCTATCTATGAGAGACTCACAGCCAATATCTTACTCAATGGGCAAAAACTGGAAGCACTCGTCTTGAGAACTGGAACAAAACAAGGCTGCCTACTCTCACCAATCCTATTCAGTGTAGTACTGAAAGTCCTAGTCAGAGCAATCAAGCAAGAGAAAGAAAGAAAAGGCATCCAGATAAGAAAAGAAATAGTCCAACTATGTCTCCTCACTGACAATATTATTCTATAACTAGACAACCCTAAAGATTCTACCAAAATGCTCCTAGACTGATAAACAACATTAGTAAAATTTTAGGATACAAAATCAATGTACAAAATCAGTAGCATTTCTATATACCAGTAACGTTCAAGTTGAGAGCCAAATCAAGAACACAATTCCATTTACAGTAGTCAGAAAAAGAATGAAATACTTAGGAATCTAGCTAACTAAGGAACTGAAAGATTTCTACAAAGAGAAATACAAAACAGTGCTAAAAGGAATGAGAGATGACATAAACAAAAGGGAAAACATTCCATGCTTGTGGATAGGAAGAATCAAAATTGTTAAAATGGCCATACTGACAAAAGCAATTACAGATTCAGTGCTATTTCTAGCAAACTACCAACATCGCTTTTCACAGATTTAGAAAAACTATTCTAAAATTCATATGAAACCTAAAAAGAGTCCTAATAGCCCAAACAATCTTCAGCAAAAAGAACAAAGCCAGAGACATCACATTGTCTTTCTTCAAACTATACTGCAAGGCTACTGTAACCAAAAGAGCATGATACAGGTATAAAAATAGACACATAGACCAATGGAACAGAACAGAGAACACAGAAATAAGGCCACTCACCTAAAACCATTTGATCTTTGACAAGTCAACAAACTAAGCAGTTGAAAAAGGACTCTCTATTCAACAAATGGTGCTGGGATAACCGGCTAGCCATATGTGAAAGAATGAATCTGGAACATTACCTTTCATCATATATGAAAATCAACTCAGAATAAATCAGGCACTTAAATGGTAGAACTCAAACTATAAAAATCCTAGAAGAAAACTTGAGAAATACCCTTCCTGATATCAGTCTTGGCAAATAATTTATGGCTAAGTCATCAAAAGCAAGTGCAACAAAAACAAAAAGAATGAAATACTTAGGAATCTAGCTAACTAAGGAACTGAAAGATTTCTACAAAGAGAAATACAAAACAGTGCTAAAAGGAATGAGAGATGACATAAACAAAAGGGAAAACATTCCATGCTTGTGGATAGGAAGAATCAAAATTGTTAAAATGGCCATACTGACAAAAGCAATTACAGATTCAGTGCTATTTCTAGCAAACTACCAACATCGCTTTTCACAGATTTAGAAAAACTATTCTAAAATTCATATGAAACCTAAAAAGAGTCCTAATAGCCCAAACAATCTTCAGCAAAAAGAACAAAGCCAGAGACATCACATTGTCTTTCTTCAAACTATACTGCAAGGCTACTGTAACCAAAAGAGCATGATACAGGTATAAAAATAGACACATAGACCAATGGAACAGAACAGAGAACACAGAAATAAGGCCACTCACCTAAAACCATTTGATCTTTGACAAGTCAACAAACTAAGCAGTTGAAAAAGGACTCTCTATTCAACAAATGGTGCTGGGATAACCGGCTAGCCATATGTGAAAGAATGAATCTGGAACATTACCTTTCATCATATATGAAAATCAACTCAGAATAAATCAGGCACTTAAATGGTAGAACTCAAACTATAAAAATCCTAGAAGAAAACTTAAGAAATACCCTTCCTGATATCAGTCTTGGCAAATAATTTATGGCTAAGTCATCAAAAGCAAATGCAACAAAAACAAAAAGAATGAAATACTTAGGAATCTAGCTAACTAAGGAACTGAAAGATTTCTACAAAGAGAAATACAAAACAGTGCTAAAAGGAATGAGAGATGACATAAACAAAAGGGAAAACATTCCATGCTTGTGGATAGGAAGAATCAAAATTGTTAAAATGGCCATACTGACCAAAGCAAATAGAACCTAATTAAACTAGAGGACTTGTATCTAGCAAGAGGAATTATTAACAGAATAAACAGATAATCTACAGAAAGGAAGAAAGTATTCTCAAACTACACATCCAATAAATACTTAATTTTAAGGTAGGAAACATGCTAATATGCATATCTTAGTTTTCAAATTTCTATTTTATTTAAATATGTTGTACTGTGCTCTGCAATAAAATTACAAATAGTATTTCATCATCTATTTTATCTGAAACCTCACATTTACAACCAACCTCAAAGGCCCTATTAAAATGTATCCTTTTAATTTCTTTTCTTTTATTCCCATTGGATCTGCTGTGAAACACTGTGCCTAAAATTATTTGGGAAGGGAAAAATGCAAATAACAACAAACAAATATAGAACCTTTATTTTTGTGGTTAGGAAATTTTATTGCCAACTTAATGTTTATGATTCTTGTTTTATTGTTGCTTAACACACAGAAAGCGTCTTTAAACTGAGAATTTCTGTTTTCCTTGAAAATCAGTATTGCCTGTACTTTGTGCCATATCATGGCAGTCTGTATTCAACTTATGAATGCTCTGCCTTCTGAGTGTGAGAGATAACAGGAATCCTACTGAGATCATTCTATACTAGTGGCCAGAGTGATTTGCTTATGGCCAAAGCAGATAGATAAAGATATGCAATGCAAAAAATTGTCAGGAAGTCACACATATAAATAGACTACTGTCATAATTGTATACATTCCCAATGATTTTTTTGTTATAAATGTAATAATTATTTATTAAAACTGTACTGATATACCTGTAAACATATTTTTAAGTAATTAAAGCCTTACTCTCCCCACCACACAGGCTAAGAAAGAATTACTGTTAAAAGTTTAGTGAATATTTGACAAACTTTATATGGCTAGTCACCAAGAGAACCAGAGACACAGACATAGAATGACTAGGTAGTTTTAAGACATACACACAACACACATTTGGGATATGAATAAGTTAACACTTCGGCCCATAACATGGACCATTTGAGGACACTTTTAGGCCATTGTTGCTAACACACACAAAATGAATCCCAGATGAACTAACAATTTTAAAATAGTAACCCTAATAATACAATAAAAAGTTAATAGCAGCTAACATTTATTTTCTTCTAGATATTATTGTATCGTATATGTATTAACTCATTTAATATAAACCCATTATGTTTTAAGTGCAATTATCTTGATGCCATATTTAGTAGAGAAAACTAGGACATGTTAAGTAACTGGTCTAAGTTCGTATAGCTTATAGAGGATGAAAGCTGATTTAAGAATGATGAACCACAGAAAATTTTTTTTTTTTTTTTTCCTAGATTTTCTTTTTTTTTTTTTTCTTTTTTTATTTTTTATTATACTTTAAGTTCTAGGGTACATGTGCATGACGTTTATATCATGTATAACTCCCCAATGCAATCCCTCCCTCCTCCCCCCTCCCCATGATAGGCCCAGTGTGTGATGTTCCCCTTCCCGAGTCAAAGTGATCTCATTGTTCAGTTCCCACCTATGAGTGAGAACATGCGGTGTTTGGTTTTCTCTTCTTGTGATAGTTTGCTAAGAATGATGGTTTCCAGCTGCATCCATGTCCCTACAAAGGATGCAAACTCATCCTTTTTTATGGCTGCATAGTATTCCATGGTGTATATGTGCCACATTTTCTTAATCCAGTCTGTCACAGATGGACATTTGGGTTGATTCCAAGTCTTTGCTATTGTGAATAGTGCCGCAATAAACATACGTGTGCATGTGTCTTTGTAGTAGAGTAATTTATAATCCTTTGGGTATATACCCAGAAGGGATGGCTGGGTCATATGGTACATCTAGTTCTAGATCCTTGAGGAATCGCCATACTGTTTTCCATAATGGTTGACTAGTTTACAATCCCACCAACAGTGTAAAAGTGTTCCTATTTCTCCACATCCTCTCCAACACCTGTTGTTTCCTGACTTCTTAATGATTGCCATTCTAACTGGTGTGAGATGGTATCTCATTGTAGTTTTGATTTGCATTTCTCTGATGGCGAGTGTGATGAGCATTTTTTCATGTGTCTGTTGGCTGTATGGATGTCTTCTTTTGAGAAATGTCTGTTCATATCCTTTGCCCACTTTTTGATGGGGTTGTTTGTTTTTTCTTGTATATTTGTTTGAGTTCTTTGTAGATTTGGATATTAGCCCTTTGTCAGATGAGTAGGTTGCAAAAATTTTTTCCCATTCTACCACAGAAAATTTGGTTCTCCTAGTTTTTGGCCCAAGGGAGAGCTTCTATGATGGCTTGCGTTTCCCTTTTTGCAACATTCGTACAGATATTTTACTATATCAGGTCAGCACCTATTGCACATATGGTCCAAACTTTGACACTCAGAACAATTTCTAACTTATTTTTGACCCCTAATAGTGAGTGAATGATTTTCTTAGTCCCCCAGCCCCTGCGCCAAAATTGACTTTCTAACTTGCCAATCAAAATTTCACCAGTATCTGTTCAGCTATGTATGATTACTCTTATTTTTTACTTTAAATAATGTCCTCTTTTTCTCTCATTTTTTTTTTCATAGCAATATGATTTTTCTTCACATATGAATCAGGCTTAGGAATCTTACTAATAAAATATTTACTTCATGTTAAAACTACTTTCCTTTCTTAAAATCCTTTTCGCTCTAATAACCTAAAACTTTTCCCATCACAGTTTTTGGTATGTGAGTAAATGTTACACGATGTAGTGGGGTCAGTATTTGCAGCCTGTGGAGTACACCTGGGGATTGTGAAGCTCACTGAATGGACTTCTGGAAGATTCCAAATCCTGCCTCACCATCCCTTAGCGTAAACTTAGTGAGGTGGGGAGCTCTGGTGATCCGAGGGAAGACTTCATCCTTTAAGAGGCAGACAGTTGGTAAGGGAGATCATATTGACTTCTTTTGCTTCCATAACAAAACCATAAGATTCAGGGCATGTAGGTGCATCCAGTGTGGCATGTACTGCCAACTTCATAAATACTGATTATTTCCCAACAGCATCAGAAGAGCTGATGTTCCAGTCATGTCGTCTGGGGAGAGAACTCTGATGAAATTCCAGAAGTCCTTTGTGCTGTGTGTTCTCTTGTCCCTAATTCACCTCTTCATCAGCCTCTGCCAGTGAGGTCTCTGGATAACTGTGCCTTAAAGCTACAATTGCCTGTGGCAAACAGAAAAGGGTTATCATTGAGGGAGCATCTGTTAGAGGGGTGTTCTTGTTCTGTTTTTGTTTTCTCAGTTTCTCTATTTGGTATCCATTCCACAAGACCAACTGTATTTACTATGTTTTCTTAATTTCTATATTCTTTATGCTCTGGCATTTGGGAGCCTCAGACCCATTATAGACGCAGGGAGAGACTGCCCCTTCCAGGGCTAGCTTATTCTTAAATATAGCAATTTTCCTACAAACATGCTTTTCATATGCCAGCCAACCACTCTCTTTGTCTCACCCTCACACACCAAGCCAATATTCTTCTGGTCTAAATCATCCCAAGCCTAGGTGACAGACAACTAAGGACAGCCCCTATCCCCCAGAGCCCACCAGAATTACTGAATCTAGCCAATCCTAACCCATGCACCTTGTCCTGTCCTGCCTTTTCCACGGGAACCCCAATACAGACTCCGACTAAGGCTTCCCTTTGATTCTTGCCTTCTGTCTCTGGACCATCCTGTGTTCCTGTGAAGCACAGGATGTACCCTTCCTTTGTGAAATGTAAGTAGTAAGTTCTTCTCTTAATGGAATTGGCCTCTTCATGTTGTCACTCAGTCATACTTCTATAAATTAATACCTGGGTGTAATTTTAGAATGGTTGTATTGTGTGGCTTCCTCAGAACACTTTGCGGGGTATATTTGCTTGCTTCTAGCAACATAATACAGTCCTCGGCATTCTATTGATTTGGAATATTCAACATTGTGTTGTGGTCCTGGTATGACTGGGACTGGACTGGCTTTTCCTAAAACTTGCTATCTAATAAAGATTGCTGTTTTGGAGGAGAGTTTATATGTACTAAGTTTGTAACTAATTCAAATACAATATGTCTAATGTCAAATATTGTGCAGAAAGCTACTTCCTTAGGGTGTCCATGGTTGTCTCCAGGGTTGCAGCATATGTGAGTTCCTCATCTGGACATTCTTATACTGTCTTCTTGGAAGGAAACCCAGTCTCCCAGCCACTTCTCTCTTAACTGGTCTCCCTCACTTCTCCCAATGAGTTAGTCTCTGCTTCTCACCTCAGTAGCCATCCCTGATATAGAGAGCCTGGGCATCAATTTCAAATATAACAATAACCAGACCTGACAGCAGTTAGCACAATAAAGTACAAGTAGAGACTGGGGTACTAAATTGATGAAGGAGAAGTAAGATCGGGAGGAGACATGTATGGGCCTGTGGTTCTTCAGGAAATGTAGCTGAACTTAGTTAGTTTCAGGGTGAAAGGAAACTGGTAGTCAATGTGAGGAAAAAATTTAGGCTAAGATTAGAAATTTGAGCAAATCAGTGTTTAAGTTAATATTTTTAAATAAGTCTCATTATTTTGAGTTCCCTAGTCCCTAGGATTGCAAAAGCTTTTCGAAAGCATGAACTAAAACAGCTTGGGCTGGCCACGGTGGCTCACGCTTGTAATTGCAGCACTTTGGGAGGCCAAAATGGGTGGATCTCTTGAGTCCAGGAGTTCTAGAGCAGCCTGGGCAACATGTCGAAACCATGTCTCTAAAAAAAATACCAAAAGTAGTGGAGTGTGGTGGCCTGTGCTTGTAGTCCTAGCTACCAGGAAAACTGAGGGGCGGGGGAGGATCACCCAAGCCTGGGGGACGTAGAGGTTACAGGGATCCCTGATGGTGTCACTGCACTCCTGCCTGGGTAAGAGACTGAGACCCCGTCTCAAAAAAAAAAAAAAAAAAGAGAGAGAATAGCTTGGACTGTATTTTTTAATGTTAAGAAAGCACATTTTTCTTGTTTTATTGTCTCTGAGGTTTATTATCATTGAAGGGCCTACTAAGACTCTGTTAAATGCATATTTGATTGAGTAGCACTGAATCTAAAAATCAGGAAAAATCTCCCTTCACTAAGAAATATCTTGTGGTCTGAGCAAAGTCAATTATGGTGTATCATTCTAATTTATTTTTTACCAAGTTTATTTTTGTTTCCTTTTGGTGTTAATTATGCTTCTGATCCATCCCTTTTATTTACATTTATATTTAAAATCAATGTTGTATATCATTTTAAATTGCATGTTTTACAACATCTGGCTTAATTACGCTTTCTCTCTTATTACCGTCTTTGCTGCAGCTGTTTCTCATTCACTGCTTGCTACCAGAAGTTTATTTTGCCTTATTTCTCAATTTCATCTACATGATGCATGCAAGATTTTTTTTCACATTAGAGAAACTATTGTTTATTTATTTCATTTTTATAATAACTAATTGTGCCAGAAGAAACACAGTGTTGACAAAGATCCACAGGGACAAATCAACAGTGTGTGAACTCCACACAAAGAATAGCTTCGCATGTTCAGTTGCAGAGTCTGAATTTGGCTGAGTTTCCAGCTTGCATGACATCTCCAGAGGCAGGACTCAGGGAATAGAAGGTTTAAAACTGTGGGCACAAGAGATAGTGAAAATCTTCCTCATCTAACACTTCCCAGTATCCCTCAAGGAGACCCATAATAGCATCGAAAAATATTTTGGAAGGCCGGGCGCGGTGGCTCAAGCCTGTAATCCCAGCACTTTGGGAGGCCGAGACGGGCGGATCGCGAGGTCAGGAGATCGAGACCATCCTGGCTAACACGGTGAAACCCCGTCTCTACTAAAAATACAAAAACTAGCCGGGCGAGATGGCGGGCGCCTGTAGTCCCAGCTACTCGGGAGGCTGAGGCAGGAGAATGGCGTAAACCCGGGAGGCGGAGCTTGCAGTGAGCTGAGATCCGGCCACTGCACTCCAGTCCGGGCGACAGAGCGAGACTCCGCCTCAAAAAAAAAAAAAAAAAAAAAAAAAGAAAAATATTTTGGAAACTGACAGACATAGAGGTTTCCATCTTTAGAGGAATAATTTTTTTATTTTGCTCAGTTGGCAATCTAATGCTTAAGAAGAAGCAAAGAAGTCAAAGAGCAGGCTATTATCTCTTCCAGCTCCAATAAGATACAGTGTTTAAATCTTAATACAAAGTTCAGTTTTAAGCCTATGATAACCAATATGATTTTGAGATATACATAGATCACATGACCTACCACTACACTGATAAATCTAAAATTAATTAAATAAGGCACTGGGCAATACTTTCATATTTTAACTGTATATGAGAAACATATACAACAGAAGAATATTCATAAAATTGAAGCAATTGATTCTTAATGGTGTAAGAACAGTTTAAAAGCAGTTTCATATATTTGAAACCACCAGATATCCATGACAACACTAAAGTAATTACTGATATACCCACTAAGTAAATGAGAAAGCTAAAATTCACAAAATATAATAGACTTGCTTCAGTTACAAATATATTAAAGAACAGAAGTGGGACTGGAATTTGAGTCTTTTACCTTCAATTTTAGGTTTCTTTTCTCCTACAATATATATAAAAACAAGCAAACAAACAAACAAAAAACAGGTCAGGTGCGATGGCTCACGTCTGTAATCCCAGCACTTTGGGAGGCCAAGGCGGGTAGATCACTTGAGGTCAGGAGTTCAAGACCAGCCTGACCAACAGGGTGAAATCCTGTCTCTACTGAAAAACAGAAAAATTAGCCACGTGTGGTGGCACATGCCTATAATCCCAGATACTGGGGAGGCCAAGGCAGGAGAATTACTTGAACCTAGGAGGGAGAGGCTGCAATGAGCTGAGATCGCACCATTGCACTCCAGCCTGGGTGAAGAAATGAGACATTGTCTCAAAACAAACAGACAAACAACAAATGTGACCAGTCTAAGGTTCAGAAGATGGAGGTTATAACTTCATTCACACTCTGCATTCACATCGTCATTCACAAGATACTTGAACGATGGAATGTTATTTTGCCTCTTTGGAATTTGGATCCAGAGATTTGGATGTAAGTTAAGGAATATAGGGTTGAAAATATCTCAACTTCTCTCTCTCTCTCTCTCTCTGTGTCTCTATCACACACACACACACACACACACACACAAACTGTATTGAGTTATGCATTAACATAAATAAGCTCCAGTGTTTTCTTTTTTAACAGTAATAGAAAATAATCTAACAATATTAATATGTTGCAAAAAACTCCACAGGGCCATGAGGACCATATACATTTAATATTTGTGGTAAAATAGCAAATATTGTAATTCTGTGATAATCAAAATTCCAAAAATACATTTATTTCACCTTACCTGCCATATAGATGCATAGATTAAACCATTTATTTTGTTTCAAAAAATGGTAACATCAAGAAGAGGGAAATATTTAACTAGAGATAATGAAATGTTCAAACTGAATATATTTTAGTCACTTATTTTATACCAAGCCAGTAAGTGTTCAACCTTTAATAATAACTGTTGTAGAAACAGAGTTCTCAAATGCATTTTCAATTGGGATTATTTTGGTTAAAGTAATTGATTTTTTTAGATTCAACACTTTTTGTTGTCATGCCTTTGTGCTGCTAGAGTTTTAACATGGATTTCAATATAAGAACAAAGCTTAGAGAAATATGGTTTTAATTGTCAGCTTATCGATGAGAAGGATGTTGAAGAAAAATAAAGCTACTCTCCTACTATATAAATATATATATATATATGGGTATATATATGTGTGTGTGTATGTATTTGGATGGTTAGCATATGATACATCCATTTATTAGAAACAATACATCCATTTATTTATCTTCACAAGTATAGAAATCCAGTTAGAATAGCAAATCATTTCACTTTAAACAGTTTGAAATTCATTTTATCATTCATATAGGACATCTTGAGGTTTATGTTTATGAATTCTGAAGATAAATAATTCATCTTATAAAAGAAAGAAGGAAAGAAGGGGAGTAAAAGAAATTTATCTCATAACATAATATTAAAATAGAACTAGAAAAATTTTACTTGAATACCTACAGTAATTGTTAGGGTAATTCCTTCCCAAAAGAGCTATTAATCAAATACACAATGACAAAATTGGTATTGCTTTAAAATTCTTTTGAAAATATTAAAATAAATTTTATATCATAACCAAATGGCAAAATGTAAGAAGAAGTCAGATTTTTTTGAGCCCAAGTTCACTGAACTAAATACATATTTCATTTTTATATGAAATACTGGGATGATGAATATTTTAACAATTTTAGGTATGAAAGTACTGAGAAATCTTGGTAATAAATTCCATTAAAAATTTAGGGCAAGTTTAAAGGTACGATTTATAAAAGCATCATATTCGATATTATGATTTTGTGGCTGTAGAGTAGAAATGTGCCAAATGTTTATAAATAAAAATCAGATCATTTTACATTCTTTTAATATTTGACATGGGGTTATTAAAGGTTTCCATTGTTTTTAGTTCCCCTGGTTGCAAGTAGTCAAATGCTCTTGAATTAGAGCAGTTTTCAATAGAAACAAAAATTATCATATTGATGGCCTATTTTCTTTTTTGTTTCATTTTATTTACACTCAACAAAAAATTCCGGTAGGTAGTGAACCGCAGGTCTGTTATATAGTCTCTTAGGACATTAACATTGATTAAGTGATAATATTCATGTTGATGTTTCTGAAATAAAAGCAATATGATGGGGTGAAATTTACTAAACAGAGACAAATGTGTTAAAAGCTGCCACTGTCATAAATATGTTTTAGGGTTTATCATTTGCAATCTTACCTCTTTTTTTTTTTCTTTACAGTTTCTTTGTTATTATTTTTAACTCTTTGCCTTTATGCAAACACATTGTTTACAAATTATGTTCTAAACACAGGAGATAATGAAGTTATTTTGTTTTTGTGTGATTTTTTTGGGTAGTAAATAGAACTAATGCAGGAGAGACTTCAGGTAGGCCTAAAATCTGAACCTGGTGGGAATATACAATATTCAAGAAATTGTCTTTGAGAGACAGACCTTCAGTTTAGCCATTTTAGCACAGAGATAATACCTAAAAGCCAAGCGTTTTCATCCAAGCTGCTATGACGAAATACCTTCTCCTGGGTGGTTTATAAACAGCAGACATCGATTTCTCACCATTCTGGGGACTCAAAAGTCTAAGACTCAGGTGTAGGCACATTTGGAGTCTGGCAAAGACCCCCGTTCTTGTTGCATCTTCACATGGTGGAAGGCGAACAAATTCCGCTGCGTCTCTATTACAAGGGCACTAATCTCACTCGTGAGGACTCTGCCTTCATGACCTAATCAATTTCCAAAGGCCACAGCTCTTAATACCATCATATTGGGGATTAGGTTTCAACATAATAGTTTAAGGGGCATGCAAATATTCAGACCATCGCAAGTAGCATAAATGAATGAGGCAACTGCACTGCTGTTAGATGTAGGTGTTTTGGGCTCTGATCTCTGATGAGAGCCTCCTCAACTACTTTCGTATAATTCCCATTAGAAAATGATCTTGGCCTTCGAGGTGGCTCAAGCCTGTAATCCCAGCACTTTGGAGGCCGAGACGGGCGGATCACGAGGTCAGGAGATCGAGACCATCCTGGCTAACACGGTGAAACCCCGTCTCTACTAAAATACAAAAAAAAAACTAGCCGGGCGAGGTGGCGGGCGCCTGTAGTCCCAGCTACTCCGGAGGCTGAGGCAGGAGAATGGCGTAAAACCAGGAGGCGGAGCTTGCAGTGAGCTGAGATCCGGCCACTGCACTCCACCCGGACGAAGAGCAAGACTCCGTCTCAAAAAAAAAAAAAAAAAAAAAAAAAAAAAAAGAAAATGATTGGCCTTCTGGTTGTGATCATAAGCTCAGAAAAGTTCAAGAACATATTATTAGTCATGAATTATTCAACAACCTCAGGAAAGGTCCATTAATGAGTCTGAATTGACTGGGACTAAAATCTTATTCCCTTTACCTTGAGCTGATTGGAAGAATAAGAAAGTATTTTTAATAAATAACTGCTTTTGAGATATAGGACAGGCTTATTACAGTGACACTGATGGTCCCTCATAGGACAGGCTCAGAATTTCATCAGTAAATATACTGTTAAAAACACACATGCTGAATTATTTTTCCAGACCAGTAGTGTGTACATAATAGGCTGTATGGGAAATGGGTCTCCCTAACTAACTGCAGTATCTGGAGCTAAGATTGTGTAGGAGTTGTGGATGGGGTTGGCCCATGATTGAAAAAACTGAGCAAGGGAGTCCCTCAAAGCCTTCACTGTGATGAGGGTCACCTCTTGAAACAGAATAAAATAAGAGTATAGCAATAGATCAAAAACCAGATGATAGGAAATCAAAAGTAGGAGAGTTGTTGAGGATTACAGCATTCAGCTGCTGGGAGTGAGGGAAAAGACAAACTGAACATGTTGCTAAGATTCTAGCTTACTAAACTTAATAAAAGGGAATGTCTTGAACCAAAATTACATGATAAGAAGTGCTCAAGAGACGTTGATGAGGATGAGTTTACTTTCTGAGCATATAAAATAGAACATTTTCCTCTAAATCAGTCAGGATACCACGGTTAAACACATGCTGTATTCACACTGAGAATCTTGCGAAGAATTTAATGTTCAGACTACTTACAATGTGTCGGAATGTTTAGAGAAGCCACAGAGAATAGTGCAGTACTTGGAGGAACGTAGGATAGGTTAGGGCAATATTCAGAAAGCAGAAATAAAGATTGTCTTATTATTATTATTATTTTTTTGTCTGGCCTTGAAGTTAATTGTCAGTACTAAGTACTTGGAGGAAGAAGGCACACAAAAAGATTTAAAAGTGATATGTGCATGCATGTGTGTGTGTATGGGTGCGTATGCGCATGTGTGCATGTGTGTGTGTATGGGTGTGTATGTGCATGTGTGTGTGTATGGGTGTGTATGCACATGTGTGCATGTGTGTGTGTTCCCTATGTCCTGGGGCAGAATTTAAAACATTACGCCTTTGCTATGATTTAAATGTTTTTCACCTCCAAAACTTATGCTGAAATTTAATTGCCATTGTTACAGCAGTAAGAGGAAGGACCTTGAAGAGGTGATTAGGCCATGCATGCTCCACCCTCGTGAATGGGTTAATGCAGTTATCATGGGACTGGATTCATTATAAAAGCAAAAGCTTGGGCCACCTTTTTTCCTTCCCTCATTCTATCTTGCTCTTCCTCCACATGAAGACACAGCAACAAGGTACCATCTAGGAAGCAGAAAGCATCCCTCACCAGGCACTGAACCTGCTGACACCTTGGTTTTGGACTTCCCACCCTCTAGAACCATGAAAAAGAAATTTGTATTGTTTTTAAATTACCCAGACTCAAGTATTCTGTTATAGCAGCAAAAATAGACTAAGAAACCCTCTAAAAAAAAAAAAAAAAAAAAACAAATCTTAGAAATTAGCTGCTCCAGACCTTTTTTACATATAATTCTTATAGAAACATTTTATATAAATTACAAGTCTTAATACGTTTACCTAGGTCTGTTCTCAATAGTTGATTTTATTTTATTTTTTGTTCTTATATGCAAATTCTCACTTCTAAAGGAAGCACACAAAATATACTTGTGTGTGTGTGTCCGTGTGTGAGGCTGTGTGTGTGTGTCTGTGTGTGTGTGTGTATGTTTGGGGGAATACAAAGGTTTGAAGTTCTAGATTTTTAACTGACAGTATAAAATGTATGGCTTACTCCTCAGAACATTCTTCTGTATTTTAATTGACTGTTTAACTTGTATATTTCCTCAATATGAACACATTCTGTCCTGTGTGTCTCATAGTTTCCAGAATACATTTGTCTATGTTGAGACAATTAATTAATTAATTAAATAGACGTTTATGAAGAAGATTGACCATGAGGACAAATATGTATATACTATTAAGTAGCATGTGCAAATAAAATGGTAGACTTTTAGATTAATCAACATCATTTATCACTAAATTTACCAACATAGCTAAAGTTTAATTTTACCCAATTTTGTCAAACTCAGTTTATAAACAAGAAATTGGCATGCATTTCGTTGAATTATCTAAAGATTTATCTTTAACTCCTAGGCATCACCCCAGTACCAACAATATGAAATTTGAAGCTTTTGTTTTTTTGAACACTGTGTAATAAAATCTAAATTTCTCCTTTAAAAATTACTGACTTGGTTATATTTCCACCCCAAAGTGCACACTTCCGTTTCAGCCAGTGATTTATCTTTGTCATCTTTTAAAGTAAATATCCTTGCTTTGTGTCCCCTAATGATAACCAAGAAGCAGTAATATGTAAATACCTATAGACATTATCTCAGGTGAAACAAATACGTGAAAGCCGTCATGCATGGACTGAACACAAACGAACCTTATACACCACTCTAGGTAATTTTTCCTGCAGGATTAACAGAGAAACATAATGCAGGAAAATATCAGTAAAGAGGTTCAAGAACACTTTAGGGTGACCTCTTATCAACCAGTTCTTTACCATTTTATGAGAACACACTCCACTCTCATCTATAACAGAACAACTATTATGGATTATAATTTGAGTGTTTCTTTTGGAATATAAATGAACTGATTCCTACCCTACTGAAATTGAATGTTGTTTTCCTCTTCTCATAGGGTGAATGTACATACGCAGCAGTTAAACAAGTCTGAAGAAAACATTTCAAGATTTTAGTCCAGGTGACATTTGTCAATGGCCTGCTAACCTTTCATCATATGTAGCAGTGGAGCCTCTTCGCGATGTGGATCACAAATGAGGACAACTAAGTGCACTATGTGCAAGAATTCTGACCACAGGAAATCATGCCATCTGGAACGGCTAAATGGCCAGCAGAAACTTCACAGATAAGCAAGGTAATACCTTAGAGAAAAAAGAAACCCACAACCTTAGTAGAATTACACTTTTTAAACACTAAATAAGTATAAGGTGTAGATTATGCCTGTGCTCATTATTATGCAGTAGGTCAAGTTTCTAGAAAATATGTATGAGAAAAAATGTTTGCCTCCAAAAACCTTAAGTCTTTAAGTCTTTTTTTTTTTTTTTGAGACGGAGTCTCGCTCTGTCACCCAGGCTGGAGTGCAGTGGTGACATCTCAGCTCACTGCAAGCTCCGCCTCTCGGGTTCACGCCATTCTCCTGCCTCAGCCTCCCAAATAGCTGGGACTACAGGCGCCGCCACCTTGCCCGGCTAATTTTTTTGTATTTTTATTAGAGACAGGGTTTCACCATGTTAGCCAGGATGGTCTCAATCTCCTGACTTCGTGATCTACCCACGTCAGCCTCCCAAAGTGCTGGGATTACAGATGTGAGCCACCGCCCCTGGCCTGTCATTTTAATTATAACAAAATCTTATTCATATATATAGAAAGGTGATTATTGTGATAATTTCATTGTTTTGACTTTAAGGATGTAAGGATAAAAATTTTATGATTTGAATTGATTATGTATAAGTTATGAGCCACATACTCTAGAGATATTTTTCCTAGGTTTTAAAACATCTCTGAAAGGTAGCTTTTATTGTCACTATATTACCAATGAGAATGTAGATCCAACATCTAGATCCAAAAGTTTGCTCAACAACAAATATAAATAACTGACAGAACAATAATTCAAACTTTGAAAAGGAACTTGCTTCCAAAAGTTTAAGTTGTATCACAATACATTATACAATCTTCATTTTTCAATATCAGACATAAATATGTTATGTATATTTTTGTCTAAATTATGTTGTATTATTTGCTTCACAAGTTCTTGTTGCCATCTGGATCATTAACATAACAGAAAACATAAGACATTTCCACAAGCAAATTATAATAGTTTTGAATTGATTTGCAGATTCAGTGATATGCTTTGGATCACCATGTAAAATAAGTCCGATGCCACCAAAAAGCAAGAGAGAAATGGAACACTAAGCTGGAATTTTCACAGGAAATTATAATTAGAATCTTAAAAAACCACTGAGTACTTTTCCTTGTTCTACTGAAATATATTAAACAAACCAAACTGAATGAGACAAGAGTAAATTCTGTGATACAGATATACTACTTGATTTCCATTTGTT
Source organism: Trachypithecus francoisi (assembly GCF_009764315.1). Lineage (NCBI taxonomy): Eukaryota > Metazoa > Chordata > Mammalia > Primates > Cercopithecidae > Trachypithecus > Trachypithecus francoisi. Next base: position 11,500,737 of record NW_022681459.1, read on the forward strand.
TATTTATTCCTTTATTTATTCTTTATTTCTATAGATGTAAGGGGTACAAGTGCAGTTTTCTTACATGCATATATTGCATACTGGTGAAGTCTGGGCTTTTAGTGTTGATTCCTATTTAAATTAAGTGCATATATTAATGATGGCACCAAAGCTCTAAGACTCAGATGTAATACAACTGGCTTTTATTTATGCCATATCATCACCATCGTTATCATTCATGCAAAGTATTGACATTAAGACAGATTCAGCAACAGCAAGACAAACAACAGAATCATTTTGCCAGTGTCACATATTAATCACATATAGTGATACTGATCGCATAGTTGATGCTCAATTGGTAAGGCACAGTAAAGCAGCTATTTAGAAGATGGAGTAAAATGGGAAGACTAAAGACAGAGTGGAGGGATTGGTGGAAATATGCCCTGAAATAAATTATTCCCAGAAACCCTGAAATACAACTTAAGGTAATGCCACACATTCCCAGCCTGCCAGAAAACTGCAGGTAGAAAGAACCTGGGTTATTATCAGATTAAGGTGACGTCAACAAAAGCTCCCAAGGCAATTTTATGTTTTGCAGTCTTTAGCTGTGGAAGAAAGAGTGCTGAGAACACATTCTTTCTGGCTCTAACTGCACAGATAGGTGGGACTCATTGTCAAAGGAAAGTGGCTATTTTATTCTCACCACAGCCAATGGAGAAAAGAATGAGACTGTGCATGGGACAAAGCCACATGATGGAAGTTGTTCCCATCCTGATCGATCACTGTAATAAACTGTAGCGCTGGTTAACCATATCGATTTATGCCACCCACCTCCCTTACTCTAAGATGGGAGATGGTAGCGAGGGTAGTGGGTCCCAGTTCTGATAATGTGTCTACTTGATCTATATTTTTTAAGTCCTCAAAAATGATTTTAATAAAGATCTAGGTTTCAAGAACACTAATTTATTCGACTTCTACTTTCCCCTAACGCCCATCACTTTACACACCTGGTATATTGATATTTCAGATCAATGGAGGCCAATTTTGCCCAGAGAAGACTCTAATAAAGAAAAAATGGAGGGAAATAGAAAAATTGCATTATATACCTAGCAACAATTACAGTAGTGAAGCTGTGTTTCTTTGGCATCATAGACAATTTGTTTTTTTTTTTTTAATTCTCTATCACCCCATATAAACTGTCCATCTTCAATGCCTTGTTTTCCCATTTAAAAAATCTCTTTTATTTCTAGTATCCTTATATCAAGCAATTTGATATTAGTTTCCAGGAAACCACGTGCACACATGGTTTCCTGGAACACACACAAAAGCATACACACATTATGGAACATTCAGATAATCTACAATCAATCCTACTAATCAAAACTCAATCTTATGGATTTTTGGAAATCCATGAGAGAATGTAAGTGAGAAAATGTCTAAGCTACTTATTAAGCTCACATAAACAAAGGGAACAGAAACTAATGTGACAGATCAGATACTGGTTTGGGATGAGGTAAACCGGATAATATATACTTGACCTGGATTATTCTCGAGTCACTATCATACTTCGTGAAACAAAACTTGGCCTATGGTTCTACCTAAGGCAGTAGATAGTCTGGGCATAAAGAAAACATGCTACCAAACAGAACTGCTGGAGGAGATGCTCAACATCACAAGGACTTGAGGATGATGAGACTATCCTCCCTGATGGTAAGCCTAAATCAATGTTTTACATACTCCTTCATAACAATACATTGCCTCAGCATTTTTCTTATTTCTGGTTGTCCCATGTTTTCCTAAGATCCTAAGTACCACATAATGCATATTGTTTGCTACCTCCAATTACTATAATATGTTAATTTTACTTCTAAAAACTTTGAAACCAATAACCCCACCACCGTCACCAAGAAGCTCCACAAAACAAAACAAAAAATAAAAACCCTGAACCAATTTCCAGATATTGTGTAATCTCTATTCTGTATCAAAAAATATATCAGCTAGTTGACCAACTGTTTTGCCAAATTTGTACACAAAAATGTTGGATAAAACAGTGAACCTATCTATCTGTATAAACTGAATCTGGAACGTAGCTACTATCTATTGTCCCTCTACAATGCAGGAGTAATAATAAAACCCAACTCCTTGGGCTTCTGAAAGGAACAAATCAATCAGTTCAAACATGGCCTACAAAAATCATAGCCATCATACATAATATTATAGTTCACATGATTTGTGTTGAAGGTAATTATTTCATGTTATAATTACTTTAGGTCTTACTTACACTTTATTAAGACTAATTAAACTATTTCTTCCATTTATCTATTACTTACACAAATATCAGTTGAATATGCCCTGTATTTCAATGTTCTAAACACTGGAAATTTTACAGTGACTAAGGTAAAGACCCCACCCTCATGAAGATTACTCTCTAATTAGGGATAAGAGATACACATTCCCAAGAAACTAAATATGTGTATTTTCTCAAGAATGATGCACATTTTTAAGAAAATAAGACAGGACAAAGGCAGAGTAAATCAGGGTTTCTTGCTAGGTAGGGTGATCTGGAAAGGGATGTTTGATGATTTGACATTTTAGAAGAATCCTGACTATATTGAGGGAACATTGCACATGTCTGATAGAGATGGTTTCAGTGAAATCAGCAAATGCAAAGGCTGAGTCTGTTACATTCTTGACATGTCTGAGAAGAAAATGAGCCAGTAAGGAGGAGTAAGCAGAGGTCAAGAGGCAAGACATGATACTGCAGTTATGCTACAGCCAAATCACGTAGAACTTTGAAGAAAGTTGTAAAAAGTCTGGAGATGCATATAGTAATTTCTTTAAATGTTTCTCTTTCTTCTAAAGACATAAATTGGAGGCTATATCTGTTTTCAAATTAGTATATGCAGAATGTTAACTAATTAGAGTTAAAAGCATTTCAAATAATAGAAAAAGTGATAAAACACATTTGATAATGTACTATATATTTAGAACAGATGAAATGAAGCTAATTTAAAAATATAATACGCACGGTAAGTTATAATTTTATAATTTTAAAGAGAGACTAACAGTATATGAATGATTAATGTTTTTATTAAAGTGACATAGAACATTTACTTTTCCTTTTAATTCAATTTCATGCAATTCACATTTACTAGTGCATTCTTTGTACTCATCACTGAGTAAGGCAAAATAATAACACTTATGTCAGTTTGTTTGAAAGAAAGTAAAACATAGAGGTGCAGGCAATGAAACAACTATATACCCCATTCAGAGACAGCACAGCTCATACAACTCATGTCTTCCAAGATGCTCTTTCTCACCTACAAAAGTTGATCCTCAAATGTCCAGCTTAAAGTTCTGTAGCAGTACACATGATGTGAGAATGAGAGGGTGTGCAACGCAGATTATGCCATTTCCTGAACGTCCTGAAGTTCATGCCATGAGTGATGCTTTCAACTGGGGCTTTGAGACTGAATTTATCTTGCCTGCAGATGATTTTTGATCTGAAAGGAAATGTAATGATTCATAGAATCATGAATTCTTTATATTTTTGTTGTATAGATATATATTCATTGACATACATTTTATGTATGCATGTATACATATATATGCATGTGTGTGTGTATAATTAAGGGCATTTTATTGTATATGTATATATATTCATGGTAGATTCTCTGCCCATATTTTCATTTTCCAGAATTTCCAAAAGCAGTGTCTCTTTCACTCTGTCAAGGAGATTCTTCTTACTAAAGGAACCCTCAATCTTGTACATGGGGCAGGCTACAAGTAGCAGGGAACTAATGTCCTCAGCCAGTGTTGGACAGAAGCACTGAAGTGGTTCATTTCCTTGAGCTTTCTGTTCCTGATTTTGAGGCCTGTGTTTTATGCTGATTCCCAGAGTTCCTAGGCGGAAGTAAGCTATAGAATTCCACAACTGCGACTTGCTTTATAGTTGAAACTGTGTTTTCCTTTCATCCCTTACCTGTTTAAACTCCCAGTTCCCCTAGCAGTGATTCCTGTGTTCACTGCCTGAATAAACTACTCACACTTAATTCCTTGTCTTAGTATCTGCTTTAGGGTGAACCCAATCTAAGACAAATGACATATAATATAAAATGCCTGTAAGACTTAAAAATCTGTGTCAACACTGTGTGACAGAAATCACACTCACCAGCTATGCACATGTTGCCTGGTATTTTCCATTCTCCCTTGCTGTTGGATTAAAACTGTAAACATTCTTCAGGCCAAAGGAGTATGAGTGGTAGTAATTCGTGTTTCTGTTCCAGGCCAGCGCAGTTCAGAGCCAGTCAACTCTTCACTTTTCTCTTTCACTGTCACATCAACTTTGGAAAACAAATGTTCCACATGGCATAAAGGGGAGCCACTTGCCTATGTGAATATTTTATTATTGAGAGATACATGATTTTTCAGTGTTGGACTACCGAGGTTTTAAAATTCATTTTACACTAACACAGCCTAACATCATTATGACCATTCCAAAACTGGGTAGCAAAATGTTGCTGTCTGATGAAAAAAATTCCCCATACGTGGGATTATCTTTGTTGTTCAGGGATGAGAAATAAGAAAAATTAAAATTCTTTCCAATCCCATCTCCACTCCAGCTTTTAGTAGGTGTGTTGTGGTATGCAAGTGAGTCTACCGCCTTAATTTATAAAACATGACTGACTACCTACATTTACAAAACATGTATACATAGTACTGTACTGATTTCAACAGCCATTTGAAAATTCAGTGAGACAATTCATGTAGCGTTCTTGGTATAGTTTTGGATATACATAGTATTTTCTATAGATATTAGTTATTAGGATAACTTTTTGTCTATATGTGTACATGTAATAGATACACATACCTAATGTGTTTATGTACTTATTCTGTGAGTTGTTCATATCCCATCATTTTATATTTCTCTCAACATATTCAACTTATAGATATTCTACCAGCATAAAATCTCTACCCCACCCAATTTGATTTCCGCAAATGCCAAAGGAATCTTCCTTTTGCTCATCATTACTGTTTGACCTGCTTCAGAAATGTATATATCATAGTATGCTACAAATTCAGTCTTTATCTTCCATTCAGATCTCCTGCTAATAGCATAAGCTAATTAAGGTAAAAATAACAAACTTTTTTTTTAACGCAGAGCTGCTAACAGAAATTTGAGATCTAGGAAAAAATAGTTTTAGGTTACTAAATGTAAACTTGTTACTTCAAATTTGTAATACAGTATATGGCTATTGTTATTTAATTTTAAAACATTAAGTAACACCTTAGTGTGAAATTTGGATTTTATGATGTCATGGCTTTATGCCACTTCAAGCTGATTTCAATAATGGAAAAATATTTCTTTTTATTAAAATTGTATTTGTAAGAATTCCAATTAGTTGATTAAATAAAAAAAATTAAGGCTATTTAATGATGTTAAGCATCTATAGACTAAATGTTGCTTTGTATATAATGTATAATATACATAAGGCAATGCAGCAGGGATACACACACACACACACACTTCAAGTATATACAGCTAGACCACCACTGACCTGACTTGAGAACATTGTTAAAAATGCACAATTTTATTTCCCATCCAGGCCAGGGCTGTTGAATCAGAATCTACACTTTAAACAAGATCTTCAGGTGACCCATTTGAGAAGCATTGGTTCATCTTACATAGCATGATGCATATTTATCCTTTGATAAACTGATCATGACAAATTCATATTTTTATAATGAAGTCATATTTCCCAGGTGAAATTGTGAGAGGAAAAATGTGCGTGGGATTTTTTAAACTAAGTGTGTGGGGGAAAGCCTCTGAACATTCTCATCTCCAAATCTCATAAAGAATTATGGGCATTTAATTATGTTCCAAGGATATTTCTTATGGCAATAAAATATTAATTAAATCGTAAAGATTAATTATCACAAATTTCTAAATACCGGTTTTAATTAGTAGTATAACCCTGAAAAAGCATATGTTATTTTAGATTATGCATGAGAATAAAACCGATATAGAAGAGAAGACAAGAAAGACTTTCTCATTTATAAGCAGGATACCTATTTACTAGTGCACTGGGGAAAAACTAGGCTAATATGTTTGTGATATTATGCTAACATATTATGCACAATATGCTGTTTATTTGAGTATGCTTTCTCTATCAATTGGATAAATCAGAGTTTTGTTTTCGTTGCATAGGGAATGATTCTCATAAAAACATTTTCTGTAAGAAAGTTGAAATAGCTGATTATGCAAGACAAGTAGGATTTTGCCTGAATATAATTGCATTGGACTAAATAATATGTTCCATTTGCTGTTCAAGCTTTAAAAATACAAAATATTGGTTTGCAGAAGTGGAGAAGTGCCTTAGAGAGCAATAGGAGATGATGAAAATCATTTTGTGTGCACTAAAGAAATTTGCTCTGATATGGACTATCCCTTCTGACACTCATTTGTATCCTAAAGGTAGTCTTAAAATTGGTTTGTAGATGAACACAAACATTTTTGGAAAACACTTATGAAATTGGAAAATGTTCTTTTAATATTACAAATCAGCATGCAAATTTAACTGTATTATTAGAGATACACTTCCATTAGAATTACTTAGTTTAAAACAACCACAAATATAATTGCAACCATTGTGCTGTATCCAATAATGTAGTGTGTGACATACTTAACTATATTTTCCCACCGTGTAAACTACACCAGGGAGACTAAGAAACACTTCTGGAAGTTGTGTTCTATTAGGCCAGTTGGATATTATTTAGGAAATTAGCACTCAGTGTATAAAAATGATGCACTTGGGGCTTGGAAGGTCAACATAATTTTCAAAAATTAGAACTTGTCGACATCATGGCTCCAAAGCGGTCGTATTACTTCAACTACACATTATTAAGAATTTGAAAATAAGAATCTTATTTAGTGATAAGAAAAGTAAATATGCTTGGATTCAATGACCTCAATTGCTGTAAAGAAGATGGAACATATCTAATTATGTGAAGAAAATAAAATAAATGAAATACAACACTAATCTTTGCGCAGAAATATATTCCTATACACACTACAAGAAAACTCATTAACTCATTACTCTTTGGCCATATATGTTTAATGGAGAAGTATAATCATTTATTATTTCATCAGCATTATCATGAGTCCTATTATAGCCCAATTCTATGCTTATTTCGTAGAGTCAGAAAATTTTTGAATATTCAAACTCTTAGAAAATTATGTATTATTGCAACTGCCCTATACAGACATGTAATACATGTCCAGTTTATGAATATTTTAAACATATAAAAGCTTTAATGCCGATTTTATTATCTATATTTGATAACGCAAGATAATCTGCTTAGAATGTTTAATGGAGCAGACTGCTTAAGAGTCAGAAGTTATTTCTTTATAGCTACGCATGCCCCCTTTTAATGTGACTTTATGATTTCACCCATAGTGATAACGAGTTTTATGTGTTAACTTGACTGGGTCACAGGCTGCCCAGACATTTATTCAAACACTGTGCTGGTTGTGTCTGTGAAGGTGTTTCTGGATGAAATTAACATTTGAAACAGGTGACTGAGTAGAGCAGATGGTTTTTCTAAATGTGAGTAGGCCGTATCCAATCAGTGGATATGAATACAACAAAAAAGGCTGGGCAAGAGAGAACTCCTCCTGCCTGATTGCCTTGAGCTGGGACATTGAGCTCTTTCTTCCTTCATCCTCAAACTGAAACATTAACTCTTCTTGGTTGTCAAGCCTGCAGACTTTTGGGCTGGAACTTCCACCATCAGCTCTCCTGGTTTTCAGACCTTTAAACTCAAACTGGAACTGCCCCATCATTTCTCCTGGGTGTCCAACTTAATGACATTAGATCCTGGAACTTCTCAGCCTCCATAATTGCATAAAACAAATTCTTATAATGAATCTCAATCTCTCTCTCTCCACGTGTGTGTGTGTGTGTATATATATCTTTATGTATAATATATATAATATATATAATATATCAGCACTCATGATAGTGCTGATTATATATCTTTATGTATATATACACACATATGTGTGTTTAAATATTCATATCTATATACACATATATATACCTTCATATATATGTGTGTGTGTATATATATATAAAATCTTATTGGTGTTTCTTTTTCTCTGAAGAATTCTGTCTAATACGCCCCTCTAGAAGTTAACTTTATTGACACCTTGAATCTGCATTTGGTCATGGACTTACTTTGGACAATGGTACAACAGTAAATATAACACAATAAATATTTGAAAAGACTTGCATATCCGTGCTGACTCATTACCACTGGAAGCCCTCAATTATTATTTGAGTATGCCCAGGTTAGTTTGTTGGAAGATGAGACAATGTGGAAAAAAGAAGAGCCATTGATGAAGGCTTGGATAACCTGTTGGAATGTTAGGCAATATAGATCAGAAAACATTCATCCTGAGTAAGTTCCCCTAAACTAACCAGCCTGCCACCTGCCAGAAATAATTGAGGCCAACATTGTTCATCCAGTCATTGATCAACCAGATGCAGCCATCCTGCCAGGTAATATAATTCTAATCATCATTGGTTAAATTGAAATGATTGATTTTTTTACATAATAGAACATTGTTTATATAAACCAATATATATAACTGTATATATTATATACAGTATAGCAGACAACATGGGCTCCATGTTCACATTGGTTTCTGACTATATGGTCATATAAAAGTTGCATACAAGTCTTATCTTGAAAATTTTGATATGCCTTATAATTTTTTAATATCCATATATAGCAAAGTATAACATTTACTTGATTAAAGTAATGAAACAACACTTTTCTGCAACTCTATTTGTTATTTACCTACAAGTAAGCCTACAAAATTTTTAAAAATTCCACTTAATTGCACAATATACAAATTCATTAACACTGTCAAAAACAAGATCAATATTCTTTCTGACTATAGTCTTTCTGACTATAATTTTTATAAGGCCATATAAAAATTATATACAAGTCTTATATTGAATATTTTGGCATACTGTATAATTTTTTAGTATCCATAAGAAAAATATACTGATAGAAATAACAATAGAGTTTTATTTTACTAATATTCAAAAAATAAATTGCAATTTGATAGTTACTAGATATACTGGGTTTTAACAACTAAATATCTTAATTTATAAGTTGATGTTGCCTAATATTTCAAGATTATAATTTAATAATATAATTTACAATAAGTATACATTTTGTATGTTGCTATCTGAGTAAATGTGTTGTTGTGATGTTGTTGGCAAGACTGTAAACTAATTAATACTTTAACTTAAATCTCAGTCACTCTCTTTTTGTAATTGCCTTTGAGGGAATATATTCAGTACATGAACTCATTCTCCTTCCTCACATGCTTCTAGCAGGAATCACATTTTTTTCTATGCAGTTTTTCTACACAGATTCATCAATGCTGGAAGAGCACATGAAACACCGGGGTCAGAGACAAATGGGTTTGTTCCTCAAAGTAGAGCAGACAACACGCGCTCCATGTTCACAGTGGTTGCCGACTATACGGCCAAATAAAAGTTGCATACAAGTCTTACCTTTCATATTTTGATATACCTTATACTTTTTTAGTATCCATAATAAAAATGTATTGGGAGAAATAACAATAGACTTTTATTTTACTAATTTTTTTCTGGTCCCTCCAAGACTCAGGGGGCAGTGAGGAATGTCCCAGTGAATGCCATACACAGTGGGTTTGGTCACACCTGAGGGACCCATAGCTAAGAAAACCACCCACATTTTAAAGGGGCTACTAGAAGGTCTGTTCAACCTTTGTTCCACATAGAGACAATATTTTCACTTTCCTGATCAGGAAGCAAATCTTCCCTCTCCATCAGGAAGGTGCTGCCTCTGTTCAAAGATTGCTAATCAGAGATTCAGGATAGTTCTCTGGATGACTTTGGACAACTCAGTTCCCCTTCCTTTTTCATTTGTAATTCTCAAGAATAACTGAGATGTGCTGGGAATGCAACATCTTGAGATAGGGGAAGACTGGCTAGAAGAGATCAGACTCCGTTCCAGTCCCCACTAGAACAAGAGATCCTTCAGTGTTTTACACAGCACTTCCAGGGTCCCTCAGCTGCAGTGCAAGTGAGGCACACATAGACAAGCACAGACGAGACTTCATTTGTTCCAGACAGCTTTCCTGAGCTTTTTGGGATGGATCAGAGTGAATCCCAGGCTCTTGTTGTTCCTACGAGTGATAAACCTGCCACATGTAGCTTGTTACCTGTATGCATGTTCTGTCTCATCAAATTCAAACAAGCCTGTAATCAGTGCATGGTGAACCTTCTTCAAAAAGATCCTCGGATATAGAATTAAGAAGAAAATTTGCTAATGTATTTTCATAAGACATGCAGAAATGCAAGTGATCCACGGAGAACCGTCTTCCAATGTAAAATGTCTCCCACATCCTGGGTCCCAGAATGACTGACTACATAGAACAGAATAGTCATTAAGTCATAACTACTACCAGATGTAAAACCTGACGAAGAAACAAAACTTTTTGGCAATATTGTCTAGTCTAAGCTAACTAATATTTACTCTGAGGTGGGAATTATTCATAACAATGTGGGATAATATTTATATTGGTGATGATTTTCTTTTACACATTGGATTTGCCACAGAAGTAAGAGGGACGCTGATGGATGCGAGAAATGAATCCAACATCCTGCAAGAAATCCACATGGACAAAGAGATGGTTTGGTCTTACTATGTGCTGATGCCAGCAACCTAGTATAGAAGAGGTACTATGTCAAGATTTAGGCTAAGGTAATATTTTTGGTTGTATTTTCTCTCTTCTCCCATTTTTTGGGGGTTAATCACAGGCTTCAATGTTAAATAAGCAAGCTCAGAGTAAAGAACAAATAAAATCTTGCTTCTGCTCACAATCTAATTGTATATACTAAGTATGAAACAATACAATCCTAAAATTATTTATCTAGCGTTATTTATTTTGAATATGGTTGGATATGCAAATTTAGAGTCATTCCATTTCTATTATTGCAAAATTCTATATTGGAATGTAAGTAGAAATCAATGAAAACATGGATCTATCAGTCTAATATATGGATTTCTCTTTCAGATCAATCTAAGATCAAGACTGACAGGCTAAGGCCCACCTTGAAGAGATTTAGCAAAGTATGTACACACCACAAGTGATATGATGTAGAGAGAAGTTCATGAGCAGTTTCCTATTAAGAAGTTTCAAAGAGTTTCATCCAACTAGTAACCTCTATGTGACCTGGTGAAACTACTTACTGCTTTCTGCTGAATTCAACGAAATCTCCATAATCAGTGTCTCGAAATCGGAATCAAGGCTACTGTGAGAAAACTGGTAAATATTTATCTACTGGTAGAAAATCAAAAACAAAATAATGCTCAGCTCATATTTATTTTGATTTTGTATTATGCATCAGATTTACACAGCAACTAGAAACTGGGTACATGGCAAGAAATTAAGAAACTGCCACACACACACTCAGGAGAATTTTGTTTTTAGCACATAGAAATAAAATTAGAAAACATCTTTTTTAATTGGAAAGCTTGGTGGCTCTAGAATATTTATATACTCTGCAGCTGCAATATGGCTCATAATTCAAATTCTGTATAAAATTCCCAGGTCTCCATGAGGATTCTAGAAATTCATATAAGAAAGAGAAATGTGTTCCAGGGCAACAGGATTTTTTTCATTTTTTTACTTAGTTCTGAAGTTATATCTAAAATACACACACACAAAGTGTGTAGCTAAACATAACTAGAAAGACTTGATATGAAGAGGCGAGCCCTGCCTTCTCCAGACAGGTTTCTCAGGAAGCTCCATATTTAACTTGCCTTCTGGCATAAGCAAATAAATCATTAGACATGAAAATCTTGAACTATTTAATTCAAGTGTATTTTTACATTAAAAAAACAAGAAGGAAAATCTCTTTAAGTAGATAGTGAAAATGTATCTGGAAAATTACATTTTCATATGGAAGGAGAAACAAATGAGTACGTGAAAATGTAATTCACAGCCCGAAGATCAAGAAGAGTTAAACATTCTTTCTTTTTTAAAGACATGGATCTTGTTTTGCTGCTCAAAGCTGGAATGCAGTGGCATGATCACAGCTCAGCCACTGCAGCTTTGAACTCCTGGGCTCAAGGGATACTCCCACCTTAGCCTCCAGAGTGGCTGGGATTACAGGCATGAACCATCATGCCCAGCTAGTTTTTTACTTTTTGTAGAATTAGGGTCTTGCTCTGTTACCCAGGCTGGTCTCAAACTCCTGGGCTCATGCAATCCTCCCACCTCGACCTCCTAAAACACTAGAAGAAGAGTTACTCATTCTAAAATTCTATGGAAGGATTCTCTATTAGAAACAGAAGCGGTTTTAAGGCCTGAGGAGTAAATACAAAGACAGTGTAAGAAAGAAGCTGAAGTTTCCCAGGGCTAAGGGAATTAAATGCATTGTGTTAGGGAGCTACGCGTTTATGCTTACCCCACCTCAAATTCATTTATTTAAATCTTAACTCCCTCTGTGATGGTCGTAGGGGTGATTTCAGAGGTGATTGGGTCTTGAGGGCGGAGCATGCATAATGGGATTAGTATTCTTACATTAGTACTGTTAGAAGACAGATAAGAGCTTGCTTCCACTCTCTGCTCTCTGCTTTGTGAAAATACAGCAAGAAGATGGTCATCTGTAAACCAGGAAGCAAACTCACCAGACACTGCATCTGCCAGCACTTTAATCTTGGACTTCTAGGCCTCTAGAACTGTAAGAAATAAATATTTGTTGTTTAAGCCATCCAGCCAATAATAATTTATTACAGTAGCCTGAACCGACTAGGATACGTTGTAATAGAATGGAATGAAAAAGATAAAAGGAGAGTTATATGTTTTCCTCGCTAGATTAAATAATAGTGTCCATGAACCAGTACGATATAAAGAATTGATACCAGGATGTGAGCTCTTGGAGGACAGGGGGGTTTGTTAAGTTTTGTTTGCTGCTGTAAACAGGCATTTATAGTGGCATCTGGCCAATAAGGCCTATTGATGAATATCTGCTAGAGATTTGAATGCACACATTAAATTGAAACAGACAAAAAAGAATCTTTTTTTTCTGTTACAAAAGATACAAATTTTTTTCTTCTGTGGTTACAAAAGATAAAAATACAAGTTTCAGTTGTAGCAGGAATTAATGTGAAGGCCTTGTATATTTGAAAGAAGCCTTTCAAAAGTGTACAATGAGTCTGAGCAGACCTTAGAGGTGGTAGTCATTGAGAGATATTATTCGCAACAGAATAGGACGAGCCAAATAACATACTATTATATTCTCATTGTCCAACAGAGTCCCTTGCATATGTTGCCTTGCAGAGTGCCTTGTATATGAGCCCTCATTTAGCATTTTCTTAAAAGACAAAATAACTTTTTAAAGGATCATGTCTAAGATACTGTTTTTACTACCTGTTGCTTCAAGATATAGCAGATACTCATCACTGTTTCACAAGAACCAGGTGGCACATGCACAAAGCATAATTTCAGAAAGTTTCGTTTACATGCTATTCACAAACATTTTGGCAGGGTATAGGAAAACCACAAGGAATCAATCCAGAGTTAGAAGGATCCAAGTGTCGTCTCTCATATGTCCTAAATAGAAGGAGGGGAGTGAGCATCACCTAGACCCAGAGGAAAGTCTTGGAAATGTGCCACCTAAAGGGAAGCACTAATCTTAGTTGAAAGACACCATGGGCCCCAGATGAAAAAACAAGGGAAATATTTATTTCAGCCTCCTTCTCTCTTCTGACCACTGGGCAAACACAGTTGGAATCAGAGGGCAATACAGCAATCTAATCTTGCCTGAGAAGAATTTCCCCTCACATTTGGAAGAATTCTTCTCACATTTAATATTTAGCCTCACGCTGGTAAAGGTGAAACAGCTTTAGGAGCCAATGGATGGTAAGGAAGCCTATAGCCCCACACTCCTCACAGTGAAGGATTGGTAATTATACGCACCATGTTTGTTTTTTTCTGAAGTGTTTGATTACATTACCTTAATAGATTGCTTATTGGCATTCTGTAGAAGAGACTCATTAGTGTTCTGATTGTTTTAAAAATGTTTTGCTTTTCCATAAATCTGAATCTACTCAGTTTAGATCTCTTTAGCATAGGCTAGTGATTGAGTCAGACTATTCATAATGAACAGAACATTACATCACATACTTTGAAAATTAAAAAATTCAACTGACACACAAGAAAATTCAAAACCTACTTCACTTTGCCCTGAGAACTTCCCTTTTCGTTCTTTTCTGCCTCTACACAAAGAATCTAGGAAAAAAGAACACTAGGTGCTTAAAATGTACTGCCAAGCCTTATATCTTAAAAAGAGACATTTCTTTTCCTGTAATAGGCCATTATAAATTCATATTTATGAAGTAGTTAGAATATAATTCAATTAATATGTATTATAGCCGTTGACCATTCATCTGTTCCATTCTAGTCATTCATATTTATGATCACAGAAAGTCATAGGGGTTCTATATGCAATTTGAAATTGCTCTAAAATGTAAAGGATAAAGATTGCTTGTTATTTTAAAGTGTCTGAATGATGATTGAGAGATACATTTCCTCTGTGAACCTTATCATTTCAGATTTCAGAAATTCATTAATTGTAAACTCTTAAGAATTTCCACTTCTGTAAGTAATTAAATGTAGATCAAACACTGTAAACATTTCAACTAGGACAGAATTTAAAAGTCGTCTACTTCCTATCATCATTGCTTTATCTGAGAATGATTAAGCTGACAGCCACAGAGACCAACATCATGCAGTCAGCTATGTAGAAGCTATATCAGGAGATAATGCTGGTCTTCTAAATTCGGACCTGGGCCTTATTCACTATCCTAGTGGTTTTCAAAATGACTACATAATTTCTTGGGACTTTGGGAACTCCTAGTAGGGAATTTATTAAAAAAGAGACAAAAAGCATAGAGACGGCCAGGCATGGGGGCTCGGGCCTGTAATGCCAGCACTTTGGGAGGCTGAGGCAGGCAGATCACCTGAGGTTAAGAGTTTGAGGCCAGCCTGACTAACATGGAGAAACCCTGTCTCTACTAAAAATACAACATAAGCTGGGTGTGGTGGTACATGCCTGTAATCCCAGCTACCCAGGAGGCTGAGTCAGGATAATCACTTGAACTTGAACACAGGAGGTAGAGGTTGAGCCGAGATTGCACCATTGCACTCCTGCCCTGCCTGGACAACAAGAGCAAAACTCCATCTCAAAAAAAAAAAAAAAAAAAAAAAAAAGAGAAGAGAAGAGAAGAAAAGGAAAAAAAAGCATAGAGACTCTGGGTTCTCCTGTCTTAATTCAACCAGAGTTTCTCAATATTATTCTACTTTAGAAGTAAAGTTTATGACTTTATCCATTCTTTGTATTGGTATGGTTTACTATAATTTTGAGTAGGTAACATTTTTATCTAACTAGGCAACAGAAACGTATTGTCTCCCAGGTCTGGAGGCTAGACATCCAACATCAAGGTGTAGGCAGGGGTGGTTGCTTCTTAGGATTATGAAATTGAATATACTCCACGCCTTTTTCTGATCTTTTAATAGCAGTAGCTTCAAACATTTTTTTTTTCTAATTTCAAATTTATTTTAGATTCAGGGAGTATGTGTGTAGGTCTGTTACATGGATATATTGTGTGACACTGACATTTGGGGTACAAATGATCCCATCATCCAGGTAATGAGTATAGTACCCAACAAGCAGTTTTTCAGTCCTTCCCTCTTCCCTCTCCCCTCTACTGCCCCCTCTAGTAGTTTCTAATGTCTATTGTTTCCATATTTATGTCTATGTGTACCCAATGTTTATCTCCGTCTTATAAATAAGAACATATGGTATTTGATTTTCTATTCCTGCTTTAATTTGCTTAGGATGACAGCATTCAACTGCATCTATTTTGCTGCAAAGGACGTAATTTTGTTCTTTGTAATGGCCACCTAAGTTTATTCCGTGTCTTTGCCATTGTGAATAGTACTGTGATAAACATACAAGTATGTGTCTTTTTGGTAGAATGGTTTATTTTCCTTTGGGTATATACCCAGTAATGGGATTGCTGGATCAAATGGTAATTTTAAGATCTTTGAGGATCTCGAAACTGCTTTCCATGGTAGCTGGAAATTTACATTCCCACCAGAAATGTATAAGCATTTTCTTTTCTCTGCAGCCTCACAGGTATCTGGTTTTCGATTTTTGCTTTTTTTTTTAACTTTTTATTCCTAGTCATTCTGACTCATGTAAGGTGCAATTTTGTGGTTTTAATTAGCAATGTTGAGCATTTTTTATATGTTTGCTGGCTGCTTGTCAATTTTCTCCTAATATATGATTGCTTATGTTTTTTGCCCATTGCATTTTTTTTTTCTTCTGCTGCTCAGGCTGGAGTACATGGAGTGTGGTGGTGCGCTCTCGGCTCACTGCAACCTCCAGCTCCCAGGTTCAAGCGATTCTTGTACCTTAGCCTCCCTAGTAGCTGGGATTACAGGCGTGCGTCACCGTGCTTGGCCAATTTTTGTAGTTTAACAGAGACAGGGTTTCATTATGTTGGCCAGGCTGGTCTCCCACTTCTGGCCTCTGCCTACCTCGGTCTCTCAAAGTGCTGGGATTACAGGTGTGAGCCACCTCGCCTGGCCTTGCCAACTTTTCAATGAGGTTGTTTGTTTTTTGCTTGAGTTGTTTAAGCTCCTTGAAGATTCTGGATATTAGACCTTTGTCAAATGAATAGTTTGCAAATATTTTCTGCCATCCTGTAGGTTGTCTGCTTTCTGTGTTGATAGTTTCTTTTGCTGTGCAGAAGCTGTTTAGTTTAATTAGCTTCCGACTGTCAATTTTCTTAATTGTTGCAATTGCTTTTGGGGACTTAGTTAAATATTTGCTAAGGCTGATATCCAGAAGAGTATTTACTAGGTTTTCTTCTAGGATTGATATAGTTTGAGTTCTAACATTTAAGTGCTTAACCCATCTCAAGTTAATTGTTGTATGTGGTGATAGGTAATTGTCCAGTTTTATTCTCCCACATATGCATAGCCGGTTGTCCCAGCACCATTTATTGAATTGGGAATCCTTTTATTATTGCTTATTTTTGTCCACTTTATCAGAGAGAAGATTTTGGTAAGTGTGTAGCTTTATGTCTGGGTTCTCTATTCCGTTCCACTGGTCTATGTGTCTCTTTTTCTACTGGTACCATGCTGTTTTGGTTACTGTAGCCTTTATAGTCTGAAGTAAGGTAATGTGATGCCTCCAGCTTTGTTCTTTTTTGCTTAGCACATGAAATCTAAGCTGTGCCAGGCGATGACTCTCCCAGGTAAGTACGCCCTGTGGCACTGCAGCTGAATCAGATGATGCAGCCAACTGTGCCAAAATATTATATAGAGATGGTGCTGGAGTCACTGCCTGGGCCAATCAAAACTACATGTAAGGAAACATTTTCAGAAAATAGTGATTTCACAAGTAACCAAAGGCAGTGATTCTGCAGAGAGAAGCATGAGAATAGAGCAAATGCACAGAGAATAGCATGAGAGAGATGGATGGCCCCATCAGAAAGACTGATTTCTGCTTCTGCATTCAGCTGTATTTCCTGCCATTGCATACCCATGAGATTACTGGTTTATCTGATGCACGAATACCAGCTTTCTTAAGCCATAATCTATGCAAATCTATTATGGAAAACAATAATCCTTAATTAAGGCAAGATAATTGTCTCAAGAATTAAGTATATAAATAATTTTTGAGAGGACCTTTAAATAAAGAAGGACAAATACGTGAATACTTGGAATAAGTAATTTCCAAGACTTAAGATGTATCTTTAGAAAAAGTTCAGGTTGAGAAGTAAGTAAAGCTGATTTTTTTTTAAATTTAAAGAATACTGAACAAATGAGCTTCAGAGCAGTGAAGAAATAATACTGATGGAGGCAACAAGGGAGCCAGTCTAATTATGTAACTTACTGTAGAGACAAAATCAAGATGGAGCAAGCTGGTCAATAACTGTTGTTTTATCTAAATCTCTATGTAATTCTAATTAATTGCATTTTAATTAGGACCCTTGAATGCAAGAAGAGAAACAACATTGACTTTTCCTGGACTGTAAAGTGCAATTTAACTATTCAGGTAAAAAAACGACAGCTATAGAACTGGGCCTCAGAGGCCATCTGAAAACTCAAAACTACAGGTTCTCTGTATCTCTAGCATTTCTGTCTTAATCGCTCCGTGTGAGTGATTCTCTCTACTGGCATATTTTCACCATATGGCAAGAAATATATCTGCCAACAGTTTCCCAATTGTAAAATTCATAGGTGTAGACACCATGAGAGAGAATGACCAGCAGATAGTCCCAAATCTAAGTCCCATGGAGGCACTCCTTGGCCCTGATTAAGTCAGGTACTCATATTTGGATTAATAATCTGCTGTTAGCAGACAGAATAGCAAGTTAATTGACAAGACACTCGTGGTCATATGTGTGGGTGACAAGGGAAATATGATAAGCAGGACAATGACCTTAAAAGATATTTCTAATCTCTAGAAACTGTGAAGGGCCAAAGAGAGAATTCTAGAAGCTGAAAAATAATATATATGTTTATAAACATAATATATATATATATATATATATAATATATATATATATATATATATATATATATATATGTTTTTCTTCTTAGAGTCTTCAGAAGGGAATGAGCCCTCCCAACACCTTCATTTTAGACCAGTGAGGCTCGTGCTGCTTTCTGACTTTCAGAATTTAAGATAATAATATTTTTAAAGTCACCCATCTTGCCGTAATCTATTAAAACAGCAATAGGAAATCAATAGAAGGAGGCAGGGAGCGACATTGTAAAAGGGGTGTTGGGATGACTAAAACACATCTAATATCAACCATATTATTGTGGTTGATACTGTCAAGCTCTATTGACAAGCTGTACGGTTATAAAACCTCAGAGTTAGAGATAGAAATATAGAGATAGACGACACAAAGTTGCCTCAAAAAAATCGTATCTTCAAATTATAATTCTTCATGGTTCATATAATTATTACACTTTTTATGGTTTAAGTGCATTAAAACTTTGCATATCTATATAATATTCACGTTTAAACAAAATTAGTGAAAATTTGTGCATTAATTTAATTATGCATTTTTAAAGCAGGAAAAATTATTTTGTAACTTGAAGGAATCATATCTATATTGCTCCTTTGGTATTTTTAAATTTTACTATAATGTTTATTTTAAGGGTATATTTTAATGATTTCATCTGAATTTGAAATCATTACATAGAAATTTCAAAGCAAATCAATGCAAAGACATTTGTCTATTTCTATAATAATTACGTTAATGATCAAAAGAATATACTAAATAAAATATTGCATTTTTATTTCTTTTGGTGTATATTGAAAATTGATCTGTGTTTTAGAAGGAATGAAATTATCAAACATATTATAGTAGGCATGGCATAAAACTGGGAAAAAGAAAATCTTCGTTAGTTAATGGATTATCTGTTGCTAAGCTGAAATAATCAAAAAGTCATCTAACATCAACTTGCATTCCTTCAAAAAATAAAACAGGTATGCAAATAACATTCAAAATGAAAAAGGCTGTCTATTAACTATGAAAATGCTAAAGTTTGTAAATTTAGAATTGGCTACTCTCTTCATCTTATGAAAAGTGATAAAGATATATAAACGAAATAGAAATAATTTTGAGGTGTTTGTTTTCACTTACTTAGAACCATAATCACAAAATCAATTCCTAGTCTTCTTGATGACATAATACTAAAAAAAGAAAGGTGTATTTAGGTTGGAGATTTATATTGTGAATAAGAAGCAACCTAGATCCTGGTCTGTAATCCCAGCACTTTGGGAGGCCAAGGCAGGTGCATCACGAGGTCAGGAGATCAAGACCATCCTGGCTAATACAGTGAAATCCCATCTCTACTAAAAAAAATACAAAAAAATTAGCTGGGCGTGGTGGCGGGCACCTGTAGTGCCAGCTACTTGGGAGGCTGAGGCAGGAGAATGGCATGAACCCGGGAGGTGGAGCTTGCAGTGAGCCGAGATCACACCACTGCACTCGCTCTGTAAAAAAAAAAAAAAAAAAAAAAAAAAAAAAAAAATCCTGGTGATCACTCATAGTGCTATGGACTGTATGAACTGCATGGACCATTTAGGGGCACAGTGAGAAGGCAGGTACTTGCAAGTCAAGGAGAGAGGACTCAGGAGAAACCAATTCTGCCAACATCTTGATCTTGAACTTCTAACCTTCAGAACTGTGAGAAAGTAGGTGTGTGATTTAAACCACCTAGTCTGTGGTATTTTATTATGGAAATGCTGGTATACTAATATAGTGGTGTTAATCACTCATGTATTAAGATGAAAAGAAAACATTTAAAGCAATAGATGACTCTTATTGCATCTTGTGCAATGTTCCACAGTGTAATGTCCTTAATACAATTTCTATGGAATTAGTTTAAAACAATAGGTCAACAGCACAATTAAATATTTCATGTATTTACAAGACTCTCATCACGCCAAAAACATTGAAAATGCTTAAAACATTCACTTATGGTGCAAAATATCCAACATTATTTTGTGCATATGTTGAGAAGCAATTTGGGCATAAAATTAAGAGCCAGTATGAATGGAACACAGGCCTGTTTCTAAAATCTCTAAAATGCGTCATATATTTTAAAAGCTAAACAAAAAGTAATAGACATCAATGGAAAAAAAATCATTAATTTATATTATTTAAGGACAATGAATAGGATTCTGTTATTTCTGCTCTCCTTTATCCAAATAAGCTTGCTTTATGTGTTTAAACTTTCTATTGCTTCTGGTTTGTTTTAAGTGCATTCAAACTTTAGGTTTGCATATCTATAAAGCATTCTTTAGAAGAAAACATTTAAGAACAGCAATAATTTAAAAACTACTAATGAAGTAATATATTTGCCAGCCCAATCCATGGTTTACTTATAAAAGTTTCCAAAACTGAACATTTCAAAAAAAGAGTAGGGTTCAACCTAAGCTATTTTCTTTTCAATAAAACAACAGATGCAGAAGGCAGTGTCACAGTATAACACCCAAACTATTGCAACATATCATAATTGTCAAGTAAAGTACCTGTAAAGTTGATATTTTAAAGGAAAAATAAAAATAAATATAAATATATGTTTGGGTTAGTATTTTTCTTGTTTTTAGCACAATTAGCTCACTAATTTACCCTAAAGCCCTTAAGATCATTTATTCACTATACCTTATAAGTGATACAGCTTTTCGGTTGAGGCTTTGCCTATCTTAGTTACTGCTAGCTGTATAGATCTAATAGATTAGTGACCATACTTTGTAAATGTGAACATTTCTTCCTCTTGACGTGGTTTTTGTCCAACTTGGAGTAACATAATCCATTTATTATAAGACTGGGTGCGATGGACTAAATGATTTTGTTCTCCCAAAATTTATGCATTAAAATTCTGAACCCCAATATGATGGCAGTAGGAAGCAGAGTCTTTGGGAGGTGACTACGTCGAGAGTGGAGCTCTCATGATTGGGTGAGTGCAAAATACCCAAGAGCTCCATGCTGCCCTGTGAGTACCCAGCGAGAAGGCCTGGTCTATGAACCAGGATGTGGCCCCTCACCAGAACCTGACTACCTTGACACCCTGATCTTGGACTTCCAGCATCCAGAACTATGAGGGGTAAATTTCTGCTGTTTATAAGCTACACAGTCTACAGTACTTTATTATAACAGCCCCAAACTAAGACACTGAGGAAAAATACCAGATGTAAAATAGTACTACATCGTTTATGATCTTCTTTTTATAAGGTACAATAACAACAAAACCCTTTTAGGAGTGACAATAGCAATTATTCAATGATCCCTACAGGAGTTAGTTAGTGATTGGAAAGCAAGGGCCTTCTAGGAATGGGTTAATGTGAAAAATCAGTAACTTGCATACTTGTATGTTCATTTTTCTGAATTTATATTATGCATGATAAGATATTGAACCTCATTAAATGAATGAATCCTTCTTTCCCATTAAATTCTGAGAAAATATTAGTAATTTCCATTGACTATTTTGGAAAAATAGAATTTTGTGCGCTGCTTATAGAAATATAAATTGGCACAATATTTCTAGATGACAATTTAGTGTATACTATGCAGCTAGTAAAAAATAATAAGGTAGCTCTATATATCCTGATTTGTAGTGCTGCTTTATTAACAGAAAACAAAACAACATTTCAAAATAAAGTGTATATTGTTATGATGACACACTTCTTTAACTTGCACATACACACACACACACACACACACACACACACACACTATAGACATATGCTAGCCGAATGCATGGCTTTGGTTAAGACTATCCTGGTTTATGACTGTTTTCCTAGCTTCCTATCAAGTTTTGGGATTTGCTATACACTGAATGTTTACTTACCCCTTAGCATTCATATATTGAAACCTAATCCACAATGTGATGATATCTAGAGGCAGAGCCTTGGAGACGTGATTAGATTATTAGAGGCCCACCTTCTTTAAAGAGCTTGGTGCCCTTATAAGAAGCCCCAGAGAGCTGTTTTGCCTTTTTCAACATATAAGAATACACCAACATGACGACTGTCTATAAATCAGAAAACAGGCCCTTACCAGATGCTGAATCTCCAGTTGACTTGATCTTGGAATTTCTAGCCTCTGGGACTGTGGAAATATAAATGTCTGTTGTTTATACACCACTCGATCTATGGTGCTTTTATTACAGCAGTCCAAATAGACTAAGACAGGAATTTATCAGATTTTTCATTTCTAGATAAAATGTTATTATTAATCATTGCATTAAAATAGTTGCTTTAAAATTAATAGTTGCATTCATATAAGTTGGTAAGCCTCCACTTCCCATTTCTCCCATGGTTTCAGTAGTGTGTGAGATGCTTGTGAGTGACCAGAGTCCTCACTGTAACATGTGATTAAATCTGAAAGATGACTAACAATACCCTATCTTTCCACTTACCTTTTCCAAACCTAAAGTAACTAAGACGAGCACGCAGGATGTTCACTCAGAAACCCAAGTGTGCTGGTACAAAATGGACCTGACCCAGCAAATTGTAGGCACTGATGATAATGGGAGAAGTATTCAACAAATATTCAATGAGACTTCCCTTCCAGCTATTTGGTGCTCTAGCCAGTCAAATCACTGCTTGTGTTGAGATTTTCAAGATGCATAAAATCTCCAGGCCACCAATCATAAGCTTATATAAAAACCTTGAGAATGATACATTAGGTATTTATGAAATGTATGCTTGAAATAGAGGCTGAGTAGCCCTGCCACTGAGGGTACAGAGGATAGTCTGAACTTGCTACAGTGTTTTTGTCATTTACAATGTCATGTAAATCAACTTTTTTTGAAAAGGTAAGGAGTAAGTTTTTTAATTTTATGATAAAAATTTTCATAAGGCATAAGCCAAAAAGAGTTTGTATTTAATAAAAAATAAAGTGCTTTCGTGAAACTTCATGAAAATGATAAATACACACACCTTGTATACAACATTTATTGGCATTTACCATCCACTGTGAAGGCTGTGATGAGATCACTACCAACATGAATAGTACAAATGCAAATATAATGAAGAAGCTCAAGATTCTGCTTCAAAAAGTTTAGCAGTTATTTTAAGGAAATTTACTGCAAAGCTGCAGAAGTTACACTTACATATTACTGACTGAAGCATGAGGATTTTTTGTAATTTTCAGATCAAACGACTGTTCTTATAAATTGTTTTTGTTTATTTTTATTCCTAATTTTTTTGTTCATGTATAATAAGAGAACTGATAGCTGATATTGTGTTGTCTTCCTCGGAGAAAAACAATATCATAAACAATTGACAGCAGTTGTACATCATGGCATCAGGTGTTTCAAGAAGAAAATCGGCTAATTTTAATAATTATCTTTCCCAATCAAATAATGGAACAATCGTCAAGTTTTTGGAAGTTCATTCTGCCGAAGGTGAAACGTCTGTAATTACTGCAAACTATATTAAATATTTCTTAACAATCCAACACTGAATGGGCAAAAGCTGGAAGCATTCCCTTTGAAAACCAGCACAAGACAAGCATGCCCTCTCTCACTACTCCTATTCAACATAGTATTGGAAGTTCTGGCCAGGGCAATCGGGCAAGAGAAAACAATAAAGGTATTCAAATAGGAAGAGAGGAAGTCAAATTGTCTCTGTTTGCAGATGACATAATTGTACATTTAGAAAACACCATCATATCAGCCTAAAATCTCAAGCTGATAAGCAACTTCACCAAAGTCTCAGGATACAAAATCAATGTGAAAAAATCACAAGCATTCCTATACACCAATAATAGACAAGCAGAGAGCCAAATCATGCATAAACTTCCATTCACAATTACTATAAAGAGAATAAAATACCCAGGATTCAACCTGCGAGGGATGTGAAGGACCTCTTCAAGAAGAACTAAAAACCACTGCACAAGGAAATGAGAGGACACAAATGGAAAAACATTCCATGCTCATGGATAGGAAGAACAAATATCATGAAAATGGCCATACTGCCCAAAGTAAGTTACAGATTTAATGCCATTCCCATCAAGCTGCTATTTACTTTCTTTGCAGAATTATGAAAAACTGATTTAAAAATCATATGAAACCAAAAAAGAGCCCACACAGCCAAGACAATCCTAAGCAAAAAGAACAAAGTTGAAGGCATCATGCTACCTGTCTTCAAACTATACTACAAGGCTACAGTAAGCAAAACAGCATGGTACTGGTACCAAAAGAGATATATTAACCAATGGAACATAACAGAGACCCCAGAACACACACATCTACAATCATCTGATCTTCAACAAAACTGACAAAAACAAGCAATGGGGAAAGGATTCCCTGTTTAATAAATGGTGCTGGGAAAACTAGCTAGCCATATGCAGAAAACAGAAACTGGACCCCTTCCTTACACCTTATACAAAAATTAACTCAAGATAGATTAAAGACTTAAATGTAAAATCTAAAACCATAAAAAGCCTAGAAGAAAACCTAGGAATACCATTCAGGACATGCGCATGGGCAAAGACTTCATGGCTAAAACACCAAAAGCAATTGCAACAAAGCCAAAATTGACAAATGGAATCTAATTAAACTAAAGAGCTTCTGCACAGCAAAATAAACTATCATCAGAGTGAACAGGCAACCCAGAGAATGGGAGAAATTTTTTGCAATATATCCCTCTGACAAAGGTCTAATATCCAGAAACTACCAGGAACTTAAACAAATTTACAAGAAAAAAAACAGACAACCCCATCAAAAAGTGGATGAAGTATATGAACAGACACTTCTCAAAAGAAGACATTTATGCAGCCAACAAATACATGAAACAAACCTCATCTTCACTGGTCATTAGAGAAATGCAAATCAAAACCACAGTGAGATACCATCTTATGCCAGTTAGAATGGCGATCATTAAAAAGTCAGTACACAATATATACTGGCGAGGCTGTGGAGAAATAGAAATGCTTTTACACTGTTTTGGGGAGTGTAAATTAGTTCAACCATTGTGGAAGACAGTGTGGCGATTCCTCAAGGATCTAGAACCAGAAATATCCTTTGACCAATGAATCTGATTACTGGGTACATACCCAAAGGATTATAAATCATTCTACTATAAAGACACATGCACACATATGTTTACTGCAGTACTATTTACAATAGCAAAGATTTGGAACTGACCCAAATGCCCATCAATGATAGACTGGATAAAGAAAATGTGGCACATATACAACATGGAATGCTATGCAGCCATAAAAAAGAATGAGTTTATGCCCTTTGCAGGGACATGGATGAAGCTGGAAACCATCATTCTCAGCAAACTATCACAAGAACATAAAACCAAACACTGCATGTTCTCACTCAAAACTGGGAGTTGAACAATAAGAACACATAGACACAGGCAAGGGAACATCACACACCAGGGCCTGTTGGGAGATGGAGGGCAAGGGAAGGGAGAGCATTAGGACAAATACCTAATCCATGTAGGTCTTAAAACCTAAATGATGGGCTGATAGGTGCCACCAACCACCATAGCACATGTATACCTATATAACAAACCTGCACATTCTGCACATGTATACCAGAACTTAAAGTAAAAAAAAGAAAAGAAAAAGAAAAAATCCAACACTGAAGACAAAATTGTTTGTTTTTTGTAATAAGGCATAAATTTTACTGGAGCTTTGGTATTTTGGAAAAAGCACTGTTCTTAGTAAATTGATAAACTTATGAAGTAAAAATGTACTTGGAATTCGTTGTGGTTCTCATATAGTTCATAACTACACCATAACTTGTTAGACCTGTTGTTCAATTGAAATAGAAACTACATGGCCGAGTGCAGTGGCTCACACCAATAATCCCAGCACTTTGAAAGGCTAATGTGGGAGAATTTCTTGAGCCCAGGAATTCAAAACCAACTGGTCAGGCCAAAATTTGAGTGAGACTCCATATCTACATTTTTTTTTTTTTTAATGGCCTGGCACAGTGGCATGCATCTGTAGTTCCAGCTACTCAGGAGGGTGAAGTGGGAGGATCACTTGAGCCTAGAGGTTTGAGGCTACAGTGAGCCATAATCCTGCCACCACACTACAGGGTGAGCAGCACAGTGAAGCGCTGTCTCTAAAAATAAAATAAAAATAAAATAAAATAAGCTGTAGTTAAAAGAACAAACAAAATCATGTGTAGTCACAGTAGCCATTTACAAACGTATACACAGTTACAATAACTGAGCAACATCCATATTACATACAAAAGTAGATTTTAGCATGGCAGTAAGCTCTATCTACTGTTCATTATTAATAAATTTTTGAAATCCTTCAGCCTTTGAAAGACAAAATAATAAACACACCAAAGTGTCTTACAATTTTGTAAGTAAGTTCTGTGAATTTTAGTTGCATTTTGTTCAAACTCAATTGAGAAGCTTAAAGCAAAATATTCAAAGGGTAGAATCTAATACAATATCAGCTTTTAATGCTGTTAGCAGCTGCAATTTTTAAAAATAGATCTTGCAAACAGAGAGACGTTAGAGTTTATCCTTTAAAAGTTAAGGGGGAGATGAGTGAACAATATATATATTAAAAGTATTTGAGATTTTCAAACTACAAATTTTTGAAATTGTTAATTTGCATTTTGTTGCAGTTTGTATTCTTAACTGAATAAATTTTTGTATTTTAGCAGAGTAATAGGCTTGACAAAAGCTTTAGTTTTCAACATCTAAGTCTAGTAAAAACAATATATTTGATGAGATATTTCTTACAAAAATTGTTAGAATAGGTACTCTTGTGTCAGAAACACAGTGCATGGAAAACTATTGGTGTTGATATAGCTATAATATAATAATGTAGGATATAATATAAAATGTAGAATATCTTCCTTTAAGCAGAATTTTCTCTGGGATAACACTTAAAGAGTTACAATGCGGCCGGGCGCGGTGGCTCAAGCCTGTAATCCCAGCACTTTGGGAGGCCGAGACGGGCGGATCATGAGGTCAGGAGATCGAGACCCTCCTGGCTAACACGGTGAAACCCCGTCTCTACTAAAAATACAAAAACTAGCCGGGCGAGGTGGCGGGCGCCTGTAGTCCCAGCTACTCGGGAGGCTGAGGCAGGAGAATGGCGTAAACCCGGGAGGCGGAGCTTGCAGTGAGCTGAGATCCGGCCACTGCACTCCAGCCTGGGCGACAGAGCGAGACTCCGCCTCAAAAAAAAAAAAAAAAAAAAAAGAGTTACAATGCATTTAAAATATTTTATCTCAGAGAAAGTACTAATTGAAAGTGATAATTTTAAAATGTATTCATTTTATGTTGCATTAATAATAAAAATGCAACTTGAAGGAATATTACAGACTATTTTATGAAAATATTAAAAATAAGAAGGCCAGAGCAAGATGGCAGAGTGGAAGGTTCCACCGATCACCCGGCCTGCAAGGACACCAAGTTAACAACTCATCTACACAGAAAAACACACAGCTTCATAAGAACCAAAAATCAAGTGAGCACTCATAGTACCTCGTTATAACTCAGTATTGCTGAAGGAGGCACTGAATCACTGATACCACCCCTCCTCCATCCCCAGCAGCAGATATGTGGTGCTGAGAGCATCTCTGGGCACCGGGGGAGGGAGAACACAGCAACAGTGAGTTATTGAACTCAGTGCTGTCCTGTTAGAGCAGAAGCGAAAACTGGACCAAGTGCTGCTGATGCTGGCCCACAGAGGGAGCATTTAAACCAGTTCTAGCCAGAGGGGAATCTCCCATCCCAGCTGTCAGGAACTTGAGTGCCTGCAAAACCTCACCACAAAGGGCCAAAGTGCTCTTGGTCTCTAAGTAAACTTGAAAGACAGTTTAGGGCATAAGGACTGCAACTCTTCTGCAAGTCCTAGGACTGAACTAGGCCCAGAGGCAGTGGACTGTGGGGGCACATGACATACGGAGACACCAGCTGGGACAGCCAAGGGATGCTGGCATCACCCCTCCCCTAACCCTAGGCTGCACAGCTTGTGGCTCCAAAAGAGACCCCTTTCTTCTTCTTGAGGAGAGGAGAGAGAAGGATGGGGAGGATTTTGTGTTGCCTCTTGGATACAAGCTCAACCATAGCAGGATAGGACAACAGTTAGAGTCATGAGGCCCCTATTCCAGGCTCTACCTCCCAGACATTCCTAGACACACTCTAGGCCAGAAGGGAATCTGCTGCCTCAAAGGAAAGAAGATAAATGCTTCCAGCATTTATTATCTACTAACTGAAGCATGCCTGGGCTCTGAATAGCCAGCAGCAAAACCCAGGTACCACATTGAGGGCCTCGATGAGCCTGAGACTTGCTGGCTTCAGATGAGTCTGAGCACATTACCTGCTGCCATGGCTATGGGGCAAAACTTCTGCTTGAGAAAAGCAGAGGGAAAATTAAAGGGAATTTGTCTTGTACCTTAGGTACCAGCATGGCCACAGTGAGGTAAAGCAAAAAGTCAGCTGTTGGGGTTCCTGATTCTAGGCCTTGGCTCTTGGACAGTATTTCTGGAACTGCCTTGGGCCAGAGGGGGAGCCCACTGCTCTGAAGGGCGAGTCCCAGGCCAGGCAGCATTCACCACAAGCTGACTTAAGAGACCTTGGGATTTAAGGGAACATAGGTGGTAGTCTGGCAGCACTCCTTATGGCCTGGAGTGGCACTGGCTATGGAACCAGGTTCCTCTGCCTTTACGAAGGGAATGAAAGAGTGGGAAGGATTGAATCGGTGGTTTGAGTGCTAGCTCAGCTGCAATACAAGAGAATAAAAGGTGGACTTCTAAGTTTCTCGACAATAGTCCCTGACTCTCAGACAGCACTTCTGGACCCACCCAAGACCTGGAGGACCTTGCCTGAAGGGAATGACACAGGTCTGGTTGGCTTTGCCCCTTGTTGATTGAAGAGCCCCAGGGCCTTGAGCGAACATAAGCAGTAGCCAGGGAGTGGTTACAGCAGGCATTTGATGAGACACAGTGTTGTGCTGACTTCAAGGCTTACCTAGTGAGAGGTGAACCCAGCTGGACTTCCTGGGTCGAGTGGGGACTTGGAGAACTTTTCTCTCTAGCTGGAGGATTGTAAATGCACCAATCATCGCTCTGTGTCTAGCTAAGTGATTGTAAATGCACCAATCAGCAGTCTGTGTCTAGCTAAAATATAGTAAATGCACCAATCAGCACTCTGTAAAAATGCACCAATCAGTGCTCTGTGTCTAGCTAAGTGATTGTAAATGCACCAATCAGCACTCTGTAAAATGAACCAATCAGCACTCTGTAAAATGGACCAATCAGCACTCTGTAAAATGGACCAATCAGCAGGAAGAGAGGGGTCCAAATAAGGGAATAAAAGCTGGCGACCCCAGTCAGCAGCAGCAACCCACTTGGGTACCATTGCATGCTGTGAAAGCTTTGTTTTTCGCTTTTCACAATAAATCTTGCTGCTGCCCACTCCTTGGGTTCGTGCCACCTTTAAGAGCTGTAACTCTCACCACAAAGTTCGTTCATTCTTGAAGTCAGCAAGACCAAAAACCCACTGAAAGGAACCAACTCCAGACACACCAGCACAGCCAAAATGGTGGTGCCGACAGGATGCTTGTGTCACTTCACTCCCAGCTTTCGGTTACTCAGAACAGAGGAAGAAATTCTGTATGTTTGGGAGAAGGTAAGGGAAGAGAACAAGAATCCCTGCCTCCTAATCCAGAGAATTCTCATGGATCTTGGCTAACGCCATCAAGATGGTACCTCTATGAGTGCGAAAGAATCAAAGCGCTACTTGGTTTTGGGTGCCCCCTAAAGTAGAAACAGCTTAGATTATAGCACCCAAGTCCTTTAACATCTCTGGAAAGCCTTCCCAAGAAGGATGCCTACATAAGCCCAGGCAGTAAAGACTACAATAACTACATAACTTTTCAATGTTCAGACACAAAACAACATCTACTAGCATCAGTTCTATCCAGGAAATCATGACATCACCAGATAAACTAAACATAAGGCACCCAGGACCAATCCTAGAGAAACAGAAACATGTGACCTTTCCGACAGAGAATTCAAACTAGCCATGTAGAGAAAACTAAAAAAAAAAAAATTCAAGATAACATAAAAAAGAAATTCAGAATTCTATCACATAAATTTAACAAAAAGATTAAAATAATTAAAAATAACCAAATAGAAATTCTGGAGCTGAAAAACGCCATTAGCATACTGAACAATATTTCCCAATCCTTTAATAGCAGAATGGATCAAGCAGAAAAAAAAAGAATTAGTGAACTTGAAGACAGGCTATTTGAAAATACACAGAAAAGAAAAGAAAGAAGAATAAAAAACAATAAAGCATTCCTACAGCATTTATAAAATAGTCTCAAAAGGGTAAATCCAAGAGTTATTGGCCTTAAAGTGGAGAGAAAGAGGTAGAGATAGAAAGTTTATTCAAAGGGATAACTTCCCAAACCTAGAGAGAGATATTAATATCCTAGTAGAAGAAGGTTATAGAGCACCAAGCAGGTTCAACCCAAAGCAGACTACATCAAGGCATTTAATAATCAAATTCCCAAAGGTCAAGACCCTAAAAGCATCAAGAGAAAGTAACAAATAACATACAACAGAGTTGCAATATGTCTGACAGCGAACTTTTCAATTGAAACCTTACTGGCCAGGAGAGTATACAACATATTTAAAACGCTGAAGGAAAAATAAAACACTTACACTAGAATAGTATATCTGGCAAACATGTCCTTCAAATATGAAGGAGAAATAAAGACTTCCCCAGACAAACAAAAACTGAGGGATTATATCAGTAGCAAACATGTCCTACAAGAAATGCTAAAAGGAGTACTTCAATCAGAAAGGAAAGGACATTAGTGAGCAATAAATAATAACCTGAATGTACAAAACTTACTGGTAACTGTGGTGCGTAATCTACTCTTATCCTAAGTAGAAAGACTGAACAATGGACCAATCAAAAATAATAACCATAACAACTTTTCAAAACATAGTTACTACAATGAGATGTAAGAAGAAACAATAAAAAGTTGAAAAGTGGGGGCACAAAGTTAAAGTTTAGAGTTTTTATTAGTTTTCTTTTGCTTGACTGTTTATGCAAAAAGTGTTAGGTTGTTACTGGGTCAAAATAATGGGTTATTTGCACACCTCATGCTAACCTAAAACCAAAAATTATGCAATGGATATACAAAAAATAAAGAGAAGAGCACAAAACAATCGGAAAACATATAACAAAATGGCAGGAGTAAGTCCTTACTTATCAATAATAACATTGAATGTAAATTGACTAAATCTCAAATCAAAAGGTTTAGGCTGGCTGAATGAATGAAAAAACAAGATCCATTGATCTTTTACCTACAAGAAACACACGTTTCCTATAAAGACACACATAGACTGAAAATAAAGGGATGGAAAAAGATAGCCCATGTCAATGGAAACCAAAAAAGATCAGATATATGCTTATATCTGACAAAATATATTTCAAGACAAATCTATAAGAGACAAAGAAGGTCACTATAAAATGATAAAGGAGTCAATCTGGCAAGAGGATATAAGAATTTTAAATATGTATACACTCAACACTGGAGCACCCAGATATAAAAAGAAAATATTATTAGAGCTAAAGAGAAAGATAGGCCCACATATAATAATAGCTGGAGATTTCAACACCCCACTTTCAGCACTGGACAGATTAACAAAGAAACATCAGACTTAATCTGCATTATAAACCAAATGGATATAGTAGATATTTACCCAATATTTTATGCAATAGCCACAGAATACACATTCTTTTCCTCAGCACATGGATGGCTCTCAAGGATAGACCATATGTTAGATCACAACACAAGTCTTGAAACATTCAAAAAATTTTGAAATAGTATCAAGCATCTTCTCTTATCACTATTTAATAAAACTAGAAATTAATAACAAGTGGCATTCTGGAAACTCTACAAATTTAATAATATGCTCCTGAATGACGAGTAGGTCAATGAGTAAATTAAGAAAAAAATTGAAAAAATTTTTGAAACAAATGATAATGTAAACACAACATACCAAAACCGATGGAATAAAGAAAAAGCAGTAATCACAGGGAAGCTTGTAAGTGCCTACATCAAAAGAAAAGGAAAACGTCAAATAAATAATCTAATGTGGCATCTTAAAGAACCAGAAAATCATGAGCAAACCAAACCCCAAATCAGTAGAAGAAAAGAAATAATAAAGATTAGAGCAGAAAACAATTAAATTTAAATTTAAAAATACAAAAAAATCAGTGAAACAAAAAGTTGGGTTTTTTAAAAGTCAAACAAAATTGAGAAACCTTTAGGCAGACTAAGAAATAAAGAGAGGAGCTCCAAATACACAAAATGAGAAATGAAAAATGAGACATTACAACTAACACTGCAGATATTCAAAGGATCATTAGAAGCTACTATGAGCAATTACATGCCAATAAATTGAAAAATCCAGAAGAAATGAATAATTCCTAGATACATACAACCTATCAAGATTGAACCAGGAAGAAATCTAAAACCTGAACAGACCAATAACAAGTAACAAAACTGAAGCCTTAATAAGTCTCTCAGTAAAGAAAATCCTGGGACCTAGTGGGTTCACTGCTGAATTCTATCAAACATTCAAAGAACTTATGCCAATCCTACTCAAATTATTCCAAAAACTAGAGGAAGAAGGACTACTACTAAACTCATTCTACAAGGCCAGTATTACCCTGACACCAAATCTAGAGAAAGAAAACTGTAGGCCTATATCTCTAATAAATATTGGTACAAAAATGCTCAACAAAATACTAGCACACTGAATTTAATGATACATTAGAAAGATCATTCATCATGACCAAGTGGAATTCATCCCTAGGATACAGGGATGTTTCAACATATGCAAAACAATCAACGTGATACATCATATTGACAGAATGAAGTATGAAAACCATATGATTTCAACCAATGCTGAAAACAAATTTGATAAAATTAAACATCACTTCGTAATAAAAACCCTTAAAAAACTGGGGATAGAAGGAGCATACCTCAACATAATAAAAGCCATATAAGACAGACTCACAGCTAGTATCTTATTTAATGAGGAAAAACAGAAAGCCTTTCCTCTAAGATGTGAGACATGACAAGGATGTCCATTTTCACCACTGTTATTCAATACTAGAAGTCCTGGCTAGAGCAATCAGACAAGAGAAAGATACAAAGGGCATCCAAATTGGAAAGCAGGAAGTAAAATTTTCCCTGTTTGCTGATGATATGATCTTATATTTGGAAAAACCTAAAGATGCCACAAGAAAACTATTAGAATTGATCACCAAATTCAATAAAGTTGCAGGATACAAACTCAAAATACAAAAATCTGTAGCGTTTATATATGCCAACAGTGAACAATACGAAAAAGAAATCAAAAAGTAATTCAATTTACAACAGCCACACACAAAATATCTAGAATTAACTCAAGAAGTGAAAAACTGTATAATAAAAACTATAAAATACTGATGAAATAAATTGAAGAAGACATCAAAAATATGATAAGTATCCCATGTTTATAGATTGGAAGAATCAATATCATTAAAATGTCCATGTTACCCAATCTATACATTCAGTGCAATCCCTATCAAAGTACCAATGACATTCTTCACATAAATAGGAAAAACAATACTAAAATTTATACGGAGGCACAAAAGACCCAGAATAACCAAACTATCCTAAGCAAAATGAACAAAATGGGGGGAATCACATTACTTGACTTCAAATTACGCTACAGAGGTATAGTAACCAAAACATCATAGTACTGGCATAGAAACAGAAACAAGGACCAGTGGAAAAAATAGAGAACCAAGAAACAAATCCAGACACATATAATGAACCCATTTTCAACAAAGTTCCCAAAACCATACACTGGAGAAAATACAGCCTCTTTCAATAAATGGTACTGGGGAGACAGAATACCTATATGCAGACAAATGAAACTAGACCCCTGTCTTTCACTACCTACAAAAATCAAATCAAAGTGGATTAAAGATTTAAATCTAAAAATCTCAAACCATGAAATTACTACAAGAAAAGTGGGGAAAATCTCCAGGCATTGGTCTGGGCAAAAATTTTTCAAGCAATTACACACAAGCACAGACAACCAAAGCAAAAATGGACAAATGGGATCACATCAAGTTTCAAAGTTTCTGCCGAGCAAAGGATACACAATCAAGCAAGTGAAGAGACAACCCACAGAATGAGAGACAATATTTGCAAATTACCCATCTGATAAGGGCTTAATAACCAAAATATGTAAGGAGCTCAAACAACTATATAGGAAAAAATATAATAATCTAATCAAAAGATGGGCAAAAATTGGAATAGGCATTGCCCAAAAGAAGATGTACAAATGGAAAACAGGCATATGCAAAGGCGCTCAACATTATTGATTATCAGAGAAATGCAAATCAAAACTACAATGAGATACCATCTCACCCTAGTTAAAATGGCTTATATCCAAAAGATAGGCAATAAAAAATGCTCGTGAGGATGTAGAGAAAAGGGAGCCCTTAAATACTGTTGGTCGCCATGTAAACTGGTATAATCAAGATGGAGAACAGTTTGGAAGTTCCTTCAAAATTCAAAAAATTGAGCTACCATACAATCCAATAATCCCACCTGGGTTATATATGCAAAAGAAAAGAAATTAGTATATTAAAGAGATATATGAACTTCTATGTTTGTCAAAGCACTGTTTACAATAACTAAGATTTGGAAGCAGCCTAAGTGTCCATCATCAGATGAATGGATAAAGAATTGTGTTACATACACACAATGGAGTACTATTCAGTCATAGACAAGAATAAGATCCAGTCATTTGCAAGAACATGGCTGGAACTGGAGATCATTTTTTTTTTAGTTTTATTTATTTATTTATTTGAGACAGAGTCTTGCTCTGTTGCCCAGGCTGGGGTGCAATGGCGCAAATTCGGCTCACTCCAACCTCCACCTCCTGGGTTCACGCCATTTTCCTGCCTCAGCCTTCCAAGTAGCTGGGACTACAGGTGCCTGCCACCATGCCCGGCTAATTTTTTTTTTTTGTATTTTTAGTAGAGATTATTTTATTAAGTGAAATAAGCCAGACACAGAAAGACAAACACGGCATATTCTCTCTTATTTGTGGGTTCTAAAAATCAAAACAATTTAACTCAAGGAGATAGAGAATAAAATAATAGTTACTAGAGGCTTAGAAAAGTAGTGGAAGGCTGAAGGAGAGGTGGTATGGTTAATGGGTACAAAAAATACTCAGAAAGAATGAGTAAGATCTACCATTTGATACACAGCAGGGTGACTATAGACAATAATAACTGTACATTTTAAAATAACGTGAAGAGTGTAATTGGATTGTTTACAATTCAATGGACAAATGCCTGACAGGATGGATACCCCAGTCTTCATGATGTGTTTATTTCACATTGCATGTCTGTATCAAAACATCTCATGTACCCCATACATCTATACACCTACCATGTACCCACAAATGTTTAAAATAAATTAAAAAT
Organism: Trachypithecus francoisi; assembly: GCF_009764315.1. Classification (NCBI taxonomy): domain Eukaryota; kingdom Metazoa; phylum Chordata; class Mammalia; order Primates; family Cercopithecidae; genus Trachypithecus; species Trachypithecus francoisi. The sequence continues at coordinate 11,536,889 of NW_022681459.1, forward strand.
TAAGACCATATTAAAAATAAGTATAGGCTTTTAACAATACCAGTGATGCAATATAAAGACGTCTACGAACGACTAAAAACAGATTAAATTATGCTACTACACAGTGAAAATTATTATATTACATTTTGTGTTTAATCAAAATAAGCTTATTTTCCTTTCCACGTAAACAAATACATATTAGTTTACATTTAAACTATATTTTATCTTCAGAAAAATTTAGGCGTTACTTAACTTACAAAACTCCCAGTTTGATAGTGGCAATTTGCTGGTTATTAAAATAAATTTTTTAAAAGTATAGTTTAATTTTTAGTATCTTTCATCTCATTCAGACATAACCTAGTATTGTTGATAATTTATAGGGCCACTTTATCCAACTAAGTTACTGAAAGTACTTCTAGTTTTTTGCAATCAATAGATAAGAGCACAAAGATAACTGCAATAAATTTTGTAGCCTCTAAACATTTTCTCATTCTGATATTTACATTTTATTTGATTTTTAGTTTATATTTTAGTTATTGATACATATTTGGCCACAAGTACTAAAATTGTGTCTTGATTAGCTAGATATAATTTGCAGTTGTCAGTTCTCTTATACAATTTATTTACTTGAAAGTCCAATGCTAAATATAAGGCTTTATTTTGAGAATTTTGCTTACAACTCTGTGTGTGTGTGTGTGTGTGTGTGTATTTCCTTTATCCTTCAGCTCTTAAACAGTAGGGACGTTTAAAAATTTTGTAGTCATCAAAGTCTTCTTTATTTGAGAAAATGTTTAAGACATGCATCTAAATATACATATTTTGGAATTATTGCCATCAGAAGGAATATTTCACTTGGTTCCATGAACTCCCTGAAGAGCATCCACAAATGTTCAGATCATTAGCAAGACCTTGGAGATTTAGAGGCCTTTCAATAATTCTTAATAATACTATAGGTGTTTTTTTAAGATCATACTAAATAAAGCCACTGACAATTTAATTTTTTAAAAAGAAAATAATAAAATATATTTGAAGGGTTTGAAGGATCTACAGGGCAGAATAGATGATGTATAAAATGAGGTTTGTGAGTTGTTCTTCTTCATTAAATTTTAGTTCACTATTTTTCACTACTCAATTCAAAGCCTCTAAGAACTTCTTTTTTATAGTATAAGTAATAGAAGTTGGTACAAGTGGGACAAAAAATGGGACTTCTGACATTGGATCTTGCTGTAAAATAAAGACTGTAAGTTTATTTTCACTCTTTTTAAAGCCAAAAATGGCCATTTTGGGTTAGCATCAAGAATGTAAATTCCACCCAAATGAACATATAGGGAACGAAAAAATGTAAGTTGATAAAACATGAAACACAACAATTTAAAGAAAAAATATTTAATAGTTATATTAATGAATATTTATTTTTAAATAAATTTATAATATTTGTTTTCTTTTTCCTTACATAAGAACTAAAATAGTTTTATAATTTATGCCTCTTTGTTCCGACACTCATGTATGAAGTATTTTAAAGTGCATAGTTACTAAAACCCAGTCTGTTCACAAGCTTTTGAAATATTTAATTAATATTTATGTACAATTTTTTCATCACAAGACAATAATTCTTCTCCATTTTCCTGTGTTTTGATGTCACAGGGATACATTTTTCTTTCTAGTTAATGTAATAAGAAAAGTTAATGAGAATGCATTTTTAATAAACATATCTAAGAATCAAACATTAAAATCCATCCCTAAGGGTTATAATTGTGAAATGTTCTAACTGCACACATAATCAATTTTGATACACCAAAATAAATTTCAATATCAAAAAATAATTTTGCTTAACTAGCCTCTTTTGTGTGTGTATATATTATGTGCAATTAACTTTGGTAGATTGGGAAGATAGCTAGCTTCTGGTGGGAGTCTATTATAGTGAACTGGTCTCATAGGCACATTCCAGCTACCTGCACTGCCTTAAACATCAAAACCCTCAAGGGACCAATAAAACCAGGTACAGATCATAAATCCAATTACTATTACTAAATAATAATGAGAAGGTGGCATGTCATGTCCCAACATAACTAGTGACATTCTGGTAACCAAGTATCACTTACATGTAGTTTATATACACCATAGTGTTTCTCACAGATCCCCAGAATGCTCCAGGCAGTTCTAGGGATTAGCATGTGGCCAATCCAGGCCAGCAGATACTAACTCGTATGTTAGAATTTCAGCTGTTTAAAGCAGTTCATGATGTAGAAACACTGCAGCCGTCACAATCTCTTACCAAGTGGCCCCATCTCCCTCTCTAGTTTTGTTGGTTTACTTTCCTACTGCTCCCAGCCCTGGGGCCCACTGTGCTTTACTCAGCTTTGTGATGAAGGCCTTCTAATTCTTCCTCCAAAACCTGAACCTCCCTCACCTTCAGGACCTTGATACTCTTCTCAATGCTTTCTACACAGTCTTTTTGTGAGACCACCCCTTCTCCTCACAGATCTGTACTCACCTTCTCAGGGAGACCTTCCTTCAGCATTGTCAGGGAGGAAACGTTTGTCCCATATCCTGCTGGAATCTCTGGCTGGGCCTAAGAATTAAACTGACATAAAACATATTAACAGGAGAAAAGAATACAACTTTTTTAAGAGGTTGGGTAGCATGTTCTAAACTCCTTCAATATCCTACCTGTGAGAGTCTGCCTCATGGCAGGGCACACAGGCTGATATATTATTTCTCCTCTGTTTCTCCCATTTAAATGGAAAGCACGTGAGATCAGAAACAGTGTATTCCTAGTTCCTTAAACTATGTTTGTCACATGTTATTCTGGCTTACGTCTGCCAATTTACATTTACATTTACATTTGTAAATTGATAACAATGAATTTACCTTATTAGCCTCACCACTTAGACAAGCAAAACAATTAATTTGAAAAAATAGTTTAAATACTGAAGCCATTTTACATGTATTGGTGGATATTATTTATATTCAGAATGATCCATACACACTCAATGATTGTGTGATCAATGTCAGCTCTACAAAGGTCATCAAAGAATCACCTAATTTTTAATTACTGTTGATATTGAAAGGTTGATAAGATCAAACCTAGTTGTGTCTCCAGGCTTTCATGTTGTCAGTGTGTCATGAAAACATCTAGGCCATATCTTGCATTTTCTATTAATGTGACAAACACCATGCTTTTGAAGCCATCTTTTCCTAGTTGCTGATATAGCTTAATGGCTGTAGAGAGTCTATATTTGCATCATTTTATTGTTTTTTTCTTCTTTTTCTTTTTAGGTTTCAAAAATATCTTGAAAAATTACTTAGAAACTGAATAATACTCAAAGAAAAAGACATTCCTCACCTTCCGATTAATGTACAAATTATACATAAAAGGAACTTTTACAGCAGTTGATGTTTTTATCAGCAATAATATATTTTATCATCTGTTTTGGGGAAAATAATTTGGAGAATTCATTTTCTTCCCCATTTTTTCAGGTTAGCCAAGCCTAACGCTTCTTTTCAAATCACACTGAAACTTGAAGAATTGATCATTTGGGGTAGATGATGCTCCAGAGTGCTTTTGAGAATATTAATTACCTTTAAACCCACGGTGTTGCTCTGAACATGAGGCCACCAATCCTGGCCTGAGCCATAATTCAAATTTTTCTGAGCCTTGACCCCTAGTTCTAGTGACAAATGGAACAGATCCTACAAACTACCTTGCACAAATAATGCTTTTGGATTGCTTGTTGTACTCACTTGCAGAGCTGAAAGACCCATTTGTCTTCTAACCCTTAAGGACAAAAATGCATTAGTCTTTCTACTTCTAATCCAATCAGTGCCATTTTTCCTCTTGTGAGTGAATGGTTGTGCGGAAGCTCTGTCTGTCATTTTAACCATTGGCTTATGAAAGCTTTCAGTGTGAGTCAGAACTCTATATTCTCCTGTAGCCTTCATCACAGGACTTTGGTTGAAAAGAAAAAGGTAGATGCTTTAGAATAAAGCTGTTTTTAATCTTAGTGGTGTCTTAACTTTATATAGTACGTCAAGGAATAAAATCACTATACTAAATGATCTATATGGAAGAATAACAGGTAATAATAATTTTTACAAAAGTTTAGTTTGTTAAATTAAAATGTTCTAATTAGTTTGAAAGGCAGCATAGTGTATTGGTCAAGACCATGAATTTAGAACGCAGACACCTGGGTTTAAATCTCAACCAGAGCCAAGACCTCACTGTGGGACTGTGGTCCAATTATTTAATTATCTTGTGATGATCATCTCTGTTTCCTCAATTACAAGATGTTAATAAGAAGAGTAGGTATGTAAGTGACAAATTTAGGTATCCTATGTTTCTGAATATCTCAAATATGTATCTATGTTTTACCTCGTGTAGATTTTAAATTATTTATGGAAAAATTTGATGAATCAAAATGCACCCAATATTAGTTTGCACATATTTTGTGTCTAACAAATGACAATTGAGTGCTTGATTTTGAAATTTTAAAAAGCCAAATTTATTATTGATTTTGTCATACAAATTTTGTGCTGACCATGATGTCAGGGTTTTGCTAATTGGGAAAATATTCTTTTTTCCTCTTCTTCTTCTTCTTCTTCTTCTTCTTCTTCTTCTTCTTCTTCTTCTTCTTCTTCTTCTTCTTCTTCTTCTTCTTCTTCTTTCTTCTTCTTCTTTCTTCTTCTTTCTTCTTCTTTCTTCTTCTTCTTTCTTCTTCTTCTTCCTTCTTCTTCTTCTTCTTCTTCTTCTTCTTCTTCTTCTTCTTCTTCTTCTACTTTAAGTTCTATAAAATTATAAGAGAGATGTTCTTGGTAGCTAGCCATTTCTGAACATACTTGTTATAAACTTCCAGGAAATTTTGCTATGACTGTTGCAAGTAAGGCAAGAGGGTATATAATAAAGAACTACATTGGCAGAGTAACCCATATGTCCTTCTCTTGGTCCCAACTTAGATGGTATCTCACAACCAGGAGTTCTGATTTTGGATCCTAGCTTAGTACCCTCCTTAGCACTGGTTACTTTCTTCTTTGGCACAGTGGCCAATACTCAGCAAGTAGGAGTTAGACTAAGAGGCTATGATACAGTATAGAATGATAATAGCTCCTATTGAACTGCCAAGTCGGAAGGTGATTTAATGAAAGATACATTGCATCAGACAAAAAGCAGATGCAAATCAGATTAATTAAAAAGAATGTGGAATAAATTTTGGGCAAATGTTGGCATACAACATTCTAAATTTTCTACTCTATTTTGGGGCTAAAAATGATTTCATGTTTGCTCTACTATTGTTAGATGTTAGTGTTCTATAAATATCAACAAGGACAAGTTGGTTAATAGCATCCTTCATAAAAACATATAGGCCATATATTGCACTTTCTATTAATGTGACAAACACCACGCTTTTGAAGCCCTCGAAGTTTCTATCTACTCTTTCTATTAATTAGAGAGGAGAGTTGAAAACTTTGAGCATGACTTCATATTTTCCTTGCAGTTATATCAATTGTGTGCCATATGCCTTGAAGCTCAGTTACTAGATTTATAAACATTTAGATGTTCATGTGTTCTTATTGAATTGATAGCTTTATTATTTTAAAATGATCCTCTAGAAATGATCTGTATTTGAAATCTACTTTGTTTTATAATAATATAGCCATTCCAGGTTTCTCTTGATTGTTGTTAGCAAAATTTTAGTTATATTTGCTAAATAAAAAAGTTCTAATTATACTTAAAGTGAGTGGTAGGCTTTGTCCTTTTAATCCAATATGACAATCTGCATTTTAATGGGCATTGAAACCACTTAATCTAATGTATTATTGACATCTTCGAGTTTAAATAAATCTACTATCTTGCTATTTCTTTTCTATTTATCATACTTGTGGTGTGTATCCTCTTTCTTGTTTTTGTTTTTTTTTGTGTGTGTGTGTGCCTTTACATAGCTATTACCTTCAAACATATTTAAATAAGAAATTTATTTTACATTTAACTATATAATTATCATTTATGCTTTTTGATTTTATTTTCTTGTGTAGATCCAGATTTCTATCTAGTATTATTTTGCCTCCATTTCAAACACTTCCTTCTACTAGCTATAAATTCTGTCAATAACCCTTTGTTGAAAACGTCTTTATTTCATCTACATTTTAAAATACATTTCTACTGGGTAAAGAATTTTAGGTGAAGAGTTATTGTCTTCAGTACTTTAAACTTTTTGTTTCATTATCTGATGATGCTGGTATTGTATCTGACAACAAATGGTCTTTTTTAAAAATTTACTTTGTGCATGATAGGTACGTTTTTCTGGCTGCTTTTAAGATTTTCTTAAATACTTTGTAAAGATATTTTAGGTTTTAAAAACATTTTCTTAAAATGAATGACAAACACATTTTAAGCACTTTGGGTACGATAGGCTTTGGTCTACTTTTCTTCATTTTGTTGTGCTTCAGTTTCTTAACCTTCCTTGATTTTGGAGTTTAGTGTTTCTTTAACTTGGACAAATTTTGGCTATTATTTCTTCAATTTTCTGTGTGTGTTTGGTCTTGTTTCTCTCCCTCTCCCTTGGGAACTTCAATTACATATAAATCAGACCAACAATCTGAAGTTATTCCATATCTCACTGATGCTTTTTACCTTACTCCAATCTTTTTCTTTTTTTTATCATAGTTTCTATTTATTTTCAGATCAATTAATGCTTCCTCCTTCAATGTTTAAGCTTTTGTTTTTACAGATTAGTGCATTTTTTACCTCAGATATTAAAGCTTTTATTTATAAATGTATGATTTGGGACTTTTTAATTATCCATGTCTTTAGTTACCATGAGCAATCTTTTTTGCTGGCTTCTTGAAGATATAATAATAACTATTTTAATAATTTTGCTCTTAATATCTTCATCATTTCTGGGTCATAATGTATTGATTTTTTTCAGTATTATGAATTATCTTTTCCTTCTTCTTTACCTTACTGGTAAATCTCAACTGAAGGACATATATTAAGAATTGGCATTTTTGGGGTCCTGGATACTTTATATTCCTATAAAAAGTATTTAGCTTTGCTCTGTGATATAATTAAGAAACATGATGTATTACCATATTAGTTTTTAAGTTTGTTAAGGACCAGAATAACATTTATTCCATGGTCAGTTTGAATAATTATCATATTTTAATAATATCAAAAATACTTTTCAATATACTCTCTGTCATGGCTCATGAATTACAGGTTCAGCATCCCAAATCTAAAACAATCTGAAATGAGAAACATTTTTGGTCCAAAGCATTTAGACTAAGGGATATTCAAATTGTATCAGGTTTCCTCTCTAGCTTGTAAGAATAGGCACTATGCCTTATCTTGACTCCAGTTATTTTTGCATGTAATTTTTTGAGGCAGTTCCTCCCATAATTTTCTCTCTGTAAAGTACTCTACTCTCTGGTGGTCTGCCCTGGGAACTCTAACTGCCTTGGTCTCTCCGGATTCCCAACTCAGTTTCAGCTCAACTCAGTGAGATCCTTTGCTTCATCTGGATTGCTACTCCTTATGTTGCAGCCTGGAACTTTTCTCTAACCAGTAACTAAACTGGGCTTTGCTGATGGAAAATCTGGGACATTCACTCTTAGAGATAATTTATTCTTAAAAACTGTTATTGACTCAGGATCAAGTAGAACCAAAGTTTTGACAGAGCTATCATTGTACAAAGAAATTTTGAATAAAATGTATTTTCAAAATGAATTATTGAAACTAAATGAAAGCGACAGGCTCTAGAAAAAAAAGAAATATATGTTATTCTAAAAGCAAATGTAGCTTTTAATAGAAAAGAGCCAAAGATAAATTAGAATTATTCATTTAAGTCAAAGAACTGCTAGGGCAATTTTAATGGCTGTTTAATCTATTAATGGCACTAAAAGAGACTCTTGATGATCATTAAATCAAGGTAGTCTCAATTAAACTATAAGGATGTAGAACTAAAAAAAGGTAATATGATTTGCTGCAAGGTGATGTGATTTGCTGCAAGAGTGCTTAATTCTCATTAATTCTGGGATCTGGTCTCTATAAGCATATTACATAAATTACATAAGTAAATGATGTTAGTGAAGACATACTTAAAAATAATCACTAGAAAATATACTATATAGATGGTTACTAAATGTATTCATATCTAGGAACTTTTACTGTATCACTGAAAACTTTTGGGCCATTTAGAACGGAATTGCCTGTCAAGTCACATATTTGAAAACGGATCTGACAAAAGAATTATCTAAAAACTGGAAGTAAATGCTGAGCTTACTATCTATGCCAGCCTCAGTTCTCAAAGTATGCTATGTTCTTATTGCTAAGTCTAAGAGAGAACAGGTGTATTTAATTTGTGTTGATTTCAGAACAGAAGACAATATAATTTGTCATGTAAAATATCTATTATAGTGTCATTGTGTTATGTAGCTGTTCCATAGACTTTGTGATCTGGACTAGCTAATGAGAGTAGAAAGATTTAGCTAAAGATACAGTCATATACATGATATGTTTCTAAAGGAACTTGACTGAGAAATGGCCTCTTTTATTATTAGAATGTATTGACATTTTTTCATGCCACATTCAGCAATTTAATTTTTTAAAATGCAAGCTATATTCATATACTTTATTCTGTTTTTAATAATTTGAAGAATATTTTTATGAATTTCAAAAGTTGCTCATAATTTTTATAAATTATTACCATATAGTAGTCTAGTTTTAAACAATAGACATAGAATTCTATATGGACACAAATAGTAAGTATATTTTTCCATTTATTAGGTGTTATTTCTACTCCATATGCTAACATTCTGAAAAACAGTAAATGACCTCTTCATACTTTTATCTTTTTTTAACATTAAAGGTTTTCCAATAAACCTTATGCCTCTAAAAGGAATAATTTCAACATACTAACTAATTTTCATAATTGTAAGCTGTCCAAGATAGCAGAAAGTGCTTGTTAGATTCTCAGAATGTATCCTTTGTAGTCTCTGCCATTTATTTGTTATTTGACTTGAGGCTCTTTGAATTGATCAAACTGTATCTAGTTGTTCACAAAAGGCAATTGGAATTGCAGTAACTGTGACAACTGTCTGAAAGGGTGGTTTCTAGAATAAAATTATGTAGAATGGATAAAGATGTATTGAAAGTCACAAAATTTTTTCAAATTAACACTGACTGAGAAAAATGAAGTGTCATTGTTACTTGCTGAGGTTAGTGCACTGAAATTGGAGAGAAGAAAAATGAAAGCAATTGTCATATCACAAAGAGGACTTTGATTCTGATCATTTTATGTTATCTGGTCAAATTTGGGTATTTCAAAAGAAAAACTCTCTACAGTGTCTTAATTATGTTATAAAGTGTACAGAGCAGCTCAGCTTGTTCCCACATTAGTTGCTATTTATGGTGCATTACTGAATTCTGCCATATTATGTTGAAGATTCAAAAAGAGCATTGATAACACATCACTTAAATGTGACACCTTAATATTGCCTTCTTATTGCTAAAAGTGCTCATAAAAATTTGATGAGATTAAATTGGTACCTTTTTACTTACTTTGGCTATTAAATTCAATTGATATTTGATCTTTTTATAGAAAGAAAAGAGGTAAAGTATAACTTTCAAGGTTTTTTTTTTTCCCTGAGGCCTAATAAAACTTGCAAGAAAGATTCAACACAACTAAACAAATTGGATGCAGCAAGAACATCGCTTTCCTTGCCTTAATATCAAACACTTCTCCTGGTGTAGCAAAAGCTTAAGTGACGTAGGTTTAACCCTGTAACTTCACTTCCACTCAGAAGTTTTAGAGAAAAATTGTAACTGGATGACACAGTACTCATTTTCCTTTTTCTTCCCTTCTTTCAAAATGTACAGCTTACTTCATCACAGCCTCATTATTAGAGCCTTTTCTTATGCATTACCTGTAGTCATCTCTTTGGTGCTATGCCAAAGATGAACAGTTTACTTATCTCTACCTTATAAAATCTAGTTATTCACTGAGAAATGTTCCTTAAAAATACCTACAGGATGAATGAGAACAAGTTATATGAAAATAGATAAGCTTCATTTAACCTCAACATCAAAGGATATGCTGAAATCAAAGAAATTTAAACGCCGAATAGGTATTATAAAATACATGTTTGAAAGCCCCTTGAGAACTTCATAAAATCAAGAAAGAGGAAATGGATGAGTCCTTAGCAATTCACAGAGCCAGTTGCACAACTTCCTGACCTTGTGGCTTAGCTATACGAAGTAGATGAAAAATAGAAAGCTTTTTTCATCATTCTTGTTGTTCTCCAACTAAAGTCCTTTAAATAGAGAGGAAATGCAAATCCAAGTTGCCTACTTTAATAAAAGTCTTCAAATTGACATTTCAATGTCTTCATACATTGACCTCTAAAACAGTACAACGTAATAAAGGCTGTTGGGTGAAGGATAAAGACAAGCAATAGCTTTATAACACATTCATAAAAGATGCCACAATACTGCCATCTATAGCTTCAATATTTGCCATTTTTAGATATTACAATGCATGTTTCATGTTTTAAAATAAAAGGAACATGTGACTTATGTCCTGTCTTTAAGTGATTTTATGGAAATGTATATATCACATAGCGTTTGAATACAAATAAGAATTTCTTATATGATGTTATATAGTATGTTACATAGAAATAAGTATATGATTATCATTCAGTATGTATAATAAATTTACCAAACTGTATTTTGCTTTTTAAGGTTTATTTTTAAGATATGAGTTGAGGGTCATGCTAGGTGAACTGCTATTAATAAAAACATAAGTGGATTTCAGGATGGAGATGAAATTTTAACAATAAACAAATCTATTTATAATTATTTACATACAACTGTAATTAAGGCTACTTACAATGTTTATAATTCATATGAAATTTACTCCACCATACTATATATTTCAGTTTTGATAATGGTCTGCTTGAAGAAAAGGAAAGAGAAAAAAGGAGACTCCAAAATATTTTTCTTGTCAAAGAGACACACCAAGAAGATTGTCACTGCTCCAGTTTCTTTCCAAAGTCATTGCTTGCCTTTGACCTTAATGCAACCTCATGTTAAGATCTATGGAGGTGAACAGACTGTATTAGAGACTAATCTACCTTCAGGATTCTAGTGTCTTCTCAGACCCTCTATCGAAGAACTGGGATCAAATCTCACCATCATTTTAGCTCCTGGAACACCTGGGTAAAAGAGCTTGGTGAGAAATTATGCAACCAGCCTTCCAATTGTAAATCGAGCAGCCTTTTTTGTTTGATTGCTTTATTTAATGGATGTGATAGAATAAATTTAAGTACTGGGCATATATCTATGTTCTGAATTTTGTGGTTAAATCTTATTATTTGTTTTTGTTTTTGTTTTTGAGATGGAGTCTCGCTCTGTCACCTAGGCTGGAGTACAATCTCACTGCAAACTCCACCTCCCGGGTTCCAGGGATTCTCCTGCCTCAGCCTCCCAAGTAGGTAGGATTACAGGCATACACCACCTCGTCCAGCTAATCTTTTTGTAGTTTTAGTAGAGACAGGATTTCACCATGTTGGCCAGGCTGGTTGAACTCCTGACCTCAGGTGATCTGCCCTCCTCGGACTCCCAAAGTGCTGGGATCACAGGCATGAGCCACTGAGCCCAGCCGGTTTTTCTATTCAAAAGTAAATGCTATTTTGCTATTTTATTTTTGTTTTATATTTAATGAGAATGCATATTGTACCACTCTTCCTTTGTTTTAATTGCCTGAATCTGTGGGACCAGTTGGCCCATACTACTCTTTGACTGTGTTGATTCTGTCTGGTACAGTAGGATAATACTGACTTGTTACTATACAGAGAACTCACTAAGGAGAATTCTTTTAACTTTTAAGTTCAAGGCTACAAATGCAGGTTTGTTACACAGGCAAACTTGTGTCATGGAGGTTTGTTGTACAAATTATTTCATCACGCAGGTATCAAGCCTAGTAACTATTATTTTTTCTCATCCTTTTTCTCTTCCCACCCTCCACCCTCCAAAAGACTCGTGTGTGTTGTTTCCCTCTGTGTGTCCACGTGTTCTCATCATTTAGCTCCCACTTATAAGTGAGAACATGCAGTACTTGGTTTCCTTTTCCTGTGTCAGATTGTTAGGGATAATGGCCTCCAGCTCCATCCATGTCCCTGCAAAGAACATGATCTTGTTCTTTTTTATGGTTGTATAGTATGCCATGGTATGTCTACACTACATTTTCTTTATCCAATCTATTACTGATGGGCACTTAGGTTGATTCATTGTCTTTGTTATTTTGAATACTGCTGCAATGAACATATGTGTGCAAGTGTCTTTGTAATAGAATGATTTATATTTCTTTGGGTATATACCCAGTAATGGGATTTCTGAGTCAAATGGTATTTCTGTCTTTAGGTCTTTGAGGAATCGCCACACTGTCTTCCACAACTACCCAGCATCTGTAAGGAGCTTAAATAAATTTACAAAAAAACACACACACATTAAAAAAGTGGGCAAAGGATGTGAACAGACCCTTCTCGAAAGAAGCCATACATACGGCCAACAGTCGTGTGAAAAAAGCTACATCACTGATCATTAGAGAAAAAGAGGACTTTTGCATATGCATCATTCTACTGAAATCTTGTAAATGTGGTTAAAATTTTGTTTGTTTTTCATTAAAGTTTCTATTGCTCTGGTGTTGTTGAATTTGAGTAAATAACTTATTTCAACACATGGAAGAGATTAATCTGACAATTTTTATGTTAAAAATTATGGAATGTATTGATGGTTGATTGTCTCTCCATATATTTCTGATCAAATAGTCAGAATGCCTAAAAGACAGGCAAAGTTTCAGTATAGAAAACCAGGAAAACTGATCAATGATGAAAGCAATATGGCAAAGCAATAACCATAGAAATAGACCCACTGCATGTTTCTCCCTATCAGAAATCAGTGTTTCAATAAGCACAGGGCAGCCATTACCCTCTTTTGAAGAATCAGGCTCGGCTACTTCATCCCTTCCCTACTTCACTGTTCCCCGCTCAGAGAGGAAAACATGCCTCTGAAATGGTTAAGATTAAGCAAGGCAATATGCCCTTAGGAATAAATAAGCAGAAGCAAACTGCCACATACTTTGTGGCTTAAAGCAGCAAAAATAACAAATACACATTTCATTATAGTTCTGGAGGTCAGAAATTCAAAACAGGTCTCAGCCAAAATCAGGGTGTTAGGAAGCATGGGTGTTTTAGAGGCTCCTCTAGCAGAGAATCTAGATTTTCCTTGCCTTTTCCACTTTTTAGAGGCCACCAGCAATCATTGGCTCCTGGTGTATTCCTTCCTGAATTCAAAATGTATCACTCCACTTTGCTTCTTTTGTCATATCTCTTTTCTCTCATCTTTATATTTTTGCCTCCATCTTATAAGGAATTTTATAATTACTTTGGGCCAATCTGTAAAATCTAGGATAAAATCTGGAGCATACTGGTTTGATCATGGCTCACTGCAGCCTCAAACTCCTAGCCTCAAGAAATCCTCTGGCCTCAGACACTGAGTAGCTAGGACTATGGACATGCAACCCCACACCTACCTAATTTTGTGTGTTTTGTAGAGATGGGATCTCCCTATGTCACCCAGGCTGGTCTGAACTCCTGGCCTCAAGTTATCCTCCTGCCACAGCCTCTCAAATTATTGGGATTACAGACATGAACTATTGCACCCAGCCTCCAAATATTTAATTTAGTCATCTGTAAAGTACCTTTTCCATGTAAGGTAACATACTTACAGATTCTGAGGATTGGGACATAGATATTTTTGCAAGGAGTGAGCAGGGCAGTGCTGTTAGAAATACTCAGTTTGCCACAAATGCTAGTCACATTCAAGGGACGTAGCTTCCAATGCAAGTTTTGCAACATTTAATAGTTTTGGACCCAGTGAACACTAAAAATCCTATTTTTTCCTTCACTATCACAATTCTGCAATAACTTCCAACACATACGAAAAGTGCCAAATTATTATTGTGAAATAAAATATCTTCCGTGAACTCACAATGACTGAAATTTACAATCTTAGGTTATTCTCTTTTGCTTTCCTTGTTTCATTCACAAAAGCATTTATTTTTCCAGTTCTTGAAAAGTGCCAAGTTCTTTCTTTTCTAGGTGCCTTCACATATAATTAATCTTCTGCACCCCTAAAGTTATATAGCCAAATCCACTTTTTAATAGAATATTTAATAACTTATGGTCTTAAAGCTTTTTGTGTATGTGTGATTTTGCTTCATCACTACAAGTGGGGCAAGGGGAATATCATGAACACTGAGTTAATTGCTGTTCCTCTAAACAAAAATACAAACAAACAAAAACTGTTTTGTAGTAAATTGTCAATTTATTTTAAATTTTCAAAATGTGTAAATGCATGATTAATGTAAAACTGGCCAGGCGCAGTAGCCCACGCCTATAATCCCAGCACTTTGGGAGGCTGAGGCGGGCAGATTACCTGAGGTCAGGAGTTACAGACCAGCCTGACCAACACGGTGAAACCTCGTTTCTACTAAAAAATACAAAATCAGCTGGGCATGGTGGCGTACGCCTGTAATCCCAGCTACTCGGGAGGCTGAGGCAGGATAATCACTTGAATCCGGGAGGTGGAGGTTGTGATAAGCCGAGATTGTGCCATTGCACTCCAGCCTGGGCAAAAAGAGTGAAACTCTGTCTCAAAATAAATTAATAAATAAAAATTAAAAAAGTAAAACTTCCAAACAATGTGAATATATTTAAATAAAAAGTGTGATATCAACATCAGCCCCGCCAATGCTAACCTGTCTTCATAGGTTTACAATTTGTAGCTCAAAGCGGGAGTCGCCCAGGTATCTTACTTTTTCAGTGGGATTTTGCACTGTCTGCAATGCTAAGACTGGAGCTCCTGGTTGGCAAAGGGAGTATTCACGTAGAACATGGCAAGGGTTTCAATGAACTCCAAACTATAAATGTTTGCAAAACACTGTAGAATTCTTGTAGTTGGAAAGTAGTCAGCTTGAATAGAAATTACCATTCAGTCAGGGATAGTTGACTCTGGTCAACAGGTGGTAGTTGGTTTGCTTTTATAATGGTAGCAGAGAGGAGTATGTATGGAACCATGTCACTACTGGTCCCTCTTAGCTCTTCATTGATCCATTATAATGGTGAGTGGATATGAACAGCCACTCCTTCCTGAAGAGTATGGCTTCCATTGACTCAATAATGATGGCTTGTGTCACACTAATGAATAATTCACTGACAACTACTAAAGTGAAAGCTAAGGGCAAGAAGAATTTAGAATGAATAGGAGAGAGAGAGAGAGAGAATGAGTATCAGCTGCAAGCTGGAGACCATCTGCAGAGATGGAGCCTACAGTTCATTGCATTAACCTCCCTATTCTAAATTTTCTTACAGAAACAGAAGTCCCCAGCAGCCATGGAGGAGCTATTCTCTAACACTGCTTACAAAGTGGATCTGTGTGGCACAAGTGGTAGACTGTGCTCACGAGGAAAACGAGTACTCAGATCTACTGCTTCTCAGAAATCTGCATAATTGACCAATGGCCGCCGTGCTACCCTACTGTTATAAAATGCACAGGAGACAAGGACTAGAAAGAGAAACCTTCAACATATATAAGACATGTTTTTCCTTCCAGACATTTGCCAGGTTATGAGGCCGCATGTGGTTAAAATCTAATAAACTAAACTCAAAATATGCAAAGGGTAGAACTTCCAGGAAGATGTAACAAAGATCTACCAAGTCCAGTAAAGTCGATACTTCAGGGGTCACGGGCTGGACCTGAAAGGCAGTGTGAAATATTGAGAGGCACAGTCCTCCTTAAAGGAGAACGCTGCAACACACATACCAAAGTCACAACTTCAAAGCTAATAGCTGCAACCTGTTATTGAAACAGACATTTTATTATGACATTGAGGTCACTTCTCATACCTTTCATCTGTTAACACAGAAGTGGACAGATACTCATAAGAACTAAATAACGAACTCAGTAGAAAAAAAGACCTATGAATTGAAAGATAATACAATAGAAATTATATTTAGTAAAGCACAGAGAGAAAAATGAATAGCAAGAAGACAACTTTCTATATGACACATATAGAACACAGTCAAGTAAAGACTAACCAGAACATAATGACAGCCTACATGTGAGAACTTCTCTATTCATTTATTACATGACATGTGTTTGCATCCTTTAATTGTACTCTTACTTTTTATCCTGTCAGCTTTATTCTTTCTGGCCAGTATCATTTATTTAAAAATTAATAGGTAGGACTGACTGGGCGCGGTAGCTCACGCCTGTAATGCCACCACTTTGGGAGGCCAAGGTGGGCGGATCACCTGAGGTCAGGAGTTTGAGACCAGCCTGGCCAACATGGTGAAACTCAGTGTCTACTAAAAATACAAAAAAAAAAAAAAAAAAAAAAGCTGGCATAGTGGTGGGCACCTGTAATCCCAGCTACTTGTGAGGCAGACAGGATAATCTCTTGAACCCGGGAGGCAGAGTTGCAGTGAGCCAAGATCATGCCACTGTACTCCAGTCGGGGTGACAAAAGCAAAATTCCATCTAAAAAAAAATTAATAAGTAGGACTAATCAGGTATATTTCTATCGATATTATTTTTAATATTTTTCATTTTAATCAAAATTTAAAAGTAAAAATATGCATAGGGAAAATGAGACTAATATTTATTTATTAGCTATTTAATTTCTACCAACTCTATTAATAATCTTCTGGAATGTCTTAAAGTATAATTTATATTTTAATTTGGATAAAGACATAACATGAATATGAAGTTATATATTGATTTCTATTATTTTCCTATAAAATCACATAATACATAGTAGGAATGTATCAGATGATACAAGTCAAATCATGGATGCATGATCATCTTGTGATAAAGCCTGTTCCTCCCTTGATAGCTGGGCATGATGCAGCCCATCTTCATGCTAGGCCAGCTTTCCCTTGTTCCTGTAAACCTTAATTTCTCCTCCTAAGATGCACTCCCAACAATGTATGCAGAAAGCTGAAAAAATGAATGAGTGCAGTTAATAAGATACTATTGAAACTGAGCCCCAAACCTAGCTCTGAGCACAATGATAGTTAAAACTTAAGGAGAGGCAGATCAAATAGATTTCATTACCAAAGCAAAGAAGCATATTTGTTCAACAACAGAGCTTTGCATTTGCAAAGGAGAAAAGAGTCTGTTTGGGGTAATTTATTTTGAAATTGCTCTGTCAAAAGCTAATTTCATTTTGGTTCCATGAGGCCAAATTGGCTCATATGTTTATGCTTTGATAAAGGCATAGGAATAATATTAAAATTCTTGCAACTCTACAGAGATTATAAAACTTTCTCAAGGCAAAATGTCTTGTCTGTGGAAAGAAAGAATGGTAAATAATGAATGATGGAAATTTGAAAATGAATTCATTCAACAAACACTTACTGAGTGAATGCTGTGTGCCAGATGCGTTAGGTCTAAATCATCTAGTGCTGCAGTGAGTGAGCCAGAGTGGGAAAATGATGAATAGAACAGACAGGTTGTTATTCAAAATGTCTATTTTTTTCTCCATGCAATGTTTCAAATTTGGTGAGTCACAGTTTGTTATTGATCTATTGAATATTATGAACTATAAGACTCCAATATACAGCGGCTTAAAAATAGAGATGTATTTACCTCTCACCTAACATAGCAGGGCATTTCTAGGTTTTATAGTAGCTTAATCATGTTAGGAAAACATACTTCTTTCATCTTCTACTCCTCTATCCCTATAGGCCTTTGCTTATCACGTGAAAAAGAGTTCTAACCAGCGGGCAAAAGAAAAAAGAAAAAAAAGGAAGAGCAATTCATATCATTTGAATTAAATGACCTAGAATTTGTACATATCATTTCTGCTTCTATCCCATTAACAGAAATAGGAGGTTAGGGAACACCCACTGAAGGAGGTAGGCATACAGTTTTGCTGGGTAGCCAGGCAGGTCATTCTTCCCACAAATAAAAAACACTTATTTTTAAAGAAATAATGCAGGGATCTGTGTTACAGGGTAACACGCAGATCTACTCATTCACTATCCCAAGGTAAATTCCACAATTTTTTTTTTTGATAAGTAATATCCAGCAGGTTTTTTTTTTTTTTTTTGGACAGAGTCTCGGTCTGTTACCCAGGCTGGAGTGCAGTGTCATGATCTTGGATCACTGCAACCTCCTCCTCCTGGGTTCAAGTGATTCTCTGGCCTCAGCCTCCCAAGTAGCTGGGACTACAGGCACGCACCACCACGCCCTGCTAATTTTTTTTTTTTTTTTTTTTTTTTAGTAGAGACGGGGTTTCATCGTGTTTGCCCGGATGGTCTTGAACTCCTGACCTCGTGATCTGCCTGCCTTGGCCTCCCAAAATGCTGGGATTCCAGGCATGAGCCACCGCACCCAGACACCAGCAGGTTTTTAACCCATGCACTAAATCAAATCCTCTCCCGTATAAAATAAAATAGAGAATAGGAATATGATCACTACCGTAATACTCTCATTTGGAAAACGGAAGAATAAGAAACAAACATCCTCTGTTCTAACGTAAATTAATACATAAATGTGAAAAGTATCTGCTCTGGTATTCAAGGGATTTTCCTTGATGAATATTTACAGCAGTTTTGGGTTTCACTCGCTTGAACGTTTTTCTTTGCTTAGAAACTTCTTGGCCACATCTGAGATTGGACTGAGAATGAAAAATTATGTCCTTAAAACCTGCCTAACATTTACCCAAGAAATTGTAGTTTGTTGTTCATTTATTTAAGTAATATACTTCCTGCAAAACACACAGCAGGTTTTAAGTTTGCTTGCTTCTCGTAAGTTTTGTGTGAAAATGATTAAACAAAGATTATATCTTTACATAGTTGGTTTTATTGCCTGTTAATCTTTGAAATCTTGTTTGTTTTTTTGGTGTTTACTGGCCATGGAACCTGATATTTCTATCAATATAACGACAACTACTTTAAAGCAGGGCCTCAAAATGAGAGTTAGAGATGAGACACCACTTTGGAGGGATAGATTAGAAAAATAAACTTCCCTGCTGCTGTGGTACTGCCCCAGGCATTAGTTCAGTGAGTGGATAGTACTTTTGTGAGAAGTAGACGCTCCTTTCTCTAGGCACAGCCAGCTTCATTGCATGTTGAATAAAGCTGAAGCAATGTTTTGGCCCTAACCGGCTGTCTTCACTGGCAGCCTTTTACAGTGTCTAGTTCGGCCGTACAGACTGGACTTGCATCAAAGCATTCCGGTGCAATAAACCCGAGTGGTTAACAAATGTCCTTAATTTGATACTTGCAGCGGACTGGCTTCCAAAGTCTAGCTGCTGAGATGGAAAAAAGCTTGAGGAAGACTGTGGGCTTTTGATCATGCTGCCTCTTTAGAGGCATGCCAACCCTACATAATGAAAGTTCTTCTCTGGTAGAACTTTACTAAGCGGAAAATATTTTGTGGTTTTCCAATTATTTCTGCTCAACAATCAAACTATGTTGGTCTACCTTCCAGGGATCTCTGGCGACATTTTTGCTATGACTTCCCAAAGGTCATCAACTTTAGCAACAGCAGCTGTGAGTCTTTGTTTAGTCTTTTCCCTGTTCTACTAGGGCAACACATTGTTTGGGAGTTTTTTGTTGTTGTTTTGTTTGTTTGTTTCTTTGAGATGGAGTCTCGCTCTGTCGCCCAGGCTTGAGTGCAGTGGCGCGATCTTGGCTCACTACAACCTCTGACTCCCAGGTTCAAGCGATTCTCCTGCCTCAGTCTCCTGAGTACCTGGGATTACAGGCACGCGCCACCACAACTGGCTATTTTTTGTATTTTTAGTAGAGGTGGGGTTTCGCCATGTTGGTCAGGCTGGTCTTGAACTCCTGACTTCAAGCAATCCACCCACCTCGGCCTCCCAAAGTGCTGGGATTACAGGCATAAGCCATCGCGCCTGACTGTTTTTGGTCTTTGTCCAGCATTTTCCTATATCTTTGTACCAAAATCCTTATGGTTATAATGCAGGCTAAGCTACTTGCATAAAGGACCACAAAACACAGTGACTTGAACAGTATATCAATTTGTTTCTTTTTTATATGACAGTCATGTTAGGTGGACAGAGGCAAGCAGGAAAACTTAATGTTGTTAGAGAGGAAGATTATCTGTAGAATGGGTTGGCAGTCCACTTGGTTAAGACTAACTCATCACACTATGTTGCAGTCTGTAATAGGGAAACAAAATCGGAAGATACAGCTTTTTCCTCCTTCCTAAAGACCCTTTGCAGAAGTTGCACACGTCTCTTCTGCTTCAGTGCAAGACTAGAAATTATAGTCTGTAGTATGCATTTGTGTATTATGTTAAAATACTCTTATTAATAATAAAAATGGATGGATGTTGATGTAACCAATGTCTTCTTTTAATAGAGTTTTGAATGTTTATTTTAAATATTTATAAGAATACAATTGAGGAAGCTAAAAGGTAGTTCATTTTTAAGTTATTTTATAGGTTATGTTGCCAGTTACTACGTTAATAAAGTATGTAACAAAGCACTAATGACATCTTTTCTTCAAAGTTATTTTCAAATACAATTTTGAGGAAAAAGACCATTTTTCAGTAAGCATGTAAAGACATATATGTATAAACAATGAATGATATTCAACCAAATATTATGCAAAGACTTGAACAGAAATTAATGGGATGATCTGTTGGTAATTGAATATTTCTAGGCAACCTTCTTTTTATACCTCTCCTGCATTATGCCACCTTTTGTATCCCTCCATCAGAAGAAGCTGATTATCTGATTAATGTCCCATAAATTCAAAGTTATTATTATAAATGACCTGAAATCTGGCAAAAAATATATAGACAAATTATATCAAACATACTAGCAATGAATTATCTTCTGCTACAGTTGAATATAAGTTTAAGAAAATATTAAAACATTCATAACAGAAAATAAAACTTTAATTCTTCTTGTTTCATAAAACACATTTTAAGTGCTTAAACTTATAATTAAGCTTGTACTTCAGCTGTAAAGAAATACTACAACTACTTGATTATAACAAAACAAAATTGTAGTTGTCTCGCACTTAAATTCTGAAGCTGATTATTTTCATTGGTTACAATCAGCAAATAAGCTCAAAACGTTTTACAGGAGACTGCAGGTTAGTTTCTTCTTTGTCTAAATAAGAAATGTCTCAATGTCAAGGTCAACTTTTAAATACTTGACTATCGGCACGATAATGAGTGAAGTATGGAGTGAAAGTGAACGGTATCATTGGTCTGCATTGTGAATATTTAACAAC
Organism: Trachypithecus francoisi; assembly: GCF_009764315.1. Lineage (NCBI taxonomy): Eukaryota > Metazoa > Chordata > Mammalia > Primates > Cercopithecidae > Trachypithecus > Trachypithecus francoisi. The sequence continues at coordinate 11,558,195 of NW_022681459.1, forward strand.
ACTTTTCTTTCACATTTGATTGCTAATCATATTTTCAGGCTGCAAGTTCAGTTTTAACTCTTCAGTTCAATAAATAAATAAATAAATTAGATGAGTTAATAGAGATAGAAGATTTAGAGCAGTGTCTGATACAAAACATTAAATAAATAGCAGCTTTTCTGTGCATCTTATAAATGTTGCTCTATAAGTGTTTATGGAATATATTTAGAATATTTCATTTAATTTGTTTCTCATAAAAAGACAGTATGTCTGTAATTTTTTTCAATGAATTATTTTCAATATCAGTTTCAATTAATAACTTGATATTTGTCTTACAAAAATACGTCTTGTTTAGTCAATTCAAAGAGTGAATTCTACTTTATTATCCCTCTACTTCAACTTTACTACTGGTGTCTTTTACTTTGCCTTACAAACTTATGGAACCACACTAGTAAGTTTTGGGTAATTGCCTGTTCCAAATGTAGAATTTCACTTTTCAAAAGTCATCTTTATTTGTGAAGGCCAGGCCAGCATAATCATTACTTGCAAACTTTGAAGCCGATTGTCTCCATTGGCCACTTCCTAACAGGTGAACAGTGCTTATGTTTACAGGGTGTCTAAAGTAGAGCTAATTTACTAATTTTTCCATTTATATCCAACATATGTCAAGCATATACTAATATAATTTCTACAATGGCTATTTCAGGAAAAGAAAATATATAATACAGAATATAAAACTGATTACTTACCAAAATCTCATAATCATGATCATTTTAGAGAAGCAATTGGTTTTTGATATCCAGTATGCACCCATCTACTACTGAGCACATTTCAATGGGGACAATTACAGGCATTGCCTTAATTTTTTTTAATTTAAATACTCACCTTACTAGATACCGAATAAAAGGAAATATGTTGATGTGTTTAGAAGCTTTAAACTAAAATACCTACTTAAATAAGTATATAGAAAAATGTTATAAAAGAGAGCATCTGACTTAAACTACTGCTTCAATCAATAATCAATTTGTGTAATTACTTTAAATCCTTAAAACCAGGAGAAAAGACACAAGCAACTGCATGTATTACACATTTCAAAGCAAGATGCTTAGTAACAGAAAATAACCTTGTAGTACTAAATGCAGATTAATAATTTTTGAAACGCATTTATGAAAGTTACAAAATTTAAAATCTGTTAGAAAAATAATGTAATGAGCATTAAAATTATAGTCATGATATAAGATAGAATATTTCATGCTGAAGGTGGAAATTTGTTTTGTTTTGTTCTGTTTGAGAAGGAGTCTTGCTCTGTCTCCCAGGCTGGAGTGCGGTGGCACAGTCTCGGCTCACTGCAACCTCTGCCTCTCAAGTTGAAGCAATTCTCCTGCCTCAGCCTCCCAAGTAGCTGGGATTACAGGCCTGTGCTACCACGCCCGGCTAATTTTTGTATTTTTAGTAGAGACAGGGTTTCACCATGTTGGCCAGGCTGGTCTCGAACTCCTGACCTCAAGTTATCCACCCACCTCGGCCTCCCAAAGCACTGGGATTACAGTCATGAACTACCATGCTTGGCCTGAAGGTGGAAAAATTACCCTTTGGGTACAATGTTCACTATTCAGGTGATGGGTACACTAGAAGTCCAAACCCCGATACTATCCAATATATCCATGTAACAAATCTGCACATGTAGCCCCTGAATCTATGAAAATAAAAAATAAAAAAATTAAGATTATTTTATGCTATTCTTGCATAGTAGGCAGAATAATAGTCCTAAAAAATACTCACTTCCTAATCCCCCAAAGTGTAAATATGTTACCTTACCTGGGATGAAGGACTTTGTAGACGTGATTAAATTAAGGTTCTTGAATTGGTGAGATTGTCCTGGATTATTCCGGTGGGTTCAGTATAATCACAAGTGTCTTTACACATGTAAATGAGAGACAGGAGAGTCAGAGGAAGAGATGTGACCACTGGAACATATTGCAGAGATGTGGCTGTGACCTGGGAGCCATGAGCCAAGGAGTGCCGTGCCTCTAGAAGCTGGAAAGGCAATGACACCGCTTCTTTCCTAGAGCCCCCAGAAGGAATGCAGGCCGGCGGACACCCACTTCAAGCCTAGTGAGACCCATTTTGGACTTTTAACCTCCAGAAGTGTAAGATAATAAACCTGTATTGTTTTAAGCCAGGGAGTATATGGTAATTTGTTACAGAAGCATTAGGAATCTACTGTCTCTGACACATTTAAAGAATTCAAGAAGCCTGAAGTCTAATTCAAGAAATACTATTCAAGAAATACTATTAATCTTTTCTCTACTCATTTTCTTCAACTGCCAAGTGAATATTGTAGTGCCAATCTTACATACCTCACATCATTATGTAAAGATAACATTAATGTTTAAAATAATGCGTTACTTTTTCTATAGTTTAAATGGCTTGCTCCCACGATGCATTCACTCAACAAGTATGAATGGAGTTCCATCTAGATTCTCTCAGCCCTGGGGATAAAGCATTGAGCAAACATCCACAACTTCCTGTGACTATGAAATATATATTCTAGTGGTAGGGAAGTGCATAAACAATAAATATGTAGTGCGTCAGATAGACGATTAGTGCACTGGAGAAAAAGAAAAGATAAAAAGACGTAGAAAATGGGGAGTTTTAATTTAAACTAGAGTCATTCTGAAAAGTCTCAGTGATGGGGAATTTGTGTAAAGACTTCAATGAAATAAGAGAGGGTGAATCTCATGTATATTTAGAGGAATGTGTTCCAGTCTCCTTAAAGGCCTTCTGACTGACATGTGCCTAAACTATGGGGAGGCTAATGTGTGGAAAGGAAGTTACAGAGGGAACCTCCCATGGCAGGAGATGAGTGCAGAAGACAAGCAGGAGAGGAATGGAGTCAGAACAGATAATTATGGGCTTTCTTTGTCTTTGTTAGGACTTTGGTTTTTACTCTGTGAGAGAATGGATGTCCTTGGGGTATTGAGCAGAAGACTAACATGATTGGAAATAAGTTTTTAAAATATTCTTTCTGGCTGGTATGGTAAGAAATACCTGAGGTTGGGATGAGATGAGGTAAAAGAAGATTGCAAAACTGCAGGTCATTGATCTTGATGCCTAGGACCAAGGTGGTATTAGTAGAGGTAGTGAGATGTAGTTCGATTCTAAATATAATTTGGAGGTAGAGATTATGCAATTTGCTGATACACTGGATGTAATATATCAAAGAAGAAAGGAGTCAAGGATGTTATCAAAGCTTCCAGACTGCACAGTTGAATTGATGGTGTTCCCCCCAGCTCAGAGGGCAAGACTGAAGGAAGGATAGTTGGGAAAGAGTAAGTGTTAGTTTTGGATAAGCATGAAATGCCTGTCAGCTATCCAGGTGTGGATGTTTTGATGGCATTTGCATATGCCAGTCTGGGTTTCATGGATACAGTCCAGGCTGGAAATAGAAATCCTCATGCACGAATCATTGCACTTATTAATTACAGCTTTGTCAGATTTTCCACATAAAATTTAAATGCAGTAGTAACTATAATTTTTACAGCAATTTGATGTCCCACTACTTAAGAGGCTGGAGCCAATACTGCCATAATGTGATATTATGCAATGATGCTCAGGTAAATAAACTCTCTGTAAAAAAGAAAAGAAAATAATATTAACCTATAATAATTCATGAAAATCATTCATATTGGATTTTTGGAAAATGCACATTGTTTTCAACATTCAGGTAAAGTGAAACAGAAAGTGAAAGACGCTCAAGATATGAACTACTTACTTATTGTAATGAGGATGCTGATTTTGCATATTTTTGTAATTAAACTATATAAATCATCTTATTCTTTAACTATAGATTCCTTCTTAAAATATGAAGTCCACTTTGTTTTATTTACATTATGTGAGGCTCATAAAGCACTTTGGAAAACTACTTCTTGAGATACTGCATTAAAGACTAAATGAAAAAGTGAATACGGATTATATCCCTATAATTGTTCTGGATATTTTATTTGAATCTATCAAAAAAGGGAGGAGGGTCATCATTAATTTTTTAAAAATTTGTTTTGACATATATTGTCTTATAAGAAGAAGAATGAATTTCAGTATGCTTCCTTTGTTACCATAGTAGCTGCTATAATTCACAGAACAAAATTTAATGTGCAACCAAATAGAGAAAGTTTCAAAAAGAAAGAGAAGGTCTGTGGCCTATGGCCCAAAAGTCAAGCTTGAGAGAAAGTTACTTAAAAATATTGGAGTGAAATACTGAGAGCCAAGCTATAGACACTACCTCTTTAATCTTCTGTTCAAAATCTTCAGTAAAATCTCTCTTTTTCTCTAGTGGTTTGTGGATTCCCTCTCTTTTTTGGTGGGTGTCGGAAATGTCCTACTGGTAAAGGAGAAAGCAATGAAGTGTTAAGTCTTGCTTCATGGAGCAGAAATAGAGGCTGACCTTGAAAGATGGGGGATACAAGGTTTATACTTGCATAAGAGATAATAATAATAATAATATAATTAGGAACATTGCCATGTTAGAGGGTATACATTGAGAATAAATAGAGGGAATTAACCCTGGTTTCACATGTCATGTTAATTTTGGAGAAAATAATATCTAAACTAGAATTAGAATTAGTTTTGATGGAGATGAGAAAGACCTGAGGATGTGAAATGTTCCAGGAGAAAGCAATTACATGTGAAAAGACCTAGGGACGAAAGTTAAAGTAGCAGGTCTAGGAGCCTAGAGTGAGATGGAAGAAGTAAGTACTGGATACCCGGAGAGGCACTTAAGGATAGTGTTGTAAACAGCCTTGTCAGATTCATAAGGGAGTTGTTCTTTAGCCTGAAAGCAATGAAGAGCCCAGCAAAGCCCATACTTTAATCACAATCGTGCAAACTGTTGGCAACAAAATGGAGAATGAAGCAGACAGTCTGTGCTTTCATTAAGTTTAAGTTCCCTGGGTGCAAAAGGCACTGAACTCTTAACCATACAGATAAAATAATAATGCAATGACAACCCTACCTCCTTTTGACAGATCTAAAGAATATGCCTAGAATGACTACGGGGATACCAATCCTCATTTACCTTACAAGTTTGTCTTTAATGCAGAGTCTCAGCAAAGAAGTTTCAGAGAGATTAGATTATAACTCTAGAAAGTAAGCTGTAACGCTCTGACAAACAATGAATTGGAATAGTGATGCCTAGTTTCAGGAAGACAGAAGAAGGCTACTATACTTTACTGAGCAATTACCAGTGGAATTTCCACGTTTCTTAGTCTACCTATATTGTTTAATCATAGTAAGCGCACACTTTTATTCCTTTATTAATCTATTTCACTAATATATTTAAGTATATACTCAATAGAAACTAAGCTAACTGCAGAGATAAAATAAGCAAATTCAATCCATGCTTTCATGAAACAAACTCCCTTAGATGCAAATAAAAATTACTATTTTTTATTAATCACATGGAAAAAGTTATAACTGCACTATATCTTTATGATATAAAGGAAGAATAAAATGACCAATGAAAGCATAATAAAGCATAATTTTGTCCATTCCTTAAAAAAAATACAGGGTCTAACTCTGTAGCTCAGGCTGAAGTGCAGTGGTATGACCATAGCTGACTGCATCCTTGAACTTCTGGGCTGAGGTGATCTTCCTGCCTCAGCCTCCAGAACAGCTGGGACTATAGGTGTGCACCACCACGCCTGGATCTAAATTTTTTTGATTTATAAAATTGTAAAAGTACCAAGAGATCTTTTATATTTCAGTAAGGCATAGCCCTGAGTGATAACATATTAACATATCAGTTCCTAATTTTCCAAATATAAGCCTATTAACTCCAGATAACTATTAGGTCACATTTGATAAGGAAGTTGTCTGTTTTCTTACATAAGTTCACAGTTTTTTTTAATTTTTTACACTTTTTACTTTTTTTTTCTTTTGCCTTTAACCCTCAGGGAAGCAATATACATACTTTAACACAAACTATACCAGTTGTTTACTCTTATACTACAGAAAATGGATAGATGCTATTCTAAAGTGTTCTAGTTTGTCACTGTATGTTCGATTTTAAAATGTTTAAACATTTTTTTCTAGTTATATTTAAACTTAGATTTTACACTAAAATTTCCAGATGTGCTACTAAAATATCAAGAAAACAATAATTAATGGAAGCCTTCCGTAAGCATAGAGACATTAAGGTTCACAAAATGTTTTTGGTCTCCATATTAGTCACTTTGTTGGCAAGAGGGAATCTAAAAGAATGACCTCTGCAAGTAAATGCAGAAAAACTCTGACCAACAGTCTTTATTTATATATGGCACCAAATCAGGAAGATGCTTCATTAGAGTACCACTTCTCCTCCTCCTCCAAAAGGAAATCAACAGAGAATGGAGACTCTAAGAGAACATCCCTATCAGTTGGCCGTCCCTTCTTAAATATCAATGTAATATAATTAGAGCTTTTAATTATTATTCTTAATGTATTTTTAACTCAAATACTTAAATCACTCAAATGGCTGAATAGTGGAATAGTGAATAATGATTATACATTTATATTTAAGAAGGGATTCATTATCCCAAGATGACGCATTATTTTTAGTTTAAAAATAACTATTTAATTGTATGGAACAATCAGTTAAATTTTGTCATTTTGGAGGATTCAGAATTTGCATTATTTTCTGAACAGTAGACTGATAGGAATTCTCTTAGAACTTCTATTGTCTGTTGACTTTTTTCTTTTGGAGAAGGGGGAAGAAGTGCTATAATAAAACACCATCCTGATTCAGTGCCATATATAAATAAAGACTGTCGGTCAGATTTTTTCTATATGTATGTGCAGAAGCCAATCATTCTTCTAGGGTTCAAACAATTTTTGAAATACATATTATTGGACCACAAAACTGGTAATCAATTATGCTGGCTTTCAATTTTTTCTAAGTCCAGCAGATAAGAGCAACTAATTAAAATTATTGAACCTGGTTCTACTGGAGTTAATTTTCATGGAGAAGCACAAAGTCAGACTCAAAAGACCCAATTTCTTGCTGCTTCTCAGATAGCTGAATGATCGATAGTAAACAAGTGGAATTTCTAAGATTTATGGTCCTGTATCTATCTGATTCATCTTAGCTCTTACTGTTTTTACTCATGCCTTCCCATATTTTTTTCATTGTGCCTGGTGTTCTTTGCATTACATTTATTTTCCAATATAAAGCTGTTAGTCGACATGCTAGTATGATTAGGAAATACAGTTATATTGCTCCTGTTGTCAGAGCCACAGGTTGCACTGGAGAGCACCCCACTAATTCATATGATCACTCAGTTTGAAACAAATCTGAATAACGACTACGGAGTCCAGAAGAATGATGGTTTGCCTTGTTTTACTTCTTTCTTATTTGACTTTGTTTTCTTGTTGTTCGAGTGTCTCTTGGATACCAAATTAAAAATACAAAGAAAATAAATAATTACTTGGCAAGAAGGAAGTTAAAAAAAGTTGAATATAGGTGTTTTCTCTATATACATACTGTTTATCAGCAAGCTCAATTTGTTTATTGTATCCTTTTACCTATTTCTTTTCAGTAATCTAGATTTATTATAGTAACTTATCTCCTTAGATGCCTTTAAAGAAATCTCTTTAAGTGTACTTTACTCAGTGGGGTGCTTTGACAAAATGTACCAATTAGGCTCATGTGAGATGGCAAGTGAGAAAAATGAGTAAGAAAAGGACCACTCCTCACCTCTTTCCCTCAGGCCTCTCTGGGAAGAACAAGAGACTGAGGAAGGCCACGCCCTGTCCCATCCCCAACTCAGATCATGTCTCTAGCATACAATGTTAAAATAAATCATTGTTAAAATATTACTGGGGTGAGGCTGGGTGCAGTGGCTCATGCCTGTAATCCTAGCACTTTGGGAGGCCAAGGAGATAGATCACCTGAGATCAGGAGTTCAAGACCAGCCTGGCCAACATGGTGAAACCCCGTCCCTACTAAAAATACAAAAATTAGCTGGGCGTGGTGGCACACGCCTGTAATCCCAGCTACTCTGGAGACTGAGGCAGGAGAATTGCTTGAATTCGGGAGATGGAGTTTACAGTGAGCTGAGATCACGCCACTGCACTCCAGCCTGGGCAACAAAGCAAGCTTCCATCTCCAGAAAAAAAAAAAAAAAAAAAAAAAGAAAGAAAGAAAGAAAAAGAAAAAGAAGAAAAAGAAAAGAAAAGAAAAGAAACACACAAAAAGCTAACTTTTGATTGGATTTCCCATCATGTATATAGAACAAAGCAATGATAGTAACTTCATATAATCATAGTTCCTATGGGAATACAATAATTTGCTAACAAAGAAACAGTTTCAATGAAGTGTAGTGTTTACAAACCACATCACAGTCTACAAATTATGTAAATTATTGTTGCCCATTTTATTATTTAAATGCATAAAGATTTTTCTTCTTCAAATACTGTCAGCTTCACAGTGAAAATAATTTTTGCTTAGCTGCTCTGGCAGTCCTCTAATGGAAATTTTAAGTCGACCACGTCTATCTGCTGCATGATCTATGAGTAAACTAAATGTAGTTCTTTAAAGAGCCTTGTAGCACTGATTGCTTTGACAAATTCTGCATTTGCTCACTCTCGATTGTTTAATTTTTCACTAAAAAGAGAAGAAACAAGTACTCTGTCCTTGAATAGAATTAGCTACAGAGAACAGAGTGAAAGTATAATTGAGATGACAGAAAGTAAACAAATGTTTTGCAGCGGCCATAAAGGACTTGAGAAATAAGGTCTTTAAAAGAGTAAAATTCAATGTGCTTGTACCTTAAAAGATAATCTCAACATTGTATATAACAGAAATATTTAACACTTTCAACCTATCAGAAATTTTAACTGTATTTGTTCTTTGGAAAAATATTTTGTGTGGCCGGGTATGGTGACTCATTCCTGTAATCCCAGCACTTTGGGAGGCTGAAGCCATTGGATCACATGAGGTCAGGAGCTCAAGACCAGCTTGGCCAACTTGGTGAAAGTCCGTCTCCACTAAAAATACAAAAAAAATAGCCAGGCTTGGTGGCAGGTACCTGTAATCGCAGCTACTCGGGAGGCTGAGGCGAGAGAACCGCTTGAACCCGGGAGTCAGAGGTTGCAGTGAGCCGAGACCATGCCATTCCACTCCAGCCTAGGCAACAAGAGCAAAATTCCATCTATAGAAAAACAAAAAAAGAAAGAAAGAAAAAGAAAAGGAAAAAAATATATATATTTAGTGAGGTCTCCAACATGCCAGGTATTAGTCTCACAGTTGCTATTAAGGTGGTAATAGGATAGAAAAGAACTCTGATTTCTGGAGCTGATTTCTCCAGAGGCTTGTTAGGCAATAGGCTTTTCAAGAAAGCATTTGTGGAAAACTAAAATCTGGGAAAGAAGAAGCATAAATAGATAAGTAAGCAATCTTGATAAGTATTCAAGAAGCCAACATTTGAATCTTATAAGAAAATGGAGAGGTTCTAATATGAACTAGGTATTGATTATGCTGTATATATTTGGGGATGGAAATTGGATTAGATTAACTGCCCTTATCAGTGACAAGTGTTAAGTTTGCAAAAGAATAAACTTATGCTTACAATCCTCCTGAGCAAAAGCAGTTAAAGTGTATAAGATTAAATTACGTTGCTTGCTATCAGAATAATATGCTATATTTAGGTAAGTCCTTGAAGGCAATAGCTATATTTATCGTATATTTACTATGTAAAATATGTACTGTAAAAATTGTCGCACAAAAAACTGCATGTCCTTAACAAAGAAAAGTATGCTTATGAGTTCCACAATTGTTACTGATTAACCTTAATAAAGAAACAAACAAAAAACTCAAATAAAATAAGCTATTGACCAAGGAGAGCAAGAAGAATTTCCAACAGGTAGACAGGTATTCATTGCTTCTAATAATGCTTTATCTACACTTTAGAAGCATTTGGATAATAATTTTACTGTATTTCCATAGCCATCGGATAGAGGTAGAGGGGTGTGTGTGTGTGTGTGTGTGTATATATGTAATTTCTGTCACTGTTGACCTCTAAAATTAAAGGGCAGAGTCCAAGAGAAAGAATTAATTATTTTTTGAGGAAAATGGAAGTTGATTCATTGCTGTTTCTTATACGGAAAATAATAAAGGAAGCATACATGCCTAAATAAAAAATGAATACTATTTACATCAGAAAGAGTAACTAAGCAGTCTTTGGTCATGGTTTACAATATTGCAAATCTGAAAAATCAATGAACTAGTGAAAAATTTAAATATAAAACCAGAGTCAATAAGAGGAGAAAAAGAGGTATATAATTTGTGGAAATATTTAATAAGGAAATGGACATTTCTGAAATATGGACTCTGTGATGAGAGAGAGAATATTCGATATTATTGGACAATTTATCTGTTTTCAAAAATTGCTCACAAAACACTTTTCAGTTGTGTTGTTTACTAAGACTGCAACTATTTAACAAATGAATTAATGAGTTAATAAGTGACCCCTACGTAATGATTTCTCAGAAATTTTTTTTTTTTTTTTTTTTTTAGACAGAGTCTTGCTCTGTCCCCTAGGCTGGAGTGCAGTGGCACAATCTCGGCTCACTGCAACCTCCGCCTCCCAGGTTCAAGTGATTCTCCTGCCTCAGCCTCCCGAGTAGCTGGGACTACAGGCGCCCGCCACCATGCCCAACTAATTTTTTGTATTTTTAGTACAGATGGGGTTTCACCATGTTGGCCAGGATGTTCTCAATCTCCTGACTTCGTGATCCACCCGCGTTGGCCTCCCAAAGTGCTGGGATTACAGGTGTGAGTGACGGTGCCAGGGCAGAAATTATTTTCAATGTTCTTCTCAACAATGACCAAAAAGCTATTATTTATTTTGATTTAATTAGCCAAATCATATTCCTCTATTGCACCTGGGATTTATATAAAAGTTAAGTGTTTATAAGAACTAAAGAGTATCATGAACAGATCATTATTTGAAGAAGGATTTCCTCATTAAAATTGATTACCTTTAAAAATAAAATTATTGTAAGGTTAGAAATTCTAATCAAACAATTCATTGTACATTTATAATGAGAAGCTGAGCTTATCTAATTTATCACATAGTATACATATTTGTACATATAGTTATATTTATGCATGCTTTGCATATGTATATAAATAAATAATGTATATTATTATTCATTCAGGCTGCAATAACAAAATACCACATATTGGGTATCTGTAAACAATAGAGATCTATTTCTCACAATTCTGGAGGCTAGTAATCCAAGATCAAGGGAGTAACAAATTTGATATGCAGTGAGGGTCCCTTTCCTGGTTCTTATGTTCTCATGGGACAAACAAGCTCACCATGTCTTTTTATAAGGACACTAATTGGATTCATGAAGGCCCACCCTCATGACCTAATCGCATCTAAAAAGGCCCTGATACTTGATACCTTCGCCTTGGGGGCTAGGACTACAATGTATGAATTTTGGAGGTATATAAACATCCAGATCACAGCACATGAATACACGCACACATACACACACATTATAAACGCAGACATATATATATATATATATATATCTTACTTATTACGTCAACAGTACTTTTAATATGTGCTTTTCATGTATAATATATTGTGCTTTCTCTAAAGAAGTTTAAAAAAGGGTGTAATCCCAGCACTTTGGAGGCCGAGACGGGTGGATCGCGAGGTCAGGAGATCGAGACCATCCTGGCTAACACAGCGAAACCCCGTCTCTACTAAAATATACAAAAACTAGCCGGCGAGTTGGCGGGCGCCTGTAGTCCAGCTACTTGGGAGGCTGAGGCAGGAGAATGGCGTAAACCCAGGAGGCGGAGCTTGCAGTGAGCTGAGATCCGGCCACTGCACTCCAGCCTGGGCGACAGAGCGAGACTCCGTCTCAAAAAAAAAAAAAAAAAAGGGTGATAAAGTATCAAGTTTGAAGAAAAGGAAAGATAAGAAATAGGCCATAGACTATAAACTTTCCATTCATTATGCTTCCTTAATTATTTAATTGTATATTGGAATATATGAAAGGACATTTTAAATTTTGTGTAGTGCATGAAGTAAAAATAAAAATAAGGAATACCTGGATATCCCACTATTTAAAATAATTACAATATTACAAGCATTTTAGAGAAATCTATGGCTTCTTCCAGATCAATTACCTTCTCATCCTCACATAGGCATAATGAACGCTCTATTTTAAAAAGTTTATCTTTCTTGTAATTTCATCTGCAGTTTTTCTTCTTTTTGGATTTTTATGAATACAATTAAACTGCATGGTGTTTTGACTTGCCTGCATTCTCAACTTTATATTCCTGAGAATCATCTATGTAGTCATATAAACTGTATATCATTCATTTTTCATGGATGAAATTCATTTTATGAACAAGCTACAATTTAATTTCTTGCTAATTTTGATGGGAATATGGGTGGTTTCCAGTGTGGAGGGGTTACAAATAATGCTACTCTGAGCCTTTTTGCATATGTGTCTTGATGCAGATATGCAAGAAGATACCTAGGAATGAAATTGTTTGCTTTGAGAGTCTAAAGAGAAAAGCGGAACCAATTTTGAGCCTTTAAACCACAGGGAGTAAAATGCAGAGAATGTTTTACGTGTGTGAGAAGCTACCAGAGGGCAGTAAAGCCAGAAGAGGATAACAAAGCAGGAAGCTCTTACTACCCTTTGGAAAAGTGACAGATGGGAAGGCAGGTTTCCAGACGCTTGGTGCTGGTTACCGTTTGCTGAGGCAGGAATGAATTCTGCCCTGTCTTCCCCTTTAAACTTTTTCCTCTGTTTCCCATGGATGTAACTGAGCAGGAAAGCATCTGACTTTGGGACACAGGACGCGCTGTTTATAAGTAACAAACTTCATATGATACAGAGTAGAGCAGCAAAAGGGTGAGGAATAGATTAGATGAAAAATAGGCCTAGCACCAGCACATGTTGGGGTGTTGTATTATTTCAAATACTTGTCTAAAATGGTTATAATATTTAAATTTCCACAAATAGTGTAAAAGCATTTGGTTTTAGTCCACATGTACAGTAATATTTAAAAGCATCATTTAATTGTGTGTCAGTCTTAGGTATATAAATATCCCATTGCGTTTCAATTTACATGTATGCAGTTGCTAATAAGGATAGAAACTTTCCGTGGTTTTTAACCACTCATCTTTTCTCATTGTGAGCTACTCTGCTTTTGACCATTGTCCTATTGTTTTTGTTTTGTTAATTATTTTAATAATTTCTTTATAGATTCCGGATATTATTTATTGTTTAGTTGTATGTGCTGTATCTTTTTCAGTGGCCTTAAGTTCCAACTTCCATTTTGTGTCTTTCAATAAAAAGATATTCCTAATTATAATATTATTTTTTATCATTGTTTATTATTTGTATGTTTCGTTTCTTGCTTAAGAAATCTGTTAATCTTCGTTAGTCACGAAAATACTCTTCTTTATGGTCCTTTAAAGTTTCATAGTTTCATGATTTCCAATTAAGCCTTAAATAGCTGATATTTATTTGCTATATGATGTGAGAGAATACATTTTCTTTCACTGTGTAGTTAGCTGTGGTAGGCCTATTTATTGAAAACTGTGCTTCCATCTACAATGGAAGCTATACCATAAAGCATATTCCCACATAGGAACTGCTGGGTTTTCTACTCTGTTTCTTATATCAATTTATCTATCTCTTGTCCAGCCTCATAATTACCACAGCTTACATTACCATGTTATTATAACTGTGTTTTTATAAAAATTATTGATATGTGGAAAGCAATATCAACTTTTTTAGTGAATTTATGACTCTGAGTCCATTACTTTTAATGGCAAAACAGCAATTTACTTTTGCACCAACCTAATAGAACCCGTTTGTCTAATTCCAATAACATTTCAATACAAGTTTTAATTGAAAATAAATGGATTTATACTATTTAGAGAGATTTGAGATTGGTATTCTCATGGTATTGATTTATCTAGTTCATTAACACGTACATCTCTTTCGTGTTTGTCTGCTTAAATATATTACACTCCTCTTGAAAATGTTTTTGCAGTTAGGCGTGATGGCTCATGCAATCCCAGCACTTTGGGAGGCTGAAGCTAGACCTTCACTTGAACTCAGGAGTTCAAAACCAGCCTAGGCAACATAGTGAGACCTAGCTCTACAAAACAATTAAAAAAAAAAAAAGTAGCCTTGCATGGTGGCATGTGCCTGTAGTCAAAGCAACTTGGGAGGCTAAGCTAGAAGGATTGCTTGAGCCCAGTTGTTCAACGCTACAGTGAGCTATGATGGCTCCACTGACCTTCAGCTTGGGCAACAGAGTAAGACAGAGCAAGACTCTGTCTCCCCATCCCCCCAAAATTGGCATAATTATTGAATATAATAGATATGATTTATTTATTAAAAGTCTATCAATTACCAAATTATGTTATCTGTTTGTGGCTCATGTCAATGACAAAATAGCAAATTTATTTTTTTTAAATACTGAAATTGCAATAATTATATGTATACAGATCACTATTTTTTTTTCACTAAGTGTATTCTCCAGGTAGAATCAGCATATAGATCAAGGATTAAACATCAGCAGCTCCCAAAAGGACTTCATTGCCCCTTTCCTAACTCTAGTCCCAAGAGTTAGCATTAACATAACTTCTGACGCCATGGAATAATTTTGCCTTGAGGGAAGTATATATAAAATGAAGCAACTACGCCTTTATATCTATTTTGCTCAATATAATGTTTCAAAGATTCCTTTACCTTTTCATGTAAGAATAGTCTATTCATTTTCATTGCTGAGTTACTTTACAGTCCTTCATAACTGGCATATAATTGTGACCCAATTTATTTATCTTTTACAATACTGATGGATATTGGTGTTGTTTCCAGGTTTGGGCAATTACAAACAGTGCTATTATGTCCATTCACATACTTATGTGGTGAACATAGATACACCTTTCTGTTGGGCATGTTTCTACCACTAGAATTACTGGGCCAAAAGATCTATAGCCTCAGTACTATCTGCTGAAAAGTTTTCAGAATTGATTTAATAATTTATAGATTCCCCTGCAAAATATAAGAACATTCCATGCACTCACTAACATTTTGTAATGTCAGGACCTTTTTTATCGTTATTATTTTCTTATGTGTTAATTTCTTATATGTTATTCTCTTATTTTTCATATTTTCTTATGTGGTAGTATCATTTTTTAATTTTAATTTGTCTGATGGTTAGTAAAACTTAGCACATTCTCATATGTTCTAGTCCACATAGCTACCCTCTTTAGGAATATCCAAATTCTATATTCTATGCTTGCAAGAAATTAAAAAAAGAAAATCAATGAACAACAGAACCATTTTTTCTTGATCTCAAAAAACTAACTTTGGTAAATGAACTAATATCCTTGAAAAGGATATATACTTGTCATTATTTAGTGCAATGACCTTTCTCTTTCTCATTTCAGATTATTCCTATAATTCACTGATTTAGTGCATTTGTTCTGTCAAAATCATGTGTAGTGTTTTAACATCTACAACTATGTTTATGGTATTAGTCTACTTTTAGTTCTGTCAATTTTGCTTTATATATGACCCTCTAATTTCAGGTACATGCAGCTTTTATATTTTTTTCTTTGTACAAATTTATGGGGTATGTGTGCAGTTTTGCTACATACAGAGATTGCATAGTGGTAAAGTCGGGGCTTTTAGGGTATCCATCATTTGAATAATGCACATTGTACCCATTAACCATATCTTCCTGATGAATTGACCCTTTTCTCATTCCATATGCCCCTTTTTACAATTTATAGTCATATATCATGTCTTTAAATTGACTTATTATGTATTTTCTATTTAACCTATCTTTTTTACTTTTTGTGTTAATTAGTTACAAATTAATTCATTAATTTATTCTGTATTAACTTGTTAAGTAGTTATTTTCTTATTATATAGTTAGTGGTACACTAAAGATTAAAATAAACATATATTAGCATTCCATAGAAAACTTTTTACATTTTCCATTCTTTCATAAATGCTAGGAATCTAGCAGTATCTAACTCCAGGTATCTCCTTTCCATCTTTGTATTATTATCATGCATCTCAATACTATACATATGTTAAAATCAAATACTATTAACAGCCAATATTCATTTATGCATACCAAGACACTTAACATCTCTCTTGCTTTTTATTATTTCCAACAATTTTGAGTTTATCTTTTTTTTTTCCTGCCTGCCTGCCTGCTGGTGACAAATTCTTTTTGTTTTGTTTATCCAAATATGTCATTATGTTACTTCTGTTTTTGAAGTATATTATTTGCTGGATGTAGAACTTAATTGATAGCAACCTTATTTCTGGTATTTTAAAAATAGCATTATATTTTCTTATGGATTTAATAGCTTCTTTTTACATATCAACAGAAGTCTTATTTTTGCTCTTTCGAGGTACTATGTTTCTTTTATTCCTCTGATGCTACTTTTGAGATTTTTCTCTTTTTACATATTGTCGAGCAATATTAATCTAGGTGAAATTTTCTTTTTATTTATCACGTTTAGGTTTCTGTGGCATTGTTGAATTATGTATTTTATCAGTTTAGAACATTCTTGGTTTTTAACTCTTGAAACATTTCTACTTCAATTTTTCTTTCCAGGTCTCTCAGATTTCAATAATTTGTGTGTCACATCTTGAAGCTTCTGTTCCTTTTCTTTCACTCTTTAGTCTCACCATGCTTAAGCTAACACAGGTATTCTAATTACCTGTTTTGCCATTCATGTAATTTTATTTTTATTCTAGGATTTCCATTTCCCCCAATTATATTCTGAAAATTTTAACCTTTTGTTTTTTTCTTCACTTTTTTCAGTATTTTCTTTAGCACACTATTTATTTTTACTTTAAATTCTGTGTTTGATAACAACATATAGATATCTCTAATGATGTAGATCTGCTTATTTTGGATATTTTTCTGTAGGTTGAAGTTTATTAGATTCCATCTCTTGGTATGCCATGAATGATGGAATAATGCATCCATTATAGAATGTGGAACGATGCACCTGCTGTATAAAATATTGTACAAGTCACAGATAGCAATTTCTTCCTTCAAATAGGGTTTAACAGTTCATCTTCTAAGATTAAATAGTGGGGTAGCAGAGAGTCCTGCTTGCTTTATTCCTGTCAGGTACTGAGCCAAGTTGGCTGTGCATTATAGCTTAATGTGTCAGTTAGTTCTGGTTTGTCTCTGCAGGCCTTCCAGTTAAGAGTTTGATTTTTCTTCTAGGGGCCAGTCTTCTGCAATACACAGAACTGTAATGTTTTCTCCTTAGAAAGACAAGATTGCAAAGGACCTCCGATTTTATTTGTTTTTGAAGACAGAGTTTCACTCTTGTTGCCCAGGCTGGAGTGCAGTGGCCTGATCTCGGCTCACTGCAACCGCTGCCTCCCGGGTTCAAGCGATTCTCCTGCCTCAGCCTCCAAAGTATCTGCAATTACAGGCTCACGCCACCAGGCCCCACTAATTTTTGTATTTTTAGTAGAGGCAAGGTTTCACCATGTTGGTCAGGGTGGTCTCAAACTCCTGACCTCAGGTGATCCACCAGCCTCGGTCTCCCACAGTGCTGTGATTACAGGCATAAGTCACTGCACCAGGCGCACTTCTGAATTTTATATATTTTACATTCAGAAATCTTAATAATTCTCACTGATTCTAACAGTTTATGTATAGATCTTGGGAGAGTTTTAACTATAATTAGTAATATTTCCTCAGAAAATAATCAGAAATTTCTGTTTGTTTTTCCTTCCACTCTTTTATTCGACTTATTTCTACTTATTTGTCTTGGAGTGCTTGCCAGAAACATTTCCTTCTTAAATTTCATTATAATTGTATTGTCCTGAGTTTTTATAAATTAAAATAACTTACTTTTAAATTTTCTATGAAATATATATTGTTTTCTGTAGTTTCTTGGAGATTCCCTTTACTTGCTTAATGATATTCTATGTTAACTAAGAATGTTCAAATCAATCATCTACATCTACTCAGGTGAGCATATAATACATTTTCTCTTTTAAGCAATTTAAATAGTGAATTAATTAATTACTTTTCTCATGTAAACCTAGCTTTTCTAGAAAAAAAACTCAATATCATTACATGTTTCTCGTGTGTGTATATATATGTTTCAAGTTCTATATGCTGATATATTAAAATTTTTACATTTACATTCACAAGTGATTCTGGCCTATATTTTATGTTATTTTTTATCTTCGTGACAGTTTTGTTCTCCAATAATTTTTAAATAAGCTTTTCAAAGACAAGAAAGTTCAAAGAGTTTTACAGTGAGGATAAAATAAGTGCCGCCTAGATTCTACGAGTAACATTTACTGTATTTGTTTGAACATGTGACTGTCCATCTGTCTATCCCTTTATCAGATGTGTTTTTAAAGCATTTCAGAGCATATTTAAGACTTAAATATACTTCCTCACAAATCCATCAGCATAGATGCTGATGTTGACAAGAGTTCAATTTTGGTTTCTAACTTTTGTTTATTGAAGAAAATGTATATGCAATGAAATTGCACACTTTTTAGGTAATAATTCATGAGTTAAAAATATGCTTATTGGTGGGTATCCCAAACACTTATGATGTGCAGAATAGCATCATTCCGGAAGGTTTTCACATTCCACTGTCTAAAACATGTCACTCACCCCCACCATCAGGCAACAGTTGTTCCCACCATAAACCAGTATTGTCCATTTTACCACTTTATATGAATAGAATCATATACTGTGTACTCTTTCAGTCACATTCATGTTTTTCATACTTATTCATTTTGCATGCAACAGAAGTACATTTATGTTTATTGCTGAGTAGTTTTCCAATGTGTGAATATACTAGATTTTGGTTTTGTTTTTTGTTTTTTTCCCTGTTGATGAAACTTTGGGTTGTTCCAGGTTTTTGAACATTTCATATAAGACTACTTATAAACTTACATTCAGGGGGATGGAGTTTTGGGAGCATATGAGTATACGTTTGGTTTATAAAACACTGCCAGCCAATTTTCAAAAGAAGTTGTACCATTTTACACTCCAGCAACAGAGTATGAGGACTAGTTACTGCATATTCTTGACAGTATTTGGTATAGTCAGTCTCTTTAATTTTAGATGGTCTGGTAAGCGTAGTGGCATGGCACTGTAGTTTTAACTTACATTTCCCTGATGACAAATGATGATGAGTTATTTATGTATTTATTAGTTACATGTGTATATTCTTTTATGAAATATCTGCTGAAATAATTTGCTCATTTGTAATGGGTTATTTGACCTTTAAATATTGAGGTGTAGAGTTGTAGGAGTTTTTTTTGTTTTTTTTTTTTTTTTGAAACTTGTTTCTGTTTATTTAAAAATATCTCTGCCAGTTCACATAGATCTGTCTAATTTTTTAAACTGCTAACTTGTGACATAATATAGGTGTTCTGTAATTATACATCACTTTATAGGTTGATGTTTAGGATATAAATTCTTTTTTTTTTTTTTTTTTTATTATACTTTAAGTTCTAGGGTACATGTGCATGACGTTTATATCATGTATAACTCCCCAATGCAATCCCTCCCTCCTCCCCCCCCCCATGATAGGCCCCAGTGTGTGATGTTCCCCTTCCAGAGTCCAAGTGATCTCATTGTTCAGTTCCCACCTATGAGTGAGAACATGCGGTGTTTGGTTTTCTCTTCTTGTGATAGTTTGCTAAGAATGATGGTTTCCAGCTGCATCCATGTCCCTACAAAGGATGCAAACTCATCCTTTTTTATGGCTGCATAGTATTCCATGGTGTATATGTGCCACATTTTCTTAATCCAGTCTGTCACAGATGGACATTTGGGTTGATTCCAAGTCTTTGCTATTGTGAATAGTGCCGCAATAAACATACGTGTGCATGTGTCTTTGTAGTAGAGTAATTTATAATCCTTTGGTATATACCCAGTAGTGGGATGGCTGGGTCATATGGTACATCTAGTTCTAGATCCTTGAGGAAACGCCATACTGTTTTCCATAATGGTTGAACTAGTTTACAATCCCACCAACAGTGTAAAAGTGTTCCTATTTCTCCACATCCTCTCCAACACCTGTTGTTTCCTGACTTCTTAATGATTGCCATTCTAACTGGTGTGAGATGGTATCTCATTGTAGTTTTGATTTGCATTTCTCTGATGGCGAGTGATGACGAGCATTTTTTCATGTGTCTGTTGGCTGTATGGATGTCTTCTTTTGAGAAATGTCTGTTCATATCCTTTCCCCACTTTTTGATGGGGTTGTTTGTTTTTTTTTTTCTTGTATATTTGTTTGAGTTCTTTGTAGATTCTGGATATTAGCCCTTTGTCAGATGAGTAGGTTGCAAAAATTTTTTCCCATTCTGTAGGTTGCCTGTTCACTCTGATGGTAGTTTCTTTAGCTGTGCAAAAGCTCTTTAGTTTAATTAGATCCCATGTGTCAATTTTTGCTTTTGCTGCCGTTGCTTTTGGTGTTTTAGACATGAAGTCCTTGCCCATGCCTATGTCCTGAATGGTACTACCTAGATTTTCTTCTAGGGTTTTTATGGTATTAGGTCTAACATTTAAGTCTCTAATCCATCTTGAATTAATTTTCGTATAAGGGGTAAGGAAAGGATCCAGTTTCAGCTTTCTACTTATGGCTAGCCAATTTTCCCAGCACCATTTATTAAATAGGGAATCCTTTCCCCATTTCTTGTTTCTCTCAGGTTTGTCAAAGATCAGATGGCTGTAGATGTGTGGTATTATTTCTGAGGACTCTGTTCTGTTCCATTGGTCTATATCTCTGTTGTGGTACCAGTACCATGCTGTTTTGGTTACTGTAGCCTTGTAGTATAGTTTGAAGTCAGGTAGCGTGACACCTCCAGCTTTGTCCTTTTGACTTAGGATTGTCTTGGCAATGCGGGCTCTTTTTTGGTTCCATATGAACTTTAAAGCAGTTTTTTCCAATTCTGTGAAGAAAGTCATTGGTAGCTTGATGGGGATGGCATTAAATCTATAAATAACCTTGGGCAGTATGGCTATTTTCACGATATTGATTCTTCCTATCCATGAGCATGGTATGTTCTTCCATTTGTTTGTGTCCTCTTTGATTTCACTGAGCAGTGGTTTGTAGTTCTCCTTGAAGAGGTCCTTTACATCCCTTGTAAGCTGGATTCCTAGGTATTTTATTCTCTTTGAAGCAATTGTGAATGGAAGTTCATTCCTGATTTGGCTCTCTGCTTGTCTGTTACTGGTGTATAAGAATGCTTGTGATTTTTGCACATTAATTTTGTATCCTGAGACTTTGCTGAAGTTGCTTATCAGCTTAAGGAGATTTTGGGCTGAGACGATGGGGTTTTCTAAATATACAATCATGTCATCTGCAAACAGGGACAATTTGACTTCTTCTTTTCCTAACTGGATACCCTTGATTTCTTTCTCTTGCCTGATTGCCCTAGCCAGAACTTCCAACACTATGTTGAATAGGAGTGGTGAGAGAGGGCATCCCTGTCTTGTGCCAGTTTTCAAAGGGAATTTTTCCAGTTTTTGCCCATTCAGTATGATATTAGCTGTGGGTTTGTCATAAATAGCTCTTATTATTTTGAGGTACGTTCCATCAATACCAAATTTATTGAGCGTTTTTAGCATAAAGGGCTGTTGAATTTTGTCAAAAGCCTTTTCTGCATCTATTGAGATAATCATGTGGTTCTTGTCTTTGGTTCTGTTTATATGCTGGATTACGTTTATTGATTTGCAATGTTGAACCAGCCTTGCATCCCAGGGATGAAGCCCACTTGATCATGGTGGATAAGCTTTTTGATGTGCTGCTGAATCCGGTTTGCCAGTATTTTATTGAGGATTTTTGCATCGATGTTCATCAGGGATATTGGTCTAAAATTCTTTTTTTGTTGTGTCTCTGCCAGGCTTTGGTATCAGGATGATGTTGGCCTCATAAAAAGAGTTAGGGAGGATTCCCTCTTTTTCTATTGATTGAAATAGTTTCAGAAGGAATGGTACCAGCTCCTCCTTGTACCTCTGGTAGAATTCAGCTGTGAATCCATCTGGTCCTGGACTTTTTTTGGTGGGTAGGCTATTAATTGTTGCCTCAATTTCAGAGCCTGCTATTGGTCTATTCAGGATTCAACTTCTTCCTGGTTCAGTCTTGGAAGAGTGTAAGTGTCCAGGAAATTATCCATTTCTTCTAGATTTTCTAGTTGATTTGCGTAGAGGCATTTATAGTATTCTCTGATGGTTGTTTGTATTTCTGTGGGGTCGGTGGTGATATCCCCTTTATCATTTTTTTTGCGTCTATTTGATTCTTCTCTCTTTTCTTCTTTATTAGTCTAGCTAGCGGTCTGTCAATTTTGTTGATCTTTTCAAAAAACCAACTCCTGGATTCATTGATTTTTTGGAGGGTTTTTTGTGTCTCTATCTCCTTCAGTTCTGCTCTGATCTTAGTTATTTCTTGCCTTCTGCTAGCTTTTGAATGTGTTTGCTCTTGCCTCTCTAGTTCTTTTAATTGTGATGTTAGAGTGTCAATTTTAGATCTCTCCTGCTTTCTCTTGTGGGCATTTAGTGCTATAAATTTCCCTCTACACACTGCTTTAAATGTGTCCCAGAGATTCTGGTATGTTGTATCTTTGTTCTCATTGGTTTCAAAGAACATCTTTATTTCTGCTTTCATTTCGTTATGTACCCAGTAGTCATTCAGGAGCAGGTTGTTCAGTTTCCATGTAGTTGAGCGGTTTAGATTGAGTTTCTTAGTCCTGAGTTCTAGTTTGATTGCACTGTGGTCTGAGAGACAGTTTGTTATAATTTCAGTTCTTGTACATTTGCTGAGGAGTGCTTTACTTCCAATTATGTGGTCAATTTTGGAATAAGTGCGATGTGGTGCTGAGAAGAATGTATATTCTGTTGATTTGGGGTGGAGAGTTCTATAGATGTCTATTAGGTCCGCTTGGTGCAGAGATGAGTTCAATTCCTGGATATCCTTGTTAACTTTCTGTCTGGTTGATCTGTCTAATGCTGACAGTGGAGTGTTGAAGTCTCCCATTATTATTGTATGGGAGTCTAAGTCTCTTTGTAGGTCTCTAAGGACTTGCTTTATGAATCTGGGTGCTCCTGTATTGGGTGCATATATATTTAGGAGAGTTAGCTCTTCCTGTTGAATTGATCCCTTTACCATTATGTAATGGCCTTCTTTGTCTCTTTTGATCTTTGATGGTTTAAAGTCTGTTTTATCAGAGACTAGGATTGCAACCCCTGCTTTTTTTTGTTCTCCATTTGCTTGGTAGATCTTCCTCCATCCCTTTATTTGAGCCTATGTATGTCTCTGCATGTGAGATGGGTCTCCTGAATACAGCAGACTGATGGGTCTTGACTCTTTATCCAGTTTGCCAGTCTGTGTCTTTTAATTGGAGCATTTAGTCCATTGACATTTAAGGTTATATTGTTATGTGTGAACTTGATCCTGTCATTGTGATATTAACTGGTTATTTTGCTCGTTAGTTGATGCAGTTTCTTCCTAGCCTCGATGGTCTTTACATTTTGGCATGTTTTTGCAATGGCTGGTACCGGTTGTTCCTTTCCATGTTTAGGGCTTCCTTCAGGGTCTCTTGTAAGGCAGGCCTGGTGGTGACAAAATCTCTAAGCATTTGCTTATCTGTAAAGGATTTTATTTCTCCTTCACTGATGAAGCTTAGTTTGGCTGGATATGAAATTGTGGGTTTAAAATTCTTTTCTTTAAGAACGTTGAATATGGCCCCCACTCTCTTCTGGCTTGTAGAGTTTCTGCCGAGAGGTCTGCTGTTATTCTGATGGGCTTCCCTTTGTGGGTAACCCGACCTTTTTCTCTGGCTGCCCTTAAGATTTTTTCCTTCATTTCAACTTTGGTGAATCTGGCAATGATGTGTCTTGGAGTTGCTCTTCTGGAGGAGTATCTTTGTGGCGTTCTCTGTATTTCTGAATTGAATGTTGGCCTGCCCTACTAGGTTGGGGAAGTTCTCCTGGATGATATCCTGAAGAGTGTTTTCCAACTTGGTTCCATTTTCCCCCTCACTTTCAGGCACCCCAATCAGACGTAGATTTGGTCTTTTTACATAATCCCATACTTCTTGCAGGCTTTGTTCATTTCTTTTTCTTCTTTTTTCTTTTGGTTTCTCTTCTCGCTTCATTTCATTCATTTGATCCTCAATCGCTGATACTCTTTCCTCCAGTTGATCGAGTCGGTTACCGAAGCTTGTGCATTTGTCACGTATTTCTCGTGTCATGGTTTTCATCTCTGTCATTTCGTTTATGATCTTCTCTGCATTAATTAGTCTAGCTGTCAATTCTTCCACTTTTTTTTCAAGATTTTTAGTTTCTTTGCGCTGGGTACGTAATTCCTCCTTTAGCTCTGAGAGGTTTGATGGACTGAAGCCTTCTTCTCTCATCTCGTCAAAGTCATTCTCTGACCAGCTTTGATCCGTTGCTGGCGATGGGCTGCGCTCCTTTGCAGGGGGAGATGCGCTCTTATTTTTTGAATTTCCAGCTTTTCTGCCCTGCTTCTTCCCCATCTTTGTGGTTTTATCTGTCTCTGGACTTTGATGATGGTGACGTACTGATGGGGTTTTGGTATAGGTGTCCTTCCTGTTTGATAGTTTTCCGTCTGACAGTCAGAAGGACTGTCTGTTGGTCTGTTAGAGATTGCTTGACGTCCACTCCAGACCCTGTTTGCCTGGGTATCAGCAGCAGAGGTTGCCGAAGATAGAATATTGCTGAACAGCGAGTGTACCTGTCTGATTCTTTCTTTGGAAGTTTCCTCTCAGGGGTGACGCCACCCTGTGAGGTGTGGGGTATCAGACTGCCCCTAGTGGGGGATGTCTCCAGCTAGGCTACTCAGGGGTCAGGGACCCACCTGAGCAGGCAGTCTGTCCGTTCTCAGATCTCAACCTCCGCGTTAGGAGATCCACGGCTCTCCCCAAAGCTGTCAGACAGAGTCGTTCGGGTCTGCAGCGGCCCCGCTCTTTCCCCTAATGGACTGCAGCTGTGCGCTGTCCGCAGCGGTAGAGTCTCAGTTGAAAATGCAGAAATCACCGGTCTTCTGTGTCGCTCGCGCTGGGAGTTGGAGACTGGAGCTGTTCCTATTCGGCCATCTTGCTCCGCCCCCTCAGGAGTTTTTGTTGTATGTGATTGTTTGTCTTATTTGACAGATTCCAACTTTTTAAAAAGCCTTTGAATGCTGTACCTGGCTGCGTGTGTGTGTGTGTGTCCTATTTATAATAAATAGTTGAGTTTAACAGAACATCTTGAATTTATGTTTCTCTTTTTAACAAATTAAGGCCATTGCCAGTCATTCTTTTCCCAAAATATTTGCTGCTGTACTATTTTCAGACATTCTACTCATCCTACTCCTCCTAAGGAAAACATGACAGGTATGTTAGCCCTGTTGATACTATGCTACAAGTGCCTGAGTCTGCTCCGTAAAAACAAGAATTGTTTTTACCATTTTTTTAGATTGTATAATTTCTATGAATCTACTTAACTTTTTTAATATTTATTCTTTGGTTAAGCTTAGTGATTTTTTTAATTTCAGGTATTGTGTTTTTCATTGTTGAATATTCATTTGCTTCATTTTTAGTGTCTTTTTACACTTAGATATCCTCTCTTTTTATTAATTACAATAATGTTTTCTCTTATTTCTTAATTATAATAGCTACTGTAAAATTCTTGTCTTGTAATTCCAACATCTAGGTCAGCCTATGTTGTTAGTCTTTATTAATCATCTCCCCTTCTCAGTATAAATTGTGGTTTTCTGTTTCTTCTTGTAAATTATTTTTAACCTTTCCTGGCTCATTGTGAATGATTCAAACAATCATTCTTGATGGCTACACTTTCTTTCTAGGAATATATGTATATATATTATATGGGAATATATAGGTGTATATATATTAGTACAATTATCAGTTTTGTCTTCAATTTTTCAAGGAATGTCTTGTATTTTTT
Source organism: Trachypithecus francoisi (assembly GCF_009764315.1). Lineage (NCBI taxonomy): Eukaryota > Metazoa > Chordata > Mammalia > Primates > Cercopithecidae > Trachypithecus > Trachypithecus francoisi. The sequence goes on from NW_022681459.1 coordinate 11,584,185, forward strand.
GTGAGAAAGAGGTTTCATTATTTATAACTTATAAAAGCACTGTAATCACTCTTTTTAAAATATAATTACCACAGCTTCTTATTCAGCAGAGTACCCTCCTGAAGAGTGTTCTACCAAAACTCCTTGATGCCAGCTGACATGCTCATCCATATGGCCCACAGAACACACAAACAACTTTTCACACAATCCTGAGAGTATCAACATGGGCTGCTTCATCTAGCTCCTCACATTCATTATTTTACACAAGTAAAAATCAACAAATCAACTCCATTGATTATGGGTGGCCTTAAATTCTACAGTATGCATGCTGAGTTTTCCAGAGAAGAAAACAATCCTTCCTTGATCTACTCTAGCTCTGCTCTAGTGACATACTTTTTTTTTAAAGCGTAGAACACTCTTATGTGAAGATACTCCTAATATTCAACAGAAAAGCAACAGCTTATATAATTACATATTCTATCTTTTGACTATACTAAAAGCCATTTAAGTGATCTTTTTGTTTTTAAAACTGTAGTAAAGCATACATAACATAAAATTTGCTATCTTAACCATTTTTAACTGTACAGTTCAATAGTATTAACTAATTCACATGGTTGAGAAATAGACCTCTAGAATGTCTGTGTCTTGCAAATCTGAAACTGTATACCAATGAAACAATTCCCCATTACCCCTCCCCTTGCTCCTGGTAACCACTATTGTACTTTCTGCTTCTGAGAATTTGACTACTTTAGTTTCTAAATGAGAGACAGGACTAGCTGGAATTTCCTAGGTGGATTAAGAATCCCTAAGTCCAGCTGGGAAGGTGACTGCATCCACCTTAAACACGGAGTTTGCAACTTAGCCCACACCCGACCAATCTGAGAGCTCACTAAAATGCTAATTAGGCAAAACAGGAGGTAAAGAAATAGCCAATCATCTATTGCCTGAGAGCACAGCGGGAGGGACAAGGATCAAGATACAAACCCAGGCATTCAGCCAGCTAAGGCAACTCCCTTTGGGTCCCCTCCCCTTATATGGGAACTCTGTTTTTACTCTATTCCACTCTATTGAATCTTGCAACTGCACTCTTCTGTTCCGTGTTTTGTTATAGCTCCAGCTGAGCTTTTGCTCGCCGACCACCACTGCTGTTTGCAGCCATAGCAGACCCGCAGCTGACTTCCACCCCTCCGGATCCAGCAAGGTGTCCGCTGTGCTTCTGATCCAGGGAGGCGCCCATTGCCACTCTGGATGGGGCTACAGGCTTGCCATTGTTCCTGCACGGCTAAGTGCCTGGGTTCCTCCTAATCGAGCTGAACACTAGTCACTGGGTTCCATGGTTTCCTTCCGTCACCCACAGCTTCTAATAGAGCTATAACACTCACCGCATGGCCCAAGATTCCATTCCTTGGAATCTGTGAGGCCAAGAACCCGGGGTCAGAGAACATGAGGAGGCTTGCCACCATCTTGGAAGTGGCCCACCACCATCTTGGCAGCTCTGGCAGCAAGGACCCCCCAGGTAACATAATTGTAATCAAGAATTTGAATATTTTAGTTTCTAATTGTAATTCTAATATATAATTGCACTTATACATTATTTTTTATAAAAAACTTTATTTTAGAGCAGTTTTAGGTTTACGGAAAAATTAAACAGAAATTAGGAAAATTTTTCATGTATTCCCTGCCTCCACACATACATAGATTTCTCCATTATAACATCCCCCAACAGAATAGAACAACAATTACAATTGCTGAGTCTACATTGATGTATCGTTAACACTCAAAATCCATAGTTTACATTAGAGTTCACTCTTGGTGTTGTACATTCTGTGGGTTTGGGTAAAAGTATAATGACATGCATCCACTCTTCTAGTTTCAGAGTGTAGTATCACTACTCTAAAATTCCTATGTGCTCTGCCTACTCGTAATATTCCTCCCACTAATCTCTAGAAACCATGATATTTTTATTGTCTTTATAGTTTTGCCTTGGCCAGAATATCACATAGTTAGAATCATAGAACGGTTAGTCTTTTCAGATTGCCTTCTTTCACTTAGTATTCGTTTAAGTTTCTCCATATGTTTTCAGGACTTGATAGCTCATTTCTTTTTAGCACTGAATGATATTCAGTTTTCTAGATGTACCCTAGTTTATCCATTTACCTCACGTAAAGACACCTCGGAAGCTTCTAGGTTGTGCAATATGAATAAAGCTGCTATAAACATCTGTATGCAGGTTTTTGAGTGGACGTAAGGTTTCAGTTTCCTTCAGGAAATGGCACAATTGCTGGATTATATGGTAGATGTATGTTCAGATTTTTAAGAACCCCACGGCTGTCTTCCAAAGTGGCTGTATAATTTTGCTTTCCCAACATAAATGAATGACAGTACTTGTTGCTTGACATTTTTGTCAGCATTTAGTGTTGTCAACGTTCTAAATTTCATCCACTCTACGGATGATTAGTGGCATCTCGTTGTTGTTTTAATTTGCATTTCCCTGATGATATAAGATGTAGTGCATCTTTTCAGATGCTAATTTACCATCTGTACATATTCTTTGAGGAAGTGTCTGTAACAATCTTAGGCCAATTTTTTTTTAATTGGGTTGTTTGTCCTCTCATTGGTTAGTCTTAAGAGTTCTTTGCATCTTTTGGATAACAGTATTTTATCAGACATGTCTTTTGTGAACATTTTCTACCAGTCTGTGACTAGCCTTTTCATTCTTTTGACGATGTCTTTCTCAAAGCAGAATTTCTAAGAATTTTAATGAAGCCTAGCTTATCAATTATTTCTTTTATGGATCCCATCTTTTAGTGTCATATCTACAAAGTCATTGCCAAGCCCTAGCTCATCCTGGATTTCTATGTTATATTCTAGTATTTTTATAGTTTTGGGTTTTAGATTTAGATCTGTGATACATATTGGATTAACTTTTGTGAGTGATGTAAAGTCGGTGTCCATATTCATTTTTTGCATGTGACTGTCCAGTTGTTTCAGCGCCATTTGTATAAAGATCCTTTTACCATTTTTATTGTCTTTCTTCCATTGTCAAAGATAAGTTGACTATATCTGTCCGGATCTATTTCTGGGATTTCTATACTGTTTCATTTGTCTATGTGTCCATTCTTTCACCGGTACAGCACTGTCTTGATTATTGTAGCTTTATGGTAAAACTTGGAGTTGAGTAATATCAGTCAGTCCTTCAACTTTGTTTTTCTCCTTCAATATTATCTTGGCCATATTAGGTATTTTGCCTCATTATATAAACATTAAAGTTAGTTTGTCAATATTCACAAAATAACTTACTGAGATTTTGCTTGAGATTGCATTGAATCTATCAGTAGAGTAGGGAAGAACAGATAGCTTCACAATACTGAGTCTTTCTATCTGTGAACGTGGAATACCTTTCCATTTATTAAGTTCTTTGACTTCTTGTTAGAATTTTATAGTTTTTCTCATGTAGATTTTATATACTTTTATTAGATTTATGCAAAAGTATTCCATTTGGGAGGATTCTAATGTAAGAAGTATTTTTTTAAATTTTCATATTCTACTTGTTCACTGCTTGTGCATGGGAATCAACTGACTTTTGCATATTAATCTTGCATCCTGCAAACTTGCTCGAATCTTTTATTAATTTCAGGAGCACTTTTATCAAGTCTTTTAGGTTTTCTACATAGACGATCATGTTATCTGCAAACAAGGACAATTTATCTTTTCCTTCTCAGTCAGTATAACTTTTATTGCTTTTTCTTGTCTTATTGCATTAATAGGGCTTCTAGTGCAGTGCTGAAAAGCTGTGGTCAGAGAGAACATTCTCACCTTGCTCCTGATCTTAGGGGAAAAGATCCAAATTTCTATTAAGTATGAAGTTTGCTGTAATTTTATTTTATTTTTTTGTAGATCTTATTTTTCAAATTAAGGATGCTCTTTTCTTTTTCGTTTATGTATTTATTTTTTATTTTTTTGTGGGTACACAGTAGATGTATATATTTATGGGGTACATGAGATATTTTCACACAGGCATGCAATGTGAAATAGGCCTATCATGGAGAATGGGGTATCCATCCCCTCAAGCATGTATCCTTTGAATTACAATCTATTGCACTCTTCACGGTATTTTAACATGTGTAATTAAGCGATTATTGACTAAAGCCACCCTATTGTGCTATCACATAATAGGACTTATTCTTTCCATTTTTATACCAATTAACCATCCCCATCCCCTCAAGCTCCCACTGCCCTTCCCAGCCTCTGGTACCCATCTTTTTACTTCCGTATTGATGAGTTCAATTGTTTTGATTTTTAGATCCCCTTCTATTTCTAGATATTATCTAGAAAGATATATCTTTCTAGATAGATCTATCCCCTTCTATTTCTGAAAGTTTTTATCACGAATGAGTGTAAGATTTGGTCAAATGCTTTTTCTTCATTTATTTGTATGATTTTATAATTTTTCTTTCTTAGCCTGTTAATATGTGATTACATTAACTAATATTTTTGAATGTTGAATAACCAGCCTTGTATATATGGAATAAATCCCACTGGGGTCATGGCAGGTAATTATTTCCATACATTGCTGCATTCAATTTGCTAATATTTTGACAAAAATTTTGGCTTCTATGTTCATAAAAGGTATCATCTCTATTTTTATTTTATTTTAACATCTGTCTGATTTTGGTATTAGGGTGATGCTGGCCTCATAAGATGACTCAGGAAGTTTTCCCTGTGAGCTTCATTATGCACTAATGGCCCACTTGTCTGAGTCTGGTGAGATAAAACATTCACCCACATAACAAATTACATGAAGAGGATTTATTATTTACAGATAAGCAGCAATGGACAACCAAACTTTTAAAACATATTAGATTTATTTGACAGGTGCTTAAAGCTCTGCTCGGCAGGAATTTGAACAATTCACTCAGACTTGCTCCCCACAAATTTGTAACTAGAAGTTGGTACTATCTGCCCATTTCCCTAAAACAGAAGCAAATACTTTCCTGTCACAGTAAAATTAAGTTTTCATCCAACTGTTTTTCTCTAGGAACAGCTTTACTTTTGCTCAACTTATTTATTTCCATTTTAGTATGTGGGAGCATAAGTTCTAAAAAAAAAAAGGCGTGTAGACAAAAGGAAGAAGCTATATCAATATTTCATGTGAATTTCTCAAAGGTTACGAACATATTTAAATGAAAATGTAGAAAACAGGCCTGAGGCAGTGGTTCAGCACTTTGTTAGGAGGAGGCAGGCAGATCACCTGAGGTCAGGAATTTGAGACCAGCCTAGGCAACATGGTGCAACCCTGTCTCTAATGACAATACAAAAATTAGCCAGGTATGGTAGCACACGCCTGTAATCCCAGCTACTTGGGAGGCCGAGGCAGGAAAATCACTTGAAGCGGGAGGCGGAGGTTGCAGTGAGCCAAGATTGTGCCACTGCACTCCAGCCTGGGCAACAGTGTGAGACTTCGTCTCAAAAAATAAATAAATAAATAAAATAAAACGTAGAAAATAAATAAGTTACATAAATTTTAGTAAATAGAAATTTTGGTTAGGCACAGATAAACATCAATAAAGCCAAGGGCATATTGCCATTTAAAAAAAATAAAATTCAGATATGGTTATATTTATTGGTGAAGTTATTACTGAATCTGACAGCACTCAGTGATTAAACTCAACCTGTTTATGGAAACAAAGGAATTTTAAGCTTTCTTTGATTTATTGAGAAATACTCATTGGCAAACGTCTTTTCTGAATCACTCCAGTGTACTCACTCACAAAATCACAAAATTACTATTATATCATCTAATTGAGCAATCTTTTTAAAAATTTTTTTGAGATGGAGTTTTGCTCTTGTCACCCAGGCTAGAGTGCAGTGGTGCAATCTCGGCTCACTGCGACCTCCGCTTCCCAGGTTCGGATGATTCTCCTGCCTCAGCCTCCAGAGTAGCGGGGATTACAGGCATGAGCCATCACGCCTGGCTAAATTTGTATTTTTAGCAGAGACGGGATTTCGCCATATTGGTCAGGCTGGTCTCGAACTCCCGACCTCAGATGATCCTTCCACCTCGGCCTCCCAAACTGCTGGGATTACAGGCGTGAGCCGCAGTGCCGGCCAAATTGAGCAATCTTAAAGACCACTCACCAGGAAGTTTGATAGGAGCTTTTAGTTTATTGGCAGAGAGCTTTGATGAGCCCTGTTTCAGGATGGCCACTTTTGCATGAGGTTTTCATTTTTCTTTTTTTTCTCTTTTTTTCGGACCTCTCTAATCTTACATTGTTTTGGATGTTAATTCAGTACAATTTTTTTTCTCATCAGAGATAGTCACTTTTTTGACAAAATCGAATTTGACACAGTAATAGTATAATATGAAATATTTTCCTCTTCTTGTTCTATTCCAAAAGAACCATCTTGTCAAACACTGTATAAAGTCTCTCTATTATGTTAAAAATACTTTTCCCATGAAGTTTAAAGAAATTTTCTCCCTTTTGAAAATCTGTTGGGATTTTGGTCCTCAGGGATTTGAGGTCTTTCTATCTGCCTTTGTTAAATAACTTTTTTACTCTGAAAATGACTGGTAATGTAAAAGTTAAAAATTGGAAAACAGTTACCACATAGTTTTATGCACCCAGGAAAATTTGAAAGACAATAAGAAAAGCTTCTGCTGCAGCACAGTGTCTATCGCATGTACAGGGCATAAGAGCTTGAGGTGTCTGTTCAAAATTTGGACATACTGTCAGAATGAAGAGGATTATTTGTTGACATATAATAGTTTGACATCTGGTATCAAAATAACAGCGTCTTATTTCTTTAGATGAATGTACTAAATTGTCAATTAAGAGTGTAAGGAGACAAAAAATAGTAACACTTATATGTCCATGGAAATCAGCATAGAAATTAATGAAAAGGATAGAAGATACAGACTCTCATTTCAAAGCATGCTTTCACTGGTAAAAATGTTGATAGTGCCTATGTAAAACAAAATTTCCTCTCTATTGTCAAGTTTACTAAGAAATAAAAAACTTAATGATGAGAAATTTGTAAAAGCATAAAATACAGAATCATAAAAACAATAATGATGGGAGAGAAAGAAACAAATATGCTCTCCCTTCTCAAGAGAATGGATTGTTTGCAAAGAAAAGTTTAATAGCTTGCTCTTGCACACCTTTTTAGTTCTAATGCCTGGATGGTCTTTTGTTCAGCTAAGACAATTGAATGAATATTGGGTTGAGCATAAAGATGTTTTGGAAAAATTCCAAAGGAAAGGTATTAGGAACGGGGGGAAAAAAGCTACACTATTCTCACTTTATCTTATCAAAATTTTTGCATTTTTTTCTCTGAAATACTTGTTTTTATTCATTGTATTTGATTATAACTAAGAAAACCTGTAAAAATATAATGCCAAGCACATTATTTCTTAGTGCATGCTCTTTTTGTCAACATTATCAAAATTATTTTTTCTTTATCGCAGGAAATAAGTTTTTTACCACATGTAGTTACCAAAAACAACAAAACTATATGACTTTGAAGAATTAATAAAAGCCAGTTTTATGTTTTAATAATTTAACATTTTTATGGACAGAGTTTTATGATACAGACTAAATTTTAAAAAGTCAATGTTATCTTCAAGATAACCCATAAAAAATGTGTCTGAAGTTTACATGTTTAGTGTAATTATTAGGTTTTGTTAAGACTATTTTTTAATACCAGAGAGAGGCAAATGGTTTAGTGAAGAATTAGAGTTTAATAGAAATATGATTCTCAGAAAGTTATTTATAATTTCTGAGCTTAAAAATGTTATTTTAAAAAAAAATTGATGAATCACGTTTATCCCCTCAGATATTCTGGGATTATATGGTATTTTTTAAAACAATACTTTGAAAGATGTTTAAAACTTTTAAGGTGCTAATGTTTGTTTAAAAAACTTAGATGTGAATCGGAGTTAAGAATTTTACTTCAACCTGAGTTGAGTTAGTAAGACCCTGAGATTTCTATGACTACTATTAGAATCATACAAAGAAGGCATTAATTAAACAAAAATAATATTTTATGCTCTTCGTATGGAATAATAATTACCAGTACTAACACATTCTCTTTGTGAAAATCAAATAATCGTAAGACATTTATCCATATTTTTTACAACATAGGAACTCTTCTCTTTAACATACATGAGTTAAATGATTTTTAAAAACAGCTTTATTGAGCTATAGCACATACACAAAAAACTATGCATATTTAATATATAAAATTTGATGAGTTTGAACATATATGTCTACCACATCAAGGTAACAGAAATATCCATCAAGGTTTAATTTATACCATAATATTCATATTTAATGAGTAAGGAAAATATTGGCTTACAATATTTTGTAAGCCAGTATTACATGTAATAGTCAATAACAGGTAATATTTAGATGTTAACTATAAAATACATAAATCTGAAGACTTTTTTACTGCCTATATGTGTTTGGATATTTCAGTTGCTATTGATAGATATATAATATTTAATTCATTGGCTCCATATAATTCAAAAATGAAAAGATATGCAGTGCAGAGTGTTGGTTTTTTACTAAATATCAGTTATAATAAATGTTTTATTTATATGAAATGGAGTCAAATAAGTTGAAAGTCATTGTAATTAATAAGTAGGAAATGAAGTGTGAACACATTTCAACTGTCCCACTGAGAAATCTGGGTGACCAGGAGCAGTTAAACTGGACATAGGTGGTCATTTTCCCAGGAGAGCTCTTTGTCATCATCTTTAAATGAAGAATGCAAAACTTCACTTTTAGATATTTTTGAATCTTCAAGTCTGAAAGCCTTTAAACATCATAACTGAAATAATGAGAGATTATTAATAAATGTGATCGACTAAAAGAGTTGCCAGGTGAGTTTGACTCCCAAGTAAGCCAAAGAAAGGCAACAGAAGCTAATGAAATGTCACAACAATTTATGACAACTTTTGTTAACACAAAGAGAGTCATTCAATTTCCAAAATAATGTAATTTTAGAAACATTTTATTTCATTTGATCATAGATGCAAGTTCTATATATTATTAAAATATTTTATTTTTCTTCTTTCTAAATAAATTGAAATTAACTAGAAACCTGAATAATCAACAGCAAAAATGTAGACTAAAGTAATACAATTATGACAGAATACTCTACTTGATGAACAAAGAGAAAACTATTATATGGTTTAAATTATTTCCTGAATTAAAAGTAATTAAATCTTTGGATTTGTAAAAATACATACATAAATTTGGTGGATGTAAAAATAGAAGCCTAAGTAATTTTTATGTTTCCACAGAAGAAAGAAAGGTGTGGGGAGAGAGGGAGAAAGAAAGCAAAGCAATTAGCAAATATTTTTAGGCTTCAGTTCTGAAAGTTAATTGCTGATTTAGCTAACAAGTTGTGCCTTGCTACAGAACCCTGGGGATTATTTTAAATGTAAGTGTTAGAAAAGTATGTTAGAAAACAACTGCTCACTTTTTATGTGTGAAAGCCAAACTGGGCCAAAATGCAATATATTTACATATGTCGTAAGGTCAAGGTTTTCATCAATAAAAATACTAAATCTGTATCCTAGACTCAATATAAAAACTAGTGAGTTTTATAAATTGGATATTTTTACCTAGTTCAGTTCTCAAATTATTTTTATTCTTCTGTCAAAGGCACATATATGCAAGTCTTAGTGTCTCCCAATATCAACCAGGTTCTACTGCTTAAAATAGTCCTAAAGTGCTTTATTGTTTTAAAGGATGAGGCAATAATGGGTATTTTCAATATGGTTTTACACAGCACACCTTACCCCTACAATTCAGAGATTCCAAATTGCCGATCTGGGATGATGTTGGGACACTGGTATTTTTGAAAATACTTTCCAAGTGTTTAATGAGGAGGAAAGTTGTGAAGGACTTTATGAGATAATTTCAAGTAAAGGTTCTTTGCTTAAAATATAGCTAATGCTTCTACTCATTAATGTAGCAAACATTCATTGAGAAATAACTTCAGCACAAAGATTAATACAACACTATCCTGTTCCATAATATACTTAAATTTTAATGGAACATGTGTGTATGTATGTGTGTGGTGTGTGTGTAAAATTTAGACAACCTTAAAGGTGTAACTGAAGGACTCTCAAGTCCACATTCCCAGAACAAAAGCTGCTTCTCAAATACCTAAGTGTTCTTCCATTCCTAAAATTCATCATGACCTAAACCAAACTCATGATCATCTGTCATAAATTAGTTTCTCTACCTGACGTTCTTATTTCTTAAAGTTTCAGCATTGTTCCTGCTGACCTAGTTTTATTCTTAAATTCAACTTTAAGACTTTCCCAGACATTCTGAGTCAATTTTAAAAAATCACTTTTAAATATTACTTCAAAAATATGTATTATATAAATCTGACTTTTCTCTTCCTACCACCAATATGCAGATTCTTGTCCTCATTACTTCTCAATATAATTCTTCTACCCACTGTCTCTAAGTGTTAAGCTTGGCATTGCCAATTATTACACTCTCAGAAAAATGTTTTGTACTCCCTCTGCCTTTGTATGGCAGAGAACACTAGCTGTTTCCCAGGATTTGTTCTCCACTATTCTGTAGTAATACACATACTGGTTTTCAGTAGGAATAAATATAGTTTCTACCATCCCTGTTATATGTATGAGTTGGAAAAAAAATACTGGTCAAAAGTATATGAACAGAAGTGGTGTGAGAAACTTCCAGGAAGTCTCCTTAGACAGAGACAATGCAAATTTCTTCTCTTTCCTTTTTTTGTTTCCCCGCTTTCTTTTTTCTTTTTGGCTGGAATGTTTATGTTATTGATGGAACTTGGGGAGACATATTTGGTGACCTTGGGAATGAAGATCTATTTGTAGGGGATATAGAACACACTTGGCTTTGAGAAACTGTATACCACGATACCAGGCATAAAGCATTATATTTACATGAAAAATAAGTAAACTGCTCTGTCTTTACTGACCATTATTATGAGCTTTTGGTTACTCCTAAGTAAATATAATCCACTTTAAATTTCCCTCTTTCTATATCTGATATAATATTATATTTCTCCTAGAGTAACTTCTTGACCATATAACTACTCCATTCCTTGTTTTTAGATTACATCTTATCATTTGGTCTTTCAACTAGTCTTTAATGAGGACCTACTAGGTGCCAACCATATTTAAATTGCATAGACACCAGAGTTAAGTCAGATAAAACTTTCAGCCCTCGTGGACTCTATACTTAAGTTGGAGAAACACGTAAACAAAGGACTCGGGAAATTCATATTATGTTATCTGACAATAAGTGTGTTGAAGAAAAAGTAAATTAAGAAAGAAGGATAGCAAATATCAGGGCTATGGGAGGATTGTGGAGGGTGAATTGTACTTTAAAATAAGTCAGGGAGGGCCACAATTAAAAAAAATAATTGTGGCCGGCGCAGTGGCACACGCCTGTAATCCCAGCACTTTGGGAGGCTGAGGCAGGCCGATCACCTGAGATTGGGAGTTCGAGACCAGCCTGATCAACATGGAGAGACCCCGTCTCTACTAAAATAAAAAAAAACACAAAATTAGCCAGACATAGTGTCACATGCTTGTAATCCCAGCTACTTGGGAGGCTGAGGCAAGAGAATCGCTTGAACCCAGGAAGTGGAGGTTGCAGCGAGCTGAGATCGTGCCATTGCACTCCAGCCTGGGCAACAAGAACAAAACTGTCTCAAAAAAAAAAAAAAAAAATTGTATCATGGCTTGAGGCAAGAAGAAACCAAACTACATGAGTGTGTGAGGATGGATACTGGGACTTACTAGAGGAAGAATAGAGGGTGAGCGACAAGGCTAGAAACTACCTGTTGAGTACTGTACTCACTACCAAAACCCCAATGTCACACGATATACCCACATAACAAACCTACACGTGTCCCCTGAATCTAAAGTAAGATTTGAAATTATTTAAAAAAGAAAGAAAAATATCGGGGCAGACTCTCCCTGACTCCCAACTTTTGTTCATGGTAATTTCTCTACCTGAAGAACCCTTTAACATTATATTAAGTTTTTGAAATTCAAGATTTCTTGTAAGATCTCAAATGTACTTTCTTATAAAAGCCTTTTTGAATACGCTTGTCCAGACGATGACTCCTCAATGACATGATAGCCTGACTGATTGTACTTTCTATCTCTTACTAAAGAGTAATTGAGTAAGTCTTAACCCTCTTCTCTGATATACTGTTTCCTGAAGTTATGCATTGAAAAACAACATTTATCATGTAATACCAATTAGCATACAAGAAAACTCATCATATACCGATGCATGCACGTATGTATGTAATACTTCTAATTCAACAACATGTCATTTTATTATCATACATTTTGACACAATCAATTTTGCTAATTAAAATGTTTGTTTCCTGGCCGGGCGCGGTGGCTCAAGCCTGTAATCCCAGCACTTTGGGAGGCAGAGACGGGTGGATCACGAGGTCAGCAGATCGAGACCATCCTGGCTAACATGGTGAAACCCCGTCTCTACTAAAAAAATACAAAAAACTAGCCGGGCGAGATGGCGGGCGCCTGTAGTCCCAGCTACTTGGGAGGCTGAGGCAGGAGAATGGCGTGAACCCGGGAGGCGGAGCTTGCAGTGAGCTGAGATCCGGCCACTGCACTCCAGCCTGGGCGGCAGAGCGAGACTCCGCCTCAAAAAAAAAAAAAAAAAAAAAAAAAAAAAAAAAAAAAAATGTTTGTTTCCTTATATCAGGGCCTGCTGGAATTCTAGTTAAGTATGCACAAAGTAGCCTAGCAAGTGAGGATTCTCAAAGAGAGAAGTACAATATTTTTTAGGCTATAAATGAGGATTAATGAAACAATTCTACATCAGATTTCTCACCAAACATACTAATTATTGTTGTCTTTTACTTGACTGACTGGCCAAGAGAAAGACTGTCAGATCCCTGTTTCCTAAAACAGCACAGTCCTATTCTTTTGCAGTTTTGGAGGCCAGAATTCAGAAATGGGTTTTACAGAGTCAAAATCAATGTGTCTGAAGGGTCGTGGTCTGTCTGGAGGCTGGAGTGGAGAATGCTTTTGCTTGCTTTTTCCAGCTTCTAGGACTGTATTTCTTGTATTCCTTGCCTTTCAGCCCCTTCTTGCATAGCCAGTCAACAGTATAGCTTAAGTCATCACATCGCCGCCTTCTGTGTAAAATCCCCCTTAGTTCAACCTTAAAAGTACACTTGGGATTATATTTACCAACTGTCTGAGAATACAGAATAATCGCTCCATTTTAAGATTCTTAATTTAATTAATCTGCAAAATTCCTTTGGCCATAAAAACGTTCACAGGTTTCAGGCATTAGGACATGGATATCTCTAGGGGGCCATTATTCAGCCTACCTTCATGCCATATAATAAAGCAATTTGGCTTGAGAAGATAAGTAGCAATTTGTTCTGAGAAGAAAGTTCACCAGCAAAAGCAGCACACACTGGAAAGTTCAAAATATACCCCTTTTATATCTAGAATGCTTAAAAGTTCAACTCCAATTTGAATATGCCACATAAGTACTCCCCATAGCTGTGGCAGTAACATTCTATCTACAGCAGTCTCAAGTGGAATACCTTCATGGCTTCCTCAGGATTTTGCCCACGACAGGGAGGGAACTGACAAGTATGCTGAACATATTCTGGCCCTTGCATCCTTGTCGTACTGGAAAGGGTCACGTCATACTGTAGATCAGACAGAGACAGGAGATTCAAATCAAACAGCCAAATTAATCCTTCCTTCTTGTATTTTCTTATAAAATAATTATTCTCACAAATTGAACTGGGACGTTTGAGTTTAAAAGCCAAGAATTGACCACCTCTCTTCTCTAGTGTTATCTGGCAAATTCACTCTGGGGCAGAGGGCAGTAGATGCCTTAATAGGGAACCGTAATGTGGAAAAAATCCAGTTAACACCTAACGTTACATACACACACAGAGTACATATTTTAAAACTTATTCATATTTCTTCCCCTTGAAGAGTGGTTCTAAAATTTCAGCATGTGTCAGCATCACCTACAGGCCTTTTCAAAAAAGGTAGGCAAAGCCTACCCCTAGGAAATCTGATCCAATTGATCTGCAGTGGGCCAAGAATTTCCATTTCTAGCAAGTTCCCAGGTGATACTGGTCCTACATATTCAGGGACCACCGCTTTAAAATGTAACTGATACTATGTCTTCTAGTTCTCAGTTCACAGTTGATGACTAAAAAGCTGCTTTTATCATGGTTCTGAAATTAGATCAATTTCACCTATGATACACAGCCTGTAAAAAAAAAAATGTCTTATAGTAGCTTTAATCTTGTATTCAGACTGTTTTACAGAAGAGATTTTCATAGTGTCAGTGGACCTGAGATTTGTAGTGAATCTCACTCTCCTCCTTTATGTTATTTTTCTCCTTATTATAAACTTCATCTAGAATTAAGGCAAGCTCCCAAGTGAGACTAAAATTCCATCAGCTTCATTTTACCTACAGAAGTCTTTTCAGAAAGAGAACCTTTGATCAACCTTCCAGGGTGTCATGATTTCTCTGAGAGATGGAAAGAAAAAAAATAAAATCCATCATCGCAAAATAACCAGCAGAGAAGCCTTCCTCACTCCCATCTCTAGTCCTCTTGCCACATAATTGCTTTAAGGCTTCTTATGGCCACATTAGGGGTTGAGCTCAAAGTCTTCTCTAAAACACAAAATGTAGAGAAGTAATTCTTTACGAATACCAAATAAAGCTTACATTTTTTGTACGTATTTTTATAAATGTGGGAATTCCATTTATTCCCAATTCATGTGGGCAGGAACATATTATCCTGTAAATTAAAATCTCTATGGTGACATGGCAAGAACTATCTAAGAGATTCTCATATGAACATAAATTAAGAAATTAAGATGATTCTTTTAGAAATCACAAACCACATAAAGGGCAAAGAAATTTACCTTTTTCAAGATATTGTTAATTGTTAAAATGTTCTTTATTATGATTTTCCAGAATTTTAGTCAAGCACACATATGCGCTCTACTACTTTTTATCCCACGAAACCAATTACTTACAGCTCTACAAACATACTTTTACTGAAATGAGCAGCTTTGTCCTTTAGCCTTGCTGCAGGCATCAAATATCATGGCAATTATGGAAAGACTATTCAGTGTACATTAATTGGTGGCAAAAATCTATGAGACTTGGCATTGCCCCTTTATGTAAGGGCTGTAGTTTCCCGTCTAACGTTATCATGGTAGTTATTTTTGTAATTCTTGCTCTGAACTCTGATTGTTTTTAAAATCGAGATTATAAGATAATTTTTTGGGATTCTATTACTACTTGACATAAAAGAAATGAATCTACTGGTGTGTTCTCTAGAGCTTTCTTCAGATTTAATGCTACAATAACAGACTTTTTGCCATCTCTGGGGAAAGCAACAGACTCTCTTGAAAGCCTCTTAGACATCAATTATTGTCTTCATTTCTTGAAATTAAACAGAACCATTGTGAAATTAAACAGAACCTATATTACCAAATAAAGGACCATAGGATGTAAATCATATACACTTGAAAGAGGATATGGAAAGGGTAGGTCTGGAAAGGGCACTTAGAAATCCAAAGAGAAGTCACCAGTAAGCCCTCTTGAAGCACTGAGGTCTAGAGATAAGTCAGAGTTTTCCGGCTGGTCCAGATGCCACATTGAAACCATGAAGGGGAGCTAATGGGAGCTGCTGCCTCTATGCCTCTCAATGGGCCTGAAATCACTGCTGGTCAGCAGGGAAAGTAAGGAAGAAGAGCTGGGTTAATTAATAAGTAACAGAACCAGGACAAGTTGGACCCTGCTGGCCTTTTTGCATCTGGCTGTCACCTTGTGTAATCATGAAACCTTCAGAAAGCAATGGGTCCTCCTTCACCTCTAATTTCCAAATCTCATGAAATGTCTCTGTGGCCAATTCTAACTCAGAACCACACAGAGAAAGGGACTCAGGAAAACTTAGTTCCAGGTTAGATATGTCGACACAGGGCAAAACTACCACTGCGGTTTTGTAATGGAAGCATTATTTTGCTACTTCCTTATTAAAATCAAATAAATATGTGTTTCAGTGTGTAAATGAGTACCACAATGGTTAAATTTTTTGTTGGTTTTTACTATATCCAACAAGTATTATATATATATGTAAATACATATATAGAGGGAGCATGCATAGATACGTACAAATGCTATATATTTATATATGGATATAAGTGTATTTTACATATAAACATACGAATAAATATGCAAATATTTGGAGCTATTTTATGATACATACACATACATGCACACACATTTAGTCAAAGACCAGGGCTTAGTTAGATAGATGTCTTCCGGCACTCAGCAGTTCTTTTTCTCTTCATAAGGAAATTTAATTAACATTATCATTGATCCCTCATGTAATGAGGTTATATATTTTGCATCCTTAATTAAAAACTAGATCTTGAGAATAAACAATGGTGGTAATAGTAAAACATAACTTCCCAGGTGTTTTTTGGAAGTATTGGTATGTGATAATTACCTATTTCTTGAAACATTTTTGAGGGTCAGTTTTACTCTTTACAATTTTCGAGCATGGTACAGTTAGTGTCAACTGTGCTGATGATTCCTGTTAAAAACATTTATAAAGATCAGTGTATTCTACTGTTCAGGTTCATAAGACAAAGTGATTTTAATTGGTACCAAAAACTGAAATGAAATGAGGTAAGCACACTGCCCTGGTGGGATTTGTTACTTAATCAGTTGCAGGACACACTGCAGGTGATGTGCACTGACAGGGAGAAAGAGAAAGCTGGATTATGCTAATGTTTTAACATGTTAATTCATATTCTTAAAAAAACAGATGTTATTCTCTCATTTCAAAAGTTAAAGCAAAGGCCAGGCACGGTGGCTCATGCCTGTAATCCCAGCACTTTGGGAGGCCGAGGCGGGTGGATCACAAGGTCAGGAGATCGAGACCATCCTGGCTAACGTGGTGAAACCCCATCTCTACTAAAAATACAAAAAAATAGCGGGCGTGGTGGCATGCGCCTGTAGTCCCAGCTACTCAGGAGGCTGAGGCAGGACAGTGGCGTGAACCTGGGAGGTGGAGCTTGCAATGAGCCAAGATCGCACCACTGCACGCCCAGGCTGGGTGACAGAGTGAGACTCTGTCTCAAAAAAAAAAAAAAAAAAAAAAAAGTTAAAGCAAAATAGACATGCTTGAAAAAAATACACAATTTTTTTTTAAAGTATAATGGTAGTGCTTTCAATAAGAGTGTTTCAGCATTATACTTTTCTCCTTGTCTCATAAGAACTGTACAATCAAGACATATTCAAAAACATAGTTGAAAAATGGTCTTTGGGGAAAAGCACTGAACCATGATGAAACTTTGTGAATTCTCATGAATCTACTTTAGAATAAATTGGGATTGAGTGTTTGCGATTGTAGTCTAATTCTACAGATCAGGTTTCAGTTATTACACATAAAGTGATTCAGTGAGTACATTCTTGAGCAGATATTATAGTTCTTCAATTTAAAAAATTAGATTCTGAAAATACGTATTGCATATTGGAATTTAAAAGTCTCTAAAATCCTCATTGACAAATTGTCATAAACTGGGTTATGTATGACTAGTGATTTCTCTTTAAAAGAAGAACTGAAGCTAAGTCTTTACTAAATGCATCATGATCTGAAACAAAAACACTGATTGAACATAGTAAGAAAAGATTAGCCTCAGACTTTATTGATATACTTAAAAAAAACTATGAAATGAAAAAATCAGTAACTATTGGACAGAATTTCCCTTCATGCAAATTACTTCACAGTTCTTTTCTCCACGTTCAATTTTATAATGATGACTTACAGAGGAGTTTAATTTAGCATCTTAAGAAAATATTTAAGGAAAAGAGAAAGAGTGGCAAAGACACATACAGAGAAAGAAACAAAGAGAAATACAGCAAATGAAATAGAGAGACAGAGAGAGCTCAGTAAAGGAGTGTCTGTCTCATTACTCATCCTAAGGACAAAAGTCATTTCAGCTCTTGGAATCTAAGGTCTTGAATGGCCTATGAACTTCATATTCCATTTCTCATTTCCCACAAGCACAAAAGCAAAATAAATCTTTGTCCTGATTAACCTTTAAAACATTTTATATCCTACATGATCTTACCCAGGGTTTTAAAGTAAAGTAGCCATGTAGAAGTTATCTCTGTAAAAACCACAGAATACTTAAGAAATATCAAATCTTACTTACTTTATTTATTTATTTATTTTGAGATGGAGTTTCGCTCTTGTTGCCCAGGCTGGAGCACAATGGTGCGATCTCAGCTCACTGCAACCGCTGCCTCCCCGGTTCAAGCAATTCTCCTGCCTCAGCCTCCTGAGTAGCTGGGCTTACAGGCGTGCACCACCACACCCAGCTAATTTTGTATTTTTGGTAGAGACAGGGTTTCACCATGCTGGTCAGGCTGGTCTCGAACTCCCAACCTCAGGTGAGTCACCCATCTTGGTCTCCTCAAATATTATTTTTAATTTCTCTGTAGAATCTACATTAAGCCTGTTCTCTGATGCACAGTATAGAATGGGTATTTTTATTCTAAGTAAAATAATTTAGAAAATTCAAAACTCACAGACATTTAAGAAAGGTCTGAAATGTTCTGATTATTTCCCTGGTAGTTGCTGCATATCCTATACACATCTCTTCTCTGTTGAAACAACGTGCTCTGTTGAAGATAATCAATTAATAAAGCCAGTGTTGCTTGACGTAAAGTAAAATTAATGGCATCTCCCAAGCGGTTGTTATACAAAAGATGAGAAATGAAGAAACTGGTTCTGGAATGTACAGTAATAGTCCCAGTTGTACTTTCTCACAGCAGAAATCTATTCTCTCAGAATGGCCAAGCCCAGTAGCAGAGGCTCATGAGAACCCAGGCTTCAAAACTCACAACTTCATCCTTATTATTTTTCACCACTTACTTTTGCATTTATATTGTTTTCCAAGCTATTTCATTGGTTTATCCTGTAATATTTTTATCTGTAAAAGGAATAAATAGCTTGATAATTTAGTTATCTGTAATCGTATTTTAATAATTCTGGAAATGTTGAAGCTTCTTTGTAAAATACTCAGAAATTTTTTAGCTTTATTGGAACATGTGATGTTTCTTAAAGCTCAGTAAACTATAACTTACTCTTTAAGCAATGAGAATATAAATTAATTATTATGTATACTGATTCATCAACATAGGAAAATCTTATTATCCTGATTTTCAAAGCACAGCAGAATATTGCAGGTCAACTATAGGAAAACAGAATAATTTTCTGTTGGGTCATCTAAATTTTTCAAGAATATAACTGGACTTTTTGTTGTTAAACACCTCGGGAAACCTTATTACTGAGCCCTGAATTACACGAATTTATTTTCATCACACACACACACACATTCAGTATTAAGTTATTAACCATAAACAACATGCTTTGAGGGAATAGAGTATATCATACCATTCTTCACATAGTTTTCTACCTAAATTAATTTGCTCTTCACAAAATACTATATGAATCAGTTAGTATTTGCCTTATCTTCACTCACTGGTATCAAGGCAAAGAATGATTAAGTAAATCTCTTAATGTCATCCAGCAATTAAGTGAGTTTCCAGGTTTCATAGCTCAGGTAGTCTGGCTCCCAAGCCAGATTAAGTTAATAATAACTTAGGAGATAGAAAACGTAATAACTTAAGAGATATTGCATGTTTATTTTTAATCTAGACATAACATGTTATAATTTCATATAATCAGCGGGTCTATTTAAATAAATTCATATTCATAGCAAAGATATAGATGTAGTTGCAGATACAGATATTCATATGCATAGAGATAGAGAAATAGAGATAGAGACAGAGATAGGAATTGTAAGGTATGGGATTACATTTTGGAATTTGGGGATAACTATTGTAATCCATTATATTTCACACACACACAAAAATGAAAAAAGCTAGAGAGACATCAAAACAATTTTATTAATGACAAACCTATAAAAGTTTATCATTTTATCAAAACTCAGCATTTTAATCCTCAGGGACAACCCACATGCACATGTATAGTTTTGCTTCTTCACAGGATGACTATAATCATATTGTACTAAATAGTAACACCTATTTATCTTTGTACTTTTCATACATTGTTGGTTACATATTAACGTGATTTTTCTAGCACAAATACCATGTCAGTTGGAAATGTGGAACTCCCCTATCATTTTTAAGAATGTAAAAGAACTTTTGTGGTAAACATGAGAATGTTTTCTAATGTCACATGTGTGTGTCTTGCAAATGCAAAATTATATAAAATGTGACAACAGAAAGGAAAAAACAACAGCAAAGTACAATCCAATTTCAGTAAGCAAGAAAATACCAATATTTGTTTATTGTAGCTCTATAAAGCAAAGGAATTGCTTGCATTCCTAGACTTTAAAGTGCCACAGTGGCTACCACTGGAAGCATAACTACCCTATTCAGCTCACATTGCACAAGATTCAAAGTGGAACAAACACCAACGGTCTCTGTTCTTCTAAGTGTAAAACCTGATTAGCCAAAGACCACCAGAGAAATCAAATGCATTGACTCAGTGAACCAAGGGAAGGCATTCCAGAAGAAGAGTGGAATACTGACAATCCTGATGAGGGAGGGAAGTGTCTTGTATAAAATTTGGGTTCCCACTAAGGGATGATGGGAAGGGATCTAAGGGAAGTAGAGCTGAGTTCTATATTGGTTGCTGTTTCTGAGACAAGATTAGGAGAAATGAGAGTTTCATGAGGGATTGAGTGCTGCTCTGAATTAAAGGCAATTTAGCAATTGGGTATCCCCATGACTGGATAACAACAATAAAACAGGTTAGAATACACCATTTGTAAGACCACTCAAAGAGGAGGTCTTCATGCCATTCTATAGTTGTTGCGTGAGCAGAGAGAAATAACGTTTCCTCCTAATTTTGCCCTGCATTTAATTCTGTCACCTGCCCTTATTAATACTGAAATTGTTATTTTTTTTCTTTTCAAGTTTAAGCAAATTTTCAGCCTTTCAATCTAAGATGGGCTTTGTTCTTTCAAAACCATACAATTTCACTTAATTAAGCTATAACATTACGTGTTAGCAAAGGCAAAATTGCCTTTTTTGGTAGAATATAAAAAGAGACTCCTTAAACACGTGAACTTGTTAAAATGTCGGCCTCTATATTAGTGTGGAATGATTAATAATGGGATTTTAGCAACTAATAAAGATAAACAGAAAAGTTGATAAATGAGTCAAAGTAACTGGACTTAAAGAATCTTTGAAAAGAACCTTCGAAAAGTGGATTTTGGCATGAGGGGTGGGTAAACTGAAGAAGTGTGGAGAAAGGGAAAATAGAAAAAGCATGTAGGAAAGGATGGTCTATTTCAGAGGAAGAAATGATTTTTTTTAATGGGTGATGACTACTTGGGAAGTGATTAAAATATAAAACACTGTGAGGATCTAAAGAGAAATGAACGGGACAGTAAAAAACACACGTTTAATAAAGAAGAGAAGCAGAAGAATAAGAAAGGAAGAAAAAACGGACGAAGAAAGGGGAAAAGAAAAAATAAAAGGCCAAGGCAGTGACTAAACATGGAAAAAATATTAGAATATAGTCTTATGGGAAAAAGTATAAATGTATATTTACAGAGAAAATAGAGACATCAATGATTTCCAAGGGTTGGACTTAAAGATTTGAAAGTATAAAAAATAGAACTTTCTTCTGAAATATAGTATAAAAACCAACACATCAGAGAGAGAATACATGGAATATTTGAGAGTGAACAAATGTGGTTTTAGTGTGTTTCAAATTAATCTTGCTAAGTTAAACATGCCTATAATAAAAGTGAATTTCATGATTAAAAATGGCTGGGATGCAGTAAAAGCAGTGTTTGGGTGAAACTGATTGCATTCAATACATATTTGAGTTAAAATTACTGCAGACTGGGTAATTTATGATGAACTGAAATTTATTAGTTCACATTTCTAGAGTCTAGGAAGACCAAGATCAAGATTCCAGTATCTTGTGAGAGCCTTTTTTGCTGTGCCATTACATGAAAGAGGGGCAAAGAGAGACAGCAAAAAGGGGTTGAACTCACCTTTATATAATGGCACCAATCCCATTCATAAGTATGGAACACTCATGACCTAACTACCTCTTAAAGGTTCCACCTCTTAATATTGTTATAGTAGCAATTAAATGATCACCTGAGTTTTGCAGGGGACAAACATTCAAACCGCAGAAATGTATGTATCAGAGAAGAGGACATATAAAACAAACAATCTAAATGTATACCTTATACAACTAGAAAAAAGCAAATAAAATCCAAAGGAAAGAAAAAGCAAACAAACAAACAAACAATGTAAGTTGAGGCAGAGATCAATGAAACAGAAAACAAGAAATCAATAAAGAAAATCAGTAAGACCAAAAGCTAGCTCTCTTCAAAGATCAATAAAGTCTGTAAGACTCTTGTAAGGGTATAAAAAAAGAGAGGACACAAATTAATAATATCAGAAATGATAGAAAGACATCAGTATATACGTCACAGATATTACAAGGATAAGAAAGGAATAACTACGAACGAATCTGATAACCTAGATGAAATGGCCAATTTCTTGAAAGACGCATTCTGTCAAATCTCATACAAGAACAATCAGAATCTGTCTATATCTGAGAAATAAATTGAATCAATAATTAATAACCTTCTAAAACAAAACGTACCAGATCCAGATGAGTTCAATGATAACTTCTAACATACGTTCAAGGAGGAAATTATATAAATTCTCTACAATCTCTTTCAGGATATATAAAGAGAGGTGATACTTACAAACTCATTCTATGAAGTCCGTATCACACTAATTCCAATACCAGACAAAGGCACTATAAGAAAACATCATACAAATATCTCTTATAAACGTTGATGCAAAAATTCTTCATAGAATATTAGCAAATCATAGCCAATGACTTATCAAATGAATTATATACCACAGAAAAGTGGGACTTGTCCCAGATATGAAATACTGATTCAACACTCAAAAAACAATTAAAATATTCAATCACTCAATAAGATAACAAAGGAAAATTACACAATCATGTGAATGGATTCTGAAAAAGCATTTGACAAAATTTAACACACATTCATAATAAAAACTCTTGGTAAACTAGGAATGGAGGAGAACTTCATCTTGATGAAGACTATCTACAACAAACCTTCAGCTAGCATCATACTTAATAATGAGAAATTAGATGTTCTCCTACCAAGATCAAGAAGAAGGTAAGGATGCTCCCTCTCACCACAACTTTTTATAATTGTACTGGAAGTCATACATAATGTAATAATACAAAAAAAAAAAGAAAAGGAAAGTTACAGTTATTAGGAAAGACGAAATACTCTGTCTCTTTGTACGTGATAAGATGTTCTATGTAGAACATCCAAAAGAATCAGCAACAAAAAAATTCCTGCAACTATGAGGTGATTACAGCAAGATTGTGTGATATAAGATTAACACAAATGTCAATTGATTTCTTATATACCAGCAAGGAACAAATGAATGTGAATTTAAGAGCACAATATCATTTACATAAGCACACTCCAAAATAAAATATTTAGATATAAATTAAACAAAATACACAAAATGCTTGTATAAGAAAAAGTACATAACTCTGATAAAATATATCAAGAAATAATAAATGGAGAGAGATCTCATGTTCATGGATAGACAGCCTCAATATTGTCAAGATGGCAGTTCTTCTGAGCTTGATCAATAGTTTCAATATAATCCCCATCAACATTTCAGGAAGTTATTTTTGTAAATATCAACAACCTGACTCTAAAGTTTATATGGAAAGGGAATAGACTAAGACTAGTCTATTCTTCAACACAATATCGAAGGAAAAGAACAAAGTTTAAGGACTGACACTGCTCAACTTCAAGACTTGTGATAGAGGTACAGTAATCAAGACAGTTTGGTATTAGCAAAAGCATGGGCAAGTGGATCAAGTAAACAGTATAGAGAGCACAGAAACAGGTCCACATGAATACAGTCTGATCTTTGACATAAGAACAAAGGCAATGCAGTGGACAACAGATAGCCTTTTCAACAAATGGTGCTAAAACAACTAGACCTCAGCAGACAAAAATATAAATCTAAACACAGAAATTAAATTCTTCACAGAAATTAACTCAAAATGTATGACAGATCTAAAGGTAAAATTCAAAACTTCAAAATTCCTAGGAGACAATGTAGAAGAAGATCTAGATGACTGTAGGTTTGATGATGACTTTGTGGACACATACCAAAGGTATTATTCATGAAAAAAATTGATAAGCTGAACTTTACTGAAACTAAAAATCTCTGCTCTGCAAGAGATACTGTTAAGAGAATGGAAAGACAAGCTATAATAACAGAGGTATATACATATACACATATCTATAAATCACAGATACATATATATATCCTCTTAAAACTCAACAATAAGAAAAAGAATAAATCAATTAAAAAATGGCCAAAGACCTTTACATCTCATGAAAGGAGATGTATAAATGACAAGCAGATAAAAAGTTGCTCCATACCATATGTCATCATGGGACTGCAAATTAAAACAACATAATACCATAATATACCTCTGCAGTGTATTATGCAGTGGTCAACATTCAGAATACTGATAACACCGAATACTGGAGAGAAGGTGGAGCAACAGGAATTCTCATTTATTTCTGGTGGGAATGCAAAACAGCACAGCCACTTGGAGTACAGTATGATGGTTTCTTAAAAAACTGAATGCACTCTTATTATGTGATCCAACAATCACACTTTTTGGTATTTCCTCAAAGGAGCTGAAATCTTACGTCCTCCCCAAAACATGCACAAAGATGCTTATAGCAGCTGTATTCATAATTGCCACAACAGTGAAGCAACCTAGATGTCCTTCAGTAGATGAATGGATAAACTGTGGCTCGTCCAAACAATGAAATATTATTTTACACGAAAAAGAAATGAGCTATCAAGCCATTAAAAGGCACGGCAGAACATTAAATGAATATTACTAAGTGAAAGAAATCAATTTGACTAGGCTACTTACTGTATTATTCCAACCTATGACACTTTGACAAAAGCAAAACTACGGAGATGATAAGATGATCAGTGGTTGCAGACATTGGAAAGAAGAGGGTGGTGAATAGGTGAAGCACAGTATTTTTAGAGCAGTTGAATTATTCTGATGGATTCATAACATTGAATATAGCCATCAGAACATACACACAAATGCACACTTACGTACACATACATTCCATAACACAGGTAAATAAACTAAGTTATCATCATGCAGACAAAATAACATAAACTTGGATATAGAGAGGACTGAGAACCAGAATTCAATTTAGCCCTACCAGACAAAATCTCAAATCCCAGTTCTCATCCTCGTCAATGATGTTTTGAAAAAGTTTTGTATTAAACTGAGTTTTATCATATGAAAAAAATGAAAGTTTGGCTAATGAATTTCTATTTTCCTGCCTAGAAATATTTGTCATGATTCTTCTAGGAAGGCTCAACTTGTCCTAAGTATTATAATGATATTCAACTAGAACTATTTATTGACCTCTCCTAGGTGCTCAGAGTCAGACAGGTTGTATTAGTCTGTTTTCACACTGATCATAAAGACATACCTGGGACTGGGTAATTTATAAAGGAAAGAGGTTTAAGTGACTCAAAGTTCAGCATGGCTGGGGAAGCCTCAAGAAACTTACAATCATGGCAGAAGGGGAAGCAAACACATCCTTCTTCAGATGGTAGCAGTGAGGGGAAGTGTCCAGCAAAAAGGAGAAAAAGCCCCTCATAAAACCATCGGCTAGGCATGGTGGCTCATACCTGTAATCCCAGCACTTTGGGAGGCTTAGGTGGGCGGATCATGAGGTCAGGAGATCAAGACCATCCTGGCTAACATGGTGAAACCCCGTCTCTACTAAAAATACAAAAAATTAGCCAGGTGTGGTGGTGGGCACCTGTAGTCCCAGCTACTCGGGAGGCTGAGACAGGAGAATGGCGTGAACCCAGGAGGCAGAGCTTGCAGTGAGCCAAGATTGCACCACTGCACTCCAGCCTGGGCGACAGAGCAAGATTCTGTCTCAAACAACAACAACAATGACAACAAATCAGATCTCATGAGAATTCGCTATCACAAGAACAGCATGAGGGTAACCACCCCCATGATTCAATTACCTTCCACAAGGTCACTCCTACAACATGTGGGGATTGTGGGGACTACAATTCAAGATGAGATTTGGGTGAGGACATAACCAAACTATATCACAGGTTTAAACAAATTTAGCCTCTATTTCATAAAGGAAATTATTAAGACTAAAAATATGCTCATATGAGGGCTTTGCTTTACAGATATGACTAAACTATTGCATATTAACTGAAAATACTATTAGCTTTGAGAATTAATAATATGAGCAAGGAAAATGAGCTTCTTTCTCTTCCTTTAAAAACGTGCCAACCAAGATGAAAACATTAGCTCTACTTGTACTAATCAGTTTTCAGTAATTCAGCAAGTCCCAATACTTGATGATGTCACTCTGATGACCCTGCTGGCAATCGATGTTCTCTAACCTTATGATATACAGTGTCCCTGATCCAGGGCCACCACAGTAGTTAACTTATTCAGTCATACCTGCAGCAATTCACTTTATATTTTAGAAAAATTAACCAGGAATAATGTTTCCAAATCATGTGGCCAAAACTAACTGTGCAAGGGACTATCACAACCCTTGCCCAGAGGATGGGTCAAGCTTATTAACAAGCCCATATGTCCATATCATGAATTGCAATTTTATGTGTATGATGATGACTATAGAAGAGGAAAGGATTTGGATCTCTGCTAGAAAGTGTTGGTACATTTCCTTCTCCTTTTTTACACTTCATTCCAGAAACAATCTGCTAGGCACGTTAGGAAAATGCCAGTTCAGTCATAACTTTGAGCTCAAAATTAAGAATTTAGGGATCAAAGGAGGGTTAGTACTACTTTTAACACCCTCATAGATCCAGGATCAAGAGTCAATACCTGACTTCAAATATGCTGGAACTGTGATGTCCACAGTTGAAGGACTGATTGCAAAAAAACCCACAAAAAGTCCAGCCACCTCCAAAAATTAAAAAGCATTCACATGTAGAAGAGCATAGTATTTCTCAATAACACTTTCTACTTGTGGATATAGCTTAAGACTGAAAAGAAAGATCAAAATACTCATAATGATTACATCATTTTTATGTACTGATGAGTACATTTAATACGTTCAGAAATGTCAAATAATGTAGCAGTTGTACATTTCTGTGCACTCATACTAAACTATTTCTGACCTAAAAACAAAATAAAATTGACAACTACTAATTTAATATAAATATTTTGTGAGAAAAAGAAAAAATTTCAAATGAAATCAATTCATTTCACATAATGCTTCTTTGAAGGAAACTGGTGTCTGAGTTTCTGTTGGAAATTTACTATCCTATAGAATTTCTGGTATGCATGAATAAATAAAATTATTTATGTTCCTGAGTAATATTTTGTGTTTCCAGTTCATCCTTGGGCAGAAATGATTTTGAAGAGTGGGAAGAATTTAGTCTTTATAGATAAAGAATATCTGACGGAAAAAAGTAAGATTTCTGGATTATCATTAGTAATCTAAGTTGCTTATTTTCTTTCATTATAATATCTCAACCTTAATGAAGCAAAAGTAATATCTTATTAAGCATCTGTGAAAATACACTATTGACTTCTAAGATTACTAAACATGTTTGCTTTTAAAAATTTACTTCAAATATGACTTCTAGATCTTTCAAAGCTCTGAAGACTAACCTATACTTCTACAGGTCTGTATTAAGAAAGGATTAAAGGAAGAACACATCTGGAAAGGTAGAGCAAGAACTTCCAAAAATCCACTTTTCCATAAAAACAACGATAACACTGACAACATTGCCAAAATCAATGTTTCTCAGAACTCTAGAAATTAAACAAATGCTTGCAACCATCCATACCTATGTATATGTATACATTAATATATACAGCACATGTATATATGTGTATATACATATATGCATACATATGCATGCCATTTTTGCTAGATAACTAGGCAACTTTAGAATCATCTAAGTAAAAATGCTGTATTTTATTTACATATATATTTATTTATAGATTTCATCCCAAAAATTAATGAAAGCAGCAGAATGCATGGCCTAAATGAAGGAGCTTTCATATTATATGGCTTTGCACATTGTGTAGTATCTTTTTACCTTTCCTAACCAAGTGAAATTCGAAAGAAAAGAAAATGATTTTTCTTGTATTACAGCTTAAGCTTCTTATTTAGAACATGACTAGATAAATTTACAGGATACTTTATGAAGGTCATCTAGATTCCACTAAGCAAATTAAATTAATTCACAAGGGTTGGCTGGGTTTTTATGAAGTATTATGAAGACTTCCATTGTTATTACCTATTTTAAGATAATTGTTAAGAAGTAGATATCCCTTGTTAAATTAATGGATTAATTAGAAAAATCATGGCTAATAGTTACCCACCCAGTTATATTATTTAATTACTCTATGGAAAAAAGTTACTAATATCAGGACTACCAGCAACAAGAATTAACTCAACCAAAGCCCCCTCACTATGAAAAGAAAAACAATTTACTTTTTTTTCACTTTTTTACAGTGCACTCAGAAATACAATTATTAAGCTTTTAGCACTTGACTAATGTTACATTTTTGTAATGAACAGATGTATACCATTTCAGTTTTTCAATATGATGATGATTAATACTAAACATTTTATTCCCTGTGATGGAAAACAAATTTTGAATATGTTCATGCTTATAACTTTAAGAATATAGTTGTTATTGTTCTTGTCATTCTTTATGACTCACTGATTTCCCTCAAAAATTAAAAATGAAAAAGTCAACAGTTTTTATTACTGTTCAAGAAATGGCACAAACTGGATGCTAATTATTGAAGGTTTAAGAACGGGTTTCAAAGATTTTTAATTCTAACTACATGTTCTGAGGTTCTAAACCTCCAGGTCACAGACTGGTACTAATCCATGGCCTGTTAGGAACCAGGTCACACATCAGGATGTGAGCTGCAGGTGAATAAGCATTACTCACTGAGTTCCGCCTCCTGTCAGATCAGCAGGGGCATTAGACTCTCATAGGAGGAGGAACCCTATTGTGAGCTGCACATGTGAGGGATCCAGGTTGCACACTCCTTATGAGAATCTAACTAATGCCTGATGATCTGAGATGGAAGAGTTTCATCTCAAAACCATCCCCCACCCACATCTGTGGAAAAACTGCCTTCTGTGAAACCAGTTCCTGGTACCAAAAAGGTTGGGGACCACTGTTCTAAGCAATCTGTGGTAGAAGACACTTTCTGAAGGCAAACATTTTAGGAGGCATTTGCTTTCCACTTGTAGACTGAATGTTTATGTATCCCTGCCCCCACTTCCTATGTTGAAGCCCTAATCCCCAGTGTGATGATATTTGGAGGTGGGGCCTTTGGGGTAATCACATTTATCTGACGACATACGAGCAGGGGACCTCATGATGGGATTAGTGTCCTTATAAAAGGAGGAAGAGAGATCAGGGCTCCCTCGCTGTAGCCACATGAGGTCACAGGCAAAGGCAGCCATCTGTAAGCCAGGAAGAGGACACTCACCAGGAACCTGACCATGCTGCACCCCAAACTTGGACTTCCTGCCTCCAGAACTATGAGAAAAAATTGTTTGTTGTTTACAAACACCTCATGTTCTCAACTCACAATGGGAACACATGGACACAGGGAGGGGAACATCACACACAGAGCCTGTCAGAGGGTGGGGGACTAAGGGAGCAATAGCATTAGGAGAAATGCCTAACGTAGAGGACAGGTTGGTGGGTGCAGCAAACCACCATGGCATGTATACCTACGTAACAAACCTGCACATTCTGCACATGTACCCAGAACTTAAAGTATAATAACAATAATAATAAATGTTTGTTGTTTAAACCACCTTGTCTACGTTATTCTATGACAGCAACCTGGACTAACATACCACTCATTCATAAACATCACATTCAAGGCTAATTTGCAAACTTTTGTTCTTGATTGCCTCATACTATAATTTCTATTTAGCTAGAACTTATTTTGCATGTATAAATAACTTCAGTACCCCCAAAATGATGGTTAAACAAAGAAATGTTTGCAAGTATATCATTTTCTTGAATTTTAGTCATCTACTATGGAAATAACAAATTTCAAGTTTTTTTTGCTGTAATTATCCTTGCAAATGTTAAAATAAAGAAAACTGAGAAAATGGAGTTTAAAAATAAACATAAATAAATAATACAAAATTAATTACAGCAATTTATATTTGTTGGCTGTTTTAATAATACCCCGGAATAAAACTTTTTTTTGCTATTGATTTATGTAGCACAATCTATAACTATATGGGTTTTCCCTCAAATTCCTGGCCTTTTTAAAAATAGCTTATGCTAACCAGAGTAATAATTTTACCATAATGTCTGAGAGATTAGCTTTTTCCTCCATAGTATTTTTATGCTAGTGGTAAGCTGAATAGTGGCTCCAAAAACACCCAGATCCTAATCCTGGAGTCTGGTTCTTATAGCCCATAGAAAAAGACAAAGAGTCTTTGCACTGTGATTAAATTATGGATATTGAGAGAGAGAGATTATCCTCAGGTTAAACCTAAATATAGTCACAGTATTTGTACAAGAGAAAGTCACAGGGCCAGTTGACTACAAATAAGAGAAGTCGGCCATGTGACAGGAACAGAGACTGGCAGAGTCAGAGAGAGAAGATGCTATACCGCTGACTTTAAAGACAGATGAGCACCATGAGCCAAGAAATGTAGCTCTCCATGCAGGAAAAGGCAAGACATAGATTCCGCCCTGCAGGCCCTGAAGGGAGCACAGCCTTGCCAACAGCTTGATTTTAGTCCACAGCACTGATTTCTGGTCACCAGAACTGTAAGAAAATTAATTTCTGTTGTCTGAAGTTGGCCAATTCGTAGTAACTTGTTACAGTAGCCACAGGATAGTGATGCAATATTGTGAATTTAGTTATTTTTTACTGGTTAATACATATTGTTTTTAGTGGTACGAATTCTCCCCCACTCGCATAAACATCTAAACATCTAGGTAGCATAAACATACTGCATCTAGGTACATGCAGTATGTTCTTTCCTTGTTTTAACAATATCCTAATCAAAATACAAATTTTTTCAACTGGTAAACAAATTTGACTAATACTCTAAAATTCACTTTTATAAAGGTTAAATTAAATGTGTATACTTTTTGAAGCCTATTGATCAGAATCAAAGGTACTTAAATATGCATCTACTCTTCTGAATCCAATTTTGAAGGACATTTTGCATTGTAGAAATACTTAGAAATACATGTTAGAAATACTTAGAACCTGAAACAGTGTTTATTTAGGTTAAAATAGCTATTTTTCCCAAGGCAGAGATTATTCTGATACGTGATAGGAAGAACCTAGGTAGTATTTAACAACCCATTTCTTTGAATTACTGCTTCACACCAAAACAGTAAATCTCTTTCCATTTAACATGGAGTTTTAAGATACTGACAGGTTACTATTGATTCAAGAAAGTAAATTCATTTATGACTGGAAAAGTGCCCACATTCTCATTTTAAAAACATTATCAGGGTACATATAAGACCTAAGTTCTTGTTCTATTCTTCTCTAATCATAGCATTACATTCATT
The DNA here is from genome assembly GCF_009764315.1 of Trachypithecus francoisi. Lineage (NCBI taxonomy): Eukaryota > Metazoa > Chordata > Mammalia > Primates > Cercopithecidae > Trachypithecus > Trachypithecus francoisi. Next base: position 11,615,993 of record NW_022681459.1, read on the forward strand.
CCTAACATGATAACTAACTAACTGTATTGAGTGCTTACTATATGCCAGGCACTGGTTAAAAATTATTCCATGTAGGTAGCAAGGTAATTAATTTATTTTATCACATTAATCCTATAATATCAATACTAGTTATGCTACAATTACAATTTTACTGGTGAAAAAGCTGAGAAACAGAGAGATTACAAAAACTTGCCCAAGAGTGCACACATAATAAATAGAAGAGTGGTTTATTTGCAAAGGCGGTATCCTTAACCACAGTGCCTACTGAGTTTCTGTAAGCGGCAGGTGCACGAGCAACTGCTGACAAGCCACCTAAAGCTCCTGAAGGTAGCAAGAGAGTAAGCATCTCTTAGTTGGTGCCAAATACACAATGTATTGTTTACACACACACATTTGCAGCATGCAATATAATATTCATCTATGATGGATTAGACTGGCCACATGCTAGCACCGTTCTCCCCAGAGCTGCATATGCTGTAACTATAAAAACATTCAAAATGTTGCTTTTATATGTAGGGTATACAAAATTTAGTAAGATACAATCTATAGATTCTACTTCTCATTAATTTTTAAACTTAATATGGAATCTAGATATATACATCTGTCTCTAGTACATGTATAAACAGTATAATCTGACCCATGAGTTTAGCATGAAAATCAGTCACTTTAAGAAATATATAAAAACATTTTTAAAGTTTTAAATTAAACTTTTTACAACTTTTAAATTTAAATTGATTACTACAATAATGTTTTTACAGGCAGCAAATATTCCTCTCTTGGATTTTCTAAACAACTCTAGTTTTTGTGGTTCATCTGCCCTGGTAAGCAGTTACATCCCAAATGAAAGAGTTAAGCTGAGCTCGTTTAGGCAATGAGTGGGGATGCATCTTGCTTTTACATTATCCTGCTGAAAACTGGTCTACACAGTCTGATACAGGATACATATTTTGTATATTTCATGATCTCCACTTAGACTTCCCATAGGCATTAAAGCAAGGTGAGTTTCTCCTTTCAGGTTAAGCCTGCCTGAGAGTGCCTGTTCTGGCTCAGGGCAGGGGATGGAGGATTGGGAGGTGGTTACTTATCCACCAGCCCTAATATTTTCTTCTAGGTGTAAGAGTCTCTATTCACTTGGCACTCTTGTTCTTTTTTCAGTTCCATATTTACTCTCTCCATATCCATTTTTCTTCTCTTTTTCCTTTGTTATTTGTTTGCTCAAAATTGACATGTTTTCAATTGCTCTCGGCTACGCAGTACACTGAATAGTCAGAGTTCTGTCCCTGGAGTGTATGGTTTTCCAAGATCCTGTGCCTACCAAGGAGTCACACTAATACTGAGAGGCTTGGCCCAAATATCCTCTGTTTCAGCCCTTAGAAAAATGATTTTAAAAGCACTGAGGTTTACATTTGAATTAGATTTTACAGTTTCCTAACATTTCCTATATGTGGTTGCTGTTTTAAGTTAACTATCCCTTTAATAGGCTATTGAGGTTGGAATACTCTGGAATTTAGCTAGGGACTCAATGGAATCTCTTCGGAATACCACCCCTCAAGGTTATAACCACAGGCTAGATAACTTTCAGGCAGTAGCTATAAAATTCACCATGATCCATTCCAAGATTGGAACATCAGAGTGTAACTGAAATAAATTATATCTAAAACCTCAAAATGCCAAATTATGTACTTAGTTGTTGTTGTTTGCTTGTTTGTTTTTTTCTGGGAGACACCCCCTCCCCATCACGTTCGTGATCTCTGAAAGGGATTCCCCAAAGGGAGAAGACTGGACTGACCTCCAGGCTCCAGTTAGGTAGATGCTGAAGTATGATCAGCCAGTGATTACCATTGCTTCACTTTGCCAGAGAGTGTAGATCCTGACAACTGGTCTAGTGCTGGCCCAGATCCCTGTGCTGGTCACTATGAATATTTGAGGGATATTGCCATAGTTCCTTCACTGCTTACACTGTTAAAAGTGTTTCCTGGGACACAACTGACTCCTAGTGCCCTGAGCATTCTGGGTCCTGTGTATTCATGAGCTAAATCATGAATCGCTACCAAAAGTTATCCTTCCTCAGGAGATAACTTCCATCATGTCGCTGGCTGAATGGACACAAAATTACAGCCAGCTTTGCAGTGTGCTCTGGTATATACACAAAAATTAAATTGAATTATAAAATAAATCTAATTACTAGTATTTCCTAAGGCTAAATATATTTAACTTGCTACTCTTATGTAGTCCACCCTTCCACCACCATTGAATAATTAATAGCATTGATTTTATCATAAATTCCATATGCTGTATGTGAAAATTAATTACTTTCATGAGAAAGCTATTATTGGACAGAAATGGTTCTTGATTGTGGTGTCAGCTACCATGTGTCATTTAGGGCTTCTGCAACTGAACCTAGGTCATTGCTCCTGTGTACAGTTTTGCCATCTGATCAGCTACAGTGAGGTGGTTTCATACTGGTAGGCTGGGCTCATTCCTGCTGATCAACGGAATAATTGCCCCTAGGACAGTTTTAATGAATTATGCACAATGTTCATCTTCATTCTGTCTCAAGTCGCTCTATCATTTTGTCCATGCCTCTGATTTGCCATTTCTCCATGGTTCAAATGAGGGCATGGCAACAATAAGAGTTTGCCACCCAATCTGTCAGTTATCAAATTTCCAGTGAGGGTCGGGGTAGGGTTCCTGTCATTGTCTGACACTGCTCTTAGTTGAATTAGCAAGTAACCTAATACTTCAATTTCACAATCAATGTAAGTACAGAGGACTACATTTCACTTTCTTTTCTGCTCAGAAGCTAGGCCTTCCAGTGTTTTGTTTTGCTCCTAGACATGAAAATAGGGCTGCAGGTGGTGACTCTCATTAGCCTAGGTAGTTCATTTCCTGTCTGGCAGTGAATAATCATAGTTGTGATCTATAGGCTCTGACAGGAGGTCAGTTTGGTAATTTCGATGTTTTTCAGTTCTACTTTTACACTACAATTACAAATACATGACTTAATTTTTGCATTCACAAATTAAGTACCTCTCAGAGCACTTTTCTCGAAAGGTGGTTGGTCAGAATTTCTGAACTCTTTGGGATGTCTCAGTGATCTTTATAAGAATTTTGCAGCCAATGATACGTTTCTGTATCCAGTGCCTTCATGTCACCAAACACACCTAGGCAGATTAGCAGGGATTCTCCTGTTGTGAGGTCAAATTTGCACCAATTTCATTGGAGTAGTCATACCTCAACACTATGACTAGATGTGTTACATTCTGATAAAAATACAGGTTTGGGAGGCTCTTTCCTCTAATATAAATTTGGAAAATGTAAAATAGGAGACAGATTCCTAAAATGAGGTAATATAAGGAGATTAATATGTCATGTCACTGATCCCTCTGCAGTTTTGAATGGAGTATAGCAATGTATTCGGTATACAAAAACACCAAAATATTCCCACCTGACAAGAGTAGAGCAGACCTAAGTTTCCATTTAATAGTTTTCTGAGAAGGAGGAAAAATGACTCAAATGAGTCAATGTTCTCCTAATTCTGGAGGTCCCAAAGTCAACCCTCTATAAAGAAGCAATTTCCACGTCTCAGTCCTGGTGTCCTCTTTTTGATGATGAACTTATTGTAGGAAATCTCTAGCAATATAGTGATGCTCAAAATAATGAAACAATAATGAATTTCCTATTCACTGTATCTCAGACAAAACCTTATATCTTGCAGTTGTGGGTATATTTGTGTACGTGTGTGTATAAATGTATTTACACATATGTTTAGAACTTACTGTTAGAAACATGAATATCTTTATATACCTAAATACATTTTGATACATATGTTTTGATCCTACCAGTATCCAACTCTGAATACATTCTGTAGATAAATGTTTTTCTAATTATCTTATGGATAGGCCATTGTCAGACGTAGTTAGAAGCTTCTTAACTACCCTCTAATCCATTTACACATCTGACATGATGTAGTCATGTTCTGAGTGACATCATGCCAATGGCTTTTAGAAACGTCACTTAAACACCACTAAAGGCTTATAATCTCTGTTTAAACATCTTCAATATGTTTTTTTTCAGGCAGAAAGTACATATCTGTTCTTTTCCTTTACAAGTTTGTTGTTTTTGAATTTTTATTTTTTAGGAATAAAATTATTATATTTCTAGCAATAATTACAAGCAATTTTCTTCTTCATAACGATAATCTCACTGAATTAAATGAATGCCTGGAAGACATGTGGTTTTACATTTCTTCTTGACTGAACACTCAATTACAAGAATCCTCATGACAGAGGCACTCAGGCTGAGGGAGAAGTGCACAACCTGCCAGAAACCTGGTCATGGAGCAAGACACAGGGGGCTCCCCGCAAACACAAATCTTCACATTCACAGATCATTCAATATGTAGTGTGATTTGTTTTTAAATTTAAAAATCCATATTAATTGTATATATTGTGTATGCATGTATGTGTGTGTAAGCATGTGTGTGTATGTATGCCTAAATGCAAGCTGGAGATAAACTGAGGCATTGGCATGCTATGTATTTCATATTTGTTCAGAAGGCCTGTGCTTTTGTAAATATCTATCAGCCATCTATCTATCTTTCTCTATTCTGAGTGAGAAAGAGATCTACCATCTATATTTAAGCATAGTCCATATATATATATATATAGACACACACACATATATGCAGAGAAACAGAGAGAGAAAGAGAAGTTCATTCCAGAAAACAGTTCATCTCAAGAAAAGTGACTGAGTACTAAAATAAAATATTCTTTGAGGATAAAGAAACAGCTGAGGGTTGGGGAGTAACACTGAATACAGTGTATGTTACTCAAATTTTACCTTATACCAAGTGTACTCCTCCTGGACCCTTAGAGTACTGGGTTTGCACTTAATGAACAAGAAAACTCATTAAAAATATAGTAACATTATAACAGGATTTTGAGAGTACATGGTGAAATGTACAAAGTCAGTCACTGACTCTGGTAGGATCCAGAAGTCACGCTAGTACTCTTAGCACTGCCAGGAATACTGTCCTCAGCACAGACAGCAGTCCCAGGTTCAGACATTACTGTCCCGGGCACAGATGGCAGCCCGGCCCCCATCACAGTAAGGCCAATGCCTTTGCCAGGTATGAGTGCCTTAGTAGTTTCTCCAAGCACAAAAGCACAGGTGGAATAGAAGAGAAAACTGCCAGTTGCCAGGAAATGCCCAAGGAGACTAATTTGTAGTGAAGATTCAAAACAATCCCTGAATTTCCTAGATTTCTTTGATAAGTGTTTGGCTGGAATCCCAATACAGCAAGTGGAAGCAGAACCAGAGAAAATTATTTTGTTGTGTTTATAATTAGCCACGTAGTTTTATATACAGTTTGATAGTTTGGTTTCCTAGTCATATATTGTTATTTTCTCCATAGTATAGGAACCTAAGAGGCCACAGCAACTGGTATCAGTATCATTCTGTATGTGTGACTGTGTGTGCGGGTGTATGTGTATGCATGTATGTCTGTGACTACATAATATCAATGTCTTATCACAAAGTATCTCTCTGTAAAAATCTTATCACAATTTTGGGTACCTGCTGTCAGTTTATTTTAAAAGGGACATTCACTGGATTTAAACATAGAATACCCGCCACTGCATTAACACTAAGGAAATGTTTTGTTTTCATTTTGGATAGATTAGAAAATAAGCATCTATTTTAAAATGCATTTACATTACAAATTACATGCTACATATTTCAGAGGTTCCTCCATTTTCTCTGTTCATGGAATCCTTTCATATTTTTATTTTTTACTTTTTTGTCAAAGCAACCTTAAGCTAAAAGAAATATCTAATAGTTTCATGTATAGTAGTTAAGCCCAACAACTTACTATGCATTATTTATTAACAACTTAACACCTATGGCATAGAACAACTTCTCACACTTCCAAATTGGATTGGATTCCATCACCCTCATTTTCTGTTCTCCACTGTTTTTTTTTTTTCTCAAAGTACTTGCCTTTTATGTTAGCTGTCTCTGAAAACCCAGGTTCACAATAATAAGACATCACTATAAGGAGTGTCAGTGATCTAATGCTTAACTACGAACTACTTCAAGGGAGTAGTTTTGGAGAAGCTGCTGTGTTCCCTTGAAAATTTAAAATGACTCATAATCTCAATATGAAAATGTTAAAAATTTCAAGGGAACACAGCAGCTTCTCAAAAACTACTAGCTTGAAATAGTTCATAGTTAAGCAGTAGTTATATTCCAGGTTCTTTTAGTTAGGAATATTAACTTATTGACAGATTATAGTCTTTACAGGTAGTTGATGAATTCAGAAAAGTTATAGATGAAAAGTCTGGGAGAGGGAAGAATATCTGAAACTCATACATCATTAGTGAAAGTTACTAGTACTCCTTACCTATGTGTGCTTGCTAATATAGCATCCCACTGAAAAGAACCTTATATCATGAGGATTTTTTTGCTGTGGCTATATTGAGTATGCTCACTTACAACTTTTCACATGATTATTTAATGGCTCAGAGTTCTTTAACAAATGACTTTCTTCTTTTATTAAAAACATCACATACCAGGGCCTTTTGTGGGTGGGGGGAGGGATCGCATTGGGAGATATACCTAATGTAAATGACAAGTTAATGGGTGCAGAACACCAACAAAGCACATGTATACATATGTAACAAATGTGCATGTTGTGCACATGTACCCTAGAACTTAAAGTATAATTAAAAAAAAAAAACAACTGAGGCCTAGGTGGGCAGATCACAAGGTCAGGAGATCGAGACCAGCCTGGCTAATACGGTGAAACCCCGTCTCTACTAAAAAATACAAAAACAAAATTAGCTGGGCATGGTGGCAGGTGCCTGTAGTCCCAGCTAATCAGGAGGCTAAGGCAGGAGAACGGCGTGAACCTGGGAGGCGGAGGTTGCAGTGAGCCGAGATCACGCCACTGCACTCCAGCCTGGGCGACAGAGCTAAACTCTGTCTCAAAAAAAAAAAAAAAAAGTGTTTTTCCTCTTCATTATCCTCAGAGAAAAGGAAATGACTTTATCTTATTCAAAAGATGAATGTGAGTTATTTCATGTGATATTACGTTTAAATTGGCTGATTAGAACCTGAAAAATAATATTTGAAAAATATGACATATAAATGAGATTGAAAAAGTAATGTGCTTTGTTTCTATATTTATAAAATGACTCATAATCTAATATGACCCTTGAAAAAGTTAAAACAACCTTGTGAATTAACTGTGCTATACTGGATGGGCCTTAGTGCATGATGTGGGAAGAGCAGTTGTGCTCAAAAGTCAGTGGTAAGTGTCAGAGTAGTAAGTATAGTAGTTCTAGACATACATGTTATACTGTTTACCAAAAGTGAGCACTCAGCGATACTTGTCATTATAGACAAAGGCAAATAAAATCTGATATTATCAAGGAAAATTAAATGTCTAGTAAATAGGGACCTTAGAAGTGTATGTATGTCTCTAGGCTAATATTCGCAAGACATACCTCAGTTTTAAAGCTTTTCCCTATTCTCAGACAATAGTAATATATCATCTGTAACTGTTCATAAAGTGAAAGTGAATAAAAACCAGATAAAGTCATTATTTCATTTTAGTATGAAAGAAATAGTTTGTCTAAGAATTACTTCTCCACAGATGATTGAGATTTTATCGGTATTAAACTAAGCCATATTAATGATTTGCTATTTGTATGAAACAATAATAAAAATTTTAATTAAAATTCTAGCAAAGGAAAGTTTAGTACAAGCAAGAAGCTGTTGCTTTGTTCACTTGTAAGCAGGTGAGATATCAAAAAACAAATAAAAGATTCATTTTTGTCTGAATGAGAGTTAGTTTATACAAATGCATTATTTTATCTAATACCCTCTTATGTGTTCCTAAGGTATTTCCAAATACCATTGTGAAGTTCCACCTTTTTATAGGACTTCCTTTTAACTACTGTAAGGCTAAAATCAAATTTGAATAAAATCATAAATACACAGAATGTATTGCAGTGCTAAAAATGCAGAGCAGTTTGTGTATGTATGTATGTGTGTGTGTATGTTTTCCTTCCTCTACAATTATCCCTTTCTGTCAGCTTAGTCTATCTGAACACACAAGCTCCCTGTTGCAGCACCAAATCTTAGCCCGGTGTCTTGGGGCTCTTATCACTGACAGTTCTGCAGATCATGTTCCCAGTGGTAGACCATCAGGCCAAGACCTAGCCTTGGGTCACTGTTCCCTCCAGTGTCTCCAGAGGCAGCTCAGTGGATGAAACAGATTCTCAGTAGTCACAGGATCCTAGCTTAATTTTTTCAAGGTTCAGGATTTATACTATACTAGGTCCAGCAGAATGAACACCATGAAAGCTTTGAACCAAAAATTTGAAGTCTTGCTTGTATTTCCTAGTTTCTGTCCTGGAACCCAATGGGCCTGCAGGCTCAGCCTCAAACACAACTGATTTTTTTACTCTGATTCAGATCCATGGTGATTCACATCTTGTTTTTAAACACAGTTAACTACTTTTTCCTATTTTATCAAGGTTTTCTGTAATTTGGCAAGTGAAGGAATGAAAGATTGTCTAACACATGAAATAACAGCACCAACTTGACAAGATATTTGCAGGCCAGGAAAAAGAAAACAATCTGGGCTTTTCAAGCATAAGCAGAGTATGAATCAAATGTGAAGAGGAAATGGAGAAAACAGAGGAAAGTGATAAACATTGCTTAAATATAAAGGTGTAAGAAAAGGGAATTTCATATTCAGAAGTAACTCTCCCTTAGGGTAATGGATTTTAACAGAAGGCAAGTGCATAGAAATTGAAAGCAGTTCCGTGAAAATTCAGGAAAATGCCCTTAATTCAATTAGGAACTGCCTGTCATTACAGCTTTCTATCAGGTCTGGACAGAGCCTGATGGGCACATGGAGCAGCCTAATAATTTAGTTCTTAGTTAAAACAAAGAAAAAAAACAAATATTTCGTTGGAGAGGAAACCTTTTTCTATAAATTTCTTCTATAAATGTTCATACTCCTTTAAATTTGAAATAACTGAAATAAGAGGTTAATAGTCTATATAAAATGCAACATTATAGTTTACCTTAACAGATACTGTTTTGTTTTTTATATTTTTGCAACAACACAACTAAGTTGAATGGATATTTTCCAACTTTATTGAGGTACAATTAACAAATAAAAATCATATATTTTAAGGTGTACTATGTGATAATTTGGTGTGCATATGCATTGTGTAAAGTTTACAACAATTAAATTAACACATTCCTCATCACACATAGTTACTCTTGTGTGTGCGGAGGGTGAGGACACTTAAGATCTACTCTTTCTGCAGATTTCAAGTAAATAGTACAGTATTATTAACTATCAAAATTAGATACCCAGAACTGATTCATCTTATAATTGAAAGTTCCTGCTTTTTGAGCAACATGTGAGATCATGTAGTATTTGTTTTTCTGCATCTGGCTTTTCCATTTAGCACAATGTCCTCCAGGTTCATCCAAGTTGTCATAAATGGCAAGATTTCCTTCTTTTAAATGTCCTAATAATATGAAATTATATTTGTATATCTACACAGCATATATTAGTTTGCTGCAAATGTAATTGCTGTTTTGCCATTACTTTTAATATATGTGTATATGTATTGTATACATGTGTATATTTGTGCATATGTACATATACATGTACACACACACCATATTTTCTTGATCTATCAATGAACACTTAGGTTGTTTCCATATCTTAGCTACTGTGAATAGATCATTCTTTTCCATTTAGATGGCACTTGTCCTTCTACTCACTAATTCAGTAACCTTTTTTGGGAGGTTACCTAACAATTTGCCCTCCTTGCATCATCTGTAAAATAGGGATGGTAAAAATAATTTGCTTACAGCACTGTTGAAGTAATTAAGTAATTTACTATGTGGAAATGTTCAGAGATACACATAATGATAAATAAGTATCTTCTTTTGCTAATCTTTGATTGCAAAGTTTGATCTAACATGTTTTATTTGATGGTCAGGACTACAAAACTCCCTCACATCTTACATATATTTATTACAAAAATAGGAGAGATCAGTCAACTCAGATGACAAGCGACTTTTGTTTCTACTCTGAGGTTTTGTTGCCTGCTGAAAGAATGTGACCAGGTGTATTTCATAAGATACATAAGGAGTCACACATAAAATTCTGAGATTCCAGGCACCATAATTCAAATTTAGACCAATGTTATAGCATTGCTTCTACTTTGGTGCCAAGAAAGCTTCCCAGACGGCCCATCCATTAACCTTGTTCTGATTTTTAACAGAGTTAGTGTGATGTTTTGGAAAGAAAATTTGATTTGGAGTTAAGCAACTGAAGTTTGAACCTTAAGTCCGAAATTGCTTAGCTGTCTAAATTTCCATCAGGATAAAGGTGATAAAACAAGAATCTTGTAATGATTCTGAAACTTACGAGGGAACATAAGTAGGCCAGATAACTCAGTGCTTGGTCTATTTACCATACTTACGTTTCTCTCTCTTCTTTTTTTGTTATCAGTGCCTTGTTTTTTCTCGAAGAAGCCACATCTTCCTCCCTCCCTGCTTAGGCAGTGCAAGTGATCTATAGCAACCTTGAGCAATGCCACATGCCTAGGCCACCAGCTTTATGAGCACTCTCACTGTGACTTTTGCAAGAACTATCAGAGAAGACATTCTGTATGCCATGGAGTGGCCCAGCTGGTGGGAAGGACCTATTTTCCACCACTCTGAAAATTTGTCTGAAGATGAAATCAACTCAAAGAATAAAGCATATCTGAGCTGCAAGACGAAGAGTGATACCAGTCATTCCAGAAGGCAGTTTTACCATATGGTTGGAATTAGTCAATAAATTATTTTTTGTTAGTTTAAAAAAATGTTTCTATATTTTATGTCAGTTTTACTTGCCTTTTACTTTTTGCAAACTGAAATATTCCTGGAAAATATAGTAGCTAATCAATAGAGGAGGGATGTATTTATTATTAGTCTATGATCTCTCAAATATCAGAGCCCCAAAAAGCAGAAGCCAATATCAATGACCCAGACCATCAGCTTTTCCAGGGTCTCAAGCCCGCTGCCTTTAGACTGGAACAATACCATAGGCCCTCGTGGGTCTCCAGCCTGCTAGTTCACTCTGCAGCCTTGTCTGGCTCCATAATCGAGTGAGCCAATTCCCTGTAATAAATATTTGTGTGTACACACACACGCACACACACACACACACACAGAGAGAGAGAGAGACAGAGACCCTATTAGCTCTGTTTGGTTCTACTTCTCTGGAGAACACTAACGCAAAGCCCTACTTTTCAAGGTACGATATTTGCTGATAGCCGAATCTGCAGTGTTTCATTGCAACAGAATGAGTTTCCAAAAAATCAGGCTCTTCAATTTTGTACGCTAATATAGACCTCCTAAAAATGAATTTTTATTCAACTTGTTTCAACAATTATTATAATCATTAATGGCTTTTTATTGTTAATGAAACTGCAGCATGGCTAATAAAAACTTACTAGAAGAAATAAATTTACAATCTCCAAAGAAAAGGTGGTTACTACTTATTATGGATATTATACTCCCCTCAAAATAGGCTGAACCCCTAACTCCCAGCAGCTTGGAATGAGATGCTGTTTAGGAATACAGCCATTGCAATTAAATTAATATGAGGTCACATTGGAGTAGGGTGATCCCTTGATCCAATATGACAATTTTCTTATAATTTTCTTATAAGAAAAGTGAAAATAATGTAAAGACAAATATAGGAGGAGAGATCTCTATTGGCAATGGAGGCAGAAAATGAGGTGTTATAGCTGTAAACCAAGGAATTACAAGGATTGCCAGCAAACCACCACAATTTAGGAAACTGCAAGGAAGAATTGTCTCCTGCAGGTTTCAGAGGAAGAATGGCCCTGGAGACATCTTGATTTTGGACTCCTAGGCTTCAGAACTGTAAAATAGTAATGTTCTGTTGTGTTAAGCCATGTAGTATACTGCGCATTATTACGGCAGCTCTGGGAAACTAAACACTGCCCAAGTAGTATTTGTTCATTTCATCTTTTTTTTAGATTTTACATCTAAAGTTACTCTATTTATATGGAACAGGATTGGAGGAATTTCTGTAAGTTGTGGTATATTTTTAAAATAAATCTCAATTTTTACTACCATGGAAAAAAGAATAATTTTATTTGAAACCAAAGCGAAGGTAACTGAAAGTAATAGTAGCGATCTAAACTATCATGTTATTTTGTATATTATCTCCCACAGAAAAATACACGGATGCCATTTTGAGAGTATAGAAGTAGCCAACACAGTTACCTACTGACTGTCATTTCAGTCAAAAGTATCCGGTACTAGGCTTATTACCTGAGTGACAAAATAATCTGCACACCAGACCTCTATGACACAAAATTTACCCATACGACAAACCTGCATATGAAGTGAAATGTAAACCTAAAATGAAAGTTTTAAATGAAGTATGCTCTATGATAAAGACTATAACCAACTCAATTCAATTTATTTTGATATTGAGTTTTATACAAAGTATCAAAATATCTTAAATATCTAGTTAAAATAGCTATTCTCAAAAAAACAAAAGCTAACAACTGTTGGTGAGTATGTGGAGGAAAGAGAACTCACTGCTGATTGGACTTTAGGTTAGTGCAACCTTATGGAAAATATGGAGGTCCCTATCAAACTGAAAATAGAACTACCATAAGACCCAGCAATTCCTCTCCTGAGGATATACCCAAAGAAAATAAAAATCACCATTTTGTAAAAATATCTGCCCTCCCATGTTTAGTCAGCATTATCCACAATAACCAAGATATAGAAGCAACTTAGGCCAGGCGCAGTGGCTCACGCCTGTAATCCCAGCACTTTGGGAGGCCGAGGCGGGCGGGAGGGCGGATCACCTGAGGTCGGGAGTTCGAGACCAGTTTTGCCAACATGGCGAAATCCTGTCTCTACCAAAAATACAAAAATTAGCCGGGCTTGGTGGTGTGCGCCTGTGATCCCAGCTACGCAGGGGGCTGAGGCAGGAGAACTGCTTGAACCCAGGAGGCAGAGGTTGCAGTGAGCCGAGATCACGCCATCACACTCCAGCCTGGGGGACAAGAGTGAGACTTCATCTCAAAAAAAAAAAAAAAAAAAGAGGCAATTTAAATGTCAGCTGCGTAAAGTAACTGTGGTATGTGTGTATGTGTGTGTGTGTGTGTGTGTGTGTTGTGTATGCATATAATCATACATATAATGAATATTATTCAGCCTTTGAAAAGGAGATCCTGACATTTGCCACAAAATGGATAAACCTGGAGGACACTATGCTAAGTAAAAGGTAAGCCAAACACAGAAAGAAAAATATTGCATTATGTCATATGTGGAATCTATTTCTTTAAAAAGGTCAAATATACAGACATGGAATAAAACAATGGTAACCAGGGATCCAGTGGAGAAGGAAAGTGGAGGATGTATGTCAAAGGATACAAAGTTGCAGATACACAGGGTGAAGAGGGCTAGAGATCAACATGAAGATGTTAAAAAGACTACAGTTAATAATATTGCAGTTTTCGGGATCTTTGCTAAATGAATAGATTTTAGCTGTTCTTAGCACACACACAAAAAAATAGCTATGTGAGATGATAGATATTTTAATTTGCTTAATTATATTAACCATTTTACCGTCTATATGTATCTCACCTCATGTTGCATACACCTTAAATATACACAACACGATTTACTTAACAAATAAACCAACATTTACTCAAAAACCAAAAAAGAAAATAGACATGAAAACTCCATTTTATGTGTTGAACAGCAGATTAGACACAGGCAAAGAGAAAATTAATGAACAGAAAGATAGGTCAAAAGTAAACATCCAGATAGAAGCATAAGCAATTAAAAGAAGGAAAATGGGCCAAGGTGGTGACTTATGCTTGTAATTTCAGTGCTTTGGGAGGCTAAGACGGGCAGATTGCCTGAGGCCCAGAGTTCGAGACAAGCCAGGCCAACACGGTGAAACCCCCTCTCTACTAAAAACGCACACAACACATTTTGCTGAGTGCAAGTCCCAAGTAGCTGGGAGTACAGGCCTGTGACACCATGTCCGGCTATTTTTTCTTGCGAAGCACAAGAATTCCTTGATCCAGAGGTTGCACTGAGTCGAGATGTTGCCCCTGCACTCCAGACCGGGTGACAGAGGGAGACCATATCTTAAAAATAAATAAATAAAATAAAGTAAATAACATAAAAGAAGGAAAATGTAGACTAGAGTGTAAGAGCACATGTAACACGGTGAAAGGCTCTAACATATTTAATTAGGGGAAAAGAGTTGAGAATTATTAGGAATCAATTATCAAAGAGGTCATGTCTGAGAACTGTCAAAACCTGGAAGTGACATAATGCCACAGACATAAAAGTAATAAAAACCTTAAGTGAGGGAAACTAAAAAATACCAGACTACAAAACATCAAAAAGTATAACAGAATTGTTGAAAACCAAAGATGTAGAGAAAAGCTTAAAAACAGTCAGAAGTCAAGATGGGAGCAGAGATAGGAGGAAGGAAATTTTACCTACAAAATAACACTAAGCTTTACAGCTGACATTACAACAGCAACAATAAAAGCCAAATAGAAAATATTTTCAAATAGTTAAAAGTAACTGCAAACCACTTGGAATTCTCTACCCTCTAAAAAACAATGTCTTCATTAGCAACTTCCACTGTCATTGGAATTATTCATGTTCCCTCTATGTTTAATGTATACATATTTACTCAGCTAGTTTGTCTATATTTTCAATTCACCACGACAAACAGGTTTTGTGTTTATATTTGGTTTGATCATCTATCACACGGCCTACCTTGTCATAGGCATTAATAAATGTTGTTAATCCTACTGAGAGGTGACAACGTGCTAGCAGCCCTCGCTAGCTCTCAGGGCCTCCTCGGCCTCAGCGTCCTACTATGGCCGCGCTCCAAGAGCCCTTTAGCCCGCCGCTGAGCTGTGCGGGCCTCTGCTCGCGGGGAGGTGTAGAGGGAGAGGCCCAGCGGGAGGCGGGGGGGGGAGGGAGGGGCGCGGGGCGGAAGCCAGGGCAAGGTGGGCTCGACTGGAGCCGGGCGGCGCGGGCTCGACGGGCCCCCGCACTAAACGCTGCCGGCTGCGGCCCGCTGGGCTTGATGGCGGATGAGCTCACTCTGCGTTGCCTGAGTGCCTCGGCCCCCTGCCGCAAAGTCCGGCGGCGAGTGCCATTAAGAGGTGAAGCAGGCCGGCCTTCTGGGTCCTGCGGGAACTTGGAGACATCTTCTGTCTAGCTAAAAGATTGTAAATGTACCAATCAGCACTCTGTGTCTAGCTAAGATTTGTAAATGGACCGATCAGCGCTCTGTGTCTGGCTAATACGGTAGAGGACTTGGAGATCTTTTGTGTCTAGCTAAAGGATTGTAAATGCACCAATCAGCGCTCTGTCAAAATGGACCAATCAGCTCTCTGTAAAATGGACCAATCAATTTTCTGTAAAATGGACCAATCAGCTCTCTGTAAAATGGACCACTCAACGCTCTGTAAAATGGACCAATCAGTAGGATGTGGGTGGGGCCAGATAAGGGAATAAAAGCAGGCCAGCCAGCAGGCCCTGTATGCTCTTGGTTTTCTTGTGTGGTGGGGTGTTTTTTTTTTCTTTTGCTATTGAAGGTGAGTCTTGCTGCTCGTTAGTCTTTGGGTCTGTGCCGCCTTTATGAGCTGTAACACTCACCATGGAGGTTCGCAGCTCCACTTCTGAAGTCAGGGAGACAACGAACCAAGCAGAAGGAAGAAACTCGGTACACATGTGAGCATCTGAAGGAGAAGGAACAAACTCCGGAGGCACCATCTCTAAGAACTGTAACATTCACTGCAAGAGTCAGCGGCTTCATTCTTGAAGTCAGGGAGACCAAGAATTCACCAGTTCCGGGCACACCATGTGTAAGTGCTCAAGAATCTCCTGACAATAGTTCCTCCTGAAAGTTAATCTTAAAACTCTTCTTTAAATAGGACTAAAATGGAAATACTGATTATCCTTAAAGTGAATGTATTTTTTCTTATTAAAAAAGATGTAATTTAAATGAATGCACATGTCAAAGGCATGTCTTTCAGTGACCCACATGATTATTGGTCCAATTGACATGGCTCCTTTGTCTGGGGAAACACACAGGGTCCTTGGTGGTGGTCTGAGAAAATTAGCGACAGACACAGATGGAGCGGGTTAAGGAGTGGAAAATTTAGTAGGCAAGAAAGAAGAGAAGGGCTCTTCCTTAGAGGAGAGCTCCAAACCAAATAACTCCACGTGGGGCAGAAGGCAGTCGGTTACATTGGGAGGCTTGAGAAGGTGGTGTCTGATTTGCATAGGACTGAAGGGATTGGCTTGACCAGGTGTGTTGTGTTGTTTATAGTAGTCGCCCCAAAAAAGTCCCTCCCACGCTAACTTTCATTATGTAAATGTGGCTACTTGGCTGGTCGCCATGATACCTATACACATGGCCTCTACTTGGCTCGCTGTCATGATGTCTGCACAAGTGGCAACAAAGAAAAAGTAGGGGGGACCACCATGTTGAGTGTACCTGACTCTGAGCCTCTTGTATTTACATATGCAAGCCTGTGGTTTGCATATCAGTGCTTGCAGGTGTGGCTTTTCAGGCTATTTGTTAGAAATGAAATGTTTTGGGGACTGCTTTTTAGTTAAAGGAAAAAGCCTTACTGAGGACTTTTTTCCCTTTCTAGCTGTCTAAAATAATTTCTTAATTTCTGTAATATAATTCCAGGAACATTAAAAAGTAACTGAAGTTTGGTGACATTCACAAATTTAATTTTCAGGAAGTAGCATTGTGTGCGTGGCCGCGTGTTATGCTTCTTCAGTTAGCCGCATTCTTTAAGTTCATCAGTTCACATCATCTACTTTTCTAGCATAATCAATAAAATCAAATTTTACCAGTTACCATAGATATCTTTCTAAAATACAACTTCGGTTTCTTTTGAAATAAAATTTATTTTACTTTTTATATTTATATTTTTTAACTTTTTAGGTTGATAGAAATGTATATAAGAGTTGCAGAAATAGCACAGAACCCACTTACCTATCCAGCTTCCCAAGTGGCGTTTACTTATATAGTCTAAAAATGCAGTTATAAAAAACAGTAAGTTAACATTAATGTAATACTATTAGCCAATCTAGGAATTTTATTCAGCTTTTTACTCCGTGTCACTAATATTCCTTTTCAATTCCAGAATCCAATTCAGGCTCACATATTGAATTTAGTTGGCATATTTCCATAGTTTCCTCTAATATGGAATACTTTCTCTGTCTTGACTTTGAAACTATTGAAGATTGCTGGTCAATCATTTTGTAGAACACATATCAATTTGCATTGTCGAATGTACACTACAGAAATGCTGTGTTATTACATTAGGAGGTATCTGATGTTGATGATATTACAGAGATATTTGTAAGAGAGGACCATGTTTCCAAAATACGATGTACATGAATAAAAAAATTTAGGAACAACCTCTGTAAGCTTCTGTACTCCATCAAATTTAAGACGTATTGATTATAAGATGCTTCATTGGATTTACCTGCAATATTTAGAAGAAAAAACTAATGCTTTCATGAAAAGTACAATGCAATAACTTTCTAACGATTAGAAATATTACAAAAGTTGAAAAATTTGTTTTTATTTAAATAAAAGAAGTGCTGGTAACATGAACAGTGATTGACCAGGTTCATAAAGAGCAGTCTGACAGTAGCTTAACACCACGACTGCCACCAGACCAGCTGTGATTGGGAGTCCCTTCTCAGGTTCAGAGATGTTAAAATGGGGGGGTAGGGGCGGGGTGGAAAAAAGTATTTTAAGTAAAAAACAAAATGAATAGAGAGGCCAAGCCACTTTCTTCCTTAACGCGGTGTCTGAGGAGTTTTGTCTGCGGCTTGTCCTGCTGCAGATTAACACCCTCAAGCAATGGTTAGAAGTCACCCTTCATATTGTGTACAGTGGAAATTCATTCTTTTTTTTATGGTAGGGGAATAACATGATCATAACATGTTATCATTAGGGGGATGCTTATAAGAGAGGATAGTATTTCCAGAATATGAGAAAGGTCTTATGCATTGGGATATGTTACTTTACCCCAACACCAGGAATGGCAATAAGGGAAAAAGTTTGTTTGAGTTTGGGGATCATACTGCTAAGAAAAGAAAAGAAGAAAACAGGATGTCTATTCACTTGCTTATGCTTAACATAGCACTATAACCACAGTGCTAAGTTAATAGTCTCCTGCTTTAATGTAAACATTGGGAAAAGCTTTAAAAAATTTAGAAAACAAATACAAAGATGCTAAAGCCATGATTTTGCAAGCTGAAGGTCATTTTTCCATTTCACAGTGTGATGTTTCATGGAAATGCTTTATATTCTCCACCCAATGATTGAGTAACGAATACAATTACAACAGTAGGAAATTTAACAAGACAACAGGAAACAAACTTAGAATTAAGAGTATTAGTTTACTAGAGTGGCAGATTTTTACCTGTATAAATTTAAAAAGTGCATTTCCAAAAATGAAGTATAGCATAGAAAACCTGAATTAATTTTAATTAGAGAATCAATCTAGCAGCTTATGTGGAAGAACCAAAGCCATTTCATTGTATCTGCATAGACCCACCTCTAAGGGAGCTGCCTGGGACAATCCTTTATGCCTATTGTCCTGGCATAATTATTAATGCCGTTCTTTCACCGTTAACATTTTTCTAGTTTGCCAATAAGTCATATGGTCATTGAACTGATAATTGAATTTAAGTTGTAAATTATTAATTTAGAATATACAATGTCAAAAATACGTTTATTTTGACATTAATTTGTAAAGTGTATGAAAAGCAAGAACCTAAAATTGTAAATGTTATGTAATAAACTCCCAAAACTTGTTTTTAATGTAAAAAGTGCATTTATACTCTTGAGTTTCCTACATCACTTTTATTTTCCATGCTTATTTGAGTTATGGGGGATGCCCAGGAACTTTTCTAAATAAGACAAATAAGTATGAAAACATAGCGAATCTGGAGCAGTTAGGAGCATGATATTTCCCATAGCATTTGCATCCTGGCTCTGCAGTTATCACTAAGTCACTTTGCAGACTCACTCTAAGCCTTCTGTGTCTGTTTTTAAATCTTTAAAGAGGTAATTGTAACATTTACCTTAAAGTATTGCTGTAAGAACCGAATGAGTGATAAAGCTCTATATAAATTCGAGAACGTGTCTGGCATTTTGTAAGCATTACATGAGTACAGATAGCCCCCCAACTTAACTACAGTTCAATTCATGGTTTTTAACTTCACGATGATGTGAAAGCAATGTGTTGAGTAAAACTATACTTGAAATTTTATATTTTGATTTTTTCCCAGGCTAGTGATATGCAGTATGATGCTCTCTCCAGATGCAGGGCAGTCAGCCAGGGAATCATCAGGATAAACAACCAACATTCTTCAGTGTGCCATGTTGTCAGATAATTCTGCCCAACTGCAGGCGAATGCCAGTGTCCTGAGAATGTTAAAGGTAGGCTAGTCTATGCTGTGATTGATGTTCAGTAGTTTAGGTATAGTAAATGCATTTTCGACTTACAATACTTTGAATTTATCATGAGTTTATAGGGACATAACCCTATCATGAGTTGAGGAGCATCTAAATTTAGATGAATAGATAGATAAAGGGGAATTTGGGGATTATTGCCTCTTATACAAGTTCAAATTCACTTGGGAAAAGGGGGGAGGTTGATGGGTTTCTAAGTACAACACTGTGAGAGAACACGAAGTATAAACAAGAAACTTGACCCAAAAAGAGACAGTGAATCTTTAACACACTTCAGGACTCAGGGTGCCACACAGGTCTAAGGTAACTTGCAGGAATATGACATGGGTACAACTTTCAAGAGCTTTGAATTTATTTCTTAAAAGAGCT
Source organism: Trachypithecus francoisi (assembly GCF_009764315.1). Lineage (NCBI taxonomy): Eukaryota > Metazoa > Chordata > Mammalia > Primates > Cercopithecidae > Trachypithecus > Trachypithecus francoisi. The sequence goes on from NW_022681459.1 coordinate 11,635,986, forward strand.
CAACATAAAACCAAAGTGAGAGCAAGAACATTTTAGTTTTCTTCTCTTGTTTTACTCCATGTTTCATATATTAACAAACCCTGTTGATATTACCTTTAAAATTATTTTGAAAATGTGTCCATATTTGATGACTTTCATTTATACTACATACTCCATGACATCATCTCATTTATTTCAATTGACCCCTAATTTGTCTCCCTGCTCTGCCCTTGCTCTCTATTTGGTGTATTTCCTCCGAGTAGCAAGAAATCTTCAGTTAAGGCAGAAGACTTGTCTTGTTTCTGAAAACCATCCATTGGTTTCCTGTTTCAGTTACTGTAACAGTTGAGTCCTCAGAATTGTATACAAAGCACTCCGTGCTTACCTCTTTATTAAACTTTCTTTTTTTTTCTTTTTTTAAAAATTTTTATTTACTTTTTTATTTCAATAGGTGTTTGGGGAACAGGTGGTGGTTGGTTATGTGAATAAGTTCTTTAGTGGTGATTTCTGAGATTTCAGCGCACCCATCACCCAAGCAATGTACACTGTACTCAATGTGTAGACTTTTATCCCTCACCCCCGCTCCCACCCTTTTCCCTAAGTCCCCAACGTCCATCGTATCATGTTTATGCCTTTGTATCCTCATAGTTTAGTTCCCACTTGTAAGTAAAAACATACAAGGTTTGATTTTCCATTCCTTCACTTAGAACCATAGTCTCCAATTCCATCCAGGATACTGTAAATGTCATTTTGTTCCTTTTTATGGCTAAGTAGTATTCCATGTATATATGTGTGTGTGTGTGTGTGTGTGTGTGTGTGTGTATCACTTTTGCTTATCCAGTCATTGATTTATGGGCATTTAATCGGGTTCCATATTTTTGCAATTGCAAATTGTGTTGCTCTAAACATGCATGTGCATGTATCCTTTTTCATATGATGACTTCTTTTTCTCTGGGTAGATACCCAGTAGTGGGATTGCTGGGTTAAATGGCAGATCTATGTTTAGTTATTTAGGGACTCCCTACACTATTATTAATAGTGGTTGTGTTTTAGTTTCAGCAATGCACCAAAATGTAGCAGTCTCTTGTTGTCTGAGGTAATACCTGGAGTTCTTTGGCCTACCTCTAAGGAGATTAAGGAGAGCAGACACAAAAGTGAGGTTGGAGCAAAAGTTTTGATAAGCAAAAGGAGAAAACTGTCTGCCAGTTGAAAGGGGGCCCCAAGGGTATGCCCTCTATGAGGCTGGAGTCCAGGGTTTTTATGGCCTGGGAAGGGGAAGAAATGTGCTTAGTCCATGGGCTGTCTTGGAGAATGTGTGACTCAGCTTGGCCCAGGGCCTTGGCCTGGGACCAATTAGAAAGCTTGACCCAGGACCAATCAGGGGCTGAAGTGATGATTTATGGAGACTACTCAGCTTGCCCCAGGACCTATCAGGAGCTGAAGTAAAAGCTTGGCCCCAGACCTTGGTCCAGGACCAATCAGGGGCTTAAGTGATGATTCATAGAGGCCGGTCTCACAATCAGAAAATAGGAAAGGAGAGTGCCCACTGGAACCCACTGGAGCCCACTGTGGCCATGCCCACAAAAAGAGAAGAAACTTTTTCCTGGGAGCCTGCCAACTATACAAGGGACAAAGGCATTTCTGTGCTGGGCCTTGGTTTTTTTTATTCTGAGTGAGCCAGAGGTTTGTGCAAGTGTTTATCCAAATGGGCCGGAGGTTTATCTATCTGTGCAGTCATGGCCATGTTTCCAGGCACAACACCTCGTGACGGTTCCCTTGTCCTGTCTGCAGCTTGATTTTTTTTTCCCCAGGCTACTTTTTATATTATGGGAGCATGAGGGACTGACCCATGGGCCGGGGACTCTCCGAGGACCCTTCTCTTGATATCTACCTAAGGCAAGCTAGCTAACTCCTTTCAGTTGTACTGATTACATTCCCACCAACAGTGTAAATGTGTTCCCTTTTTATCACATCCACACTAACATCTATTTTTTTTTTTTTTTTTTGAGGTGGAGTCTCACTCTGTTGCCCAGGCTGGAGTGCAGTGGCCGGATCTCAGCTCACTGCAAGCTCCGCCTCCCGGGTTCACGCCATTCTCATGCCTCAGCCTCCCGAGTAGCTGGGACTACAGGCGCCCGCCACCTCGCCCGGCCAGTTTTTTGTATTTTTTTAGTAGAGACGGGGTTTCACCGTGTTAGCCAGGATGGTCTCGATCTCCTGACCTTGTGATCCGCCCGTCTCAGCCTCCCAAAGTGCTGGGATTACAGGCTTGAGCCACCGCGCCCGGCCATCAACATCTATTTTTTAAAAATTTTTTTTGATTTTAGCCATTCTTGCAGGAGTGAGGTGGTGTTGCATTGTGGTTTTGATTTGAATTTCCCTGATAATTAGTGATACTGAACATTTTCCCATAGGCTTGTTGGCCATTTGTATATCTCCTTTTGAAAAATGTCTGTTCATGTCCTTGCCTACTTTTTGATGAGATTTGTTAGTTTGTTTTGATGATGTGTTTGAGTTCTTTGTAGATTCTGGATATTAGTCCTTTGTCAGATGTATAGCAAAAGCTATACATATATTGTGAAGATTTTCTCCCACTCTGTAGGTTGTCCGTTAACTTGTCTGATTATTTCTTCTGCTCTGCAGAAGCTCTTTAGTTTAATTAAGTCCCATCTATTTATCTGTTTTTGTTGCATTTGCTTTTAGGTTTTTGGTCATGAAATCTTGGCCTTAGCCAAGGTCTAGAAGAGTTTTTCCGATATTATCTTTTAGAATTTTCATGGTTTCAGGTCTTAGATTTAAGCCTTTGATCAATTTTGAGTTGATTTTTGTAAAAGGTGAGAGATGAGGATCGAGTTTCATTCTTCTACATACAGCTTGTCAATTATCCCAGCACCGTTTGTTGAATAGAGTGTCCTTTCCCTGCTTTATGTTTTTGTTTGCTTTGTTGAAGATCAATTGGCTGTAAGTATTTGGCTTTGTTTCTGGGTTCTTTATTCTGCTCCATTGGTCTGTGTGCCTATTTTTATACCAATACCCATGCTGCTTTGGTGACTGGCCTTATAGTATAGTTTGAAGTCGGGTAATGTGATGCCTCCAGATTTATTCTTTTTGATTAGTCTTGCTTTGACTATGTGGGGGTTTTTTTTTTGGTTCCATATGAATTTTAGGACCATTGTTTCTAGTTCTGTGAAGAATTATGGTATTTTCATGAGAATTGCATTGAATTTCTAGATTGCTTTTGACAGTATGGACATTTTCATAATATTGATTCTACCCATTCATGAGCATGGGTTGTGTTTCCATTTGTTTGTGTCATCTATGATGTCTTTCAGCAATGTTTTTTAGTTTTCCTTGTAGAGGTTTTTCACCTCCTAGGTATTTTATTTTTTTGCAGCGATTGTAAACGGGGTTTAGTTCTTCATTTGATTCTCAGCTTGGTTACCGTTGGTGTAGAGCAGATTTGTGTACATTAATTTTGTATCCTGAAACTTTACTGAATTCATTTACAAGTTCTAGGAGCTTTTTGGATGAGTCTTCAGGGTTTTCTAGGTATATGATTATATCAGCGAACAGCAACAGTTTCATTTTCTCTTTATTATACTTTCTAGTATTCTCCCTTTTCCTTATTTTCATAGAAGCCACAATGGTTCCATGCTTGTACCCAACAGACACATTGATGGCTCATGGCTTTGCTCTTCTTCCTTGTACATGAAAAATCTCCCCTCAATATAGCAGTGTGGCTCCAAGATACACTTAGGATCTTTGCTAAACTTTCTTCTTTAGTAAACCCTTTTCTTGACTCTAGTAAGAGAAGAAATTCTCATCTGTTTGGTCTAGATTGACAACATTTCTAGGCATGTGTAATAGGTAAATGCTTCTCAAAAAGGCTGAGGCTTGTTAAACTTGGGCCATGTTTTTCCTGTGATTAATGTGTATTTCATTCAACTATATGTGTATCTTTTATAAAACAGTGTAATATACAACAATTTTGAGGAAAGTGCTTTTATGGAATAAAGCATTCAATATTTTAGTTTTCTGAGCCTAACTTTGTTTTTGGAGTTAGAGAAGAAATGGAGGCATTCCATCATTTAGGGGTTTCTCGTCTTCAAGTACACTGTCCTTACTGGTAGCCCTCTACAAAGAGTCAGACATTCCAAATAATCTTTTTCTCCTTTCTAAAAACAACTCATCTCTAGAACACTTGGCCAGTGCCCACTTAGTATACAGCATATTGTAGATTGAGTTCACAAACCTGCTTAGCCAGAATGTGCTATAAGGTGTTCAGAAAGATAAGAATATATTATAAATTTAAAATACTAATAATTCTCTGCAGAACATGTTTATGTACAAAATATAGACAAAAATTTTATCAGCTGTTAAAAGGGTGATTACTATATGATCACAATATTCTTCAATAATATGATCAGTAGATGTGTCTTCTCAAAATGTCATAAAATAATATTTCAAAAACATTTCTCAAAACAGGTAGGTCACAGTCCGCTAAAAAAAAGGAGAAGAAACCAGTATGTATTTATTAACAAGTAGGTATTCCTTGAATGAATATGTTTTCGGCTTTTTACTCTCTTTAGTGTTGCTTTTGCTTCTCTGGACACTTCCCCCTATAAAATGATTAGTTCCCATGCTCAGATGTCATGTGTTGAATCTGAGACAAGAGTTGCCAAAGTATATTGAAATAGAATCAGACATTCAAAAAAACCAGTCATCTCTTTAATGATAGCTCGAAGACACTATTATTTTGATACTGAATTTTCTGCATCCACCCAAGATAAAAATGTATGTTAATAATGTAACTTAAACATTAACAATTGTTTTGGAATGCCAGTTCATCTCCTTTATGGGCATTGAAGAGATTAAGTGACCTAAGATGCTTTATTTTGGAGGATACAAATATGCTGATTGCAGCAGAATCTGCCCTGGTAAGAATGTAAATAACATAGTGAATAGTGAACTCAGTGCACTGCATTTATCTTCTAGATTCATTATCAAAGTGTCCTTTGAATTTAACATTTTTTGTTTAAAAAATGAAGACCAATACACTAAGCAAGCATTTTGTTTTCAGAAGTGATAACGTTGGGAAATTCTTACGTAAGAATTAATTAGGTAAAATGGTCTTTAACTGAAGAATTGGTTCAATCGCCAGATGGACTGAGAAATGTTTCTCTGAAGGCAGATCTATTATATTTTCACCTTCAGGCACCAGGGGGTAACATGTCTTATTAATGCCTCTATTAAAATTGACCTGCTTCCGTAGGTATGGTACCAAATAGACAGCTCATCAAATAAAATGAATGCTTTTAAAAGGATTTTATACATAGCTATGCATTTTCAAAAAATAAATTTCCATTTTGATGCAGGAAAATGAGGAAATTTAAATAAACTGAATCATTTTGCTAGCTATAAGATAGCAATTTAAATCATTATGATTAGGAAAATACCAGATATCATATTTATAGGAAGCTACTTAACAAATAGCATCAGTTATATAAGGATGAATTTTACATAATTTTCCTTACAGAGATTGTGCATTTTCTATAAATAAATACAATATTAAGGTGATTTAATTTGAAATTTGACTTACCCAGCATGTATTGTTTAAAGAGATAGAGTCATGCGTTCCAAATCCAATTTATATAATGCATAAATTGTAGCACTAACAGATAAGCTTGCTTTTCTTAAAATCTCAGGATCAAGCAGACACCCTGTCTGGTTGTAACTTGATCAGTCATCTTTATGCTGTGACTTGGATTCATCTGCTGAAGACATCTATGTGATATCCTCAAATAATTACAGAAGTTTGTAGAAATTGCATAGATTGTACACCAGAAAAAGGCAGTGTTCATAAGTTGTTAACTGACAAATGAGATAAAATCTCAGACTCTTCATTGTTCTTGACAATTTTGGCAATGGACATGTGATAGTGACAGATGTGTTCTGAAAGAGGAGAACTAAGGTCCTTGAGGACGGATTGAGAGGATTTGAGGGAAGCCTGTTTAAGTTATTGTGAAAATGACAAATTTTATGGTCAACAACTCTGTAAGTGGTCCTCCATTTTATTGCCTATAATCAAGGATGAATTGGATGGGTGATTGCAGAATAAAATATTGAATAGCATCCTGGTTAGTACTAACTCCTCTGGGGAGGGAAAGTTACTCAGTAACTGGCAGGCAGCCTCTGGTCCACCTCACTTTAACAACTAGTATTAAATCTGCAAGATAGAAATTCTAAATTCTTTTCAGATGCCGTTTACAGAGATGCACACCAACACTGGACAGAAGAAGAAACAATTTACAACTACTATGGGCAGAAACCAGGCAGATTATTAAATTTCCACTAGTCCTCTTTGGAAAGGTAAAGGGTGTAATTCATTCTTATAAAGGAAAAATGGCAATAGCTGGGACATCTTAGGGCTTAGACCTTCCTATACTTCGTAGAGTTGTTAGGATGAGACAGTAAAAGATCTCAGACCCTCCTGTGCAGTAGGTCTTGGCTGTAATAATGGAGCTTTGGCTCTCTAGGAGATAGATCCTTCGAAGAGGTGAATTCCCATGGGAAAAAACTATCGATGAAACGTTAACTAGTACCAAGGTTTTTGTAACCTTAGATTGGGTTTACGTAGCTGTGACTGTCCCACTGGAGTGTGTGAAACAAAACAATCCAGGTATATGCTTTTGTGTTTATCCTTGTGTGCCATGGAAAACTTCACTAGATACTATGTAGAAAACTGGGAAGAATAATAGAGAAGTTATCTTAGCAATGGGGCAGGAGATGCCGTGGATTTAAGTGTACTCCTCAAAGGAGTCATGGCTGTGTGAGTCAAACTTGAATCATTCAGAGGGAGCACGTCCACTGGCCCCAACCCAGAAAGCGGTGTGACTGACACTATTGAGAGAAGGGATTCTCAAAACTGCCATAGATAGTGTCTGTCATGATATTCTCACAGCCTGATGGACCAGACACATTTAAAGTCAGTTTGATTGAGGCATTGGAAACTGAAAGTAAGTGTACTTTGCATGTTAGCTGCAAGCCACTCCCTACTGGTGTGATCATCTTCTACCCCAGCCTCAGATGCTTTAAGAAAGATGAATAGAACTGGGACCAAGATGCCCCTGTCTCCAAAGAAAAATTAAAATGATATGCATACATTCAAGTTTGCAGGGAAACTTTGACCCTGGAATCTAGAACCCTGTAGGTAAGCTACAGCAGAACACTGAGTGTAATACACTGTGAAAGATTTCAGTGAACTATGTATGAGTGCTTATGCAAATGCATGTCTGGGGCAATATATTATATAGCCCAGTTTCTATGCTGGTTATGTGAAGTGTTGAGTACAGGTTGTAGGAAGGACCTTTCAAAGCTTCTCTCTACCCTAATTATCTTATTAATTTTGCCTCAGTTCCCGTGATACCTATCTTTCTTGATTGATTCTTCTGACTGTATTTTCCAGGATTGATACTATGTTATGTGTAATTCTCTAGTTTCAACCCTTTATTAACTGATGTAGGTATTTTTCATGGCAATTTGCCTGTCCAAGTATTTAGCTCCTGCTCAACACATTGACTTGACACATCCTTGTTCACATAAAAGTATAGACAGAGTCCTCTACTACTACCCGTCTCTTTCCCCACAGGAACAGTTCCTCCGTACATCCCCTTAGATAAAATGATCAAAATATGAGAAGTAGAGACAGTGTGGTGAGCATGAGTAAACCACATTAATACAGAGAGAACATTTGACTGCGTCAATTTTGCTCTGTGTGCTTTTTGTAAGTATATTTACCAGCCTTGTTGAGACCAAAGTTTGGGCCAAAAATATGAGTACCTGGCAGTTAATGCTAAAATAGAACTATGTAGTGTAATTTGTAACACTCTGAAAAGAAAAAATTTGAAGATGCTTATTTTGATTTTGTTTGAAAACTCCAATCATGGATATAAAATTCCTAATTTGCCTACCGCGTGAACAAGTAGTACATCCTTGTATTTGTATAGCATCTGTTTCCATGGAATGTAAGTAGTAAATGTTAGCTACAGAATGTATAAATGCAGATTTGAGTATAAAAATATCTTCTACAAATAACATTTTCTTTCCATTTTAGTAATAACCCCAAACTCAGTCAGCAACGCAACAGTATTTTGGCTGAGGGCCTGTTTGTTGTAAGAAAACAGGGCTATTTTCCTCCTATTTAAAACATAACATGTTTTTTATGTTCAATTCACAGAGAGTTTCATTTTTAATGAATTTTCCTTATTCTCCAGTGCTTCACTATATCAGTCTGTGTGAATGACGTTGATTTCTTAAGGGGAAACACTTTGCATCGAGATAAATTTGATTTACACATAACTAATGTAAGCAGAAAGGAAAAAACAGTCTGATATTTAGAAGTAGACAAACTTTACTTAATTTAGAGGAACCCCTACTTAGTTTAATGTGACAGACAATAATGAGGAAAAAAAATTCTTGTTCATTGTCAGCTCGTTTAGATGTATCTGCATTGGATTTCAGAAATGAACATATATTAGGCTCTAAGTGTAAATGTGTTTAATGCATCATTTGGGTGCAGTTTCTTCAGTAAATCCCCTAGAAACCAGAAGGGGCTCTTCTTCAGATTGGCTTCTAATAGTGAAGGAATTTTTTTTTAATGTACAGGCTTTCATTAAACTTCATTTTTAATGGCCCGAATAAGTGACTCTTTCTTCCCAGACCATTAAAAATAATAATAGGGAAACAGAAGCAAGAAATGAGGTCACTCATAACTTGAAAAATTAAATAAAAATGAAATACATCCCTGAAAAAAAAAATGCTGGGAAACACAGAGACTTTGAAGACTAAAAAAAAAAAAAAGCTTCCTCTTTCTCTTGAAGTATTGTCTCTTGAATTTGCCTACCATTCATCTGACAGCACCCAAGGATTTTTTTTTCTAAAATACGAAAATTTTAACGGTGTTGAAGCACTACCCTAATTCTCAAAATTTTAGAAAATAAACGAGGATTGATTTCTTCTTCTAAGTTACCTTAAAATAAAGAAAACTTGATAAACCAAGAGGATTGAGTTGAGGCTTAAAGAGATTTCAAGAAACACTAACTCAGTCTTACCAAAGTCCTTAGCAAATTTCCTTTTTTTTTTTTTTTTTAATTTGAGTAACTGCTTGTCCCTGGTAGAGTAGGGTATAGCTACATTCTATTGCAACAGCAGATGCAAGGATAAACATGGTGATTCAGGTAAAAACATAGAACTCAGAGTTTGCCGGTGCATTGGCTTCACGGAGCAATAATTACCACAAACCTATCACCATGGGTTATATCATCAAAAGGTCACAAGTGATTACAGGCAAAGTTCTCATCGATAAAGGCAATAACATGAGTTCAAATATAGGTCAGATATCTAAGAGATTCTATATCAACAAAAAAACAATATGTGGTGGCTTTAGAACATGATTGCAAATTACTTAACAGTCTTCTCATTAAGACGGTCGTCTCCTAAAATCTGGTGGGCAAGTCACTGTTTCAACCATTTGAGTATAACTGAAGTTATGCCACATGATGGTTTTAGTTGACTGTGGTATTGCCAAAATACAATACCACAGAGTGGATGGCTTAAACAACAGAAATTTATTTTTTCTTCTAGTTCTGGAGGCTAGAACTCCAAAATAAGTTGCCAGCAGATTTGGCTTTTCCAGAGGTTTCTCTCCTTGGGTTCTCTCCAGCTGCTTTCTTTCTGTCTGTCTTTGGCCTATCCTTGGTGTTTGTCCTTCCCTAGTGTCTCCTCTTCCTATAAAGACATCACTCATATTGGATTAGGACCCCACCATTAGGTTCTGGTGTAACCTTAATTACCTCTTTAAAGGCCTGTTTGCCTGTTTCCAAATGCAGTCATATTGAGTGTTAGGGCTTCAACATATAAATTGGTGGGGGGTAGAGAGGTGCACTTCAGCTCTTAACAATGACTTTCAAAGCTAGGTTATAAGAGATTGCAAGACCTCCGATTTTAATGCTGAAAAATTTATTTTCATAGCCTTGAGTTGTCATTTAAAATATATGCTGTGACTATATGCTGTGAAAAACCAAAAGCTGTGTAGGGCAATGCAGAGAGCAGTCATTCCGTATTTTAAATGAGACTAGAAGTATACATATAGGTATATAGATAGGTCCCATGGATGTGAATATGTTGCCACATCAGGTTATTGACTTTTTACGTTTTACCCCTTGGGACTATAGTTGCAGTGTCTAGGTCGGAGAATAATGTAATATTCACTTGAAAGTGAATATATGAAGAAATGAACAAGTGAATTCTGGAATGTCCCAAGACTTGGTTCTTAGTCGTTTCTCAATGTACAAATGTATCACATTATTATTCCCAGTTATGTAAGTTGTGGTGGATTACATAACTGGAGGCAATTGAGCCAAATTTGAACACTTCTCTGAAATCTCAAAGCTCACTCTCTAATGCATGTATTGGACAGTCTCCCATTTTCAAACATCTCTAAATGGACATATAAAAATAATATATTTATGGAACCACTGTAAAATATATGTGGCTTTTGGAAGCAATAAGGATGATAAGAAAACACAGCTTCAAGTAGCTCCAAGTGCAAGCTTTACCATATATGATCTATGTGGCTTTGAGCTTCTACAAACATCGTTTCTTTAATATGCAAAATGAGACTATTAATACCTTCCTGGAAGATTGATTTTAAAAAGTTAAATGATAAATGGATTCAATATATGAGAAAACATCCTGGAGTATGTTAAGTACCATGCACATACAATATATTTTTATTAGGAATATAAATGCAGGGCCAGGTGCCAGTGGCTCAAGCCTGTAATCCCAGCACTTTGGGAGGTCGGGAGGGGTGGGTCACTGGAGGCCAGGAGTTTGAGACCAGCCTGGCCAACATTGTGAAACCCTGTCTCTACTTAAAATACAAAAATTAGCTGGGCATGGTGGCAGGGGCTTGTAATCCCAGCTAGTTGGGAGGCTGAGGTGGGAGAATCGCTTGAACCTGGGAGGGAGAGGTTGCAGGGAGCCAAGATCACACCACTGCACTCCAGCCTGGGTGATGGAGTGAGACTCCATCTACAAAAAGAAAAATAGAAAAAAGAATATAAATGTATAAATTTGTTGATTATTTGTCAGAAGGTGCAAGCAAAGAAAATCGGTTTGTAAATGACTGTCAGTGACTCTCAAAATAATGCACCTTGAAATGTATACATGATTTATGTAGCATGCTTCCTACTTGATTACATTTTAATCAGAAATAATGAAAAACATCTTATATAATGTGTATATGCTATATACAACATAGCATTTTTGTTACAACTTTTATATTGAATAAATATAATTTGAACTAACTTCAAAAGTATTTTAAGTTACTAAGATATTTATTTAAATTTATAGGAACCACAGAAAAAATATTGGATAATATATTGTTTGGCTTGCTTTAATCTTTGTGGAAATTCCCAGGTATTTTTAATATGGTTAGGTTTGATTATTTTGCTTGCAAAATTTTTTCATTGTAATCAGCTTCACCTTTTCTGTATCCTGACATGTGGTAAATAAAATATTGTTTTTTACCAAAATAGGCATATAAAATAGATATGAAAGAATAAAAACTAGTAACATAATTGTCTTTCCAATTAAAATTTGTAAAATTATCTTAAATCATAAAATTTCTAAGCACAAGCTCATATTTCATTTATTTTATGAATTAAAATTTACTAGGAATACTATATATGTGCAACTTTGCCTGTTTAAAAGCAGGTGATTTCTATGCACTATCATATTAAATTAATATTTCTTAACCTCATTTAATAAAAAGCATTCTATGTGACGTAAGTGAATCTTTAAATAGCACAACATATAACAAGATTACCAATCCCAAATATTTAGAGTCAGGAGTGCAACTCTACATTTCCTAATGGGATAAAGTAACAGAAGAGTCTTCTTTCATTTTCTATCTCTGTATTTTCTTAAAATCTAGAGTAAGGATTTATTTTATTCCTTAACACTCATTAAGAATAATGGGATTAGCCAAAATTTCAGGAGTAAAAAGGAGTCAAAATTAGTTACATGTAACTAATTTTGTAGTTACATGTAAGGCATTCATCTTCCCTAAAACACTTTCAGAAGGTCAATTTCAGTGTATATAAAACGGCTAAAACGTATTCAACTACATATAACAACTTATCCTAGAGATCAGTTCACTTAAAAACGTCTTTTGCCAGGAACAGTAGCAACACATGTAATCCCAGCACATTGCAAGGCCAAGGTAGGAGGATTGCTTGAGGCCAGGAATCTGAAACCAGCCTGGGCAACATAGGCAGACCCTGTCACTAAAAAAAGGAAAATAAAAGAAGAAAAGAATGAAAAACAAAGGTTTCTTGACCTAGTCATTCAAAGTCTTAATACTTCCAAATCTGTCTCAGAAATAATGATTTGTTTATGTATATGAAGCCAATATAATATGTAAATTTATATACAGTATTGAAGTTGAATGTACAATGTTTGCTGTAATTATATTTGTTTTCTTAACAATTCTTCTCTTTTACCTGGGTTATATCCAAATATTCAGCCTACACAGGTCCTTTCTTAATTTTACCTTCCTTGAGCACAACTACTTAATAGCAGCTTGTTTTAAATAAGCAGCCAAATGTACAATTTTTTTTCTTTTTTCTTTTTTTGAGACAGGGTGTCAGCTTTGTCGCCCAGGCTAAAGTGCAGTAGCATGATCAGGGCTCACTGCAGCCTCGACTTCCTGGGCTTAGATCATCCTCCTACCTGAGCCTCCCAAGTATCTGGTACTACAGGCACACACTACCACACACGGCTAGTTTTTGTATTTTTAATAGAGATGAGGTTTCACTATGTTGCCCAGACTGGTTTTGAAGCGCTGAGCTCAAGCAATCTGTCTGCCTCAGCGTCCCAAAGTGACGGGATTACAGGCATGAACTACCATGCCCAGCCAAAATCTTTTTCTAAATGTTCAAATATTCTTGCCTAAGGCAATTAGCATACTTGCACGTGTGTGTGTGTGCGTGTGTATATATAAAATTATATTTCCATGAATATTTATGGAGTGACAAGTTTCTGTTAAAATCCCAACTAGTTGTTGGGTATAAGTGATCACTATTCCCATAGGCATAAAAGTAACAAGATCCTCCTCTCATTGAAAATATAGGCTAATATAGATGTACGTATGTCTGTGTGTGTGCATATATGTATATTTTTCTGAGAGCTAGAAGTATTACAAATTTTATATCTATATATGATCACACACAAATACATCTATATGTGCACACACACATTAGGTGTGTGTGTATATATACATAATATATACATCAGTATACTGGTGTTCACCAGTAGTTGTCAAAATTGTTTGCGATGCTGTCTTCTTCCAGTCTCGGGGTCTCTGCATAGAAAGTTTCCGAGAGTGTCTGCATAGAAAGTTCCCGAGGGCTATTTTTTTTTTATTATACTTTAAGTTCTAGGGTACATGTGCATAACGTGCAGGTTTGTTACATATGTATACTTGTGCCATGTTGGTGTGCTGCACCCATCAACTCTTCAGCACCCATCAATTCGTCATTTACATCAGGTATAACTCCCAATGCAGTCCCTCCCCCCTACCCCCTCCCCGTGATAGGCCCAGGTGTGTGATGTTCCCCTTCCTGAGTCCAAGTGATATCATTGTTCAGTTCCCACCTATGAGTGAGAACATGTGGTGTTTGGTTTTCTGTTCTTGGCGATAGTTTGCTGAGAATAATGGTTTCCAGCTGCATCCATGTCTCTACAAAGGACTCAAGCTCATCCTTTTTTATGGCTGCATAGTATTCCATGGTGTATATGTGCCACATTTTCTTAATCCAGTCTGTCACTGATAGACATTTGGGTTGATTCCAAGCCTTTGCTATAGTGAATAGTGCCACAGTAAACATACGTGTGCATGTGTCTTCATAGCAGCATGATTTGTAATCCTTTGGGTATATACCCAGTAATGGGATGACTAAAAAAAGCCCGCATTTCCAAGACAATCCTAAGTCAAAAGAACAAAGCTGGAGGCGTCACGATACCTGACTTCAAACTATACTACAAGGCTACAGTAACCAAAACAGCATGGTACTGGTACCAAAACAGAGATATAGACCAATGGAACACAACAGAGTCCTCAGAAATAATACCACACATCTACAGCCATCTGATCTTTGACAAACCTGAGAGAAACAAGAAATGGGGAAAGGATTCCCTATTTAATAAATGGTGCTGGGAAAATTGGCTAGCCATAAGTAGAAAGCTGAAACTGGATCCTTTCCTTACTCCTTATACGAAGATTAATTCAAGATGGATTAGAGACTTAAATGTTAGACCTAATACCATAAAAACCCTAGGAGAAAACCTAGGTAATACCACTCAGGACATGGGCATGGGCAAGGACTTCATGTCTAAAACACCAAAAGCAATGGCAGCAAAAGCCAAAATTGACAAATGGGATCTAATTAAACTAAAGAGCTTCTGCACAGCAAAAGAAACTACCATCAGAGTGAACAGGCAACCTACAGAATGGGAGAAAATTTTTGCAATCTACTCATCAGACAAAGGGCTAATATCCAGAACCTACAAAGAACTTAAACAAATTTACAAGAAAAAACAACCCCATGAAAAAGTGGGCAAAGGATATGAACAGACATTTCTCAAAAGAAGACATTCATACAGCCAACAGACACATGAAAAAATGCTCATCATCACTGGCCATCAGAGAAATGCAAATCAAAACCACAATGAGATACCATCTCACACCAGTTAGAATGGCAATCATTAAAAAGTCAGGAAGCAACAGGTGCTGGAGAGGATGTGGAGAAATAGGAACACTTTTACACTATTGGTGGGATTGTAAACTAGTTCAGCCATTATGGAAAACAGTATGACGATTCCTCAAGGATCTGGAACTAGAAGTACCATATGACCGAGGGCTATTGTTATACCTTCTCCCTGCCCTTATTTCTTGCTTAACCTTGACTCCTGCAAGTCATAACTCGGCAACCACCTCGAGACATCCTCCTGTGACTCTACAAGGAATTACAAATCACTTAACTAAGTATTTCTTATCAGATCTATAATTATACACTTATTTGTCTGATGAATACATAAGGCATTAACTATTCAAGTATTATCAGATTTTTCAAGAACTATGACAATTAGCATTTAATGAGTGATTACATGTATAATGGCCTAATGCATCATTTAATCCTCACAGTGACACACCTAGGATCTGCAGAGCTAGAATTAGAACTGAAACAGTGTCAGTCTGGGAATCACAATTCTATATTTCTGAAAAACTTTATCTTTTTTTGTGTGAAGACATTTGTTTACATCACTGGGAAGCTATTAATAGGGCACTAGAAGGAAACTTTCGTTTTTCAGTATAAAATATGTTTCATGTCACTCATGTATATATCCCCAGGTTCTGAGTACACAGTTCCTAAGCTGATAATTGACTGCTTTAGTTGAATATTTCTCATGTTTTTAAAATCTCTTACATAGAGAACACATCTGTTCATTTTTCATGAGAGTAATAGCTTGTGTCTAGTTTGCTTCGTGTCGCTATCTTTATCTTTTATATTCTACTCTGTTTATGACACTTTCTTTGTGCCTTTTGGTCAGAGAAGCTTCTTGTTCTTCTGCTAATTCTAATAGCTGGGCTGATCGAATGATAACATTTGACTAGTTCATGGCTCATTTGAAGAATTGTTTCCTTTTTTCCCACATAATATTTTCTTTAAAAAGAACTTCTTGAGAACATTTTCACTGCTTGAACCTTGAAAACCTGACTCACCACATGTTAGACAATTAAAAGTTATTAAGAAAACGTGGTACATATACACAATGGAATACTACACAGTCATGAAAAAGAATGAGATCATGTCCTTTGCATGGGAGCTGGAGGCCATTGTCCTTGGCAAACTAACAAACAGAAAACCAAATACTGCATGTTATGAATTACAAGTGGGAGCTCAATGATAAAAAAACATGAACACAGAGGGGGGAACAGCACACACTGGGGCCTATCAGAGGATGAGGGTAGGTGGAGGGAAAGGATCAGGAAATAATAACTAATGGGTACTAGGCTTCATACCCCAGTGTTGAAATAATCTGTACAACAAACCCTAGTGACTGAAGTTTATCTATATAACAAACTTGCACATGTACCCCTGAACTTAAAAAAGTTACATAAATGTACCATTCACAGCCATTTCATAGATTTAAAAACATTACTCTTCAAACACAATTTCATCAAAAATTCTTGAATAACTGTTTTTAGAAGTTCATAATTTATATCTCAGGTGCAAGAAGCAAAGCTCAAATAAAAGTGAACTAAAATTTAGAAAATATTCACTATGTCACTTAAGTTTTTAGGTAGATAAATCACAGAGCTGTTCAATTTATTGTCTTAAAGACATTTTTGAAATGCAGCTTTTCACCTTTCTGTCATATTCAGTAGATTGACTTAGTTCTCCTCATGAAGCTGACCAGCATAATTCCACAATTTGCATTTATAGCAGCCAACTTTGAACCATAAAATGTCACCAAGTCTTCCTATAAATATTCTTTGATTAGCCAGAAGACTGTCTCAGAAGTATCCAGTGGACTTACTTTCTTGCTCCACTAGCTGGAAACCAAAGTGATTTTCACTCCTAACTAATAATAACAAAGGAAATTAGATCATTAGGTTGACATGTTCAAGCTTTACTAAAGACAAGAGGGCTATATCCTTTTCTTTAAATAAACTAGGGATGAAGAGACAAAAAGGATTTTTGCCTCAAGGGATATAGGGCATAGATGGTTTTTTGGAAGGCAACCAAAGTATACCCTAAGGTTTTTTCAATATTTTACTGTTAAAATAATCTTCAAAAATACATGAAAATGTGTGACACATGGAGTTTTATTGTTTTATTTTCAAATCAAAAATGATTGTAAAGCATGTGATGATAGTAATATGATTATACGTTAGCTATTAACCATTTTAAAAGTAGTCAAATGAAAGTAAAACCTAACTCATGTATCATCAAACATTGAGCTGGTTGAATGTGCCAGATACTCTCAAAGTCTGAAGTACTCTGATACAGAGGACTAAAACCCAGCCCCAAATCTCATGGTGGGAGCTGGCATGATATAATAAAAGCTTCTTCAGGCAAGAATTACGTGACAGAACCAAAGAATGCTTTTTGGAAGAGGTGATATTCTTAAAAAAAAAAAAAAAAGAGAAAACTTTAACTTAAAAAACCAAAAATGTATTCTGCCTGCTAAGGAATAAAAAAGGGTTCTCATTATCTAAACATTGAAGTGGAGAAAGTGTTTTGAGCCCTCAAAAGACTAAAGTTCTGATACTGTTATCACCAGATATCAAGTTCATATTTATCATCCCACTCAGCAAATGAACTGTTCAGACTTAATTAAGCACTTAGAAGTTGTATGGTACAGTAGGCATAATGTAACTATCCAAATCAACACGGAACAAAATTAGAATTTGTGGAAAAAAGATCTAGATGATCAGATTTAATTTAAACCTGACTTACTAAACAAAGCTCACAAACATCCCTTATATCTACATTTTAGTTCTAGAATCTATTAGGTTTACCATGAGCACAGTGGAGTATTTTGGGCACCTGAAAGCTGAAGTGTTTCATGTGTGCCCTCTTCAAGAGACATTAGATTATGCATGAGACAAAATTAAATGGTAAAAAGACACAACAAACCAAAAATTTCCAAAACTTTTTCTTCAAAAGCTTGTATACATCTTTGTGTCAGATAACCTTGTCACTAAGACTGTGTTTGGAATTTAAAACACCTGTAGCAAGGAGAAGTGCTGCAGACCCACATAAAAAAATTCAGTGTTGATGTAAACAAATATAAATAAAAAATACTTTATTTCCAAAGGTTAGAGTATTCCGTTAAAATACCATAAAATGCACATTGTTGTGTATTCTTAGTTTATGTGCTATGTACTGAATATATGCATCTCCCTCAGATTGATACATTGAAATCTTAACTTTCCATCTGATGGTATTTGAAAGTGAGGTCTTTAGGAGGTGATGAGTTCATTAGGAAGGAAACCTCATGAGTGAGAATGAAGTCCTTGTAAAAGAAACCAGAGGGAGACCCCTGCTGTTTGTTAATTCAGACACACTGAATTGACTTTCGATGTGTTGTAATGTAAACCGTCCAGAGCATATCCGTAGGCACTAGAAGAATATCACAAAGTTTATGTTTTACGATCCCTCACTGATACTCTAATCTACCTTATTTGTGTGTGTCTGTTTGTGTGTTTGTTTCTCTGAATAAGGTCAAATAAATAAGTCATAGTTCGCCTCTTTTTCTGCCCCCGTCCTACAAGTGATCAGACTCAAACTTATGGAAATTTGTTTTTAGAGTTGGTACTGAGATCATTTATTTATTTTACTTAAATAAATGGAAATACTGGTGCCTATTTAAAGCACAACTGGACCGATCTCTGGAAACATATTCTTGTTACTACAAAAATGTACAATAGAACACTATAATACAAAGTGCATTATTAATAGCACACAGATGTCCTTAACATTTACTATTAATGTTATTAATAGCACACAGATGTCCTTAACATTTCTTTTAGAGTTTGTGGTGAAAGGTAAATATCTAGTTTCACTCTTCTGATAGCTAATTATTCCAGCACCATTTATTGAACTGGGATTCTTTTCCTATTGCTTATTTTTGTCATCTTTTTCAAAAACCGGATGTTTGGTTCTGGGTGTGTGGCTTTATTCCTGAACTCTCTATTCTATTTCATTGGTCTGTGTGTCTGTCTCTGTAACAATATTATGCTGTTTTGGTTACTGTAGCTTTATAGTATAGTTTGAAGTTGGCTCGTGTGATGCTTCTGTCTTTGTTCTTTTTACTTAGGATTGCTTTGGCAATCTGGGCTCTTCTAGTTCTGTGAAAAATTACATCGTTAGTTTGATAGAAACAGCATTGGACCTGTAGAGTGCTGTGGTCAGTATGGCAACTTTAACAATATTGATTCTTTCGATCCATGAGCGTGGGATATTTTTCCATTTGTTTGTGTCATCTGTAATTTCTTTTAGCCATGTTTTGTAGTTATCCTTGTGAAGATGTTTCACCTTCTTGGCTACATGTATTCTTAGGTATTTTGTGTGTATAGATATTGTATATGTGATTGTGTTCTTGATTTGGCTCTCAGATTGAACATTTCTGGTGTGTAGAAATGTTACTGCTTTTTGTATGCTGATTTTGTATCCTAAAACTGTACTCAAGTTGTTTATCAGTTCTAGAAGTCTCTTGGTAGAACCTTTAGAATTTCTAGGTATAGAATCATACTATCAGTGAAGAAAGATAATCTGACTTGTTTTCTTATTTGGATGCTTTTTATTTCTTTCTCTTGCCTGACTGCTCTGACTGGGACTTCCAGTAGTATATTGAATACCAGCGGTGAGAGTGGGCTTTCTTGTCTTATTTCTATTCTCAGAGGGAATGCTTCCATCTTTTGCTTATTCAATATAATGTTGGGCTATACATTTGTCATAGATGGCTCTTAATGTTTTATGTAAGTTCTTTCAATGCCTAGCTTGTTGAGGTTTTTATCATGAAGGGATGTTCAATTGTGTCAAAAGGTTTTTTTTTTTTTTTCCTGCATCTGTTGAGATGGGCACATGGTTTTTGTTTTAAATTCTGTTTATATGGTGAATTACATTTATTGATTTGCATATGTTGAACCAATTTTTCATCTCAGAAGTAAAGCCTACCTGATTACAGCAAATTAACTTTTTGATGTGCTGCTGGAATAGGTTTGTCTGAACTTTGTTCAGGATTTTTGCATCTGTATTTATCAGGGATATTGTCCCTGTAGTTTTTTGTGTGTGTGTCTTTGCCAGATTTTTGTGTAAGACTGAAGCTAGCTTCATAGAATGATTTAGGGAGAAGTGCTTCCTTCTCAATTTTCTGGAATAGTTTCTGTAGAATTGGTACTAGCTTTTCTTTGTACGTCTAGAATAATTCAGCTATGGATCAATCTGGTACAGGGCTCTTTTTCATTGGTAGGTTTTTTTTTATTACTGATACAATTTTGGAACTTGGTATTGATCTATTTAGGGTTCAAATTTCTTTTTGATTTAATCTTAGAAGTTTGTGTGTTTCCAGGGATTTATCCATTTTCTCTAGATTTTGTAGTTTGTGTGTTTAGAGGTGTTCATAATAGCCTCTGAGGATCTTTTGTATTTCTATTAGATTGGTCATAATGTCACTGTTGTCATTTCTGATTGTACAAATTCTTTAATCTTATATATGTAATATATGCTCAAACATCAGATTTAAAGTAAAGACAATGATTTTAAATATTATATATAAACACTTGATTTGAAATACTTCTTTAATTTTTGAAATTCCTTTATAATCCAGTGATTTGAACTTTTTTAAAGCTGTAGTAACTGGGGAAAAACAGACAAGCAAACACAGAAATGCAAGTGGAAGAACCTCCTCCTCCTCTGTGCTTATTTGAATCATACTAATCTATTTACCAATTTTACCTACTGGCTTTACAAATGATTTTGTTGAACTTACACAATTAAATGTCAACATTCTCTAAAGTCGACTGTATGTTATTGGGGGAAAAGAAAAAATTATTTTTAAATAATTTTTATTATACAAAAACTTATTTTTAAATAATTTTTATTATACTAAAAATTACTTCAAACATTAAAATTTTAAGTTATAAGATGTTTATATTTAACTCACCATCGTGTTTATGGCAACTAAAAGGTACAATTAGAAAGATATTTTCAAACAGAAGTTTATATCTATAGCATGAGTTTCTTTCAAGAAGAAAGTTATGCCCTTAATTATTGTTAAGATGTTGGCTTTGCCTTTAATGGTGTTTGTGTATGTGAATTTGAGTGTGCCTGAAAGTTGGGTGTGTGTGTGTGATTTAATATATGCAGGATAGCAAAATACTGTTGACCCTTTTTTATAGAAGTGCCTACAAAATCAAAATAATTGGGTTTTTCTTTTTACAATACATTTTAAAAATTGCCTACTTTCACTTGATATCTAAAAATTTTTTACCACAGAATAATTACTATGTGATATAAAATAGCTTATACTCATCATTTATTCTTTATATTATGTTTTAAAGTGTCTCCTACATAAAACCTTAATTTTTATTTTTTAAATTTTTTTGTGGGTTCATAGTATATATTTAGGGATATTTTGATGCAGGCATACAATATGTAATAATCACATCAGGGTAAATGGGTATTCATCACTTGAAGCATTTATTTTATGTGTTGTAAACAATCCAAATGTATAATTAAATTACTCTTAATATTAACTATATCATCCTGTTGTACTATCAAATACTATATCTTATTTATTCTTCTAACTAATTTTTGTATCTGCTAACCATCCCCACCTATTCCCTTCCACTATCTCACAGTCTGGAAAGGGTAAAAATCTTATATTTAAAAACATAAGAACACATCTATTCCACAGTACAGAAATAAAAATGCATTGCAATATGAAGGAAGCTCATTAACACGTGAAGGTGTCAGTTATAACCCCTTGCACTGTGATTTTCCCTGTGTTTCCACCAGAATCCAAAATCTAGGCCATGTGACCCTCTGGCATCTGTAATGAGTGAAAGTGGTAGTGTCAATCCTTATTCTGAACATAGTAAATATTAATGCTTCAACTTTTCCTTTTAGGCAAAAAATACGCATGAAACTCTAAGTTTTTTTCCCACACCATTGACTTCTTTGCATACAGTTTCTCCTTTTGGGGACGATTACATGGATATAGTAAATTATTACCTATAGGACTGTTTTAAAATAATCACATTGGGTTTTTAAAATATTTTCATAAACATTTTATAAGTATATATTTTTTCATAAGTAGATATTTTCATAACATGAGAATATATACATCAATGTTGAGGATCAAAATTATATACTTTGGGCTATATAAATAGGACTTCTGGTTTGAGACTAATTATGTGACAGAGGTTTTGGCAGGATACTTTAATCTTTGGGTAAGATACTGTTTCTGAGGTTCTATCTTTTGTAAGAAATATACATTCATTAGATCAGAAGCTATATTTCAGGTACTGGGTGCTGTGTTAATTTGCTAAAGCAAATGACCAATATGAAATGGAATTGCTACAATTGATCCTGGTGAAAGGATAATCAAGTGTGACTCCCCAGTTCCCACTGTTTTCTGTCCAGATAAAACATATGCCAAATGGAGATTTATAGATATTTTCACCTTTCTTCCATTTTTGGTAGTGGAATCATCACTTATGTGGGACATAGGTTTATCTTCCCCAAAATACTATTGGACTTACTGAGTGTCTCTTTGGCAATCATCATGGCCCAAACAATGTTGCTTTATACCAAGAAAATTGCCTTTAGCAAAATTGATTCTCACAGAATTAATTGATATCATCATATCCTCTATCACTCTGGTATAGATGACCTTATAAAATAATGCATTTGAATACTGAAGGCAATTCCAGCACCAGTTAGAAGACACTTTGTAAGGGGGAATGTGATATATGCACTGAACCATGAAGTACAATTGTAAGAAGAGTGTTAATACATTTTTCTGTGTTAAAAAAAATAACTGCAGACTTACGCAGGATTTACGTCTTACCATAAAATCTCTGGACATGGAACAATTTCAGTTCCCTAAGTTAGCAACTGTATCAGGTAATAAATTATTTACAAAATATTATCAACTAACTTTAGATAGCACAACTGTTCCATTGATAGATACATATATTTTTATTTTTGATAAGATAGAAGTTTACCTCTCTCATACAGAATATAAATCTATGTTAGTTTATGCGTATCCACATATTCCATCTACTGTTATTTGATACTTAGTACTTCACAACATGGTCCAAGATGACTCCAACCATCTCATTCACATTCCGGCAGCAGGAAAGGGGAAGGGGCAAATAAGGATGTGGCCTATCTTTTATTTTTATGTCAGCCTTTTTATAACAAAGATAAGTGATATACAGAAAACTGTACAACTTGATGATTCGTTACAAAAAATGCATGTAACTATTTCCCAGATTATTAAAATATTAATAGCAACTGTCTTTTTCCAGTGCTGTAACAGAATACCACAGGTTGGGTAATTTATAAACAACAGAAGTGTGTTTCTCACCATCCTGAAGACTGGGAAGTCCAAGATAAAGGCATCAGCATTCAGTGTCTGGTGAAGGTCTTCTCGTTTCATTCTCACATGGCAGAAAGTAGAGAGGCAAGAAGGGCTAAATGGCTCCCTCGCACTTGTTTTATAAAGATATTAATTCCAGTCAGGAGGACAGAGCTCTCATGGTCTAATCACTTCCCCAGATATCCCACCTCTTAAGACCCCATAATGAGGATTACATTTTAACATGAATTTTGAGAAGGACACAAACATCTAAATCATAGCAGCAACCAAGAAGCTTTGTTTATGCCTTCCCCATATTAGTCAAAAAAACAAAAACAATTTAAAAAACCACCAAATTCTAAATTTCCAGGATCAAAAAAAAATCCACAAATTTCTAAATTTATTCTAACAATAGAATAATAGATTAGTCAGTATCTGACTAATAATAGATTAGTCAGTATCTGGCTCATTTAAATGAAAGATTTTAATGTTTACCAAAACCTTGCATGTAGAAGCAGTATGTTCATTTATTTTGATGTTTAATATACATTGCTTTAATATACTAGCTTATATAATTATAATTTGATAAATGGATATCTGAGATTTTTCAGATTTCAATTATTGCAATTGATAGTATAAATACTTCTGTTTATCTTCTTTCAGAGATATATTTATTTCTTTTCAGTGTACACTTAGAAGTCAAATAGCTGTGTCATGGAAGATGTGTATGCTTCATGGGACAGATATTGCCAAAGCCTGTTTTAAAGGAGTTGTACCAATTTAAACTCCCACCAGCAGTGTATGAGAGTTTCAGTTTCTCCAAGTCCTCAGAGGTTAGCTGACAAGGATTTTATAGTATCTTATAAATATATTCACAAACATAGGGATAAATTTACTGTCATGAGTGAACACATTCAGAGTAACAGCAGATAAATGAAAGCTATATGAAAGAGTAAATGTAAATTCTATAACAGAAGTACAGTATTTTAAATTTAAAATGTACTAGATGGGCTTCTTTGGTTTTTTTTGTGGGTTTTTTTTTTTTTTTTTCTGGACAGAGCTTGCTCTGTTTCCCAGGCTAGAGTGCAGTGGCATGATCATGGTTCACTGCAACATTTGCCTCCCAGGTTCAAGTGATTCTTCTGCCTCAGCTTCCTGAGTAGCTGCAATTACAGGCATGCACCACAATGCTCAGCTGGTTTTTGTATTTTCAGTAGAGACAGGGTTTCACCATATTGGTCAGGTTGGTCTCAAATTCCTGACCTCAGGTGATCCATTTGCCTTGGTCTCCCAACGTTCTGGGATTATAGGTGTGAGTCACTGTGCCCGGCCTTAGATTGGCTTCTTAACACCATATTGGAGATGTCTGAAAAAGGGTCTGGAAATTTGAAGGCAGATCAACAGAAATTATCTAACCAGAATCCTATCAGAATTCTGAAGACAGATCAACAGACTCAATCTATCAGATTCTAAGACAGAAAAAAACAAAGTCATGAATTCTGTAATCTCTGGGACATTAGCAAGAGATCTAACATATCCATAACTGAAATTCTATGAGGACAGGAGATAGAGAAGAAGAAAAACTGAAGAAACGGGCTAAAAGTTTCCTAAATTGGGAGGCCGAGACGGGCGGATCACGAGGTCGGGAGATCGAGACCATCCTGGCTAACCCGGTGAAACCCCGTCTCTACTAAAAAAAATACAAAAACACCAGCCGGGCGAGGTGGCGACGCCTGTAGTCCCAGCTACTCAGGAGGCTGAGGCAGGAGAATGGCGGGAGCCCGGGAGGCGGAGCTTGCAGTGAGCGGAGATCCGGCCACTGCACTCCAGCCTGGGCGACAGAGCGAGACTCCGTCTCAAAAAAAAAAAAAAAATGCAAGCTTACAAATTGAAAACAAAAAAACCCAGCGAACCTCACAAAAAAAACAAAAACAACAACAACAAAAACACCTAGACCCATCATAGTTATACAGCTAAAAACCAAAGGTGAACATGGAACCTGGAAACCGTCAGAATCAAACAACACATTACATGAAGGGAAGGAAATAATCTCAGCTGACTTCTTCTGATATACAATACATGCCAAAATACAGTGGAGCAATATCTTTAAAGTTTTGGGGTTGGGGTGACTAGCTCCAGGTTTCTATATACAATGAAAGTATCCTTTTAAAATAAAGGAAAATAGGCCAGGTGTGGTATTTCATGCCTGTAAGCCCAGCACTTTGGGAACCCAATGGGGGCGGATCATTTGAGGTCAGGAGTTTTGAGACCAACCTTGCCAACATGGTAAAACCCCATTTCAGCTAAACATACAAAAATTAGCTGGGCAAAGTGGCGGACACCTGTAATCCCAGCTACTTGGGAGGCTGAGGCAGGAGAATCACTTGAAACCAGAAAGTGGGTTGCAGTGAGCTGAGAGCATACCACTGCACTCCAGCCTGGGTAACAGACCGAGACTTTTTCCTCAAAAAATAAAGGAAAATAAATAATTTTTAGACACGAATTAAAAGAAGTTTAAACAAAACTGTACTACGAAAAATGATAATGTCTTCAGATTAACAGAAAAAAGAAATAAAAACTCACATCTTAGACTTAAAAATTATTGAATTATTTCAGGAATTTTGTTTTGTTTGCTTCATTAGGTATTGGAAGTACTTGACATGAAATGAAAACATGATATTTATAATTGAAGTTTATAAGGCCTAAGGAATGCAATTAAGTTACAAATGATAAGATTGTTTAAGTAAATTTAATTATTTCTAACTGCATTAATTTAATATTCATCAGAGATTTTTTAAAAATATAAATTAATAAGTAAAACAATAAATTATGTATTTTGCCTTACACAACCTCAGATAATCAAGGTAATTTATAACTTGAATAAACTGTTAAAGTCCAACAATCCTACATAGACCTTTGCTTGCACAAACTGAACATCAAAAATCTTACACTAGCTCTACTATTTAAAAAGTGACAACAGTTCACCAGGAAATCAACAACAAAAGACTATTTTCTCCAAGCATCCAGTATTTTCTGTATGGGGTGGCATACAGATAATGTAAAGAAACAGTGGGGACTCCTATGAAAACGATTGTAAAATGTTCCATAAAATTGATCCTTAGTGTCACTCTGTGCTTGCTGTTATTCACACCCAACAGTCATTCATTTATGTATGTGAAATAAATGGGGAAAATTACTTAACCAGACTCTCAAGCACATTGCCAGTTTGTCTCCCAGACACGCTGTGCTGAATAAGGAAGAATATGTCTGCACTGGTTGAATAAGAAGAAAGATGTTCAGACTGTTCACATGGTGATTCTGCCATCCCACTCTTCACCTCACTCACTGTGCCTTTGAGGTTACTATGAGATGGCCATACACTTACTTCTCAACCCAAGTGATTGTTTTAAGAACTGACATTTGAGTTCCGGCCAGTCTATACTCTTCAGAGAGAGCCTTTATAGTAAGCCAACTTTGCCTTGAGACAAGGCAGTTTTCTTTCTACTCCCCATTTGTTTTCTTTCTGCTGCTCATTTTCACCCAGGCACCTATCCTTTTCTCTACTAATCCACCTCCTCTGTGGCTCCATCTATGGCTACAGTACTCTTCTCTTATATAAACATATTTTTAGTGATTCCTGTCCTTTCTTGTTCCAGAATACTGGCTAACTCATTTTTGAATTTTTGAATATAAGTTTCAGTGGTAACAAAGATCGTATTTTGTATCTGCACTTGTTACCTGTACTGTAGTAGATTCAACCCAAACATTCCACACATACATGTGGTGGCTTAACTGGTTGAGTGTTACTTAAATAATCGCACCTGACTGGGACATGGTGGCTCATGCCTGTAATCCCAGCACTTTGGGAGGCCAGAGTGAGTGGATCATGAAGTCGGGAGATCGAGACTATTATCCTGGCCAACATGGTGAAACCCCGTCACTACTAAAAATACAAAAAATTAGCTGGGGTTAGTAGTGGGCGCCTGTAATCCCAGCTATTTGAGAGGCTGAGGCAAGAGAATCGCTTGAACTCGGGAGGTGAGGGTTGCAGTGAGCTGAGATCCTGCCACTGCACTCCAGCCCAGGCAACAGAGTGAGACTCCATCTCAAAAACAAATGCAACACCACCACCACCAACAACAAAATAATCAAATAACAAATAATCACACCTACTGGTTAGAAATATCTATGACTAGATAGCCAGCTGTGAATAAGTCTGTTTAGAGAGAATACTGTGGGGTTTTGAAACAGAAGAAGCTGCTATTGTCTTACTTATCTCAAACATCACATTTGCTGACATCACACTGGATAGCAAAAACTGATAATTTTTTCTGAAAAATAAGTTGGTCTATTAGACAAGCTAAACACTGATCACAGATTGTTACAAAACAGCTAAACTTAATTGCTAAAACTATGATTTTGAACATAATAAAGATTATGATCTAAGTGTCCATACATATTGCAATCTAAGTGTTTTATTATTCAATTAAGAGTTATATGTTCTATGCTACGTGTCACGCTTAAGTATAGGCAACCCAAGGCATCACATTAAATAAAATACATCTGCTTTCACTGAACTTACATTTTAGTGTGTGTCATGGTAACTTGAATTCACAACCAACTGGAATTAAAAATTGCAAAGACTGAATTTACAGGTTATAGAAGTGGAGAGCTACATATATTTGCTATCAAATATCAGCAACACAAGAGGAAGAACACTAAGGTTCCCAAAGGATTATAAATCATGCCGCTATAAAGACACATGCACACGTATGTATATTGCAGCAGTATTCACAGTAGCAAAGACTTGGAATCAACCGAAATGTACAACAGTGACAGACTGGATTAAGAAAATGTGGCACATACACACCATGGGATACTATGCAGCCATAAAAAAGGATAGGTTTGTGCCCTTTGTAGGGACATGGATGCAGCTGAAAACCATTCTCAGCTAACTATCACAAGAACGGAAAATCAAAACACCGCATGTTCTCACTCATAGGTGGGAATTGAACAATGAGATCACTTGGACACAGGAAGGGGAACATCACACACCGGGTCCTATTGTGGGGAGGGGACGGGGGGAGGGATAGCATTAGGAGATATACGTAATGTAAATGACGAGTTAATGGGTACAGCACACCGACATGGTACATTATACATATGTAACAAACCTGCACGTTGTGCACATGTACCCTAGAACTTGGAAGTAAAATAAAAATAAAATTAAGGACATACCAAACTAATAAGGGAAATTAAAGGGATTTTCAGGCACATTTTTAAAGAAAAAAGAATTAAAACAAATTTTTAAATGTATGAATTTTATATATTTTTGTTCCCAAAGTGCATGTATTTCTTGGAGCTGTGTTACTTATAATTGAACAACAAATTATCACAGTATTTTAAAACAACAGCAGTTTACTATGTTTCACGGTTTCTGTGGGTCAAGAAATTAGAAGCTACTTAGATGGGATTTTCTGGCTGAGAGTTTCATGAGGTCCCTCAAGGCTAAAATCAGAGAGTAGCTGTGGTTACAGCCATTTCGAAGATTTCTTCACTTATCTGTTGCTTAGTTGATGAAAATGTGAACGCCTAGTGGCTGGAGTAGCCAGGGCTTCTCGAACATCTTTTTCTATCTCCATGTCATGTTTTCCCTGGTCTCCACAGTGTGGCTGTGAAGTAGCTTAATATGGTGGCCCCACAACTTCAAAGTGTGTATCATGAGAGAGAAGGTAAAATAGTGTTTCCCTTTCATGATCTAGCCTCGGAAAGCGTGCAGCATCACTTCTGCTGCACCCTGTTGGCAGAAGCAGTTATAATGCTCTGCCCAGATTCAAGGAAAGGCAACGTAAGCTAACCTCTCCAAAGAAGAACGTCGATGTCATATTGTAAGAAAAGCAGGTGGAATGGGTTAAATGTCCACATATTGGAGTTTTTATCTCCAGAGGGGGAAAAACAATTTTCCAGAGTAGCCAATAGTACATTCCACTTCTAGGCACAACACTGCTTAAGTTTGGAGGTGACTAATTATTTAATGTGTGGAGAAATAAAGTTGGTACACAGAAATGGGAGATGTATATATACACACACACACATTTTCATATATTTTTATATAAAATTATATATAAATTGATATATATATTTATTTTTATAAATATATATATATTTGTTTTTTAGACAAGAGGCTCGCTCTGTCTCCCAGGCTGGACTGCAGTGGCGCAATCTCAGCTCACTGCAACCTCCACCCACCTGGTTTAAGCAATTCTCATGCCTCAGCCTCCCAAGTAGCTAGGATTACAGATGCCTGCTACCAGAGCAAGCTAATTTTTGTTTTTTTGGTAGAGAGGAGGTTTGACCATGTTGGCCAGGCTGGTCTCAAACTGCTGACCTCAGGTGACCGGCTTTCCTCAGCCTCCCAAAGTGCTGGGATTACAGGCATGAGCCAACATGCCTGGCCCGATTGAAGAGATGCTATGATTGAGGTAGAAAACGTTTGTATCATCAAAAAGACACACACCATATACGTGTGCAGATGATTATGATGAGAAGAATGTGGGGTCTATTACTAGCTATATGTGAATTCAAAAATATCATAAGAACTCTGAACTACCCAGTGTGGTTAATACAATAAGAAACAATTGGTCTATTGCCTGCCCATGATATAAGCAGAGTGTCTCCTGTAGTCAAGGAGAAATCATGATTGAGATTTGCAACTCTATGGAATCAGAATCAAGGCAAGGGCAGTTTTTACACTCTGATGGAAGATTAATTCATGTCTGAAGTTTGTGGCATGATTTTTTGCTGCTCTTGTTAGGGTGAATGATATGATACCCTAAGTCTTCAGCACATTTATCACATGGAATCTTTCCTTTAGAAGTGTAAAAAACATACAGAATTCAATATTTGAATATACATATTAAAATATAGAAATACACATGTATTTTAATATTCATACTGAAAATTAGGCAGCTAATTGTAACAATTTAAAACCCTACTATTTGAATGAAAAATTATCATAGCAATATTTTAGATTACCAGAGAAGTTATTCAGGGTGGTAAGAAGCTCCCTTCAATGGCTGTTATTTGGATAACCTATCACATTTGTTTTAAACAGCAGCAGAAACCCAGTGGATACAGTCACAGGGAGACTGATTGCAAAGATAAGTTTAAATATGCATGGAAATGTGAATATGTGACTATGATGAGGATACGCACACATATACGTAAATGTAGACAAGTATACCATACATATTATGTGTGGTATATTTGTGTACTTCAGCGCTATTAAAGAAATAGAATGGGATTGTTTAAGAGAAAGCAAGATCTGGCTTAATGGAAAGTGTTAGATCTGCCTTTTCATCCGAAGATTTGATTACTCAAGCTGGATCCAACTAGTGAATCCACAGTATCATTATATTCCACTGATGAACTGTGGGCTTAAGGAAATCAATATGTGTAGTTACTCAGACAATTACAAAGGACAAATGTTTACGAGTGTATATTTATGGTCTAGAATCCTCTGCACAAAGCAATATTTGTATTTGTTCCTTCTGCACTGTTTTGTCTGTCTACCCTCCTCATCTATTACTTAAGTTAGTTGCCTTTTTCATCATCCTGGGGAATTCTCTTCTGTAAATACTCATAACCTGAAGGGAACTGACCCCAAAGAAGTGCCAAAATACTTATGTGCACTGTGACTATCTTCACCTGCTTAGTGATTGGCTAAAGCTTGAGTTTACTGTGATGATCTGCTATAAAAATGCTCCCCATAGAGCAACCAACCTGTGAAAGATTACTCAGCCTGTGGATTGCACAAGCTGTCTCATACCAAACACAGAATCTCTACTGAGCTAAGTAGCAACAAATATAGCATCTGACATTTACTTAAATCTTAAACATATGCCCATAGGGAGTTTCAAGTAGAAGCTGAATGAACACCTCATAGTGGAGGTAGAGAAATTTAAAATGTGGGATATACGATGCTTTCACTTCTGGATTCTATGAAGTTCAGTGATTTAATCCATTCTTTGGCCTCAGCTTCAGCACAATGACTTCTGAGTCCCATCCTCTTTCTGTTACACTTTAAACTCTAGGAGTCTTTGTTCCCAATTTGTCTGCCTATATTGGGAGAAACCAGTTTGGCTGGAGAAAATACAGCTATCATGATTCCACTTTTTAATTCAAACTGTTACAAATGTAAAACCTGTTAGGATTAAAAGAACACAATCAATCAGTAAGAAGTGGTGGGTATTTCATCAAATATTAAAAGGTCAAATAGTAATAAGTAATATTCCTACATTAGGAAAATTGCTTAAGAAAATTCAATCTACTGGGAACTCTTATCTTTGAAATATTATAAAGGTCATAGAAGGAATGATTTAAAAGTATTGCAAAAAATAATTGTTTATAATTTACTTACCTTGCTGTCTTTTTTAACATGTCACACCTTTATAAACACACTTTCACTGCAATGAAATCACATCTCAAAGATAATAAACTTGTATTTACAAAGTATAAAATTATCTTTAATTTTCATACAGTGTGGTCTCTGAAGTATTTGAAACTATTCATATCACTTTTTTGAAACCCTTATATATTTGCTTTCTGTGACACATGCTCGGTGATTATCTTTTTGATCTCTGAAATGTACCTTAATCTATTTGCTTCAGCTTGGAAATGC
Source organism: Trachypithecus francoisi (assembly GCF_009764315.1). Taxonomy (NCBI): domain Eukaryota; kingdom Metazoa; phylum Chordata; class Mammalia; order Primates; family Cercopithecidae; genus Trachypithecus; species Trachypithecus francoisi. Next base: position 11,667,862 of record NW_022681459.1, read on the forward strand.
AGCTCCAGAAACCGTGTAGCGTGAACTCAACTCTATAGTCTATTCACACAGAACTTTTCACTATTTCCCCTTTAAAAATCTGAACTTTTGGCAGGGTGCAGCAGCTCATGCCTGTAATCCCAGCACTTTAGGGGGCCAAGGTGGGCGGATCACCTGAGGTTGGGAGCTCCAGACCAGCATGACCAACATGCAGAAACCCCGTCTCTACTAAAAATATAAAATTAGCTGGGCATGGTGGTGCATGCCTGAATCCCAGCTACTTGGGAGTCTGAGGCAGGAGAATCACTTGAACCCAGGTGGCGGAGGTTGCAGTGAGCTGAAATCGCACCAATCACTCCAGCCTGGGCAACAAGACTCAAACTCCATCTTAAAAAAAAGAAAAAGAAAATCTGATTTTTGTAAAGTTGCTGATTTCACAGAAATATATTCTTCTTCCTACCCGTCTCTTTATACCTTTGATTATTGTGTTTACCAAATTCCTAGTCATTCTTCAAGATCTAGTTGATAATTTTCTCTCTGTGTGAGGCTTTTTACTCAAAATGTAAGTCAAATTCTACCAGAGAGCCTTATTCTCATGACATAGCAAAGCCCTGGGCAGATAAGAGACATTCAATTTATGTAATAGATCAAACAAGGGCTTTAGATTCAGAAGTCCTGGGTTTACATTTTAGCACTCTTGTGGGTTTGAAATCCTTCTCCGGAAGCCTTTGCTTCTTCATAGACAACAGAGCTAATTACCACTTTCCTGTAAGAATTACATGAGAAAACAGGAACATCAGCTAGGACAATATCTGGTACTTAGTAGAAGTTCTATAACCAGTTGCTATTACTGACACTACTATTATTTCTCTGCTCTCCCACCTTTTTAAAATAATGATAAATAATTAAATACATAGAAATCTTGAAATGTCTTTTCTTTGTGAACCTATGTTACTAATCAAGATAATCACATCTCTTTAGACACCTGATATGGTTTGGCTGTGTCCCCACCCAAAAATCTCATCTTGAATTATAATCCCCATAATCCCCACTTGCCAAGAGTGGGACCAGGTGGAGGTACTTGGATCATGGGGGGTGGTATCCACCATGCTGTTCTCATGATAGCAAGTGAGTCTCATGAGAACTGATCCTTTTAAAGCATCCAGCATTTACTCCACTTGCACTCATCTCTCTCCTGCCACCCTGTGAAGAATGTGCCTGCTTCTCCTCTGCCTTCCTCCGTGATTGTAAGTTTCCTGAGGCCTCCCCAGCCATGTGGAACTATGAGTCAATTAAACCTCTTTCCTTTATAAATTACCCAGTCTCATAGATTTCTTCATAGCAGTGTGAAAACAGACTAATACAATACCCTTGAAATATACATGGCCTTTGTTTTTCTCCTGTGATGTATTTAGTGGTTTATCTGTTTATTGAATTATTTTCAAGTCAAAAACAATAAAAATATAGTAGCTGCTTCTTAGATAATATCAGTCCATCTTGCCAGTGTTATGCTGTTTTCTCTCAAGGATTCACAACTAAATCTAACTGTAGTACCATGATGATTTATATAACCCAATAAACAAAATAATTATTTTGATTAGTCATAGAATGTTGATTGTTTTTTATAAATGTATCATTCAAATACAGGAGGTCCATGTGATTTTTTGACTTTATGATGATGTGAAGTGATAAGCATTTGGTGGAAACTGTATTCTGAGTAGCCATACAAACATTCTGTTTTTCACTTGTGGTACGATACTAATTATATGAAACTTTTTTTTTTTTTTTTTTGAGATGGAGTCTTGCTCAGTCACCCAGGCTGGAGTGCAGTGGTGCGATCTCGGCTCACTGCAAGCTCCACCTCCCGGGTTCATGCCATTCTTCTGCCTCAGCCTCCCAAGTAGCTGGGACTACAGGTGCCTGCTGCCACGCCTGGCTAATTTTTTTTTTGCATTTTTAGTAGAGACAGGGTTTCACCGTGTTAGCCAGGATGGTCTCGATCTCCTAACCTCGTGATCTGCCCGCCTTGGCCTCCCAAAGTGCTGAGATTACAGACATGAGCCACCGCGCCCGGCATATGAAACATTTAACAGTTTGTTATAAGATAGATTTTCTGTTAGATGATTTTGTCCAACAGTGTGGGCAAAATGAAGGTATTCTGAGCAAATTTTAGGTAGCTTAGCCTAAGCTATGATATTCAGCAGGTTAAATGTATTAAATGTATTTTGACTTACAGTATTTTCAACTTATGATGTGTTTACTGGAACATAACTCCGTGATAAGTAGAAGAGCATCTGTACTTTTTTCCTTTTTGTCCTTCCCCCTCTTTGGGAGTTTGAAATATTTTTTAATTCACAAGAAAGCCCATTAATTATTAAAATCTAGTTACTGAAATTCCACTAGTTCCTCCTCCAGGTATTTAGCAGGACACTTAAAATTAGTATGAGTTTTTCTTCCACAGTGGACACTAGTTATGCAAAAAAGAAGCTGCATATTAGATAAATGTTGTTTAGCTTGATTAGTGGGTGGGTACATATATATAGTCACACATGTTGGTTAATACCATTTAAGGGAAGAGGTAAGATGTTGGAGATTGTATGTTTCTTCAAAGACTGTAACTGGAGAAACAAAGGGGTCAGAGGAAAATGAGTATAAGAATAAAAGTATTAAAAAGAATGACCATTAAGCAGGTTTAGGAGGAAAGCAGGTCTCTGTCTATGACTAACGGAAGAGAGAGAAGCCAGCATATTGGCAAGTCTCTGCCCTTCAGAACACCTGCACCTTATTTGTTTGGAACAGTAGTGTTCAGCAATGTTTATTTTCAAGATTGTAGGTCTGTGTATTAATGTGTTTTTACATTGCTAATGAAGATATACCTGAGACTGGGTAATTTATAAAGGAAAGAGGTTTAAGGGACTCACAGTTCCACATGGCTGGGGAAGCCTCACAATCATAGCAGAAGGCAAAGGAAGAACAAAGGCACGTTTTACATGGTGGCAGACAAGAGAGCATGTGCAGGGGAACTGCCCTTTATACAACCAGATCTCATGAGGCTTATACACTATCACGAGAACAGCACAGGAAAAACACACCCCCGTGATTCAACTACCTCCCACCAGGTCCCTCCCATGACACGTGGGGTTTATGGGAGCTACAATTCAACATGAGATTTGGGTGGGGACACAGCCAAACCATATCGGTCTTTAATGCTGCCTCTGCAGAGAAATCCCAATTTCTCTAATTTCTTGTATATATAAAATGTTTCGATCATGGATATCTCAGTGTGTTAAACACTCAGATCCATGAGGAAATCTGAGTTATTGTTGCAATTAGAATAACTTCCCAGATAATTAACATTAGTAAATACTAAATTTCAATGCTCTATTTACCCCTCAAAGATTTGCTAAAAATATTTTAATTATGAACATTCAGTACACTAATTCTGTATATGAGCACCACAATTTTATACAGAAATAAGTATTTGTATCTTGATGAATATTTAAGGCTTAGTAGTTAACAGCATTTTTATCTACTGATGATATTAAGTGCTTTTGCAAGGTTAATGAATTTTAATATGGAGGCGATGATGTTACTCTGTCTGCTTCTCACTGTCTGCTGCACTGAAAGAAAATCCAATCTATTAAAACTCAGTGTGGAGCAAAGCCATGATGACCCACTAGTAATTGCTGGTTGACAATGTTGCACAATAGTTGGTCCAAAAGAAATCCGGCCTTGCAGATCTGGCAGGGGAGTCTAGTAAAATGCCACAAAGGTTATTGCAGAATATAAATGAGAAATTGTGTAACAGTTGTCACCCCAGTGATAGAACATTGAGGTTATGTTTACTCAAGTGGTAGCAACATGGTTATAGACCCACTGGCAGCGTTCGTCTCAGGCAAATTAATTAGCTTAGACTACCCCAAAGCCACTTAGCAAAGATTGCAAATCAGTGGAGAAACCAATTAAACCACAATAAAGAAGCTCATGCTGATCAGTATGGCCATATATTATGGACTGTAGAGTCCCTCAAGCATTCTCCTTTTACATACATTCACATAATTATAATCCTGGTCAGAATGGAGAAAGAGAAATTATTGAAACAACTGATTAAAATTTAAGTTTATATATGGGATGGTTGTATGTAATAAAATGCTAACAATTGGTCATCTGAGAGAGTGGTTTAAACTTTTCTTGTAACTTTTGTGTACATTCTAAATTATTTCAAAGTATGAATTATTTTAAAAAATTGAACTTCCAAAGAATAAAAAAGCATTATGAAATAAAAATAGTAATAATAAATAGTCTAACGGCAAAACCTACCATAATAATTTTATTTTCAATCAAGTCAACCTTAAAATTAAAAAGTACATAGGATAATGATGGTATCTTTGTTTTTATTGGTCAGATCACTCTCAGTGAATATAACACTTACTGAACAGAAATGCAAAAGGTAATAATCCATTTTGGATATTTAAAAAGCAGGTCTTGATATAATTGTATTTTTTAGAAAGAGTCTATGTTTCCTATTTTAAGGGTACGTACAATCAAGGCAGTGCATGGCGCAAAATATTTTTTCTATTTTAATATTGTTTGCACAGCTGCCCACTACTTTAGAAAAAAATCAGATCAGGCATATTTTGAAGTAATTCACAGTGTTTGGGAGTGAAGTAGAACGTAGAACAGCCACAGAGATGACATCTTCAGTGCTATTTGCAGCCTGGATATACCCTCACATGCTCTCTTGTCCCAAAAGACATCCAAAGCAGGCCTGGATGTGGCTTCTGAACATTTGGTGTTTTCTCATATCATCACCTTCTAAATTCAGCCTCCTTATTAGAGGAAGACAAGCCTATCAAAACAGATGTTCAGCTGAGTGGAAGGAACAGACTACAGATTGAGTCAATAAATCATTAAATGGATACTTTGAGAAAACAAATTATTTTTCTTATACTACCCAGATTTTGACAAAATATATGCCTTTTTCATATCATCATTTTTATGAAGATTTTTCTCTCACACAAACACTAATGAATATAACAGGATCTTTGTTTCTGCTGAATTCAGACAAAAATTGCACATTTTCAACCAAATTTCCTGAAAGAAATGTGAAAACATTTAGGCAACAGGAGTTGCCTGACTTTGATGCCTCCCTCTTTTGTGAAATGTTTTATTATTGCGTCCATCAATCAGGGCCATAGATTTTATTGGATTTAGCTACCTAACATCTGCACTTCATTTCATTTTGATAATTAATTTTTAAATTGATAAATAAAAATTCTATATATTTAACAGGTACAACATGTTTTGAAATATGCATACATTGTGGAATCCCTAAATCGAACTAATTACCATATTTTCTCACATAGCATTTTGTGGGAACATACCATTTTGTGGGAACACTTAAAATCTATTCTTTTTGCAGTTTTCAAGAATATATTGTTATTAGCTATAATTCACTACATATTATCTCTTGAATTTATTTCTCTTGCCTAACTCCAATTTTTTATTATTTGATTAACATCCTCCTAACACCATTCTTCTGCCCACCCCCAACACTTGGTAACTACCATTCTGCTCTCTGTTTCTGAGTTCCGCGTTTTGAGATTCTTCATGTAAGTGAGTTTATGCATAGTATTTTTCTTTCTGTTAGGCAGTTCAAATCCTCATTTGCCATAAAGCCTTGCAAGAGCAGTCCTTTAGAAAGTGGTCTCTCCTCTTCAGGTAGTATGGCATGATTTCCAAAAGTTTGCTCCATTGAACTTTCTGATCCTTGAAATGATGTATTTCCTATAAATTGTATTTTCAATTACGTTTGGAAAGTACTAAATACTACAACTCCTCTTGCAGAGATTGAAAAGGCAGATTCACAATTAAAAGTTCTGAAATTTCCAGAATTAATAAATCAAATTAGCTTGGTTTAATCTAAGTTTTTCTAATGTACTTGATGAAGGAAGCTTCCCCCATTATCTAAGATGTATTCACATCCTCCTGAATTATTTTTCAGGTATCTCAATTTGAAAAATGCTATATTATGAAAAGTAGTTAAAATATATTAGTGATTAAATTTTACTATTTAAGTATGTGTTCATTTTTTGCAGTCAAATTGGTGGTTTTCTTATTTTCCTTTTTGCATGTTTATGACTGCTTTGACCATTGTATTCTTTCTTGGTTCTCCCAAAATACCTAACTACATCATGGCAGGCTTTCAATCTTTTTGATTTAGCAAAATTATTTTTATAAAAATATGAATTAAACAAATATAAAAATAAAAAATGTCTTGATGAAAAAACACTAAGTAACATGTTTAATTGTCTGAAAAGACGTAAAAATGGCATAAAGAATAATGTAGGTATATACATACCACAGAGCTTAAAAAATAAAACTTGAAAATAAAAGTTGAAGATCCTTGTATATCCCTTCCTGGTGGCATTTCATGCTATTTAGAGGAACTCACCATCCTGAGGTTATTCTTTCTCGTTTTTAAAGCTTTTCTAATAGTTTATTACAAGCCCTGTATCCTTAAGCAGTAATGTCGATTTATTTTATAATTTATAAGTGGTTCTGCTGTATGTGTTTTTATTCTTTTCTTATAAATATATTTGTGATATTTAGCCTTACTAAAAATAGCCCCAAGAATTTATACATTTAATGCTGAATAGAATCATGTTATTTGAGCACATTTATTATTATTATTATATGCATTACAATTTGCTGGTGCTTGAAACAGTACTTCTGTGAACATTCTCAAATATAGCTCCATTAATGCCGTTGGATGTATTCCATTATACTTGGTGGTAAAAGCAATTTCTGCACCATAATATATGAATATTTTTACTTTCATTGTGTCCCAGTTCCTATTACTGGGTAACAACTAACCCCCAGAACGTTGTAGTGAAAAAGAACCGCGATTTGATTTCGCTGACAGAACTATGGATGTCTGGGATAGTGGAGAAGGCTGAGGTGGCTTAAATTCTGATGTATCAGAATCCTTTAGCTTGTGGACTCACATCCGCTAGTCCAGGAATTAAAAGAAAAAAAACTACACACACTGTAAAATCACTCTGTGGCCTGATTGTATATGGCCCCTGAAATAGAAATCATTTTTACATTCATAAAGAGTTATTTTTCAAAAAAAAAAAAAAGGAAGTAATAGAAGTCTTTATGTGGTCCTCAAAACCTGTATTATTTATACTGTGTGGCCTGTTACAGATAAACAAAACAAAAACAAAAGCTTTGCTAAGGAATATCTTGGATATGGCATCTGATGAATGTTTTTAAAATATATATTAGTACAAACTCTGCCTTTACTGATAAATGTAGTACAATTGTTTTTATTGTGTTAATTAAAAGGTTTAGGGTTTTTTTTCCTACCATCGTGTGTACTACTTTCTATTCATTATTTTTCCCTTTTACACATTTATATGTTTACAATTTATTTTTGAAATAAAATGTACACAGTGAAAAGTCTTCAAAATCTTATTTTGTTTAAGGATCATAGCAAAGCTCTTAGTGTAACTTTAAAATAATCTATAACTTAATCTACTATTTTGAGTGAGACCCGATCTCACTTACACAGAGAACATATGTATATGTATGTATATATACATACATATGTTCTATAGAGAGAGTGCTACATAATTATGTTCTAGTGCTATTTCAATATAAACTAACTTAACTCCTGCCATAAGCTCTGCCCCATTAGCCAAATGCATTTTTAATATTTTTCATTTGATATAATTCCTAGGTACTTGCTTAGTGATATGATTCCATAATGCGTTGACCTAAAGCATCACCTACACTTCAGAATTACCTGAATTCTTAATCTCTTATTCCCCAACTGATCATCTTGTGCAAAGATGCACAAGAACGTGCCTGAAGGCAATTTATATGCAGGATAAGTAATGCAGAGAGTGAGGCAATTATCGCAGTTGGTTATCTATAGTGATTAAATTCACCTTCGAGTTGCTCTCCTCTCCAAATCATGTGACAAACACACAGGTAAAGGATTCAGTTAAAATTGTAATTCCTTCCATTCACCAGGTAATACGTGTCTTCTTTCATGGAAACAGAACTCCTCTGGATGATTATGATTTGCCATTCACATAGAAAAGTGGTTCTCAAAGTTTAGTGCCTATCAAAATCACCTGAAGAACCTCTTAAAAAATGAGAGTGTTGAGTTCAAAAATAGAGTGCTGAGTCCTACTTCCAGAATTCCTGATTCACTGGGTCTGTAAGGGGCCAAGCATTCGTGTTTCTAGCAGGTTTCCAGGTAATGGTAAAGACACTATTCTCGGCATCACTTTAAGAACCGTTAATCAATGCTACTATTAAAGAATTGATATATTGCAACACCCAGAATAATAAGGAATATTAAACATTCCCCCATTTTCAGAGCAAATCTAGCTTAATATATCAATTAGGGCTTACTCATTCTTTTTGCCAGCTTCTAGTAATTTACCAGCTCTGTCTGTTAAGGATAAATTAAGCTGCTGACCTAAGTTCTTACTGTATTTCCTCAATTGTGTGTGAGAAATAAAATACTGAATGAAATCATCACTTGACCAGAGATTAATCCTTACAATGTTTTCAAATTGCTAAATCATATTATAAGTATCTCCATTAAAGAAATTAGTACAAATTAAAGGAGATCAAGAAACTCTGTGGGACAGATTTTATGAATCAATTAGGTGGACTGATTATCAAATTAATACTTCCAGTTCTTGAAAGAATTAAGCACCATAGCCTATCTGCTTAAGAAAAAGTAGTTGGATCATAAATAGGTAGAGGCATGTTTATATATGTAGGGTAAGGTTGAGAGAGAAGTCCAGTAACAATGATGCATTTCATGAGGTATCAGAAAACATCCATGATTTCATTAATTCTAGAACTGCTTAGATTTCTTGCATTTTTGAGGTTGCTACATAAAATATGGAACACCCAGTTAAATTTGAATTTCAAATGAACAATGGATATTTTTTAGCACAGGGATGTCCTAAATATTGCATGGGAATTATAGTACTATAAATTTTTTATTATTTTTCACAGCATTAAATTTAACTAAGGTTTTCATTTGCTAAATCTGGCATTTCATTTGCTAAATCCAGGCATGTTCAATTGCCAGAGTAGGAATGTGAAGGAAAATTAATAAAAAAGGTTATGAAGGGCTCTTCCCTCTCTGCCTTTGGAGGTTAGCCTATGGATAACAAAAATATAGCCAATGGGTGAATGATCAGGATATAGAACAACATGTCAAGAATGAAGTTGAAATTGCAGATAAAGATTTCAGTTGCTCCCACTAACATAGTAATTTAAGCTATTTGGCACCTTATTCTTCTTGTGTTAGTTGAGAGTACTGTAACAAACATACCGTAGACTGGATAGCTAAACAACGAGCATCTATTTCTCACAGTTCTAGAGGCTGAGAAGTCCAAGATCAAGGTGCCAGCAGATCCAGTGTCTGGTGAGAGCCCTCCCTCTGGTTGCACATGGCTGTCTTCTTGCTGCATCCTTACATGGTAGAGAGGGGAGAGCAAGAGCAAACAATTGTGTCTCTTCTTATAGGGGCACTAATCTCATTAATGAGGGTTCCATCCTCATAGTCCAATTACGTCTCAAAGGCAACACCTCCCAAAATCATCACATTGGGGTTTATGATTTCAATATTTGATTTTTGGGGGGTGATGCAAACATTCAGCCCATAGACCTTTTCCTATTTCTGTTCTTATCAGGCACTATGGCAAGTTGTAGACTTGTAAATCCCCTGTTAATAAAGAGATGTACCTAACTGAATTCTCACACCTGTGCCTTGGTTCGGTATTTCAAAACACTAAAAATTTTTTAGCGTTATTTAGTAGTAGATATGTTTCAATCAAAGATACATAAGGAAAAGAATAAGACAGAGGCAACTGATTTATTTTTAAAGGTGGGGGAGGCATTTTATTTTATTTTTTAAACTTTCCTAACCCACAAATTCTCCTATTACATTTCTTATTCTTACGAAAGCAAGACTAGAAGAGACTACAGTGAAGACACCGAGCCTCCTCACTGGCTGACATTTATTGTTGAGAAAAGTTTAAGCTCCTTCATATCTTCCACATCTCCCATAACTTCTATTTTGGCATAATGCTAAAAGAGTATTCTACATATTTAAATATAATGAAGACTATAGTATATTCAAAAGTTGGGTTACATTGACTAGTCGATTCAAACAACCATTAATGGTTGTCCGTCAATGTAATCCAACTTTTGAATATACTATAGCCTTCATTATATTGCATTAAATGCAATAAATGCAGCTTAAACTTCCTGAGCAGTTTAAGCAGCTTAAGCTACGCTGCTATACTGTTATAATAGACTAACCCAGTGCTCCATTGTTTGTCTTCATTCTGAGTCTGCAAATTTAGTCCTTTCAATTCACTCTTTTTTTAATTTAATTTAATTTAATTTTTATTTATTTTGTATTATACTTTAAGTTCTGGGGTACATGTGCAGAATGTGCAGGTTTATTACGTAGGTATACACATGCCATGGTGGTTTGTGGCACCCATCAACCCATCATCTATGTTAGGTATTTCTCCTAATGCTATCCCTCCCCTAACCCTCCACCCCCTGACAAGCCCTGGTGTTGATGTTCCCCTCCCTGTGTCCATGTGTTCTAATTGTTCAGCTCCCACTTACAAACGAGAACATGTGGTGTTTGGTTTTCTGTTCTTGTGTTGGTTTGCTGAGAATGATGGTTTCCAGCTTCATCCGTATCCCTGCGAAGGACATGAACTCATTTTTTAATGGCTGCATAGTGTTCCATGGTATATATGTGCCACATTTTCTTTATCCAGTCTATCATTGATGGCCATTTGGGTTGCTTCCAAGTCTTTGCTATTGTGAACAGTGCTGCAATAAACATGTGTGCATGTGTCTTTATTGTAGAATTATTTAATTTGAGATGGAGTCTTGCTCTGCTGCCCAGGCTGGAGTGCAGTGGCATGATCTCAGCTCACTGCAGGCTTCGCTTCCCAGGTTCAAGTAATTCTGCCTCAGTCTTCCAAATAGCTAAGATTACAGGTGCCCACGACCACAGTCAGCTAATTTTTTGTATTTTTGGTAGAGACAGGACTTCACCATGTTGGCCAGGCTGGTCTCAAACTCCCAACCGCAGGTGATCCACCCACCTCGGCCTCCCAAAGTTTTATGATTACAGGCATGAGCCACTGCGCTGGGCCTCAATTCACTCTCTTAACCAGAAAAATCAAATAGTAGATTACTCCATAAATTATAATTAAAATAATCTGACAAACTTAATCATCAACATTCTTTTATTTCTTAATATATATATATTTTAAATTTCCTAACTAAAATGTGTTGATTTAGTAATTTTTAAAAGTGTTTTTAGTATTCATATTTTGTACAAGTGCATGACACATACATAAATTTAAGAAATATTAAACTTAAGAATTTCAAGTACTTATTTTTTATGTTTCAAATTCTACTTTTTTATTTAGTATTTTAAGTTGTTTACTATTTTTAAAGGATAATGACCATGCAGTATAAAATGCTTACATATTATTTATGTAACTCTGGAATTGGTAATTTTGATGACAGTGCTAAATTCTTATGCCTCTGGTTTTTTTTTAAATTACTACTGATAGCACTGTTAGATTTTCTACTCTCAATTTTATAAAAGTGGAAAAAATAACATTCATTTATATTTTAGGTAAAAATTTGAAAATCTATAATTTTAACAACTTATTTTCCATAACCTAAATGTGACTGTATGCTTTGAATATGTATAAACAGTGAATATTTATTTTAATAAATACTCCTTTGCAGTCTATGTAAACCATGCAGAAGCAAATTTATTTGGGATTGATTACAGATTTAATAGCTCATCTCATGAGGACATAAGAAGATCAAATTAAAGTATTAATAATATTCTGACACAATCGATTTGATACTCCAGGCAAAAATATTACGATGGATCGCAATGCAGGAAAACATGGTATTGGTTATTCTAGGTAAATAGTAGGAAATTCATTATACTTTTTTATTTTGACCCCATGAGGTAAAATTTGATCTTAAATGCTAAATGATCATAGCATGAACCCAACAGCTTAGAATTTCTGAGCCAACCTAAAATTGCTTTAGTGACGTTTAGTAAACAAATATTTTTGGATGTTTCTTTTTAACCAGGAAGTATGCTGGGCATGGGGAATATGAAGATGACAGAAGCACACATAATCCCAGTTTATTAGTTCATGTTTGCTATTTGTTTTATATGTTATGAAAGAAAACAAACGAATAGAAAATTCAAATAAACAGAGAAAACAAATAGTGGATAATGTGGACATGTTTACTTTAGAAAGGTGACTGGAAGTGGCCCTTCTGTGGAAGCAGTATTGAATGGGAGATTTAAAAATCGAGAAGAATGGCCAGGCGCAGTGGCTCACACCTGCAATCCCAGCACTTTGGGAGGCCAAGGCAGGTGGATCACATGAGGTCAGGAGTTCGTGACCAGCCTGGCCAACATGACTAAACCCCATCTCTACTAAAACTACGAAAATTATCTGGGTGTGGTGGCGAGCACCTGTAATCCCAGCTACTTGGGAGGCTGAGGCAGGAGAATTGCTTAAACCTAGGAAATGGAAGTTTCAGTGAGCAGAGATGGCACCATTGCACGCCAGCCCTGGGGGCAAGAGCAAAACTCTATCGGAAAAAAAAAAAAAAATTCAAGAAGAAGATAGTCATAGGAACCACAGGGGGAAGAGCAGTCCAGAAAAGTGTGGTAGCCCTTGGCTAATGTGAAGAAATTAAGAGAAGTTCAGTTTAGCTTCAGAGTAGATCACATTGGATTATATTGAAGACAGACGTGAATTTATATTTTATTTCAAGTAACAAGCAAACAGCCCTTCGTAAACATAAAAGATAAATTGTGCAATTTATATTTTTGAAAAGTCATTCAGTTTGCTGTGTTGATGTTGGGGAGTTATATAAAAGGTGGGAAGACCCTTTCCATGGCTGTCACAGTAAGATAAGAGAGCTGATGGTGGCTTTCACTAGGCGAGGGGAGATGAAATTTGTTAAGGAGTCAGGGAGAACAACTGATAGTAATAGTGATTGTAATATATAGTGGCTGAGGATATTTACAAGAGGAATTATAATGTTGTGTAATGGAATCTAGGTTAGACAAAAGAAAAAAAGGATGTCAGAAGATACTAAATCATCATGAAAACAGCATGAGAATAATGTCCCTAAAACTCACAATGAAATTAAATAATTGAGATACTGGGATTTTTAAGCAAGTATTACAGAAGACAGGAGGTTGTAGTTGGGAAACAAACTTCTAGAAATAAAATTTCAAAGGTAGCCTAAAATCTGAAGATGATACATCCAGCAGGTGGCTGTGTTAGTCCATTTGAGCTGCTGTAACAAAATGCCTTAGACTGGGTCATTGATAAACAGCAGAAATGTATTGTTCACATTCTGGTGGCTGGAAAGTATAAGATCAAGTTGCCAGCAGACACAGTGTCTGTTGAGGGCTTGCTGTCTCCTTCACAGCTGGCACCATCTTGCTCCATCCTCTCATGGTGGAAGGGACAAACAGGTTGCTCAAGCATCTTTTACAAGACCATTAATTCCAGTCATGCCCTCACCACCTCCTAAAGCCTCCACCTCTTAACACTATCACAATGGCTATTACGTTTCAACATAAGAATTTGTAGGGCACACCAACTTTCAAACCTTAACGGTGTCCATGGCAGTGGATAGATAGGTAACTTGGAGGGGAAGGAAAGATAAATGATAAGACAGACTGAGGCAGTCGAGTGTTAGATAGTCAAGCTCTGCAGAGGTGGAATTCAAAGTGATTAATGACAGGCATTCAGGGAAAGGAGAACAAAGTCTTCAGTGAATTAGATGAAGTTAATAGAAGTTAAAAAATAGAGTCTGGACTTCTAAATATAATTGTTGAGCTTTAAAAGCAATCTAGAAGTTGAAGCTATAAACAAAGCTACAATTATTCATTAAAGTACTATAAAATGAAGCAATCTTCTCATCTCAAATGTAGAGATAATTATATTTGATTTGAGATTACATAAATTGAATTTCAACCTTAGCATGATAAAGCCCTTTGAGAGTCTTAGAAAGAAGCTGCTGAATATATACAACTTATTACCATTAGAAAAGCAAACTTGACCCTGAAATCTGTAGTTGGAATGCATTTTATTTTTCTAATTTATTATTTTAAGAGCAGCTGTAGTACAAAACACAATTCCGTTTAAATAGATATATAGTATTGTATTTAATATGACTTCAGATTTGCTTATTGTGCTTTATTATCTAAGTAAAAGAAAAATGTCTTCCTTCACAAAGCAATAGATTTATTGTGCAAAGGCAAAGACCGCTTCAGTTTGAATTTCTTGCCAAATCAGATAATTAAAACATACAAACAAATGCTGATTTTTTTTCATAGAATAAATACTGATATAAGGAGACATACATTATTGGAAAGGCAATTATACATCAAGAGTTTGTCCAAAAGAGAAGATGCCATCTGGCATTTCTAATCTGATGTATGACTAATCTGAGATTGAATTTATCACAGAAAAACCTGTAATCATAAGACCTTTGGAAAGTTCAAATTATGCATGATCAGAAAGCATTAGCATCACCTGTGAATCAGGACTGCTTCTGCTCTAAGGAAAAGTCTCTTGATTCAAAACTTTTTCAATTTTTATTCCTACAGTTTTTTCTTCCTACAGTTTCCATCAGTCTGGCACAAGAAATCTTTGGCTTAAAAAACAAATAGCAGGATGAGAAAATCTTAAAGTACAAACACTATACACAATGCATAAATAAAGTTCAATACATTTAAAATATTTTTTATTTTCTTTGAATTCCCTCCTAAATACTGGCTATATTTCTTTGGGTTCCTTCCTAAATGTGAGTATCAGCTAACATTATAAGACAAAACGTGTAATTAAAAATTTGGTTTCATTGCTAATTATCCATTCCTGGAATTCTAGGCTGAAAGACCGTGCTTAGTTTTAATGTTCAAGTAAGGTATTTCTAAAAAACATTATGCATCTGGAACAGTGATTTCTGAAGTCCAGGGTTATTTCCACAGACTTATATTCTTACCAGAGAAGTTTAGTCATTTACTGACATGGTAAATCATTTAGCTCTGAATTTTTGTTTCCTCTTCTCTGTGGAGGTAGATGACGTTAGATGAAGCAAAAGATGATTTCTACCACTCTTTATTCTTTGGATTCCAGTGATGTAACTTAACTCCAAAACTTACAAAAGAAAACAAAGTCCACTGTACAAATGTGCAATGGAAATAGGAAGGCTTTGGTTGAAAATTTGAGTAAAATAAAATCGACATCATATAATTCTAACAGTGCTATCGAAGCCATGCATCTGATAGCATTGCTGCTTTAATTCATAATTTATAAGAATGAGGAAGAGCTGGCTAACATGTCTGCATCTGTCAACCTTAATGTGTTATGATTACTAAAAATCTGTTAAGTGAAGCACTGCTAGTCTTTTGTGTTTAGCAGACAGATCTTAAAAAAATAAAATCTATGGAACAGATTTGACAGAGCCTAGGAAAGAGAAGGCATGCCATAGCGTTAAGAGCTCATCCTCTAGTTAGATAAACTATGTGTTCATTCTGTCTTTCCCACTTACAGGGGTGGGAAGTCAGCCGCTCCCCCTAAGCCTCATATTTGTTTGTAAAATATTATTAAATGAATAGAGTTTTGATAATTAAGTACATGTTATATAATGAAGTATGTGTTATATAATGAAGTATGAAGTAATGACCTTCATATAGTTGACCTCAGTATATTATGTGTACATACACATAATACATGTATGCATATGTGTATGTATATGTATACTTGTAAATGATTACTAGATATTCAAAATAGATTTTGCTCAGAGAATTTACATAACAAATATTATTCTACTCTGTAGCTTCTTCCATTAAAAAGGCATGTGCAAAATTCAAGTTCATAAAACCATTTCTTACATAGCAGGAAAATCACCATCTCCACTATATTCTATTTTAAGGTTTTTAGAAAAATCAGTTGACATTAAGATGATGTATTAGTCTGTCTTTACACTACTATAAAGAGCTGCCTGAAACTGGGTAATTTATAAAGAAAAAATGTTTAATTAACTCACAGTTTCACATGGCTGGAGAGGCCTCAGGAAACTTACAATCATGGCAGAAGGTGAAGCAGGCACATCATACAAAGTGGCAAGTGAGAGAGAGAGAGAGACAGACAGAGAGGAAGCCACCACTTATGAAACCATCAGATCTCATGAGAACTCACTATCACAAGAACAGCATGGGGGGAACCGCCTCCATGATCCAAACACCCCGCACAGGTCCTTCCCATGACAGGTGGAGACTACAATTTAAATGACAATTCAAGATGAGATTTGGGTGTGGACACAACTAACCCATATCAGATGGTAAAAGAGATTTATTTTGCCATGTAAATACATCACAAATGTAATCTTTTACCTTTTTGTGTCTACTTTGCTGCATGTCATTCACTCTATACATTTATCTATCCCTTGGTCACTGAAAAATACAGAGGTGCCTACTAAACCACATTAAATTACTCTCTGTGATTTTTTAAATGTGCTCTAATATTGCTTTAATCAGACTGTCTCAATAACCATAGCAGCTCATTGTACAGCTGTTAGATAAAAAGTTTTACTCAATTGCCTCAAAGTTTACTTGATTTTGGAACTTTGCATATCGGAGTCACTGATAGTGTTCTAGAAATGGTTTTTGCAAATTTGCAGATTAACAGACCATTTCTATGAATTACTTATGTTTGAGCTCTCTAAATCTAATTTAAATAAGTAGCTGTTTTCCTCAAGGAGCAATTTTATAAAAAAGCAACTATTAATGGGGATCTATTGCATATGGATTGTTTAATGTCACTATGAAGTTTTAAATTTTTTTCTTAGAGAACAGAACACCAAATCGTAACAATAAACCAAATAAACAAACTTCTCAAATGCTTAAATTAGAAAATAAAATTAGATAAGCATAATAAAATTAGAAAAACATGGTATTTTTATCTTGAAGAGAAATTATTTCTACTCCATAATTTGTTTTTAGAATAATTTCTGAATAACGATCATTTACACATTCTACAGGAAATTATTTTTCTGTCTGCACATTGGTGGTTTCTAACTCTAGTTGGGGAGAAGGTTTTTACTGACTGATAATCAGCAAAATACAAAGTAACAAGAATACACCACCAAAACTTGAGAATACCAAGTGCTCTTTAAAACATACTGATATATAAACTCTCAAAATTTCCCCATATTATTTTTCTGAGATAGTTTCACAGGCAGAATTCTTAAGTTTCTAAGTACTGTGATTTCAGCATTTGGCATCAGAAGAAAACAGCAGGCCTGAGAAGCTTCTACTTACAATATTGAAAAAGAAAAGTGAAGAAGAGATTTTAGAAACAATATGGGGAATGTAAAGCCCCTTTTTCACTGCATCATATGCAGACTATCTTAAATTTATTATTAATATATTAACAGATAAAGCCTTTTTTATTATTTTTAGATTTCATGTTCTATCTAAATTCATAGTGGGCTTTGCTTCTTTAGGATCCAGGTGATAATATTTGTCATACACTGTTTCATAGCTGCAAATTACGTAATATTTTCTAAGCACCCACTAAAGACAAACTTTCTAACATTCTCAGTGCCATTAAAGCACCTTGTACCTATATCTATACCTTCAATTTTTTAAATGCCACCAGCCCGTGAAAATGCAGCCCAGTTTTAGTCTGGTGTGATTTGTAGACTTCTTTTTGGCTGCTGGGCTTGACAATTACGGATAAAATCCAATTTGTCAAAATACACATGATAAATTCTTACTAAGATAACACTTTTGTAAGGTAAAAAGAAACTAATTTATGCAATTGTATAAAATGATATTTTTAAAGCGTATCACCCAGTGACCTTATCATTAGCCTTATTATTGCCAGCTAGTTCTAAAATGTTAACTAAGACTTTGGTCTCTCTGGCAGAGCAAGAAACTCCATGTGGTAGAATCATCGTGGTTCTTCATGGCCTGGCTAGATGTGTGGATCTTTCCCAAAAGGAAAGGTAGGAGATAATTAATGGCTGGGTGCCATAATCTATAATATATGAGTTACACGAATTGCCTAGAAACCCTAAATAAACCCAGGTTTTACACGTTTTATAAAAAGATAAAACTTTACAGATGTATCAGGTTTTATATGTAATGCTTAAGACACTATACACTGTAAAAATTTAATTTTTAATACAGCTTAGGTTTTGTTTCTAATCCCAGTGCTATAGACTGGTTGGTTTCATCCCACCAAAATTCGTATGCTGAAATTCTAACCTCCAATGTGATGGTATTAGGAGGTGCAGCCCTTGGTAAGTAATTAGGTCATGAGGGTGGAGCCCTCATAAATGGGATTCGTGCCCTTATAAAATAGATCTCAGAGAGCTACCTCCTTTCACCATGTGAGGACACAGCAAGAAGACATTTATCTGTAAACCAGGATGGCAGCCTTGACTTGTCCTAGAATCTACTGGTGCCTTGCTCTCAAATTTTCCAGGCTCCAGAACTTTAAGAAATAAATGTGTGCTGTTGATGAGCTCCCCAGTTTATAGCATTTTGTTATAGCAGCCCAAATGGATGAAGGCACCCTGTTTTTCAAGAACACAGTAAAATCTTGCTATAGCATGATTAATAGAGAGAGAGAGACTTCTAAAGGGAAAGCATTTTGAAATGACTAGTGCAAAATAGGAAATCACCATTTTTTGCAACATAGAGCTAGTTAATACTAATTTTTAAGCTGGCTTTCAACTCCAGCTATCCAAGTGCCACACCTGTCATTCTAGGAGCTATCATCTGCCCTACGGATTTTCCTCTTATTATAATTTAGCAGTATAAGTAAACCAGACATTTATTTAGGTTGGTGCAAAAGTAATTGCGGTTTTGTCATTGAAAGTAATGGCAAAAGTAATAGAAACATAATTTTTCTGTGTCTGTTGATGACAGAGAAAGAAAGAATTAACTAAATGTATCTTTGTGCTTCTTTAGACAATAATGCGATACAGTAATGAGGCAATGCCTGTTGCTTTAGGTGGAAGCAATCTTACTTATTCTTTAATAATTCTGAGCAGAAATTTCAGCTCAACTGATACAGCAAATAGCATTTCCCAAGACATTTATTTGCTTTCTGGCACAACTGTTGGTGATAATCATTCAGCTGGTTTTCTTCCATAGAGGAGATAATATTAGCAATGCTGCCCAGTCCCTGAATTGTTTCAAGTAAGGAAACTTTTATAATGAGGAAGTCAGGTCTATGTTGTGAATTACAAATAAGGTAAATGAGGCCCATACTTAGTTTATGGGCTGGCAGAGTGGAGAGAAAGAAAAAAAATTATTAGCTGTTGACAAACAAGCAGGAGGGCTGTCCTACTGAAGACTTTGCTAACCACACAGCATGAGATAAAACTCATTTAGAACAGGTGTGAATGATGGGGGAACAAGTCTGGGTTTGATTTTGACATAGGGTTGATTTTTCAGGAATAAGTTAAATTAGGAGATCTACTACCAGAAACCCCCAGGGTCTTCTTGTCAACCATCATTACCAGAGCAATATCCAAGTGAGGAGTGGGTTTTGGGTCATATTTCCAGGGAGAAAAAGATAAATTAATATTATAAAGCTGTTTAGTGGGTGCAGCTGACATTTTCCAGTATTTGGTGACATAGATCTAAGAAGGTTAAATTTATGCCTATAAATATAATGGCAAAATGGGCTTTGGCATAGGCTTGGTCTAGTGTATAGCCTGAAAGTAAGGGAAATCAATGAATAAAACCCCCTATGATAGCAAATACAGCTCCTCTTGATAGGACGTAGTGAAAGTGGGCTACAACATAGTATGTGTCGTGTAATACAATATCTAATGATGAGTTTGCCAATACAATGCCGGTTAAGCCCCCCATGGTAAAGAGAAAAATAAAGCCTAAGGCTCAAAGTATTGCAGGGGATCACTTGGTATTGCTTCCGTGAAGTGTGGCAAGTCAGCTAAAGACCTTACGCGGTGGCTCACGCCTGTAATCCCAGCACTTTGGGAGGCCGAGACGGGCGGATCACGAGGTCAGGAGATGGAGACCATCCTGGCTAACATGGTGAAACCCCGTCTCTGCTAAAAAAATACAAAAAACTAGCCGGGCGAGGTGGCGGGCGCCTGTAGTCCCAGCTACTCGGGAGGCTGAGGCAGGAGAATGGCGTAAACCCGGGAGGCGGAGCTTGCAGTGAGCTGAGATCCGGCCACTGCGCTCCAGCCTGGGCAACAGAGCGAGACTCTATCTCAAAAAAAAAAAAAAAAAAAAAAAAAAAAAAAAAAGACCTTAACACCGGTAGGAATTGCAATAATTATAGTGGCAGAAGTGAAGTAGGCTCATGTATCTACGTCTATACCCACTGTAAACATGTGATGAGCTCATATAATAAAGCCTAAGAACCCAATTGATATCATAGCTCAGACTATACCTATGTACCCAAATGGTTGTTTTTTTCCTGAGTAATATGTTACAATATGAGAGATTATTCCAAACCCAGTTAGAATGAGGATATAAACCTCGGGGTGACCGAAGAATGAGAATAGGTGTTGATCTAAGATGGGATCTCCTCCTCTGGCTGGATCAAAGAAAGTGGTATTGAGGTTACGGTCTGTTAGTAGTATGGTAATGCCGGGAGCTAAAACTAGTAAAGCGAGGAGTAGCAGGACTGCTGTGATTAGGACTGATCAGACGAATAGGGGGGTTTGATATTGAGATATGGCAGGGAGTTTTATGTTGATAATAGTGGTGATGAAATTGATAGCTCCTAAAATAGAGGAGATGCCTGCTAGAGGAAGTGAGAAGCTAGTCAGATCTGCAGAGGCCCCCGGGTGGGAGAAATTCCTGCCAAGGGGGAATAAACTGTTCAGCCTGTCCTAGCACTGGCCTCTACTATGGCGGATGTGAGTAGTAGTAGGAAGGAGGGGGGAAGGAGTCAGAAGCTTTGTTATTTAAGCGGGGAAATGCCATATTAGGAGCACCAATTATTGGGGGTACTAACCAATTTCCGAAGCCTCCAATTATAATGGGTATTACTATAAAGAAAATTATAACGAATGCGTGAGCTGTAACAATAACATTGTAAATATTAGCTAATTATTAGACCAGAAACCATGAAAAGGCTTTTCTAGTGAAGCTCCAGTGATGTTTCAGCTGGAGATCCTTGTTGTGAACCCCCCATCACCAGGCATTTTTCTTGGCAAGGTTTGTCCAAGTCAACCTATGAAAGGAGTTCTGTTGACTCACTCTGATTGTTTGAAAACCGTATAACATGAACCACATAATGGGAGTACTTCCCAAATATGTTTATATCACTATACACAGAAAATGTGACATTTATAGGCCACACTAGGGTTAACAGACAAGCCTGTCAAGGTGAAGGTGGGTGGTGGTGGTCGGGTGTGCTATGAGGTCTTGAACCTGGCCATCCTGACATGGCTCCTCTACCTACTTGAGCTATCTCATCAGATAATATCTCAGCACCCTAATTAACACTGCATATGTACTGCAAAGAATCCAAAGCTCTTCTTTTTCTGCAGCTACCATATTTTTTCAGGGCTATAAGCAGAACATTTTGTAATGTAAACCTGGTTCAAATCATAGTACTTGAACATGTTATTTTGGAGTTTCCGAAAGATTCAACATTTCAGATGCTTTAGGAAACAATAGTGCTAATGAATTCAAGGTAGATGATAACTTTCTCTACCATAAGACTTGTAAAGTATGTCCACACTTTACATTAAGAAGTATTTAAGTCATTAAGTCATTAAGAAGTATTCATACCTCGGGCCGAAATATTTTAGAAGAATCCTGCTGATGATCGCTGTATCAGTCTTGGCACATGGGTCTGTTTTACCCATTGCCAATATCATAAATGCTCTTAAATTTTTTCAGGTGAACAAATGGAACCTGAATATATTTACATGTGGATTCCCAAGGGCGAAGTGAAAGAAAGTGAGCCATTTTATTAGTCTTGAGTGTCTCTCCCCAATCCCCTACCCTGTTGTTGTGGCTAACAATAAAGCATCTCCAATATTACTAATGAGACATGCTGGAGAAATTTGGGGACATACCATTCATGTTCAAATCATCCTGGTATTACCCCTTTATAGTATATGTCAGGACAAGGGTTATACAATAGAAACAGAATGAATACTCTAGTATTTTGAGCTACTACTGGGGAGCAACAAACATGACCTGAGGAGGGAGAAAAAAGACATCATGACTGTCTTCAAAGTTGCTTTTCTCTTTCCTTTTTCTTTCCTTTTATTTGCTTTTAATTTAATTAGCGAAGGCCAGGATCTGAAAGAGCTGCCAAGGGAGAATGCTCTGTTGATAAAGTAGAGAGAGAAAGCAATTTAGGAATGAGAAATAACCACAGCCTTGGCTGTGTTCTTGGGCAGAAAACCATCTTTTTTTTTCTTAACAGCCTGAGTAGAAAGAAACATAAGTACCATGAACAATTTAGCTTCTTCAGGAGTAAGAAACCCTCATTATTTTAATAATTTTTCTCAGCCAAGAAGCACCCAAAGGCATTATGAAAGGGGTGATAACTGATGCTTTTTAATGTGTAAGTGAACATTCTGCAGGAGAGCTGCCAGTTCTGGCACCTGGGTAGAAGGCAGAGGCAAGGAGGAAATTTCACCACCTCACAGAGCACAAAGGGCAGAACGGAGACCAATTTTATTTCCTCTCTGACCTACCAGTTTGTTTCCTTTTTTATCTACCATATATAGGTTTCATTTACTACCTTTTAAATACATCGACTTAGTTTATATCTATGTAATCATACAGGATTATTGACTTCGTTTATATCTATATAGTCATACAGAATTATGTTTAAATGACATTATTCATAGATCTAGAACAGTTCATGGTAACAAGCATATCAAAAGGCAAGCATATCATGCAGCGTGATGACTAGACCTAATAATATGTTGCATACTTGAAATTTTCTGGGAGAGATTTCAAGTGTTCTCACCACACAAAATGGTTACTAGGTAAAGTGATGGATATGTTAGCTTGTTTGTGGTACTCACTTCACTATGTATATGTGTGTCAAAACACCACATTCTATATTTTAAATATATACAATTTTTATTTGTCAATCACACCTTAGTAAAGCTGCAGGCAGGGAGTGTGGGCAGGGGATACAAGCATATCAAAAGTTTGTAACATGTTCATCTAGGCTGCTGTTTTCAGTGTCATAAAAAATTGCAAAATAATATAGACACATAGCTAAATTAGTGGGTATTGTACTTTTTCTTTGGAACTATTCTTTTCTCAGAAGGTTTTTTATACAGCTATTATTAATACTTTACCTCAGATGTTAATAAATAGCTTATTGTGCCTGTTCAGATTTCTTAAATGTATTATTAATAACTACCTAATAATAATAACTGATGCTTTTTAGTATGTAACTGAACAACATAAATATTTAATATTTATCACTTAATATTTCATTGATAATATATTATTAAATATAAATGATACTCAATTTATTATTTAAAAATTAATTTATTTTATATATATCTCATTCAATGTTGGTAACACATTTCTGAAAACAGATATTCTGCTTGAGAATGTAAACATTACTTTAAAAGGGAAATAATTACAATTTATTTACGCTTATCAATTTCTCAAAATGTAACAAATATACAGAAAAAAATGCTTCAATATCAGTAACGAACAATCATGCCAAGGTGTAAAATGCCTAAAGCACCACTTCTGCTTTCTGATCACCAAAAATTAACATAGTTGTTACCTACCAGATATAGCAACACAGCAATATATGCTCAAAACCAGTAGCACTTGCAATGTACCACTTCTTTGCTGACTTTTAGGGAGCTTTTCAAACTATTTACACATGATTCTGATATTCCTCCAATTGTGTTGTAAGTAAAACAATGTCCCCAAGGGGAACATTGACTTCTCCGCTTGGGGACATTTTGTTCTGAGATATTAATATCATTTTCCTATATGGTCATTAATTGAAACTCTGGTTAAGAGTTAGATGTATACCATTAAGTTTGTATCTTGAAAACTGAGGGGCATTCTGGCCAGGCACGGTGGCTCACGCCTGTAATCCTAGCACTTTGGGAGGCCGAGGCTGGTGAATTGCCCGAGCTCAGGAGTTCAAGACCAGCCTGGGCAACATGGTGAAACCCCGTCTCTACTAAAATCAGTGTGCGCCTGTAGTCCCAGCTACTCAGGGAGCTGAGGCAGGAGAATTGCTTGAACCCGGGAGGCGGAGGTTGCAGTGAGGCGGGATGGTGCCACTGTACTCCAGCCTGGTGGCAGAGGGAGACTCCGTCTCAAAAACAAAAACAAACAAAAATTTAAAAAAGAAAGTGAAACAAAACAAAACTGAGGGGCATTCTTGCAGATAGACTTCTCCATGAAAATATAACCATTTGAAACAAGCTTATTTGTTTATTTTATTGCCTCTATCTTTCTACTCCTAAAGTACACTCACAGATACAATTTTAGTCACTCACAAATGTCCACAATTGACTCTTTTCCTGTTATTCTCTCTCATTCTCAGGCAGGTTCTCTACACAAGGTGTCAAAAATGGTTCATAGCTTTCTTAGGTTTACATGGTGTATGCCAATCACCAGATCATAAGAGCAGAGAGCTTCTCTCTTCCCGAATGCACATCCAGTCCTGAAAAAGAACTCTGATTGACTCCACTTGAGCCATCCATGCATCTCTGAATGAATTAACATGTGGAACGTTATAGGGTACTCGAATTGGACAACTTTGACATGAGAATCTATTCCTGTACAAATGGGGAGTCAGGAGATGACAAGGAGGATTTCTAGAAAAGAAAAATTCTGGATAGACACAAATGAAAATAACAGATTTTCATCAAATTCCATGTTCAGGGCAGTTTATCCATCCCAATCACCCTGAAAGATATATTGGGAAGTCAGCACTGAATTCTCATCTTTCTTTCCTCCTTCCCAGATCAATACAAAAAAGAATTGCATTCATCTAAATCTCTTTCTCAGATGGCTTGAATCATTGGAATGTTATATGTCACAAGAGATTACAGTTCCTACAATAAAGCAGTGCATTGGCAGGGAAAAATTAAATATATATGCATGTTTTCCCAAGATTTCTAGTTATATTCATGTAAATTTGGGTCATCTCAATTCAGGGTGGGTGATTATGTCATGCTTTGACCACAGGAAGAAATTTAGTAGTAGATTTTCTTTAATACCTTTGCCATTGTGCCTTCAAGCACGTGGGAGGAGGTTTTAAGACATGCATTAGAGAAAAAAGAAAGCTGTTTCTGTTGTCAAAAGTAAATCTCTTATTATTATAATTTGCTTGTGCTTTGAATTGTGGTAAGAAAACAAATAGCACAGAAAATAGTAATACCTTGTAGCACAGAAAATATTTCCTTTTTAAAAATTAGTATACTTATACTGTGATGAAATTGTTTTCCATCTGTATATGGAACCACATATATAAAGTAAGGCAATCAAATATTAAGTAAAACTTCTTCATTATTATTTTATTAGGAGGTGCATGAAGCAAGGTTAAGAAGATGGGAGATGAAAAATGATGAATGGTAACATGCTAAATTCTGTTAAAAATGAGAAACAAGGCCGGGTGTGGTGGCTCACGCCTGTAATCCCAACACTTTGGGAGGCCGAGCCAGGGAGATCACCTGAGGTCAGGAGATGAAAACCACCCTGGCCAAAATGATGAAACCCCATCTCTACTAAAAATATAAAAAAATTAGCTGGGCATGGTGGCACGTGCCTGTAATCCCAGCTTCTTGGGAGGCTGAGGCAGGAGAATCGCTTGAACTAGGGAGGTGGAGGTTGCAGCGAGCCAAGATCGCGTCATAGCACTTGCTTGGCGACAGAGTGAGACTCCATCTCAAAAAAAAAAAAAAAAGAAAGAAAGAAAAAAGAGAAATAAAACAGCCTTTTAGGTCAGATACAATAGGTGGTCACATGAAAATTACCTTCATAAGAAAAAGGAAATTAAAGAGGAACTCAAATTTTTAGTGTCTGGGAAGTAACCTGAGGTCAAATGAGGATAGTGAGAAGTCAAATATAGGTTATGGAACCATGCAGTTTCAGAAGGGGCTTGATTCATAGTGTCTGTGTCACAAGGGTCTAATTATTCAATGTTGGGGACTAATCTACAAACCTTCATATAAAGCAATAATTCCCAACGCAGAGTTAGTTTATTTATGTCTGTGTTGAGATTCTGAACTTTCATCACAATTTGTCCTATTCTGCAGCTTTTTTGGTAACCAGGCTTCTTTGTCTTAGCTCTGATTTTGTAATTTGACTTAATTTTCCTACAGGATCCCATCAGCATTTAACTTACCAGTTTTCCCTTGGTTTTCAACTTCAATAAGATTCATCTTTTAAAAAGTAATTTCTTT
The DNA here is from genome assembly GCF_009764315.1 of Trachypithecus francoisi. Taxonomy (NCBI): domain Eukaryota; kingdom Metazoa; phylum Chordata; class Mammalia; order Primates; family Cercopithecidae; genus Trachypithecus; species Trachypithecus francoisi. Next base: position 11,694,388 of record NW_022681459.1, read on the forward strand.
CAGTCTGGAACATTAGCATGGGATAAAGAAAAAAACTGAAAATATTTTGTGTCCTCAAAATCATTACATTTGGTAGTTTTAATGATGTTAAATATGTATTGTATGTTTGAAGGGTTTGAATTCATGTAAATTCGCAGGTGGACCACAGTTATGTAGTTAAATTCTATTTAAAATAAAAGGGTCATATATGCTACCTCTTGTACCAGTTCCCCACTGTGTTCTCCTTTGTGAATGATTTCACCAAGCAAAGGTGATCTGAAGCAATAAAGCAACCCTACACTCATCCTACATACTCCAGTGTATGTTTGAGCAGCACTGGATTCAAAGGAAGAGGCCATCAGTCACTAAGCATTAACAATAGATATCAGGGCCATTGTCATAGCTTTATCAAAGATCCAGTCTACCCCAGGCCTTTTTAAATGTTTGTTACATCACATTCATACACATTTATGGGGTACATGTGAAATTTTGTTACATGCAGAGAATGCGTAATCATCAGTTGAGGATATTTAGGGTACTCATTGATTTAATCATTTGTGTTGAGTACACTTCAGGTCCTATCTTCTGGCTAAAGTACAATATATTGTGGTTAACTGTAGTCACCCTGCTCTCCTATCAGATTAGAACTTACTCCTTCTATCTAACTGTATGTTTGTGCCTACTAATCCCCTAGTTTTTTTGAGGGCTATGTTCTCACAAGGACTATTCCTAAAGGAGGGCCTACTTCCTAAGATTTAGACAATTGGAGTTTCTTTTGGAAATCTGTCTTTCAAAGAGGAGATGCTTGTGGGAAGGAAGGGGTAGTTGGAGTTTGGAGTAGTTAATTTTATATGCCCACTTGGCTAGACTATAGCACCCTTGATTCAATCCAACACGAATCTGGGTGTTGCTCTGAAAGTATTTTGAAGATGTGTGTAGCATCTACAGTCAGTTGACTTTAAGTAAAGGAGATTATCCTTCGTACTGTGAGTGGGTGTTATCTAATCAATTGAAGCTGTCAAGAAAAACTGATTTTCCATGAGGAAGAAGAAATTCCAGCCTTAAAGCCTCTCTGAGAGTTTCCAGCCTGCCAGCCTATCCTGCAGATTTCAGACATGCCTATCCAGATCCCATGATCATGCAAGCCAAGATCGAGTCCTTGAAATACATCTTTTTACATACCTGCCCTCCCCCACCCCCCCACACACATAGGATATACATATATACCTTCTACTGGCTCAGTGTTGGTCTGCTGGATACAGAAATCATATTAATTATTCATTTTATTTCTGTTACATCATACTGACCTCAACCTGACAACATACCAGATTTCTCCCTTGCTCTAAGTTTTGGAGGGGTAGATGAAGTTCCTAATACATCACGTATGTCCTGATATACTTGGTAGACCTTAAGTATTTATATTTAACAAAATGAAACTATGATCATTTAGAAGCAAAAGATATCTAAAGTTGGAATGAGAAACTTACGATTTCTTTATGACTATGAAATAATTTACTTGGGCATCATCCTTAGAGTAGCTTAATTTTAAGGATGTTTTTTCTTCTCTAACTATACTAAATCAACAGTATACTTTTTCTTCTTTAACTATACTAAATCAACAGTGGAAAAATCCCTAAACTCTGGAGATGTTTTTATCTTACCAATCTATCTACGACACATTCAATCATAGTCGCTATTGAATTTGGCATTTCAATTCTTCACTGTCACTTCTCATTAATTATTGGTTCTAATACTGTCTTTCATGACTTCTTCCTTGTCATTTTACTTCAGGAACTCATTATTTCTAATTGCTATTTTATGCCACTCTTTGGTTCATCAGTTTTTAATGTTCCACTTAATTGACTCCGTTGCTTAAATGATGTGAGGAAAAATGGGGTTAAATTTATCATTTATCTGATACATTCTGGTATGAGAGAGCTTAATTTGGTTGTTCCATTTTCTAGATAGAAAAAGTAAGGACATATTTTCTGCATTCTATTCAGATTGTTATTGCTGAAGTCATCTTATGCTATGACCTTTAAAAATATTTTCGAAGGCTTTAGAAAACAATTATAGGTACACTGACATTTGCTTATTGTGAAATTTTATATCATGTTCCTTTTTATGTTATAATTTGTAGTATTCCACATGACAGATTTTTTTGTTAATTGTACATCAGGTCTCACACTCTTATAATGTAGCCAAGAATTTAAAAAGACAAGTAAAGAGTTGGTTTTAACATGCCAGAATATGTCAGGAATATCTGTGGATTTAAAGTTAAAGAAAAATTACTAGAAAGAATAAATAAATATTAAAGAAGTATTTAATGTTTATAACACTCAGTGCAACTCTTTACGTAAAAACAAAGTTTGTAAAATGTAAGCAGGGATATTTTATTGTTAATATTAACTTAATGAAAATAAAATACGCATTTTATAAGACAATCTAAATCGTAATAAATCTAAAAATTCATTGATTTAAATACCATAGTATTCTCAATTTATGAAACCCTCCTTCGAACAGATGGAATTTAAATATATGACTTGGCCATCTATCTTTAACTCCAAATGTATTTATATGAGTCCCACATGTTAAATTTATTCCTGGAAATTATCATGACCAATAGAACACTTTTATATATGTGTCACAATAAGCATGAAATAATGTGATCTCTTTCTCCTTTATTATGTATCCTTGCAGCCACCAGACTGCAGTATGTGACTTAATCCCACAGAGATATTTTACACTGAAAGTTTGTCTTAAATTATCTTGCAAATCTTTTTGATTTCTACACAAAATGGTTATTCTAATTCTCAGAGTACAACCACAGGCTAGGTAGGTGTAGATCATGGCACATGGGCAAAAATATGGTGGGTGTAACTGGAACCACACTAGAAAAAAGGAAATTTGTCATCGCAAGTATCTTAAGAATGAAAAATTTGAGGCAGTATTTTTTTATTTTCAATGAATTTTTATTAGTGAACTGATACATAAAATAAAATTTTATACAACATATAATTGATTAAAATCACACATACTTGGAAATTAAGCTCATGGGAAAGTTTTTGCAAAAAGAGCAAATTTTATGAGAATTTTTGACATTGGTAAAATATTTATAACAAAAGTTAATATTTATGGGGCTGTCTCAATTTTCAGTGTAAATATGATAGGAACACAAATTCCAATACATATCCAAGAATCATAGAGAGCATGGTGAAAATATCAGCATTCCACTATAAAGACACATGAATATGTGTGTTTATTGCGGCACTGTTCACAAAAGCAGAGACTTTGAACCAACTCAAATGCCCATCAATGATAGACTGGATAAAGAAAATGTGGCACATATACACCATGGAATACTATGCAACCATATACAAGGGTTGTGAATGCATGTTCTCACTCATAGGTGGGAATTGAACAAGGAGAACACTTGGTCATCTACCTTAGGTATTTCTCCTAATGCTGTCTCTCTTCCAGCCCCCCATCCCCTGACGGGCCCCAGTGCGTGATACAGCCCCCCAATGTCCATGTGTTCTCATTGTTCAACTCCCACTTATGAGTGAGAACATGTGATGTTTGGTTTTCTGTTCTTGTGTTAGTTTGCTGAGAATGATGGATTCCAGCTTCATCCATGTGTCTTTATAGTCGAATGATTTATAATCCTTTGGGCATATGCCCAGTAATGGGCTTGCTGGGTCAAATGGTATTTCTGGTTCTAGATCCGTGAGGAATCACCACACTGTCTTCCAGAACGGTGGAACTAATTTACACTCCCACCAACAGTGTAAAAGCATTCCTGTTTCTCCACATCCTTTCCAGCATCTGTTGTTTCCAGCATCTCATTTCCTGACTTTTTTATGATCGCCATTCTAACTGGCGTGAGATGGTATCTCATTGTGGTTTAGATTTGCGTTTCTCTAATGACCTGTGATGATGAGCTTTGATTCATATGTTTGTTAGCTGCATAAATGTCTTGTTTTGAGAAATGTCTGTTCATATCCTTTGCCCACTGTTTTATGGGGTTGTTTGTTTTTTTCTTGTAAATTTAAGTTCTTTGCAGATTCTGGATATTAGCCCTTTGTCAGATGAATAGATTGCAAAAATGTTCTCCCATTCAGTAGGTTGTCTGTTCACTGTGATGATAGTTTCTTTTGCTATGCAGAAGCTTTTCAGTTTAATTAGATCCCATTTGTCAATTTTGGCTTTTATTGCAATTGCTTTTGGAGTTTTAGTCATAAAGTCTTTGCCCATGCCTATGTCCTAAATGGCATTGCCTATGTTTTCTTCTAGGGATTTTATGGTTTTAGGTCTTATGTTTAAGTCTTTAATCCATCTTGAGTTAGTTTTTGTGTAAGGTTTAAGGAAGGGATCCAGTTTCAGCTTTCTGCATGTGGCCAGCCAATTTTCCCAACACCGCTTATTAAATAGGGGATTCTTTCCCCATTGCTTGTTTTTGTCAGGTTTGTCAAAGATCAGAAGGTTGTAGATATGTGGTGTTATTTCTGAGGCCTCTATTCTCTTCCTTTGGTCAATATATCTGTTTTGGTACCAGGACCATGCTCTTTTGGTTTCGGTAGCCTTGTAGTTTGAAGTCAGGTAGGGCACTGCCTCTAGCTTTGTTCTTTTTGTTTAGGATTGTCTTGACTATGTGGGCTCTTTTTTGGTTCCATATGAAATTTAAAGTAGTTTTTCCAATTCTCTGAAGAAAGTCAATGGCAGCTTGATGGGGATGGCATTGAATCTATAAATTACTATGGGCAGTATGGCCATTTTCACAATATTGATTCTTCCTATCCATGAGCATGGAATGTTTTTCCATTTGTTTGTGTCCTCTCTTATGAGAAGTAGTTTATAATTCTCCTTGAAGAGATCCTTCACATCTCTTGTAAGTTGTATTCCTAGGTATTTTATTCTCTTTGTAGAAATTGTGAATGGGAGTTCACTCATGATTTGGCTGTCTGTTATTGGTGTACAGGAATGCTTGTGATTTTTGCATGTTGATTTTGTATCCTGAGACTTTGCTGAAATTGCTTATCAGCTTAAGGAGATTTTTGGCTGAAACTATGGGGTTTTCTAAATATACAATCATGTCATCTGCAAACAGAGACAATTTGACTTCTTCTTTTCCTAATTGAATACGCTTTGTTTCTTTCTCTTGCCTGATTGCCCTGGCCAGAACTCCCACTACTATGTTGAATAGGAGTGGTGAGAGAGGGCATCCTTGTCTTGTACCAGTTTTCAAAGGGAATGCTTCCATTTTTTGCCCATTCAGTATGATATTGACTGTGGGTTTGTCATAAATAGCTCTTATTATTTTGAGATATGTTCCATCAGTACCTGGTTTTTAGCATGAAGGGTTGTTGAATTTTGTCGAAGGCCTTTTCCGCATCTATTGAGATAATCATGTGTTTCTTGTTATTGGTTCTGTTTAAGTGATGAATTATATTTATTGATTTGCATATGTTGAATCAGCCTTGCATCCCAGGGATGGAGCTGACTTGGTCATGGTGGATAAGCTTTTTGATGTGCTGCTGGATTCAGTTTGCCAGTATTTTATTGAGGATTTTCACATCAGTGTTCATCAGGGATATTGGCCTGAAATTTTGTCATTGTTGTTGTATCCCTGCCAGGTTTTGGTATGAGGATGATGCAGGCCTCTTAAAATGAGTTAGGGAGGATTCCCTCCTTTTCTGTTGTTTGGAACAGTTTCAGAAGGAATGGTACCAGCTCTTCTTTGTACGTCTGGTGGAATTCGGCTGTGAATCCATCTGGTCCTGGTCCTGGACTTTTTTCATTGGTAGGTTATTAATTACTGCCTCAATTTCAGAGCCTGTTATTGGTCTATTCAGGGATTGAACTTCTTGATTTAGTCTTGGAAGGGTGTATGTGTCCAGGAATTTATCCATTTCTTCTAGATTTTCTAGTTTATTTGCATAGAGGTGTTTATAGTGTTCTCTGATGATAGTTTGTATTTCTGTATGATCACTGGTGATATCCCCTCTATCATTTTTTATTGCGTCTATTTTATTCTTCTGTTTTCTTCCTTACCATTCTGGCTAGCGGTCTATCTATTTTGTTGATCTTTTCAAAAAACCAGCTCCTGTATTGATTGATATTTTTGAAGGTTTTCTTGTGCCTCTGTCTCCTTCAGTTCTGCTCTGATCTTAGCTATTTCTTGCCTTCTGGTACCTTTTGAATTTGTTTCCTCTTGCTCCTCTAGTTCTTTTTAATTGTGATGTTAAGGTGTTGATTTTAGATCATAGGCAGATCATGTCTATTTAGGATATAGGCATGGGCAAAGACTTTATGACTAAAACACACTGCCTTAAATGTGTCCCAGAAGTTCTGGTATGTTGTGTCTTTGTTCTCATTGATTTCAAAGAACATCTTTATGTCTGCCTTCATTGCATTATTTACCCAGTAGTCATTCAGGAGCAGGTTGTTCAGTTTCCATGTAGTTGTGTGGTTTTGAGTGAGGTTCTTAATACTGAGTTCTAATTTGATTGCACTGTGGTCTGAGAGACTGTTTTTTATTATTTCCATTCTTTTGCTTTTGCTGAGGAGTGTTTTATTTCCAATTTTGTGGTCAATTTTAGGATAAGTTTGATGTGATGCTGAGAAGGATGTATATTCTGTTGATTTAGGCTGGATAGTTCTGTAGGTATCTATTAGGTCTGCTTTGTCCAGAGCTGAGTTCAAGTCTTGGATAGCTTTGTTAATTTCTGTCTCATTGATCTGTCTAATATTGACCATGGGGTGTTAAAATCGCCCACTATTATTGTTTGGGAGTCAAAGTCTCTTTGTTGGTCTCTAAGAACTTGCTTTATGAATCTCAGTGCTCCTGTATTGGGTGCATATATATTGGATAGTTAGCTCTTCTTGTAGCATTGATCCCTTTATTATTATGTAATGTCCTTGTCTCTTTTGATCTTTGTGGTTTAAACTCTGTTTTATCACAGGCTAGGATTGCAACTCCTGCTTTTTTTTTTTTTTTTTTTTTTTTGCTTTCCATTTACTGGATGTTGAATATTGGCCCCCATTCTCTTCTCTTCTGGCTTGCAGGGTTTCTGCAGAGAGATCTGCTGTTAGTCTGATGGGCTTCCCTTTGTGGGTAACCCAACCTTTCTCTCTGTCTGCCCTTACATTTTTTCCTTCATTTCAACCTTGGTACATCTGATGATTATGTGTCTTGGGGTTGCTCCTGTAGAGGAGTATCTTTGTGGTGTTCTCTGTATTTCCTGAATTTGAATGTTGGCCTGTCTTGCTAGGTTGGGGAAGTTCTCCTGGATCATATCTTGAAGAGTGTTTTTGAGCTTGGTTCCATTCTCCCCATCACTTTCACGTACACCAATCAAATGTAGATTTGGTCTTTTCACATAATCCCATATTTCTTGGAGGCTTTGTTCATTTCTTTTCACTCTTTTTTCTCTAAACTTGTCTTCTCACTTTATTTCATTGAGTTAATCTTCAATATCTGATATCCTTTCTTCTGCTTGATTGATTCAGCTATTGAAACTAGTGTATGCTTCGCGAAGTTCTTGTGTTGTGTTTTCTTTTTTTTTTTTTTATTTTTTTTTATTTTTTTTTATTTTTTTTTATTATACTTTAAGTTCTAGGGTACATGTGCATAACGTTTATATCATGTATAACTCCCCAATGCAATCCCTCCCTCCTCCCCCCTCCCCATGATAGGCCCCTGTGTGTGATGTTCCCCTTCCCGAGTCCAAGTGATCTCATTGTTCAGTTCCCACCTATGAGTGAGAACATGCGGTGTTTGGTTTTCTCTTCTTGTGATAGTTTGCTAAGAATGATGGTTTCCAGCTGCATCCATGTCCCTACAAAGGACGCAAACTCATCCTTTTTGATGGCTGCATAGTATTCCATGGTGTATATGTGCCACATTTTCTTAATCCAGTCTGTCACAGATGGACATTTGGGTTGATTCCAAGTCTTTGCTATTGTGAATAGTGCCGCAATAAACATACGTGTGCATGTGTCTTTG